>NC_086445.1:117006943-117606943 GCF_028390025.1 Pseudophryne corroboree | reverse complement strand
GCCATGATCAGGGATACAAGCAAGGTAGGCTGGGGAATGGGGCGGTCAGCGCAGGCTGCCGCCCCGCTATGTTGGTTTTAATATGCCGCTTCCGCCGCTCATCCGCCCGCCACAGCCCAGCCGCTACGTCTGCAAGCTCCATACAGCGCTACGTCCGCCCGTCCCAGCCGCTCTGTCCGGCCGCCCAGCGCCATACGGCCGCAGACGCTCCCTCAGTTCTCAGCACTAAGACGGTGATAACCGGGCCGCCGCTCCGTCCGGCCGCCCAGCACCATCCACCCGCAGATCAGTGCCAGCGCTAAGAGGCTGCAAGAAGGCCTCCCTGCAAGTCTTCCCGGGCTTCCCGCAGAGACACAGCGTTACAGGGGGGAAGAGGGGCGGTGGAATCTGGCGGATCACAGCGGCAAGGGTATGTAAAATACCTATATGAACAGCAGCACAGTGTATATGCAGCTATATATATGTGACAGGTATTTATAATGTATTGTAACCTGTCCTGTGAGTTTCACTGTATAGGTTATTCAGCCTATATATTAATGTCTGTTATTATCATAGGCTAGTGAGCCTATATTATTGCTGTATAATAGGCTATTGAGCCTATATTAATGTCTGTAATTATATTCATAGAGCATGTGTTGTACCCTGCCTGTGATTATCACTGTATAATAGGCTATATTAACACGGAAACAATTGTAACTTGTTCTGTGATTATCAGGGTCAGCATGGCAAAGGGGCCATTTTAACCATGCTTCCTGTTGTTTTCCAGTTTGTAATTCTGGAACATTCCTGCCCTACATCTCTAAGCCACCAGAGGCGCAGGGGTGTTAGTGGGAATTTGGTTCGGGTTTCACATGTGAACTGCTTTTCACATAAAGAATACTCTGGTTTGTCTTCAGATCGAATAAATCTTTCGCCTTTTACTAAAGATTTCCGTGGAGAGGAACAACCATGAGTTTCATATAATTTTTTGATGCCTGCCTACGGCTGGGCTTAATATGCTTTTCAGCAATAAAAATATATATATGACACATAATAACTTCAATAAGTCGTGCAAGTGTCTGTCCGTTGCCTATTGTGGTGTCTGTCTGCATAGCGAGTAAGGCTCTAGCGCAGACTAAAAATAATTTTAAAGATCCTATGTTAAGCATTGGCAATTCAAATTAAAGGAGCGGTAACATCGGAGTCTCGGAAGTTACTCCGCCAGCTCTAACGAAGGACAGTCTTTCCAAAGGGCCAATTTCCCTTTGGGTACCAGGGTGTTTATTTAACTGGTCTTATAATTTAATGCACGATTCTATGTCAAATCTCACAGCGATAACTACGAGTGAGAAGGGTACATTAGACCAGCACTCAGATAGTGCGGGGTTTTTGACAACCATACATTGCTAAAACCCAGTGAGTCAATGTCTCCATTTTTACAGAGACTGAGTAGACTCTAACCACTATTTAATCGTTTCCACATCTAAATGACGCGATCCGCCATTGGTGAATTCGTCTGTGTCAAACATTATAAAGACCCAATATACATTTGGGTCACTAGACTCTATGTATGGAAACAATGACGATCACTGTTAATGAGAAGCTGCAGAGTATATCTGTAAAGCTTCTGCTAACGCCGGTTACTTCGATTCTCACTTTTCATCGTCGCTAGTTTCAGCACGACAAGGCCAGAGCTTGTTTGGTCCTAAATTTGATATTCAGCCATTACCGCATCCAGTATCAAAACGGAAATACTTGTGCCGGCGTTTAATCCCTTTAGCCTTCAGTTTTTTCAAGGCGGTGGTACAAAAACAGTCACGCCTTGTAACGACAGGACGCTACAGTCAACAAGCCAGTGGCTTGACGACCTATTAGGCCATCTCCATTTTCCAATTGTGGAAGCGCGTCTTTACACGTTACATTTGCGGGGTTTCCAGACATCAACTCATGGATGTCTCCGCTATTTACAGATTAAAGGACAAGAACTGCCTCTGTCGAACGGTTTGGCAGGTTGCCATTTAGTCTCTGCTGGTTTCAGCTGTTTTTATTTCCAGGCATAGTACACCAACAGAGTCAGGGTTACTTATTCCCCTCTGTTTGGGGTAACAAAACCAGACAGCTCCGTCGCAGTTTGAAAATGGATTTTCTGCGGTTAGTATTTGCATATTTGGAGCCACAAAATTGCATAATTGCGCTTGATCTTCACAATGCGTATTTACCCATTCCGGTTTGGTCATCACAGGTTCTAGCGTTTGCAAAACGCCACAACCATTAACCATTTCAGGTTCTACCATTTGGCTTCTTGTCAACGCCTCGGGTATTTACCAAAGTGATGTTGGTGAGGATAGCTCATCTCAGAGCCCTGCCAGTGACAATCGTTCCATACTTAGACGATCTGCTCATAAGAACTCTGTCTCAACAGAGTTCCTCTTACTTGCGCTACTAATGTATACTACGGTGGCAGGTCAAGTTAAAAAACAATCGCATCTAATTCCGTCTGAACGACGTCAATTCCTAGGTAAGATTATAAATACGGTAAATCACAGACATTTACCTACTACACCAGCAAGAACAAATATACCATCTAGTAATTAGTGCAAAAGCCACGCACACTAGCGGTACATTGGTGTATTCGCCTGTTAGGAATAATGATGTGTTTTCAAAGCGCTTTAGTTCGCCGGGCTTCACTCGCGTTTCCCACAGGGGGGCGAGGGTGTATATACTCTGGACGAGAGTCTCAGAGGTTCAGGAGTTGTAGTTAAAAAAGGTCAGCGACAGGGGTTCTAAAGCGGATCACGACAGATTGCTGTCGATAAATGTCCTGGAACTCCGTGCAATTTACAATGCACTACATGCTTCGCTTTCAGTCTGACCAAGTGCAGTCAGACAACGCAACGGGAGTTGCATACACAACAACCAGGGAGGACCAAGAAGCCGCATGGCAATGCGGCAGGTAGCTCGAATCCTCAATTGCCCAGAACACCATTATGTGATGTTGTCGACGGGGTTCATTCCGCTAGTGGACATCTGTTAGACAGATGATCTCACCCGTCGGGATTTATATCCTGAAAACTGGGCATTAAATCCAGAGGTGTTTCATATGTGAATCCACAGGTGGGGTTACCCTCAGGTATACATGAGGGCATCTCGCCACAATTACAAACGCTCAGTATGTGTACAGAACGACAGATCACAAGGGCAGTGGCGGTGGAGGTTCTCACATTCGTGTGGTCATACATCCTCGTGTATCATTTTCCGCTGCTCTCTCCGTTGCTAAAACGGATCATAAGACAGTTCGTCACAGTCATACTAGTGATATCTCATGGGTTTCGGAGAGCTTGCTTCTCGCATCTCCAAGGAATACTTGCACACGATCTTGGCCCGCTCATAATACGTCCAACCTGTTACAACAGGGACCGTTCTTTTACCCCTATTTACCTATGTACCGCGGCTGCGGTTGACGGGGTGGGGGTTCAGACCGCCCTCTTAAGAAAAGAAATAGGGCATTACAGTATCGGTTATACCAACCATGTTACGAGCTAGGAAGCCGCTTACGGCAGCTCATTATTACAAAATCTGGTGTGCCTATATAGGTGGGTGTGAAGCTCGGAAGTTTCCGACATCTTTCAAGTTACCCGTATTCTGTTATTTTACAGACGGGGTGAGATGGAGAACTGAGTTTATCTGCACTGAGGGTGCAGGTATCTGTGTGGTCAAGTTATTTTCAAAGACGTTTGACTCTATTGCGTCGGTACACACCTTTTCTACAAGGTGTCATCAAATGCAGCCTCCATTTATCCCACCTACAGCGCCATGCGACTTGAGGCTGGGTTCAGATTTCTTACAGTTTTCATATTTTGAACCCTTACAACAAATGGGGATTAAGTTTCTCACTTGGAAAACGTTTTCTTCTAGCCTTAGCTTCGGCAAGGGTTTTGTTTTCATATTTGGGTGCCTTGTATTCCAAGCCACCGTATTTGAGTTTTCTCATGTCAAAGCAGAACTTCGGACGAATTCCGATTTCTTATTCTTCACATCAATAAACCAATAGTGGTTCCTGTGTTGACAGCACATTCTAGAATTCTGAATGTGGTACACGCATTACGCGTCTATATGTCCCGAACGTCTACAGTACGTAATACGGATACGTTGTTTGTTCTCTATAATGCGGCCAACTGGGGTTAGCTAGTTTTCTCAGCAGACATTATCCAGTTGGATCAAAATGACTACAAGTCAGGCTTACTTGAAGGCTAAGTTACAGTCGCCTTCGTCAGTAATAGCTCATTCCACAGGTTCTGTGGGAATGTCAGGACCAGCTGGTCGTGGAGCGTCTACGACGCGGCTACATAGCCTTCAGTGCACACGTTTGTGCGCGTTTACACGTTATTAAACGGTTGCGGCATCAGCATCTAGCTTTGGCTGCCTACTGTTACAAGTGTCAAACAGCTCTCCCGCCCACAAGGGAAGCTTTGGTACGTCCCAAGAGTACTCCAGTGATCCCTAGTGGATGAAAAAGAAAATAGGATTTTGGTACTTACCAGGTAAATCCTTTTCTTTGAATCCATAGGGGGCACTGGACGCCCACCCAGAGCAGTTTTACCTGGGTTGTGTTAAGCTCACAGGAGCTTAGGGTAACACATTTTACCTGGTTTGTATTAAGCTCAAAGGAGCTTATGGTAACACATTTTCACCGATTGGTTCAAATTATAAAGGTCTATCGGTTATGGTGTCAACTGTTTAGTTGACAGTAACGTTATGGGTCAACTTTGTTGTTGTCCGTTATGTTATAGGAATTCTCCATTGTCAACCTCTCTATAGTAGTTCGCTCAGTAAAAACACTGAGGTCGTACACTGAGGTACTCTGGGATATGGAGGGGTGGAGAGTTCTAAATTTAAATATTCAGTGCCTTTGTTTCTGCTACGCCGTCCATATCCCAAGAGTACTCCAGTGCCCCCTATGGATTCAAAGAAAAGGATTTACCTGGTAAGTACCAAAATCCTATTTTTACTTTAATTTTTTTACACTGAGCCTGTCAGTGCTGGATGTCTCTTAGATTCCAGCACATATGCTCCGAAACTCCCACTTGGCCACTGCCTCAGATGGGTACTTGCGGCGGGGCCCACACACAAGCGTCTAGCACCGCTGCTGCTGGCAACCCCTGGTCTGCATGGCCACCATCGGTAAAAGTATCCCGGACTCCGGGGCCCGCGCACAAATAGCAGTCTGCCGCGCATCCCGGGAGAGACACAGGCGCCGACCAGGGACTCCACTAGAGCTGTGGGCACTGACGCAGACCAGGGACTCCACTAGACCACCAGTGCATATGGGGGCACAGTAATCATTTTTTACGGGCCCCCCAGTACCGGTGATTGGAATGCCAGCATAGGGTGGAGAGTGCAAACCTGTAGCCCCTCCCCCAGCTTTGGGCGCCAGTCCATGCGGACTTCCCGCCGTTTAACTGCTGCTCCACACCCTCCTCTCCGACGAGACTCCAGCAGCCATACTAGTACAAGCAAGCCAAGTCTCTGGGAACGCTGAGTCCAGTCTCCCTGTGAAACCATCTCCGTGGAGCCAGGTTTTTACATCCCTATTTCTCTAACGTCCTAGTGGATGCTGGGGACTCCGAAAGGACCATGGGGAATAGCGGGAATAGCGGCTCCGCAGGAGACTGGGCACAAAAGTAAAAAGCTTTAGGACTACCTGGTGTGCACTGGCTCCTCCCCCTATGACCCTCCTCCAAGCCTCAGTTAGATTTTTTGTGCCCGAACGAGACGGGTGCAGGCTAAGGGGCTCTCCTGAGCTGCTTAGTGTAAAAGTTTAAAGTAGGTTTTTTATTTTCAGTGAGACCTGCTGGCAACAGGCTCACTGCACCGAGGGACTAAGGGGAGAAGAAGCGAACTCACCTGCGTGCAGAGTGGATTGGGCTTCTTAGGCTACTGGACATTAGCTCCAGAGGGACGATCACAGGCCCAGCCATGGATGGGTCCCAGAGCCGCGCCGCCGGCCCCCTTACAGAGCCAGAAGACTGAAGAGGTCCGGAAAATCGGCGGCAGAAGACGTCCTGTCTTCAATAAGGTAGTGCACAGCACTGCAGCTGTGCGCCATTGCTCTCAGCACACTTCACACTCCGGTCACTGAGGGTGCAGGGCGCTGGGGGGGGGGGCGCCCTGAGACGCAATAAAAACACCTTTTTTGGAAAAAATACATCACATATAGCTCCTGGGCTATATGGATGCATTTAACCCCTGCCAATTTTTACATAAAAAAGCGGGAGAAAGGCAGCCGAAAAAGGGGCGGAGCCTATCTCAGCACACTGGCGCCATTTTTTCCTCTCAGCTCCGTTGGAGGAAGGCTCCCTGACTCTCCCCTGCAGTCCTGCACTACAGAAACAGGGTAAAACAAGAGAGGGGGGGCACTAAATTGGCATATAAATATATACAGCAGATATATTAGGGAAAAACACTTATATAAGGTTATCCCTGTGTATATATATAGCGCTCTGGTGTGTGCTGGCAAACTCTCCCTCTGTCTCCCCAAAGGGCTAGTGGGGTCCTGTCCTCTATCAGAGCATTCCCTGTGTGTGTGCTGTGTCGGTACGTTGTGTCGACATGTATGAGGAGGAAAATGGTGTGGAGGCGGAGCAATTGCCTGTGTTAGTGATGTCACCCCCTAGGGAGTCGACACCTGACTGGATGGTCTTATGGAAAGAATTACGTGATAGTGTCAGCACTTTACAAAAGATTGTTGACGACATGAGACAGCCGACAAATCAGTTAATACCTGTACAGGCGTCTCAAACACCGTCAGGGGCTCTAAAGCGCCCGTTACCTCAGGTCGATACAGACACGGACACTGACTCGTGTCGACGGTGAGGAAACAAACGTATTTTCCAGTAGGGCCACACGTTACATGATCACGGCAATGAAGGAGGTTTTGAACATTTCTGATACTACAAGTACCACAAAAAAGGGTATTATGTGGGGTGTGAAAAAACTACCCGTAGTTTTTCCCGAATCAGATGAATTAAATGAGGTGTGTGATGAAGCGTGGGTTTCCCCCGATAAAAAACTGCTAATTTCTAAAAAGTTATTGGCATTATACCCTTTCCCGCCAGAGGTTAGGGCGCGTTGGGAAACACCCCCTAGGGTAGATAAGGCGCTCACACGCTTATCAAAACAAGTGGCGTTACCGTCCCCTGATACGGCCGCCCTCAAGGAACCAGCTGATAGGAAGCTGGAAAATATCCTTAAAAGTATATACACACATACTGGTATTATACTGCGACCAGCAATCGCCTCAGCCTGGATGTGCAGTGCTGGGGTGGCTTGGTCGGATTCCCTGACTGAAAATATTGATACCCTGGACAGGGACAATATATTATTGACTATAGAGCATTTAAAGGATGCATTTCTATATATTCGAGATGCACAGAGGGATATTTGCACTCTGGCATCAAGAGTAAGTGCGATGTCCATTTCTGCCAGAAGAGGATTATGGACGCGACAGTGGTCAGGGGATGCGGATTCCAAACGGCATATGGAAGTATTGCCGTATAAAGGGGAGGAGTTATTTGGGGTCGGTCTATCGGACCTGGTGGCCACGGCAACGGCTGGAAAATCCACCTTTGTACCCCAAGTCACCTCGCAGCAGAAAAAGATACCGTCTTTTCAGGCTCAGTCCTTTCGTCCCCATAAGGGCAAGCGGGCAAAAGGCCACTCATATCTACCCCGGGGCAGAGGAAGGGGAAAAAGACTGCAGCAGACAGCCTCTTCCCGCGAACAGAAGCCCTCCCCCGCTTCTGCCAAGTCCCCAGCATGACGCTGGGGCCTTACAAGCGGACTCAGGCACGGTGGGGGCCCGTCTCAAGAATTTCAGCGCGCAGTGGGCTCACTCGCAAGTGGACCCCTGGATCCTGCAGGTAGTATCTCAGGGGTACAAATTGGAATTCGAGACGTCTCCCCCTCGCCGGTTCCTGAAGTCTGCTTTACCAACGTCTCCCCCCGACAGGGAGGCGGTATTGGAAGCCATTCACAAGCTGTATTCCCAGCAGGTGATAATCAAGGTACCCCTCCTACAACAGGGAAAGGGGTATTATTCCACGCTGTTTGTGGTACCGAAGCCGGACGGCTCGGTGAGACCCATTTTAAATCTGAAATCCTTGAACACTTACATAAAAAGGTTCAAGTTCAAGATGGAGTCACTCAGAGCAGTGATAGCGAACCTGGAAGAAGGGGACTATATGGTGTCTCTGGACATCAAGGATGCTTACCTCCATGTCCCAATTTGCCCTTCTCACCAAGGGTACCTCAGGTTTGTGGTACAGAACTGTCACTATCCGTTTCAGACGCTGCCGTTTGGATTGTCCACGGCACCCCGGGTCTTTACCAAGGTAATGGCCGAAATGATGATTCTTCTTCGAAGAAAAGGCGTCTTAATTATCCCTTACTTGGACGATCTCCTGATAAGGGCAAGGTCCAGAGAACAGTTAGAGGTCGGAGTAGCACTATCTCAAGTAGTACTACGACAGCACGGATGGATTCTAAATATTCCAAAATCGCAGCTGATTCCGACGACACGTCTGCTGTTCCTAGGGATGATTCTGGAAAGGTGTTTCTCCCGGAGGAGAAAGCCAAGGAGTTATCCGACCTAGTCAGGAACCTCCTAAGACCAGGCCAAGTGTCAGTACATCAATGCACAAGGGTCCTGGGAAAGATGGTGGCTTCTTACGAAGCGATTCCATTCGGCAGATTCCATGCAAGAACTTTTCAGTGGGATCTGCTGGACAAATGGTCCGGATCGCATCTTCAAATGCATCAGCGGATAACCCTGTCTCCAAGGACAAGGGTGTCTCTCCTGTGGTGGTTACAGAGTGCTCATCTCCTAGAGGGCCGCAGATTCGGCATTCAGGATTGGGTCCTGGTGACCACGGATGCCAGCCTGAGAGGCTGGGGAGCAGTCACACAGGGAAGAAATTTCCAGGGCTTGTGGTCAAGCATGGAAACGTCACTTCACATAAATATCCTGGAACTAAGGGCCATTTACAATGCCCTAAGTCAGGCAAGACCTCTGCTTCAGGGTCAGCCGGTGTTGATCCAGTCCGACAACATCACGGCAGTCGCCCACGTAAATAGACAGGGCGGCACAAGAAGCAGGAGGGCAATGATGGAAGTGGCAAGGATTCTTCGCTGGGCGGAGAATCATGTGATAGCACTGTCAGCAGTGTTCATTCCGGGAGTGGACAACTGGGAAGCAGACTTCCTCAGCAGACACGATCTTCACCCGGGGGAGTGGGGACTTCACCCAGAAGTCTTCCACATGATTGTGAACCGTTGGGAAAAACCAAAGGTGGACATGATGGCGTCCCGCCTCAACAAAAAACTGGACCGATATTGCGCCAGGTCAAGGGACCCTCAGGCAATAGCTGTGGACGCTCTGGTAACACCGTGGGTGTACCAGTCAGTGTATGTGTTCCCTCCTCTTCCTCTCATACCAAAAGTACTGAGAATCATAAGAAGGAGAGGAGTAAAGACTATACTCGTGGCTCCGGATTGGCCAAGAAGGACTTGGTACCCGGAAATTCAAGAGATGCTCACGGAAGACCCGTGGCCTCTACCTCTAAGAAAGGACCTGCTCCAGCAGGGACCATGTCTGTTCCAAGACTTACCGCGGCTGCGTTTGACGGCATGGCGGTTGAACGCCGGATCCTGAAGGAAAAAGGCATTCCGGATGAAGTCATCCCTACCCTGATCAAAGCCAGGAAGGATGTAACCGTACAACATTATCACCGTATTTGGCGTAAATATGTTGCATGGTGCGAGGCCAGGAAGGCCCCTACAGAGGAATTTCAACTGGGTCGTTTCCTGCATTTCCTGCAAACAGGACTGTCTATGGGCCTCAAATTAGGGTCCATTAAGGTTCAAATTTCGGCCCTGTCAATATTCTTCCAAAAAACTGGCTTCTGTTCCTGAAGTTCAGACGTTTGTCAAGGGAGTACTGCATATACAGTCTCCTTTTGTGCCTCCAGTGGCACCTTGGGATCTCAATGTAGTTTTGGGATTCCTAAAATCACATTGGTTTGAACCACTCACCACTGTGGACTTAAAATATCTCACATGGAAAGTGGTAATGCTGTTAGCCCTGGCTTCAGCCAGGCGTGTCTCAGAATTGGCGGCTTTATCCTATAAAAGCCCTTACCTAATTTTTCATACGGACAGGGCAGAATTGAGGACTCGTCCTCAATTTCTCCCTAAGGTGGTTTCAGCTTTTCACTTAAACCAGCCTATTGTGGTGCCTGCGGCTACTAGGGACTTGGAGGATTCCAAGTTGCTGGACGTAGTCAGGGCCCTGAAAATATATGTTTCCAGGACGGCTGGAGTCAGAAAATCTGATTCGCTGTTTATCCTGTATGCACCCAACAAGCTGGGTGCTCCTGCTTCTAAGCAGACGATTGCTCGTTGGATTTGTAGTACAATTCAGCTTGCACATTCTGTGGCAGGCCTGCCACAGCCAAAATCTGTAAAAGCCCATTCCACACGGAAAGTGGGCTCATCTTGGGCGGCTGCCCGAGGGGTCTCGGCTTTACAACTTTGCCGAGCAGCTACTTGGTCAGGGGCAAACACGTTTGCTAAATTCTACAAATTTGATACCCTGGCTGAGGAGGACCTGGAGTTCTCTCATTCGGTGCTGCAGAGTCATCCGCACTCTCCCGCCCGTTTGGGAGCTTTGGTATAATCCCCATGGTCCTTTCGGAGTCCCCAGCATCCACTAGGACGTTAGAGAAAATAAGAATTTACTTACCGATAATTCTATTTCTCATAGTCCGTAGTGGATGCTGGGCGCCCATCCCAAGTGCGGATTGTCTGCATTACTTGTACATAGTTATTGTTACAAAAATCGGGTTATTGTTGTTGTGAGCCATCTTTTCAGAGGCTCCTTCTGTTATCATGCTGTTAACTGGGTTCAGATCACAAGTTGTACGGTGTGATTGGTGTGATTGGTGTGGCTGGTATGAGTCTTACCCGGGATTCAAAATCCTTCCTTATTGTGTACGCTCGTCCGGGCACAGTATCCTAACTGAGGCTTGGAGGAGGGTCATAGGGGGAGGAGCCAGTGCACACCAGGTAGTCCTAAAGCTTTTTACTTTTGTGCCCAGTCTCCTGCGGAGCCGCTATTCCCCATGGTCCTTTCGGAGTCCCCAGCATCCACTACGGACTATGAGAAATAGAATTATCGGTAAGCAAATTCTTATTATCCTACTGCTAACAACCAAATCTGACTTGTTGATCAAGTGGTCATTGCAGTTATACCATTGTATTTCTCTGCATTGTATGTGACTTGTGCTGGTTTCTGCTGTCTGATATGTCTCTCTTCAGCTTTACATAAATCTATCCCTGTCTTTTTCCCCTGCCATGTAAAGGACCAGGTGTTTTCAGGAGTAACCTTTTACAAGTTTGTGTTACTGCTGAACGTTGTCACATACTATATCAGGCTACCACAACCTTGTTTGTATACTATTGTGTGTGGGTGACTCCATATTATTGTAGCTATGTCTACCAAAGGTAGAAGTCGCAAACAGCCTGACAACCCAGTATTGCAGTCATGTAGGTTGTGCTCTGCAGAATTAACTGCACAGGACGTTGTTCAGGATGGGCTCTGCGTGAACTGCTATAGACCCCCTGCCCTGTCCAAATCCCCAGCACCTACCCAAGAACCCCCATGGGCTGCTTTCACTCATTTTCTGGGTACCATAGTGGATTGGTTAACTCCCTCTATGGTACCCCCTCTATTAGCACCACCTAATATTGTCCCTGTGGCTAACCCACCTTGGGTGGATACACTGAATACTACAGTTCAGAGCTTGGCCCAGACATCTCTAGCATTGCATAGAATGTTACCTGGTACTAAACTGTCCTCTAGGTCCACTACATGGACCCTGTCCTCTTAAGTCCGCTGTTTATATGTCAGACTGAGTCCTCAGCTGTAGAAGGGGAGGATACACAGTCTGTCACTGATTCATGTATCCTTATAGAGGATTCTCCCAGCGCAGTGGAGGTGAACCCATTAATTGAGGCCATTAAACACATCTTTCAACTCCTAGAGGATGAGCCTGAGCCAGTTGCAAAGAAAACAGATGTTTTTAAGACACAAAAGATTGTGCAGTCTGAATTCCATCATTCTGACCATCTTATGGATATTAGACTGTAACCTTGGAAAACCCTGTTTCTAAACATTTAGCTTCCCGTTACCCCATCCCTGCAGAGAATTGTGCTAAGTGGGAAGCTCCCCCTCTGGTAGATTCACATGTTGCACTTCTTGTTAAGATGTCCATCCTACACCTCACTGAAAGAACCCACTGATAGACTGATTAAAAATTGTCTTAGGTCTATATTCTCTCTAACTGGTGCTGTTACCAGACCAACCGTGGCTGCCTCCTGGGCTACAAAAGCCATTGAATCATGGTTCCAGGCACTAGAGCAGGAATTGCCCTCAGATTTCTCTGAGGATTGCATGTCATATTTGGGTCTTATACGGCAAGTAGCTGCTTACATATGTGAAGCATCATCTGATGTAGGAATATTGGCAGCTAAGGCGTCTACCACTTCTGTCCTGGCACGGCGTATTCTCTGGCTCCGTTCATGGAAGGCTGACTTTGATTCCAAGAAAACTTGGGAATTTCTACCCTTCACTGGTAAAGTGTTGTCAACAAAATTGTCACTTCACCGGCTGCAGCCAAGACTGCCTTTCTCCCGTCCACACCGACTCCCGAGAGCTCAGATTTCTACGTTTTGCCCTCAAGGAAAAGCAAAGGGTCAGACATTCCCCAGACAGGCTTCCGCTACTAAATCTAAGCCCAAGGCCAAGCAACCTTGGGCTGCACGTCAGCCTCATGCAAAAACTGACAAGCCCATATCCTGACGGGGCGGGTCTCCTTCTGGGGGATTCTAGAGTGGGAGGTCGTCGTCTTCTTCACATCGCGCATGTCTGGACTCTGAGCACTTCAGACGCCTGGGTGCAAGAAGTGCTCTCTCGCTGGTATGCCGTCTCATTCAAGAGGCACCCAGCCCCCACAATTCTTTTGCACAAATCTACCCTCAGAACCCCAAAAGGCGATAATCCTGCGCCAGGTTGTACAATCACTCCTGCAATCAGCAGTGATCAGTCTCAACGAGGACTGGACTATTATTCCTGGCTGTTTCTAGTGCCCAAGCCACACGGGTCACACATACCCATCCTAAACCTCAATCTCTAAACAGATTTGTCAAGGTTCCCAAATTCCGCATGGAGACCCTTCGGTCCATAGTCCTTGTTATGGAACCAGGGGACTTTATGGTTTCCCTGAATATACAGGATGTCTCTCTGCATATCCCTATTGCTCCCTCACATCAGCAATACCAACGTTTTGCTATTGGCAATCAACATTATCAATATGTCTACGGCGCCCAGAATTTTCAGAAAGTTAGTCAGACTACTTCCCTGTCTGGGCGACTTACTACTGCTGGGTACTTCACAAGAAGGATTGCTCGGCCATCTTCAACTCACGATGACCTTCCTTCAGACACACGATTGGCTCATCAACTGGAAAAAGTCCTCCTTCATACCATCACAGTGGATGTTACACTTGGGAGCTCTTTTGGACTCTGCGAGTCAGCGTCTTTCTGCTACCAGAAAAAATCTCAAAGCTGCAGAATAGTGTTCGCCAGTTGCTCCAGCCACGCTGAGTGTCCATTCACTGCAGGTCCTAGGACTGATGGTCACTACCTACGACATGGTAGAGTACGCTCAATTCCATTCTTGTCCTCTACAACAATTGATCCTGTTCAAATGGAACGGCCAACCAGATCTCAACTGATGAGTTTCACTCTGGAGGTCCGCTTGTCCCTCACTTGGTGGCTTTACACGGCCCACTTTGGATAAAGGGCATCCCTTTTGTATTCTGGACTGGGTACTTCTCACCACGGATGCCAGCCTCTGCGGTTGAGGAGCAGTGATGGAACAGCATTCGTTTCAGTGGCGTTGGACACTAACAGAGTCCAATCTCTCGATCAGTGTCCTGTAACTGAGAGCTGTATACAAAGCTTTAACTCAGGCGCAAACTGTTCTTCAAGGCAGACCTGTTCAAGTCCAGTCCGACAATGCCACTGCAATGGCTGATCTCAATCACCAGGGCGGCACTCTCAGCCAGCTGGCCATGCAGGAAGTGGCTCGCATTCTCAGGTGGGCAGAACGGCACCTTCCAGGGGAAGCAGTTAACATACCATGAGTCAGGATCCCGGCAATCACAGTACAGACGCCGGAATCCCGACCGACGGTGAAAAGTTGACTCCAGAATCCCGGTGACTCAGGCTATTCTCCCTCTGTCGGTGTCCACGACACCCATAGAGGGAGAATATAACCTGTGGTGAGCGCAGTGAGCCACTGTGTCTGCTGCGTGGTGAGTTAGCAAGCCCGCAAGGGTCTCTCTAGCGCTCACCCCGCTGCCGGCATCCTGGTGGCTGGAATGCCGCTGTCTGTATACTGACGACGTATGGCATCCCGGCCGCCGGTATAGCATACTGTATCTTCTTTCAGCCATCTCTGCCGTGTACGTTTCGGGAACCCTCAACTGGAAAGAAGCAGACTTCATCAGTTGCCAGGATGTTCACACGGGAGAATGGTCCCTTCATCCAGACATCTTCCAACTTCTAGTAGACAAGTGGGGTCTTCCAGATGTCGACCTCTTTGCCTCACGACACAACCACAAGGTTACGGTGTACTGTAACTGTTTCACCGTTCGTGGAAATGCTCTCAATCTGGTGGACCTTCCGTCTCATGTACATCTTTCCTCCAGTATCCCTTCTGCCAAGGGTTCTACAGAATCTCAATCAGGAAGGCGGCAACCTCATCGTGGCACAGCCGCCATTGGTTCTCAGATCTACAAGGCCACTGAGTGGGCGTTCTTCCACTTCCACTACGCCAAGACCTCTTGTCTCAGGGACTATGTCTACACCCGGACATGCTACGTATGTCTTTGATGGCGTGGCTCTTGAGTCTTTCATCCTGAGGACGAAAGGCTTTTTTCGCCCGGTAGTACAAACTATGTTTAAAGCACGAAAACCGGCCTCTGCCCGCATTTACTACTGGATTTGGCATACTAGCTTCCAGTGGTGTGCTTCCAGGCGCTATGACCCTGCTATTTTCCGGATTTCCAGGATTTTGGCCTTCCTGCAAAGGGGATTAACCCTCGGCCTTCACCTGGCATCTCTCAAAGTGCATATTTCTGCTATGTCTGTATGGTTTCAATGCAGGAATGCTCCTCTACTGGATGTCTGCACCTTCCTACAGGTCGTTCTCCGGGTCCAGCCTCCCTACGTTCCTACTGTGACTCTGTGGGATTTGTCTGTGGTTCTGGACGCTCTTCAACAGGCTCCTTTTGAACCTTTGGAAACAGTTGACCTAAAAGAGCTAACTGCGAAGACCTTATTCCTCCTGGCTATTGCTTCTGCCAGACAGGTGTCTAACTTGGGCTTTCTCTCCTGTCGCCCTCCTTTCCTGATTGGTATGAAGTACAGACAGAGCTGTACTTCATACCAAACAGTGTTACCTACCTAAGGTGGTCTCCCGTTTCCATTTAAATTTGGATATTGTGGTTCCGGCCTTCATCTCCTCTGATCTCTCTTCTGCTGAGCATTTTTTTGGACGTGGTTCGTGCTCTCCGTATCTATGGTGACCGAACCAGTTCCCTAAGGAGATCGGATTCCCTCTTCTTCTTTTATGGTTTTCACAAATGTGGTTGGCCAGCTAACAAACAGACTCTGGCAAGATGGATTAGAATGGCAATTGCACAAGCATACTCTCAAGCTGGTCTTTCAGTCCCAACTTCTATCTCTGCTCATTCTACTTTGTCTGTTGGATCGTCATGGGCGGCGTTCCGGGGCGTGTCCACTGAACAATTGTGCAAGGCAGCTACGTGGTCTTCAAGCCACACCTTTCTTAGGTTCTATGCCTTTGATACAGTCACCTCCCAGGATGCTTCGTTTGGACACCAGATAATCTTAGCCACTTGAAGTACGGCTTTAGGACATCCCCATCGTTATTCCTGTGGATCCCTATGGAATACGAAGAAGAAAAGCAGTTATGGCAGACTTACCTTTTTGTTAACTTTCTTCGAGGTCCATAGGGTCCACAGGGCACCCACCTTGATGCACCTGGTCTATATGGATTTGCGGCCTTGGTCACTAGTTCCCTTCTCCTGTGTGTGAGGGGTGTGGTTCATAGGGTCGACCACACTTAGGTCGACAGTATCTAGGTCAACCACTAATGGTCGACAGCAACTAAGTCGACACCCAAAATAGGTCGACGTGTGTTTTAAAAAAAAAAATAATTGTGTTTTTTTTCTTTGTAGAGTGACCGGGAACCCCAATTAGTGCACTGTGTCCCCTCCCATGGCTCGCTTCGCTCGCCATGCATCGGGCAAGGTTACCGTTCCCAATTGTAGTCCATGTGGATCGTAAAGTATGAAAGAGTTCAAAAACATTTTTTCAAAAATGGTGAAAAACTCATGTCGACCTTTTGTCATGTTGACCTAGTGACCATGACGACCTAGAAACCCTGTCGACCTAATGCATGTCTACCAATAGTGGTCAACCTAATGGCTGTCGACCTAAGTGTGGTCAACCTAGAGACCGTATACTGTCTGTGAGAGTGTGTTCTTCTGTGTAACATGTCTTCTCTGCTTGAACTTCCTTCTTTGGGCTTGTTAACAAAACTGAACTGCCTGAGCATGGGGGCGGGGTTATAGTGAGAGGGACCGGAGCATCCTGGGATATCTGAAAGGCTTAACTGTATGGTTCCCGGAAACTGATCCTACCACCTATAACCCCAATGTTATCCCTGTGGAACCTATGGACCTCGAAGAAAGAGTTTTAACAAAGGTAAGTCTACCATAACACTCCTTTTTGTACTTCAAACATCATGTTATCCTGATTATTTTTTAATTCTTCAAACATTATTTTGTAAAGCTGATTTATTATTGGATTAATTGAGATTTCCATATCACTGAAAATCCAAGTAACAGCACATTCGATGTTTATTACAGAGAAAGTGTCCATTTCACCAGAAATGCAGATTTTCTTTTAGCGAAGTGGTGCATGTGTGACTTACTGCTGTCTCCTGTCGATTTAGTCGAGTTCCTTTTCTGGGAGACTGTTTTCCTTTTAGCTATGTCCACAGCAAGGACCTGTTTGGAACCTTGAGATCTGCTTTGTAGGCTTTCATGAAAATAGCACTGTTCTTCAGCCTAAGACCCAGATTTATCAAACCTTGGAGAGTGATAAATTGCACAGTGATAAAGGGGCAGATGTATTAAGCCTGGAGAAGTGATAAAGCAGTGATAAATGCAAGGTGATAACGCACCAGCCAATCGGCTCCTAACTGGCAATTTACATATTGGAGCTGATTGATGCATTATCTCCTTGCATTTATCACTGCTTTATCACTTATCCAATGCATCTGCCCCATTGTACCATCCAATCCGCTCCTAACTGTCATTTTTAAAACACAACCTGCAACATGGCAGTTAGAAGCTGATTGGCTGGTAATTTATCACCGTGCAATTTATCCAAGGCTTGATAAATCTAGTCCTAAGCCACCTCCTTTTTTTTTTTTTATAGCTCACTGCTAAAAATGACAGTACCTACTTTTTACCACTTGAATTTCCAGTGCTTCGGTTATGGGCTCTGATGACACTAAATGGTCTGTTTGCTTATTCTAGGCGGCAAGGTGTGATTGCTGTAGAACACAAGGATTACTCAAGGAGAAAGTACAGTGGCGTGGCTCTATAAAAAACTTCTGTGACCAGCAGTGTTTACTGCGTTTCTACAGCCAGCAAAACGAGCCCAATATGGCAACTCAGAAGGGCCCCGAGAATATGCATCTTGGTATGTTAATTACAATGATTCTGATGGGAGGTATCACATGTTGCATGATTGACGAGCACTTGAAGTACAGTTTATTGTCATTCGGAGGACTAAACCACTTTGGTAATTAGGGAACAGTTTCTGAGATTACATATCTTTATAACATTGGCCCTCATTCCGAGTTGATCGCTAGCTGCCGTTCGCAGCACAGCGATCAGGCTAAAAATCGGCTTTTCTGCGCATGCGTATGGGCCGCAGTACACACGCGCGAAGTACTTTCACACAAAACTATGCAGTTTTACACAAGGTCTAGCGACGCTTTTCTGTTCATCGGTGAGTGATTGACAGGAAGTGGGTGTTTCTGGGTGGTAACTGGCCGTTTTCAGGGAGTGTGCTAAAAAACGCAGGCGTGACGGGTAAAAATGCAGGCGTGCCTGGGGAAACGGGGGAGTGGCTGCCGAACGCAGGGCGTATTTGTGACGTCAAATCATGAACTAAACTGTCTGCAGTGATCACAAGGTAGGAGTAGGTTTGGAGCTGCTCAGAAACTGCATGAAATTTTTTTTCAAGCAGTTCTGCTAACCTTTCGGTCGCACTTCTGCTAAGCTAAGATACACTCCCAGAGGGCGGCGGCCTAGCGTTTGCACTGCTGCTAAAAGCAGCTAGTGAGCGATCAACTCGGAATGAGGGCCATTGTATTAGAGCTCTGCTTTCTGTAGGTCATACTTTCATGTAGGTTCAAGTGTAATGTGTACCACTGTTTCACTTTATAGTTGTAGCAAGTGCTCTTTGTTCTTCAACGCTTAATCTGCTCTAATGTTGTTTTCATAATCTTAGGACACACCTCAAAGCTTAGAACGTTTTTTTTCTCTGGCACAATTCACGTCTTTGTGTAGATTTGCTAAGCAGCGTGCTTCATTAGTTCATTACTTTTATGTTACTTTTTATTCTGATAAAAACACCGAAAGCGCACACTGTATGTGAATGGGAGGGAGAGTGAGTTTCAACTGTAAAATACAGGTCTGCAATAATCTTGCCCAGACTGTGGCAGCCTCACCTATATCCCTTTCAAATCGCACAAATAACCCGCTATCGACCCAGTATATTGCTGGGTCGACACGGGTTGCTGTGCGGTATGAAAGTGACCATGACAAATACCCAGATCACCTGACCCGGTAATTCAACCCGGGAATAAAGCAGTGTTATTCCCGGGTTAAATACCGGGTCAGGTGCAGTGTGAACGGGTTGCCGGGTCGATGCAATCTGGGACCCATTCACTGCATAGGGGAGAGGCTGCGCATAGATAATCTCATCTCCCAGTGCCGCCTCCACACCTGCCCCCGATAATGCTGCGGTCCCTGCCCCCCCCGATGGCAACCCGACCTGGCATATTGCAGGGTCAGGGAAGCCAGTGTTAGGGTCCAATGCCAGGTCGTACCCGGGAAGGACCCGTTTCAATTACCAGGTGCCACCCGGCATTTGCAAAGTGAAAGCGGTACTATTCCTCATTTATGTAAATGTAGATGTCACCACTGTGGAAATGTGGCTGTAGGATTTCTGAAATTTGTATGGTTCTGTGCATCTCCTCCAATTTATATTGTACATGTATGTGTTTCAATGTATGATCACAATGTACTGAAATGAGCATATTACTCACTGGTTTTATATTACTCTGACGTCCTAGTGGATGCTGGGAACTCCGAAAGGACCATGGGGAATAGCGGGCTCCGAAGGAGGCTGGGCACTCTAGAAAGATTTAGGACTACCTGGTGTGCACTGGCTCCTCCCACTATGACCCTCCTCCAAGCCTCAGTTAGATTTTGTGCCCGGCCGAGGTTGGATGCACACTAGGGGCTCTCCTGAGCTCTAAGAAGAAAGTATAGTTTTAGGTTTTTTATTTTCAGTGAGACCTGCTGGCAACAGGCTCACTGCAGCGAGGGACTAAGGGGAGAAGAAGCGAACTCGCCTGCTTGCAGCCGGATTGGGCTTCTTAGGCTACTGGACACCATTAGCTCCAGAGGGATCGACCGCAGGCCCAGCCTTGATTTTCGGTCCCGGAGCCGCGCCGCCGTCCCCCTTACAGAGCCAGAAGCAAGAAGATGGTCCGGAAAATCGGCGGCATGAAGACATCAGTCTTCACCAAGGTAGCGCACAGCACTGCAGCTGTGCGCCATTGCTCCTCTCACACTTCACACTCCGGTCACTGAGGGTGCAGGGCGCTGGGGGAGGGTGCAGGGCGCTGGGGGGGGGCGCCCTGAGGCAGCAATAAAAACACCTTGGCTGGCAAAAATACCTCAATATATAGCCCCAGGGGCTATATATGAGGTAAATACCCCTGCCAGATTCCATAAAAAAGCGGGAGAATAGGCCGCGGAAAAGGGGCGGAGCTATCTCCCTCAGCACACTGGCGCCATTTTCCCCTCACAGCTCCGCTGGAAGGAAGCTCCCTGGCTCTCCCCTGCAGACTACACTACAGAAAAGGGTAAAAAAGAGAGAGGGGGGGCATTTAATTTGGCGCAGTATATAGTTTATATTAAAAAGCAGCTATAAGGGACATAACTCAGTTAGTCCCTGCCTTATATAGCGCTCTGGTGTGTGCTGGCATACTCTCACTCTGTCCCCCCAAAGGGCTTTTGTGGGTCCTGTCCTCTATATAGAGCATTCCCTGTGTGTGTGGAGTGTGTCGGTACGGCTGTGTCGACATGTTTGATGAGGATAATGAGGTGGAGGCGGAGCAGATGCCTTTAGAAGGGATGTCACCCCCTGGGGGGCAGACACCTGAGTGGATGAGCTTATGGAAAGAAATGAGTGCACGTATAGACTCATTACATAAGAAATTTGACGACATGCCGACTGTGGGGCAGCCTAGTTCTCAGCTCGTGCCTGTCCAGGTGTCTCAAAAGTCATCAGGGGCTCTGAAACGCCCGCTATCTCAGATGGCACAAGTAGATGTCGACACGGATACTGACACAAGTGTCGACGACGATGAGTCACATTTAATGCCCATTAAGGCCATTCACTGCATGATTGAGGCAATGAAAGAGGTGTTAAATATTTCTGATTTACATCCAGGTACCACAAAAAAGGGTATTGTGTTTGGGGAGAAAAAACTACCTTTAGTTTTTCCCCCGTCAGATGAATTAAATGAAGTGTGTGAAGAAGCGTGGGCTTCCCCTGATAAGAAATTGGTAATTCCTAAGAAGGTACTAATGGCGTTCCCTTTCCCGCCAGAGGATAGGTTACGTTGGGAAACACCTCCTAGGGTGGATAAAGCGCTCACACGTTTGTCTAAAAAGGTGGCACTACCGTCTCAGGATACGGCCGCCCTTAAGGAACCTGCTGATAGAAAGCAGGAGGCGATCCTGAAGTCTGTATATACACACTCAGGCATTATACTTAGACCAGCTATTGCGTCAGCATGGATGTGCAGTGCTGCCGCTGCGTGGTCGGCTAAACTGTCAGAAAATATTGACACACTAGACAGAGACACGATTCTGCTAACAATTGACCATATCAAAGACTCAGTCTTATATATGAGAGATGCACAGCGGGAAATCTGCCGGCTGGCATCTAAAGTAAGTGCATTGTCCATCTCTGCTAGGAGATGCTTATGGACTCGCCAGTGGACTGGAGATGCAGATTCCAAAAGGCACATGGAAGTTTTGCCTTATAAGGGGGAGGAATTATTTGGGGATGGTCTCTCCGACCTAGTTTCCACAGCAACGTCTGGGAAGTCAGCATTTTTACCCCATGTCCCCTCACAGCCTAAGAAGGCGCCATTTTATCAGGTTCAGTCCTTTCGGACCCAGAAAAACAAGCGGGGAAAAGGAGGGTCTTTTCTGTCTAGAGGCAGAGGTAGGGGAAAAAGGCTGCAACAAACAGCAGGTTCCCAGGAGCAAAAGTCCTCCCCCGCTTCCTCTTCCAAGTCCGCCACATGACGGTGGGGCTCCACAAGCGGAGCCAGGTACGGTGGGGGCCCGCCTCATGCATTTCAGCGATCAGTGGGCTCGCTCACAGGTGGATCCCTGGTTCCTTCAAATAGTATCTCAGGGGTACAAGCTGGAATTCGAGGCGGCTCCACCCCACCGGTTCCTAAAATCTGCCTTGCCGATTGCTCCCTCAGACAGGGAGGCGGTGCTAACAGTGATTCACAAGCTGTATTCCCAGCAGGTGATAATCAAGGTACCCCTACTTCAACAAGGCCGGGGTTACTATTCCACACTATTTGTGGTGCCGAAACCGGACGGTTCGGTGAGACCCATTTTAAATTTGAAATCCTTGAACACATACATAAAAAAATTCAAGTTCAAGATGGAATCGCTCAGGGCAGTTATTGCAAGCCTGGAGGAGGGGGATTACATGGTATCCCTGGACATCAAGAATGCTTACCTGCATGTCCCCATTTACCATCCTCACCAGGAGTACCTCAGATTTGTGGTACAGGATTGCCATTACCAATTCCAGACGCTGCCGTTTGGACTCTCCACGGCACCAAGGGTATTTACCAAGGTTATGGCGGAAATGATGATACTCCTTCGAAAAAAGGGAGTTTTAATTATCCCATACTTGGACGATCTCCTAATAAAGGCACGATCCAAGGAACAGTTGTTAGTGGGAGTAGCACTATCTCAGGAAGTGCTGCGCCAGCACGGCTGGATTCTGAATATCCCAAAGTCACAGCTGGTCCCGACGACACGTCTAATGTTCCTGGGAATGATTCTGGACACAGTCCAGAAAAAAGTGTTTCTCCCGGAGGAGAAAGCCAGGGAGTTGTCTTCTCTAGTCAGAGACCTCCTAAAACCAAAACAGGTATCGGTGCATCACTGCACGCGGGTCCTGGGAAAGATGGTAGCTTCTTACGAAGCAATTCCATTCGGCAGGTTCCATGCCAGAATTTTTCAGTGGGACCTGTTGGACAAGTGGTCCGGATCGCATCTTCAGATGCATCGCTTGATAACCCTGTCCCCAAAGGGAAGAAACTTCCAAGGACTATGGTCAAGTCAGGAGACTTCCCTTCACATAAAAATTCTGGAACTAAGGGCCATTTCCAATGCCCTAAGTCAAGCAAAATCCCTGCTCCTACACCAGCCGGTGCTGATCCAGTCAGACAACATCACGGCAGTCGCCCATGTGAATCGACAGGGCGGCACAAGAAGCAGGATGGCAATAGCAGAAGCCACAAGAATTCTCCGATGGGCGGAAAATCATGTACTAGCACTGTCAGCAGTGTTCATCCCGGGAGTGGACAACTGGGAAGCAGACTTTCTCAGCAGGCACGACCTCCACCCGGGAGAGTGGGGACTTCATCCAGAAGTCTTCCAAATGATTGTAAATCAGTGGGGTCGTCCACAGGTGGACATGATGGCGTCCCGCCTAAACAAAAAACTAGAGAGGTATTGCGCCAGGTCAAGAGACCCTCAGGCGATAGCTGTGGACGCTCTAGTGACACCGTGGGTGTACCAGTCAGTTTATGTGTTCCCTCCTCTACCTCTCATACCAAAAGTATTGAGAATAATAAGAAAGCGAGGAGTAAACACAATTCTCGTGGTTCCGGATTGGCCAAGAAGAGCGTGGTACCCGGAACTTCAAGAGATGATCTCAAAGGACCCGTGGTCTCTGCCGCTCAGACAAGACCTGCTACAGCAGGGGCCCTGTCTGTTCCAAGACTTACCGCGGCTGCGTTTGACGGCATGGCGGTTGAACGCTGTATCCTGAAGGAAAAGGGCATTCCGGAGGAAGTCATTCCTACGCTTATTAAAGCTAGGAAAGAGGTTACAGCAAATCATTATCACCGCATATGGCGGAAGTATGTTGCATGGTGTGAGGCCGAAAAGGCCCCAACAGAGGAATTTCAACTAGGTCGATTTCTGCATTTCCTGCAAGCAGGAGTTAATATGGGCCTAAAACTGGGCTCCATTAAGGTACAGATCTCGGCTCTGTCGATTTTCTTTCAAAAAGAACTAGCTTCAGTACCTGAAGTTCAGACATTTGTTAAAGGAGTGCTGCATATTCAGCCCCCGTTTGTGCCCCCTGTGGCACCTTGGGATCTCAACGTGGTGTTGAGTTTCTTAAAATCACATTGGTTTGAGCCACTAAAAACCGTGGATCTGAAATATCTCACGTGGAAGGTGGTCATGTTATTGGCCTTGGCTTCTGCCAGGCGAGTATCAGAATTGGCGGCTTTGTCTTGTAAAAGCCCTTATCTGATTTTCCATATGGATAGGGCAGAATTGAGGACTCGTCCCCAGTTTCTCCCTAAGGTGGTGTCAGCGTTTCACCTGAACCAGCCTATTGTGGTGCCTGCGGCTACTAGGGACTTGGAGGACTCCAAGTTGCTAGACGTTGTCAGGGCCCTGAAAATATATGTTTCCAGGACGGCTGGAGTCAGAAAATCTGACTCGCTGTTTATCCTGTATGCACCCAACAAGCTGGGTGCTCCTGCTTCTAAGCAGACTATTGCTCGCTGGATTTGTAGTACAATTCAGCTTGCACATTCTGTGGCAGGCCTGCCACAGCCAAAATCTGTAAATGCCCATTCCACAAGGAAGGTGGGCTCATCTTGGGCGGCTGCCCGAGGGGTCTCGGCTTTACAACTTTGCCGAGCAGCTACTTGGTCAGGGGCAAACACGTTTGCAAAATTCTACAAATTTGATACCCTGGCTGAGGAGGACCTGGAGTTCTCTCATTCGGTGCTGCAGAGTCATCCGCACTCTCCCGCCCGTTTGGGAGCTTTGGTATAATCCCCATGGTCCTTTCGGAGTTCCCAGCATCCACTAGGACGTCAGAGAAAATAAGAATTTACTCACCGGTAATTCTATTTCTCGTAGTCCGTAGTGGATGCTGGGCGCCCATCCCAAGTGCGGTTTATCTGCAATACTTGTACATAGTTATTGTTAACTAAATCGGGTTATTGTTGAGCCATCTGTTGAGAGGCTCAGTTGTTTCATACTGTTAACTGGGTTTCATATCACGAGTTGTACGGTGTGATTGGTGTGGCTGGTATGAGTCTTACCCGGGATTCAAAATCCTTCCTTATTGTGTACGCTCGTCCGGGCACAGTGTCCTAACTGAGGCTTGGAGGAGGGTCATAGTGGGAGGAGCCAGTGCACACCAGGTAGTCCTAAATCTTTCTAGAGTGCCCAGCCTCCTTCGGAGCCCGCTATTCCCCATGGTCCTTTCGGAGTTCCCAGCATCCACTACGGACTACGAGAAATAGAATTACCGGTGAGTAAATTCTTATTTTTTTTTCATTGCTGTACATTAAATGAGTTTTGATTTATCCATGAAGCTCCGATATTAAGAATCTTCATTGGTGGCATCAAATTTGACTTCATTTAAATCTTCTCAAGCCTAATTCTTAAGTTACACCAACGGTCATGTTTTGTGGATTTCTGTCTGTGCACATGTGAGTTAGTTTATTTTGCTGGTTCAGTAATTATCCCACCTTCTTCCACAGGCAGAAATCTACAAAACATGACCTGTTAGTGGTACTTGGGTGTAGTGGTTGAGAACACCTGATTTAAATGATTCAGAAATTACAAGTCTCAATTTGTTTATGTTCACTATGAGGCAGATTAGACTAGCTGCAGTGTTTACTGTGTAGTTAATGCTCCTGGTTTAACGCCCAGCGCTATTCAGTTATTAACCAGTTTCCTCGCACGGTAATCGAGTGGCTAACATACACTAACCCACAGGTTCTGGGTTAAGTGCTCAGAATCTGGGTTGCCCCAGAAGGTGCATTGAACACAGATTTTTTTTTTCTTTCTTTTCTTTGCAGCTCCTAAGTTTGCAAGGACAAATCTGCATTGAGTGTACCCCCTGTGGCTTATTGTGTGGGGTTGTGGCACCAATTAAGTAGCTCATGGCATAACCCTACAGCTACCTACAGCTAATTGAATCTGACCGTATATGCATATTTGTGTATATGTATTTTGTATGCATACGTATGTAAATATGTCGACATAGGTTAAAAACGGTCCCAATTCCTAGCGCAATAATTACAGCTACAATGTGTTGGATAAATGAGTCACCTGCCTCATATACGAACAATACATATAACAAAAGTACCAATAACAAATGCGCTGTAACTTGTAAACAACACAAGGATACAGTTTTGGGCACCATACTATAAAAAAGATATCTTAGAACTCCAAAGGGTCAGAGGCAAGCCACTAAACTGGTTAAGGGGTTAGAGGCACTGGATTATCAGTAAAGACTTAAAAGGTTAGATTTATTTACACTGGAAAAGAGGTGACTGAGAGGGGACATTATGAATATTTATAAATACATTACGGGACAATACAAGGATTTATCAAACTATTTGTTTACCAAATAACACTACATAGGACACGAGGACACCCCCTGAGGTTAAAAGAAAAAAAAATCCATACTTAACGGAGAAAAGGATTCTTCACAGTAAGAGCAGTAAGGATTTGGAATTCTACCAGAGAAGGTAGTAATGGTGGGCTCAATCAATAAGTTTAAAAATGGATTAGATAAATTCCTAGCGGGAAAAAATATCCAGGGATACAGCATTTAATTAACATAAAACAATTATAATATAGGTTGAACTTGATGGACATATGTCTTTTTTCAACCTCAACAACTATATACTTTACATCCAGGTATTATTCTGAACGTCCACCATTTAATTGTCAAAAGGCTCCTCCAGGTACATGAAAAATATAAACAACAATAAAATACAATATAGTGTAGCATTTTCAGTGCAAGTCCATAGAAAACACCAATAGGTGTGATGGAGTAGGAGTATCGTGATTAAAGAAGGTCTCTTCTGACGATTTTTGCGCCCCTTCAAACGCTGGTTAAATACACCACGTGTGACAGAATTCACTGATGCTTACATATGTAAGCCTGCTGTGTAGCATGTAAAGGTACCTTTTCCACTTCTGTACCCTCAATGGCCTGTGGATAGGCACAAATGTGTATGGCTCCAAATAACTAGTAATTAAAAACAATGACATTTATTTCCACACCAACAGGGACATTTCTCATCTTTTCCACATCAGCTTGCATAGGTCGAGATATATCATAGTCACCAATTTCTGGAGAGTGGAATCCTGGGATAATCCCCCACTCCCACTGGCTTTTAGACCTAATGTGGCTGGCAAGGTAGATGTATGTGCTCCCCTGGTTACCTCTTCCACCGATACATGTAGACATCCCTTCTATGTACTGTGCGTGCCCGAATCCGTTGCTCAAAGATGCAGAAAATCAAGCATACAGCCTTAGAATGGGTCATACTGAGCGGCTCTGTAACTTTTAGCGTGACTCTCTGCATTTTCGACAAGTCAGTTGAATTGCTGCCCTGCTTGAGCTTCCCTCAGTCACCTGTAAATGCTGTTACACTATCAGAAGTAGACCTGTCTAGGAGCAACAACTCTGCCGAGATATCCATAGGGCACTTAACTAACCGAATGGAACTGCCAAAGCCCGTAGCACATAAAATAGTCTGTCCTTCGTTTCAGCACTCACTACCAATTCTAAGCTGCCTCTGGAAGCAACATCATAACTGTTATTCATGGGCTCCGTGAATTGGGTTTCCATGGCTGAAATCACCAGTCACAATGCCCGATGTGGTACAGATCGCACTACCATCGGCACAGTGGAAATTAATTCTCCGGAATGACCCAAATGGTCTCATCCCCAGCAACACCATGGGGATGAATTGGAATGCTGAGTGTGAGCAAGGCCTGGTCTACCAACATCGGTTGCCAACTTAACATATTCCCTGCAGCTATGTGTCAAAACCTAGTAGAAAGCCTCACCGGCAGCAAAGAGGGACCTGCTCCATATTATGGGTCATGGTTTTGGAACTAAATTATCAACAATCACATATAGGTGTGAAGTTCAGGTGCTCATATACAGTTGCCAGGGTGGTGTGTATCTTATTTTATTTTGATTTTCTATGCTATTTTGGAATAGCAGGAAGCATCTCGTGCATGCATATATTTTGTCTTTGATTCTTTTTAACTACATGTTTATTTACAGACCAAGGTGTTCAAGTTTCAAGGCCAAGACCAACGGTAATGACTTTGTTTCTTTTGTGTTTTTTATTAACCCTATGCACCCCATGAGTAGCTTTTATTTAGAAAATGTACTTGCTTGTCAATTATTTCTGTGCCATGTGTCATTTGAATACTTTTTCTGTCATAATTTCAGGTTGCAAATTCTTCCTGTTCTACTGCAGCACCAAAAGACATGAAGAATAAGGCTGTTCTGTGCAAGCCCTTGTCAATGACAAAGGCCACGTACTGCAAACCTCACATGCAGACTAAGTCTTGTCAGACAGGTACTATTTTGGTTCACTTCTAAATTCTGTTTTAATCTATGAGTATTTAGAATTAGAGATGACCATGGGGATATAAAACAGTAGGATTTCTCTCTCCGTTGTGAGATGTTACGTTTCATTTCTATAAAATCCTAGCAGTCCTGCACCTTGCACAGGATATATGTAGAGATAGATATATATATATATATATATATATATATATATATATAGATATATATATATATAGATATATAAATGTTTTGCCTCATTGGTGCACTAATAATGAACTAAATTGGAGGAGTGAAGGGGTAGCGTTTTAGGGTTGAGGTTTTTTTGTTTTTCTCTAATATAAATTTTAAGTCCTCATTATTTAAAAAATATCCTTATCAATAGTACAGGTTGAGTATCCCTTATCCAAAATGCTTGGGACCAGAAGTATTATGGATTATTGGATTTTTCCATATTTTGGAATGATTGTATAACATAATGATCATAGCGATGGTACCTAAGTCTAAGCACAGAATGCATTTATGTTTCATGTGCACATTATACACACAGCCTGAAGGTCATTTTAGCCAATATTTTTTATAACTTTGTGCATTAAACAAAGTGTGTGTACATTCATACAAATCATTTATGTTTCATATACACCTTATACACACAGCCTCAAGGTCATTTAATACAGTATTTTTAATAACTTTGTGTATTAAACAAAGTTTGTGTACATTGAGCAACCAGAAAACAAAGGTTTCACTATCTCAGTCTCACTCAAAAAAGGTCCGTATTTCGGAATATTTGGATATGGGATACTCAACCTGTACTTTGTTTCTTTGATGGTGCTAATAAGTTTGTTTGCAGAGCTCAGTGAACAGTCCCATTATTTTTATCTTCTGAACCCTTTTCTCCTCCCAGAGCTCTCTTAATCTAATTAAGTGGTCCAATCCTATAAACTGGATCAGGGCGTGTGAGATCATTTGGATGTGATCATGATCAAAAGGGATGGTGCAGGCAATAGGGGTAGACACAGCTCTCAAAGCTTTCTCATAACCTGCCCTTAAAACCTGATACTCCCCTGCATATGCCTTTCCCCTTGATAAATAGGTACAGTTAAGCACAGAAAATATTGAAGGTTAATTTCCCAATTTTAATTGATGTTAGAGTGTTAAGCTGGCAGTACACTAGACTTTCATCCAACTAGTTGGTTGGCTGGAATGAAAATCTGGTAATGTATGGGAGCAAATGACAATCAGCAATTTGCTCCTAACGACTGGAAAACAGATGAAATCTTATTCAGACAAGTTGGCTAAATCTGTTTGATTTAAAACAATTTATCTGAGCGACAGTTTTTGTCCTCTTGCAGAGGTTTGGGAACAAATGTCTGGTTATCATTTGCTCCTGTACATTGCCACCAGATTTTCATACATACCAACCAACCAACCAGTGGGATGAAAGTTGGTCTAGTGTATGGCTAGCTTTTAAACGGTGTCCATTCTGCTAGACTGCACCATATCTAGAAAGCAGTTAGACGTCCTCATACCACAGTACTTGCCAGCGCAACAAGACACTCGGTAGGGGGGTGGGGATTCAGTTGTTTGAAAAGACATTTAATAGGAAAAAACAGACACACAACCGAATTTTCAAACAATTGAATTCCCCCCTCTGAGTTGTAGTGTACCGTATACTTTAAAAAAAAGTGTTATATATTTATCGCAGAAGCAGCGGAAAGCCACTGACAGCATAATAGAGATGCTAGCCTGCAACTTTAACTGCTTAGGAACTAGCTTAACATATATACAAAGTCGCAGAATATGCACAATGGAACATGGGGTGAGGAAAAAGCAGCGGGCGCTTGCATCAGAGCCTTTTTCCACAGATTCAGACTCCGTCACACATATTGCAGTATAAACTGGCAATGTAGTTTTGTCATTCCCATTTGTTTTATATATGCAAATAAGATCCACATTTTCAATGAGAACGATGTGCTGCTGACTTGCCCAGAACCTGGTGATAAGAGGGGCTATTTGGTGCTGCTAAATACATTCGTAACTCCATGTCTACTTCTTTGTGTCAAAGTATGCGTACAAGTATATTCAAATGGCGCACTAATTTGTATCAAAGTTTCCTTACCTTTTAAGTTAAGAAATTTATTGCTGCATTTCATTGCCAATGTTTCTGCAATCCTGGTGGGCATCTTCAATATCAGATTGTAATCGGTAATCCTTCTTGCGCCATACACAATGACATTTGTTGTTTGGTTAGACTAAACCAATTGCCTAGCAACATTGCAGCATAAATCCATTCTGTTTTATACTATGATTTGAAAATTTGTAACAGTTTGTCAATTTTTTTCTTCTTAGAAGAAGATTTGAATACAAAATACGTTCCAGTGCCTATCCCTGTACCTGTATATGTGCCGGTGCCTATGAATCTCTACAGTCAGAAAGTACCGGCTCTCACTGCGTTACCTTTCCCAGTAAGTAAAAGGATAGAGCATTCTTCAGTTGCATGAAGATTTGAATGGGCATTTTACGTTTGAAAATGTTGGACTTCATGAAATGTACAAGGGGACATCCATTATATGGTCTGTTACTAACTCCTATAACTACCACACTTCTTTTCTTCCTCGATCTGTTGCTAAGCTTTACTTGCCATTCCCCTACAAAGGATAAAACCCAAACTGTTTTGAACAGAAGACTGGGGTCCAGCCTTCTATCAGAAATATCCAAGCGTCACAAAGAAAATGATTTCCTATTACCCATGCCCTAAAAAAAATAATAATTGTATTCTGGAAGCTTGATAACAGTATCTACACATCCTTTCTCAGCAAATGGGTTTTCTGGGTAATATAATTGTTTTACTGGAGTAATAACGTTGACTATTTCTCTATCAACCTGTTAGGAGACACTGGAAGTATGGGGTATGGAGAGCTGAGGCAGGACTTGGCCACTTCAAGAATCTGAACCTACTCTGCTAAGAATTCAGGAGCAGGGTACTTTGCCATGGTGCTGCCTGTGGCAGCATAAGAATTTCCTAGTAATTTGGATGTTAGTTGTTCTGTTTTCTTGTATGTTGCTAGGGCTAATAGGGTGCTGCCACCTACTTTCTGTGGGACTGACTTTGATGAGTCAGCATGTCGCTACCGCTGCAGGGAGTGTACATGGATCTGTACCGCCATCATACTGAACATACTGGGCACAAAACGTGCACCAGCGGCACAGCGAAGGTAATTAAATACTTTCCCCATGTTGGGAGAGGTGATTTTGCAGTCCGTACCTGTAACAAGGATATGCAGATAGTGCAGAGCCTACAGTGTCAGGAATGGGGGCAGGTGAAGGCATTGTAGGCTAATAGGGGGAAATTCTTTTGGACAGTTGACAAGTTAGTGCTGCGGCAGCTGAGTCAATCTCCTATCCGTTTGAACCTCCATTCTGTTTGTCACGCTGATTTTCACACAGGAAAGCCTGTCTATGCTGTAACACTGAGTGGCCGTGTAAGCAGCTATATGTGTTTAAATCTGTAAAAATGTGACCTTGCAGTACAGAAGTAAGAGGGCCGCACCGCCATTCTGGTCGCACCCGATTGACCTAGTTTGGCTTGGTTTGCCGACCTTCTTGGCATGTCCATCACTTTCCCGTGGCATCTCCCTCTTTGGTCAGACCTTCTATCTCGGGGTCCATGTCTTCCCCCGGACCTCGACTATGCGCCTTGATGGGGTGGCTCTTGAGAATAGTTTTTCTGCAACTCATTTATACTTTACGGAGGGTTAGTAAAACTTCCTCTGCTAGGGTTTATCACAGAGTCTAGCAAACTTGCTACTAATGGTGTTCGGTCTGAGGTTTAAATCTTCGAGTGTTTGTTCCTGTCCTTTTTACAGACCAGTTTGGACTTGGGCCTAAAACCTTCCTCCCTTAAGGTTTAGGTCTCCACACTTTTCTTTTTCACAAACAAATCGCTTTGTTGTCCCTTTAGTTGCCCAGTGGAATCTGGTTTTGGTGTTGACGGCCCTTCAGGTTTTCCCTTTTCGGACACGGTGTACCTACTTTGGCTTACCTCAAAAACAGTCTTCTTGCAGGTGTCCTGGAAGATGTCTGGTTTGAATGCGTTGTCCCATCAAAGTTACGCGGAAGATACACACCTTGGCTACCTTCCACATGTTGTGTCGTGTTTCCCCATTAGTCAGGAAATTGTGGTACCTTCTTTTTCTTTACCTGACCCTTCCCCACAGTTGGCCTTCCTGAACGTGGTTCTGACCCTTAGTATTTACATTGATAGGACATTGGATATCTACACATCTGACTTCCTCCTGTCCTCTACAATTCAACAAACAGGTCTACCTTTTAGGTGCCCAACGTCCTTGGCCTTGTTGTGTGCACTTTACACCATGTCTGTGGGGACTTCATGGGCAGCTCAACGTGGCACCTATGCTTAGCAGCTTTGGAGAGTGGCCACATTGTCTCCTCTCCATATTTGTATCAAGTTCTATTGCTTCGATGCCTTTGCCTCCTCAGATGCTTGCAAGTTCAATATTTTGCATTCAAAGATGCACAGCAATTCACTGTACCCTGCTGCAATTCTAGTGGATTCAGACGAAAGGATGGGAAGATCTGAATTTTGTGCAAGCATTGTATCCTCTTCCCGACTTCACTTTGTGGGAGACTTTTTATGGTTTTGTAGCTTAATGAATAACAGATGCCCAGAAGGTATAGGAATATAAAGTTGGAGTAGATGAGGTTCTTAGCAGACTCTTAAAGTGCCCAAACTTTGCCCTGCGCCCTTTATAGCCATGGTTCCAGTGTTCCACAATGGTTTTAGAGAATAAGATTTAATGGAAGTACACAAATCCTGTTTCACATTAATGACCCGTGTTTTCATTTGACCTTCTTTATCTGTATTTAGTCATCTAATATTAGTTGTTTATCCCAGGTTCCAGTTCCAGTTTTTGTGCCATCTCCTTTGGACAAAATAAAAGACTTGAATGAAGTGTTTTGTGAGGGAGACTTATTAAAAGAAGATGTGGAATTGAAGGCAGAAGATGTAGAATTAAAGGAGGAGGAAGATGATCATGATGATGACGATGATGATTTAAAGATTACACTACCAAAACAGGAAGCATTAGAGGAATCCATGCCTCTGAAAAGAGAATTGGTGGACGAGAAAATAGAGGATGATGATCAGTTGGACAGCAAAGTATTAGAGGAAGGAAGAAGAGTGGCAGGAGAAGACTTAATGAAAGTAATAAAGGATGAAAAAATAAAAGAAGACTCCTCATTGATAGGAGACTTAAATGAGGAAAATGACCCAGAAGTGGTAGTAAAAGAGGATACTTTTCTGAAAGAAAGTCCTCTCCTTCCTGTACCTGCTGTGCTGGACGTGACAGAACCATTTGCTGAGGAGAATGCAGTATGTGACACTCTCGCTGGTATGTGGCATTGATTCCTACCCCCCTCGAAAGCATTTCAATTAATACTTTGTTGATTTATTTTAGACTGCACTTTTTATTTTGCAGATGAAGATGATCTAAAAATGGAGGACTATAAAATCTGCAGTGCAGAAAGTCCACCAGAGCTGCTAGATATACCGTACGAGCCAGAACTGGATATTGAAATTGATTTTCCCAGAGGTAAATTTATATTGTGACTTCAATGTTCTTGCATCCCTATTTATCATTAAAGAAACAATGTGCACTTTCAATGTGGCTTGTTAAGTTTTGCGGCTCCTCATGGTTACAAGACGTTTGGTAACTGCTCTTATCCAATTACTAATGTCATCGGGTGAGCTAAATTACGCTGTAAGTATAGATTAGCATTTTACACCATTTGTGTCACAGCTCAGTAATGCAGAAGTTTTGGTGTGCGGAGCTGGCCATGTACTATTCACTTTATCCAATTACAACCTATAATGAGGGTCTTCTTCCTTGTTAATGAGCAGTGGAAGTATAGCTACTGCATAAAGTCCTGATATATTGTTCCATCATTATGATAAAAGTTATAAGACATTGTAATGACTAATAAGCGGTATGATCTTTGTAAATATCTGCCCTAGATTAGAAATCTGACTCGTGTACCGAAATTAGGCATGTCTTGATAATTACATAAAGACAATCACATATGTACAGTATATAAGAGTTCGGTATGCTGTCCAGGTGGTTGGGATGCCGGCGGTCACATGACTGACACGGCAACCCAATATTGAACATTCGGACGGCGGAGGGGATAAGTATTTTTACCCCACAACTCTATCCTAACCCACCGGATAACCCGCCCCTATACTAACCCACCGTATGTAGGGTTGCTGTAATATTCCTATAACCAGGACCACATGAATTACACAGGTTCTGTGGCTGGGAAAGTCTGTTTTTAATACGCCGCAGGACTTATATAATATATAATATACGCCACTGGACTTATACAATATATATATATATATATATATATATATATCCAATTCGGTCGGCACTCAATCAACACACAGTCTAGCTTCCCCCGGTGCCTGAATCCTCTGGGCGCGTCTGGGAAGGAGAGGATGGCGTGGACGGGCAGCTGAGGTACTTAATGTGGTGAGTTATACTGAGTTTGTTTTATTCTGGTGTTGTCTGGAAGAAGGGGCTGGTGCTCCGAAACGTTACAATATATACCAGTCTTTTGGATATGATATACCCTGCGAGTGCCGTTTATTTCCACCTTTGGATACAGATATATATATATATATATATATATATATATATATATATATATATATAATTGTATTGATATATAATGTCAAAAATACAGCAGGGTAGACTGTATACTGATGTAAATATTGCCTTCTGTTATAGGCTATGGAGGCATCCTTTTAAATGTAGGGCTACAAAAGTGCAGTTGCATCTGTCCTTTGACAGCTAGCTGTGCTGCCCTAAATTAAGCAGGCGAATAGGCATAAATTGTAATGTTGCTAGTTGCGTAATAAAGGAAGCCAGGTAAATCTTAATAGTGCCTATGTTTTAGGGTTATGGAAGTTTTATCCTGATCATGCTTTAGATAAGCCATAGAGCTCACTTTGTCTTGAATTTCCTTGAATCGACATAAACGTAATAGCTTTTTATGCGGTTTTCAAAAAGCGCGCTTGCACAGCTAAAATACACTACCCCAGTGGGCGGCGACTATCTGATTGCAGGGCTGCAAAAATTGCTGCCTAGCGTTCAGGTCTGAATTAGGCCCCTAGAACAGTATAGAATTGTATTTGTAAACAGCACAGTAATGTGGGTGATTAGATACAAATCACAGAATTATATCTGGCTTGTATAAAAGCGAATTGATTGGTTGCTGTGGACAACTTTTCTACCTGTCCTGTTAAGAAGGTTTTGATAAATATTGTGGTTGCTGTAGCAACGCACCATTGGTAGAATTGTGCGTGTAATTTTATGTCCCATTTCACATTAGTACATATGTATAAAGGAGAATATTCTGTAATAGTAGTTGCCATTATGTTGTAAGGGATGGTATCTGACTTGTCCATGACACTTGATTGTTCATTGTGAAACTGCCAATCTAATGAAATCATTCTCATTGCAGCTGCTGAAGAACTTGATACAGAGAGTGAGTTTCTTTTGCCTCCTGTATTTGGAGAGGAGTATGAAGAACAGCCTAAACCCAAACCTTTTAAAAAGGTATTGTTACTGCTTGGCTTTATCCAGATGTCTGCTGTTTATGTTCTCTATATGTACAAAGGATTCTAGTACTCTAGTTGCCTTGATTAATCTTTCTTGATATCCAAGAAATATAAAACCAGGGACAATAGTCAGAGTTTCATATACTCCTGAGGCCATTGTGTCTGTCCCATGCTGGGCCTATACATATGAATTCTGTTTTGTTGTAAATGGTCTGATCATACAGTATATGGTACAATGCTTTCTCCACCTTAAATATTATGGATTATAGAAGTCAGCATAATATTACCATATTTGTGGAAATATTACACAGGAATAAATGTTAGGTGTAAAGTTGATCAAAATTAGTTTAGTTTGACATGTAGCAAACATGACACTGATGGAGTGCTATCGCTATTACCCAACACAAGTATAATGTAAGAAATAACAAGTTCTGTATAGATATGTACATTAACTGACAACTACGTGCTACTACACCTGTATTTCCCCACCATTATATTACTCCTGTTTTCTTTTTTTCACCTTTTCTACAAGTTTTTCATAAGTTACAGCAATATTGCAAAACATGTTACATAAATTAGAAGATCTGTTAAGTTACAAAATGCGATGCCCCCAACTCACTTCCATCGCTCCATTTCTTTCCTATTCCTTTTCATCTTTCATCTCCGTCCCTCTCCTTCCATCTTTCATCTGTCACCCAATGCCCAACCTGCTTCATAAACAAAAACAAAACTCTCATCTCTACCTCATCCCCCCCCCCCCCAAATACCTCTCTTTCACCTGTTGCCCTCCCACAGCCAACCCCCTCCCTAACTTTATCATCCCTGTTCCCCTACTCCCCCTAAGTGGCACTCATGGTACAGCACTGGCTGGGGGAGAAGTGATGCTGTGTATGGCAGACATCTGCCAGTGAGAGCTGAGAGGCAGAGCTGTATGGCGTATGCCTTACAGCTTTTATAATAGATTTTGGGTATTATAAAAAGAATATGCATTATACACTTGAGTTTTAATATTTTGTGTTGCACAATATGTATGTCTTGTATGATAAGTTTTTGTTACATTTACCCGACATGTTTGCAGGGAATGAAGAGGAAGGCGCTTTCTGATTACCAGTCTCCCAATGAGAACTCTGAGTGCGTCTTTCCTCTGAAGTATTCCTATGGCATCAATGCTTGGAGGCACTGGGTGAAAACACATACAGCTCAAGAAGACCCACCCGCAGGAGTTGACCTTGGCGAATGTAAGTGTTCATTCTACACCTTCTGATTGCTGCGTTGCTAGAGCTGACCTTATGATTTGCTCTCTGAATGTAAATATTGTGTGTTTAGTATTTAATAAACTTGGTGGTTTACCATTCCCTGTTCCCCACAAGACACTGTACATCATGGATGAACCAGGGATTTCCATCAGTGGTTGGTGGAGTCATTAATCATATGGGAAAGATTTCTCAAAGCTTGGAGAGAGAGAAATCCGCTGCTAACTCATTTTACAGTCTGTGTTTCTCTTTCATCCACTAGGGGACACTGGAACAGTCTTATACAATAGGGGTGTGAACCTTGCAACCGGAGGTGTGGCACAATCTAAAATTAGAATTGTCTGCACAGCCGGCTCCTCCCCCTTCACAGCCCTCCTCCCTCAGTTTGAAAAATTGTGCTAGGAGGAAAGAAGCACAATATGGGAGCTCTGCTCCATAAAGAAATGTATTTATATTTTTTGTTTTGTCATTTATGACCGGCCCAATCCCTCCTAACTAAAAGGAGGGTGCAGGTTTTTTCTTTAAAAGGAAGATGGTGCCCAATCCCTCCTAAATGAAAGGAGGGTGCAGGCGTTACTACATGAAGACAAATTCAACCCAATAAAAGGGGGACAAATGTTTTCAGAATAGAGAGAGACAAGGATCCCAACTAAAGGGATCTACATCTCTCTCTCCAGGAAAATCCGAAACATCAGAGCAACTGTGAGTACTGGTTGTAGTGTCACCTCTCCATTTGACACTGGTGGCCGGGCAGACCCGCTCTCCCTCCCTCCACCTACTTTGTAAGCACTGCATTCACTGGCTCCGTGTCTCCGCGGCTGACACCTGTAGCGCCTCTGCACTCCCTGAGCCACTAGGTTATAACAGCGGCAGAGTCCTTCCAAGCCCTCCCCCACACCGGGTTTGTAATTCTGCATTCGCGGCTGACAGCCGCAGCATCTCCCGCTCCCCCCGCCGCTGGCTCCGTGTTTCCGCGGCTAACAGCCGCAGCGTCCCTGCACTCCCTGAACCGCTGTTACTTAATAGCAACAGCGCCTATGCTAGTGGGAGACCTGAGCCGCTCTTACATAGTACACGGCTCCTATCACAGCACCAGACAGTAGCGAGGGAAGCGGCAGGGGGACCCGGCGCGCGGGGGAAATGTAAAAGTTTAAAATAAACTAGTTAGGAGGGCTGCCTAATATAAGGGAGCTGGAGCGCTGACTGAGGCGCTAGGGGAACATTAATAAAGTTTCAAAAATAATCAGTGGCGGCCATCTTTAGGATACAAGAGGCGCCAAGATGCTGTTCAGGGGAAACTATACGCCCCCTAGAGTGGAGCCATAAGTCCTGACCAGTTAGAACAGGGGGAGGTGTTTTAGTGTAGAGTATACTCCCTCTGCTGGTTGCTTGTAGATCTCTGATGCAGAGGATTTTCCATGTGTTATTAAACATAGTAGATGTACGCTTTATATTTTCAAAAGGACATCTAATACAAAGATCCTGTGAAAATAAAGGGAACGCCTGGATATCAACCCCGACCTCAGAACTGAATCACAGTGAGGCGTTGCGAGGGTTGCAAGAGGCTGTTGTTTAGAAGAATATATTTATTTTAAATTTTTTTTTTTTTGGTATTTTTTATCAGTGAATCCAGCCAGGTGAATCCAGTGTACATTTGTTCCCGTCATCCGCTACGGTATTCCGTTGTTTATTATAAAGAATGTATTCTGTGGGGGTGCATTTTCATCATCACATGCACAAGCCAAGAATACTAGGACTTATTACCAGCACGGTAACTCCAGTGTACATCTACTTATATATTTATATACGCATAATGCCTCCAACAGATGCTCCTGACAGGTCTGCGGAGGAGGGAGCATCAGATATGGTCACCCAATTAACTTCTATCTGTGTCAACAGGTGGTGGTCTGGTGGTGTTGGTAGAAGGAGTATTTATATTAATTATATATTTTCTTCTAGAAAGAAAGATTTTCAGCTATTTGAAAATACTCTTCAGAGCTCCAAATATGTCTACGGCCTTTTTCCTTCTATGCTAATAGGTGAAAGTCCGGCTGAGTGGTATGTACATATTTATCTAAGGTAAATGGTTGCTCAAATAAATGGGCACTAAGGTCAACAACCCTGGGGTGTGCGACTGTTGATAACGGGCACACTACCAGGGGACAGTGTCGTGTCAAGGTTCGGAAGGCATAACCTGACATATATTTCAACAATTGAGTATGGGCTGCAAACCCATCCGAAATAGGGAGAAATTCATAGTTAAAATTTCTCCATCCACAAGAGTATAACATAATGACCTAAAACGGAAATGTGATCCCTGATGCTGACTCTCGAAACGGTGGCGAACCGTTAGAGGCGTAACTACCTAGAAGTGATCATTACATACTTCCAAATTCCCAAATCAAAATTTTGACTAGCGGGGCATATCCGAGAGTTAACCACATGTTTTATCAGGCTGCTGTGGAAGTTAGCTTCCAGATCTCAACTATATCTCTCAAAGTTTTCTGTGACGACAGAATCTCGGATCCCACAGAGGCTCACCCCTGCCTAGTCTGTTAAAGAACATTCTTACTTATTACAGTCCCACTGCAAAACAGGGGTCACATGTAGGTTGGAATTGACAGGGAAGTCCAAACCTCTAGTGGCAAGACCATCTCAAACGGACATGGGCGGTTCTTGTGTCATTAAAGAGCCGTTACCGGGTTGGAGGGCTATTTTCCTGGGAGGAACAGCCTCCTTGGTCCAATAAATTTACAGATGGTAATCAATTTGAAGTGTTTGACCCAGTTTCTACCGGCCTAAAGATTCAAGAGGCATCAATCCGACCGGTCACTGCAGGCCTAGACCCGGGGAAGTTCATAGTGTCTTGGGACATAAGGGATACATTCCTTCATAACCCGATTTGGACTCCTCATCGAGCATACTTTGAATTCATACTGGTCAAAGATCAGTACCAGTTGGGACCTTACCATTCCGTATATCATCAGCCACAAAAATTTTATACAAAGATAAGGGTCACCAGTTTGAGACTGTTAAGGGTGACGATCATGCCTTATATTAATGATCTGCTGATCTAGGCCACCTTCCAGGAACAGCTGATCGAAGAGAACGACTCCTCAAATTCTCACGCATCTTCTGCCTACCTGGTATTATAGAACTAGACCAATAGGCAGTAGCCGTTACTCTGGTCCATTATCCAACTAGTTTGGTTCTCAGTCTCGTACCGGGGGAGTCTCGGGTAACAGACTATTCCCAATAGCCACTAATCGGGTCTCTACACAGACTTACCGTGGACCTCCTATGTGGGGTAAGGGTTGGAAAGGTCTAGAGAGACCGGGTCCGAGACTTGAGAATTTTATATCAACAGGGTTTCTCTCCCTATATTGAATATAGATGTTGACAATGCCTAAGCTGTCATTCCGTTCTAAGGCGTAGACATTACTGACGACAATTTGGAAATTGATACGCATAGCCCTACTCGAAAGGAGAAATGGGGTTCTTTTCGAATCCTTTTTTGTCATGCCCACAGACGGTCACACTCAACATGGGTGAATTGTGATTCCAGAAATCCAACCGGATGCCAATTCAAGGGATTCCATTTCCAGGTCTCCTCTTCGACACTGTAAAATTGAGGATAGTCCTACTAGAGACATACAGAGGCTGGTGACTCAGGTACTACAGGCACAGACGGTTTCTCTACACCTCGGTGTACATCTATTCGGCATTTGGGATTGGAGGTTCCTCACAACGGATTCCAGTCTCAGAGGTTGGAGTGCCGTCCTCGAGGAAAGACGGACATCACGATAGAACAGTATACCCGTAAACATTCTTGAGCGGAGTGCAGTTACAATACAACTTCTCTTAGCCGAAGACCTAGTAATGGGCCAACACGTGATGATGCAGTTGGAGAATATCGCTAGGACATTATGCATAGACCGTCAAGTAGGGGCAAGATAACATTAAAAGTTCGTCCTTTTCGGTGTAGTTCATTCCAAGACTGGAAAACTGGGAAGCAAATTATCTCAGTCACCAGGACATGCATACAGGAATGGAGATGGTGGTAAGGAGATGGGGCCGACCTCAAGTAGACCTGATGGCTTTAAAAAAAAAAAAAAAAAAAAAAAAAGAGAGATTCAGCTGTCCAGGTAGTGGCAAGCACGAGAGATACAGCAGCGAACGGAGTGGACGCATTGACACTTCCTTGGTCTTACAGAAGTGTTTAATTTTACCGCCGTTTCCTCTCATACCCTGGGTACTAAAGAAGGCAAAACGGAACAGTGTGTGGGCAATTCTCATTGCACCAGCCTGGTCCCACAGAAATAGGCACTCGAACTTGAGTGGGCTCGTTGCGAAAGATCCCTAGTGGCCACCTTTCAGAGAGACTGCCTGTGATCACGGGCAGTTCCGCCTCCCAGACCTGAACAGGTTTTGTTTGACTGTGTGGCTACTCAGACCAGGATCGTGAGAAGGAGAGGGATACCATAGGCGGCTATTCATACAATGAAAGCGGCTAGAAAGCCGGTCACGGCCATGCACTACTAAAGAATATGGAAGAAAACATGGACTAGTGTCTGGAACGGAGGTTGGATTCCAGGAGCTTCCACCTGTCTAGGTTTTTACGTTTTCTCCAGGCCGTTTTACATATAAGCCTAAGTGTAGTCTCCTTGAAGGTACAGATTTTGTCTCTCTCCATCCTCTGTCAGCAGCGCTTAGCATCCTTACAGGCAGTTCAGACTTTCTTATCGGGAAGTTCTGAGGATACAACCTCCTTTTCCGTCCTCCCACAGAGTCGTGGGACCTAAAGTTGATGTTGAAATATTTAAATTCAACTACCTTTGAGCCTTTAGAGAGAGCAGGCTTGAAATATATCTCCAGGAAAGTCACGCTGGTCCTTACCTTAGTTTCGACCTGATGGGTCTCTGATTGGGGAGTCTTATTGTGTAAGAGTCCTTTTTTTCTAATTTTCCAGGAAAGTAGGGCAGTCCTCCGTACGGAGGCAGAGATTCTCCCAAGTGTATTTTCTGGGTTTCACGTAAACCAGCCAATTATAGTTGTCTTTTCAAGGATATTGAGATGGTGTCTTTGGACGTTGTCAGCACTTTACGGATATACGTGCAGATTACGTCGTTCTACAGAGAGTAGGACCATTTGTTCATTGTGATAGTCCAAAGAAGGGTTGGCCAGCAGCTAAACAAGGTCTGGCGGTTTTGGGGTCTCACGTTAACTAGCCAGTTGTGGTCCCATCTTTCCAGGGTTTCACTGATGGGGACGTGTCCTTGGATGGTGTCCGAGCTTTACGAGTATGCGTACAAGTTACGTCGTCCTTCAGAAAGTCGGACCATTTGTTTGCAAGAGAAGGGTTGGCCAACATCTAAGCAGTCTTTGTCTAGGTGGATTAGCCTTGCCATTCGGCAAGCTTATCTTTCCTGTGGTAAACAGGTTCTGGTTCAGACGGGTGCTCATACCACCCGATCAGTGGGTGCCTCATGGGCGGCTGCCAGAGGTGCTTACACTACTCAACTTTGCAAGGCGGTGATGTGGTCTTCAGCCCACATGTTCGCGTAACTTTACAAGTTTAATACCTTTTGCGTCTGGAGACTCTAAGTTCGGACGTTTGGTTTTGCAGGCCACCGACAGTACTCCCTCCCTGGGGGATAACTTTGGGACGTCCCCTATTGTATAAGACTGTTCCAGTGTCCCCTAGTGGATGAAAGAGAAAAGAGGATTTTGGTACTTACCGATAAATCCATTTCTCTGAATCCTCTAGGGGACACTGGACGCCCGCCTCGGTGCTGTCAACCTGCTGTGTTCAAAGTTCTGGTTAGAACAGTTCATGCAAACAACGTTAGTTTTCGGTGAAGAGTTCTTGGATGCTGTTCGATCTGTTGTACGGGTCGGTTCCTCGCCAGGTGCTATAGTATCATGTCCTATTCTCTCAGTCAAATTTTTCAAACTGAGGGAGGAGGGCTGTGAAGGGGGAGGAGCCGGCTATGCAGACAATTCTAATTTTAGATTGTGCCACACCTCCGGTTGCAAGGTTCACACCCCTATTGTATAAGACTGTTCCAGTGTCCCCTAGAGGATTCAGAGAAATGGATTTATCGGTAAGTACCAAAATCCTCTTTTTTGAAAAATAACAGGAGCTTATAGGTTGGTACTTTCTCTCTCCAAGCTTTGATAAATATCCTCCTAAGTCATTTCAAATAGAAGGCACTGATCACTTCAGTCCGGGGGGTAAATTTACTAAGATGGGAGTTCTATTAAAGATGGGATGTTGCCCATAGCAACCAATCAGATTCTACTTCTCATTTATCTAGCACCTTCTAGAAGATAATACCTGGAATCTGATTGGTTGCTATGGGCAACGTCCCATCCTAAATAGAACTCCCATCTTAGTAAATTTACCCCCTGGTAATAGTTTCTATTTCTTTCACCATGTATGCGTCTAACAATTCAAGACACAACATTAAGGTACAGGTTATAGTCCTGGATACAACCTTGTGTTTGATCAAAAAAAACTGGGGGAGTACAGACTGAGAAGCTGTAAGTTCCTCAGGCATCATCAATTAAGTTTTCTTTTCTTTTTCTTTTTTTTAATCTGTATGTTTTAAAATGATTAACCCCCATAATCCCCTTTTGTTTTGGGATTTTTAGGTAAATCTGTAAGGTTAAAAGAGGAGCTTCTGCAGCACACGGCAAATAGGCTGGGCTATTGGCTTTCACGTTTTGTCAAAGAGGTGCGAAGGCCGAATGGAGAGAGCTATGCCCCGGATAGCATCTATTATTTGTGTCTGGGAATCCAGGAGGTAAGTGTGGAGTGACAAGGGCAGAGATCAGAACCCACACACTATTTTTATTTGAGAATTGTTTTAATCGCTAAAGTGGTTAAAACCTCAATATTATGGTGATTGCAGATATGAAACTAAAAACAGTATTACAATGTAACAGATTGCATGCTTAATGCAGTTGTTATCCAAAAGGTTACACCTCCTTTTTAGTTTTAGTTTTGTCAATATTAAATATTTATTAAATCTTTATTAAAGAATTTCAAACATATTTAGGGTGTGGATACAGAAAAAAGGAAGGGGGAGGAGAGGAGGATACACAAGTAGAAAGTACATCAAAACAGTGTACGTCCAGAACATACAAATGCAGTCAAGTGAGAACCACACTAACACACCACAGATAATAAATGGCTTGAGCAAGGGTGAGCTGTAGTAATTAGAGGCAGCCCAAACCTCTGTGAGGCTTAATGGGAGCATTCTCACCAAGGGGGGAAAGAGGGAACCAATATACAATCAACTCATGGGCTCCTAGGTGGGAGCGACAGACAAGATGTTTGAGTTAACAGATTTATGGGTTTTAGACGTCCAATACTCACTTCAGACAAACCAGCGGATATGGGTGGTTGGACGCCGCCAGGTATAAGCAGCCAGCTGCCTCAAACTCATAATGGGACAGAACTTTCATTTCAATCATGTCAACAGTGGGGATAGTAGCCATACGTTAGTGACGAGCTATGGATGATCTAGCTGCCATCATGATATGGCCCAGAACATAACTCTCATTGGGTGGGAGTTTACCTCGGTAGAGGTAAAATAGAGCCAACAGTGGGTGGGGTGTTAAGGGAAGATTGAGAACTTTGGAGGCAAGTCTAAAAACATAATTCCATAATTTAGTCAATACTGGGCCTGCCCAGAAGATGTGTAGCAAAGTGCCAGGTTACACCACTTCTAATAATTGCCTATATCTTGGGTAAACAATTGTAATAACGTTCATATGAAGGCTTTATCCTATGTTGTTATAGCGATTGTTTGTCTTTTTAAAGTAGCTTTTCAGATGTTTTGATGTCATTTAATATTTTACCAAAAGTAACTTGAGAGAACCAACTTTAGGCTTTCCTTACACAGCCAGTCATCTATTCTCCATGTAGCATGGATGCTGTGTTCCTCGCATCTGCTGGCTAAATGGCTACTAAACTCCCATCACTTGCCTACTGTACAGCTCCAATACTAGACATTTCTCTAACGTCCTAGTGGATGCTGGGGACTCCGTCAGGACCATGGGGAATAGCGGCTCCGCAGGAGTCAGGGCACATCTAAAGAAAGCTTTTAGGATCACATGGTGTGTACTGGCTCCTCCCCCCATGACCCTCCTCCAAGCCTCAGTTAGGTTTTTGTGCCCGTCCGAGCAGGGTGCAATCTAGGTGGCTCTCCTAAAGAGCTGCTTAGAAAAAGTTTTTTTAGGTTTTAAATCTCAGTGAGTCCTGCTGGCAACAGGCTCACTGCATCGAGGGACTTAGGGGAGAGATTTTCAACTCACCTGCGTGCAGGATGGATTGGAGTCTTAGGCTACTGGACATAGCTTCAGAGGGAGTCGGAACACAGGTCATCCTGGGGTTCGTCCCGGAGCCGCGCCGCCGACCCCCCTTACAGATGCTGAAGATCGGAGGTCCGGAAACAGGCGGCAGAAGACTCTTCAGTCTTCATGAAGGTAGCGCACAGCACGGCAGCTGTGCGCCATTGTTGCTACACACTTCTCACTGACCAGTCACGGAGGGTGCAGGGCGCTGCTGGGGGCGCCCTGGGCAGCAATATTAAATACCTTTAGTGGCAAAGAATACATCACATATAGCCATTAAGGCTATATGTATGTATTTAACCCAGGCCAGATTTCTCAAAACCCGGGAGAAAAGCCCGCCGGAAAAGGGGCGGAGCTTATTCTCCTCAGCACTCAGCGCCATTTTCCTGCTCAGCTCCGCTGTGAGGAAGGCTCCCAGGACTCTCCCCTGCACTGCACTACAGAAACAGGGTAACAAAGAGAAGGGGGGCATAAATTGGCGATATTTATATATTAAAAGCGCTTATAACAAAAACAACACCTTTTAGGGTTGTTTATATACATTTATAGCGCTTTTGGTGTGTGCTGGAAAACTCTCCCTCTGTCTCCCCAAAGGGCTAAGGGGGTCCTGTCTTCGATTAGAGCATTCCCTGTGTGGCTGCTGTGTGTCGGTACGTGTGTGTCGACATGTATGAGGACGATGTTGGTGTGGAGGCAGAGCAATTGCCGGTAATGGTGATGTCACCCCCTAGGGAGTCGACACCGGAATGGATGGCTTTAGTTATGGAATTACGTGATAATGTTAGTACATTACAAAAGTCAGTAGACGAAATGAGACGGCCGGAAAACCAGTCAGTACCGGCTCAGGCGTCTCAGACACCGTCAGGGGCTGTAAAACGTCCCTTACCTCAGTCAGTCGACACGGGTACCGACACAGATGAATCTAGTGTCGACGGTGAAGAAACAAACGTATTTTCCAACAGGGCCACACGTTATATGATCACGGCAATGAAGGAGGCTTTGCAGATCTCTGATACTGCTGGTACCTCAAAAAGGGGTATTATGTGGGGGGTGAAAAAACTACCTGTAGCTTTTCCAGAATCAGAGGAATTGAATGACGTGTGTGATGAAGCGTGGGTTAACCCAGATAGAAAACTGCTAATTTCTAAGAAGTTATTGGCATTATACCCTTTCCCACCAGAGGTTAGGACGCGCTGGGAAACACCCCCTAGGGTGGATAAGGCGCTCACACGTTTATCAAAGCAAGTGGCGTTGCCGTCTCCTGATACGGCCGCCCTCAAGGATCCAGCGGATAGGAGGCTGGAAACTAACCTGAAAAGTATATACACTCATACTGGTGTTATACTGCGACCGGCAATAGCCTCAGCCTGGATGTGCAGTGCTGGGGTAGTGTGGTTGGATTCCCTAACTGAAAATATTGATACCCTGGATAGGGACAGTATTTTATTGACACTCGAGCAATTAAAGGATGCGTTTCTTTATATGCGAGATGCTCAGAGGGATATTTGTACTCTAGCATCAAGAGTAAGTGCGATGTCCATATCTGCCAGAAGAAGTTTATGGACGCGACAGTGGTCAGGTGATGCGGATTCCAAAAGGCATATGGAAGTGTTGCCATATAAAGGAGAGGAATTATTTGGGGTCGGTCTATCGGATCTGGTGGCCACGGCAACTGCCGGCAAATCCACTTTTTTACCTCAGACCCCCTCCCAACAGAAAAAGACACCGTCTTTTCAGCCGCAGTCCTTTCGCTCCTATAAAAACAAGCGAGCAAAAGGACAGTCTTATCTGCCGCGAGGCAGAGGAAAGGGTAAGAGAGGGCAGCAAGCAGCCCCTGCCCAGGACCAGAAGCCCGCCCCGGGTTCTACAAAGCCATCAGCATGACGCTGGGGCTTTACAAGCGGACTCAGGAGCGGTGGGGGGTCGACTAAAGATTTTCAGCAATCAGTGGGCTCGCTCACAGGTGGACCCGTGGAACCTGCAGATAGTATCTCAGGGTTACATGTTGGAGTTCGAAAGGTCTCCCCCTCGCCGGTTCCTAAAGTCTGCTTTACCAACGTCTCCCTCAGAAAGGACGACGGTATTGGAAGCCATTCACAAGCTGTATTCTCAGCAGGTGATAGTCAAGGTACCCCTCCTACAACAGGGAAAGGGGTATTATTCCACACTATTTGTGGTACCGAAGCCGGACGGTTCGGTAAGACCTATTCTAAATCTGAAATCCTTGAACCTGTACATACAGAAATTCAAGTTCAAGATGGAGTCACTCAGAGCAGTGATAGCGAATCTGGAAGAAGGGGACTTCATGGTGTCCCTGGACATAAAAGATGCTTATCTGCATGTCCCAATTTACCCCTCACACCAAGGGTATCTCAGGTTCGTGATACAAGACTGTCATTATCAGTTTCAAACGCTGCCGTTTGGTTTGTCCACGGCCCCTCGGGTCTTTACCAAGGTAATGACCGAAATGATGGTTCTTCTACGAAGAAAAGGCGTATTAATTATCCCTTACTTGGACGATCTCCTGATAAGGGCAAAGTCCAGAGAACAGCTGGAAGTCGGTGTAGCACTAACCCAAGTAGTGCTTCAGCAACACGGGTGGATTCTGAATCTTCCAAAATCTCAATTGACCCCGACAACACGTCTGCTGTTCCTGGGAATGATTCTGGACACGGTTCAGAAAAAGGTGTTTCTCCCGGAGGAGAAAGCAAGGGAGTTATCCGAACTGGTCAGGAACCTCCTAAAACCAGGAACTGTGTCAGTACATCAATGCACAAGAGTCCTGGGAAAGATGGTGGCTTCTTACGAAGCAATTCCATTCGGCAGATTCCATGCACGAACATTTCAGTGGGATCTGCTGGACAAATGGTCCGGATCGCATCTGCACATGCATCAGCGGATAACACTGTCACCAAGAACAAGGTTGTCTCTCCTGTGGTGGTTGCAGAGTGCCCATCTGTTAGAGGGCCGCAGGTTCGGCATACAGGACTGGGTCCTGGTGACTACGGATGCCAGCCTACGGGGCTGGGGAGCAGTCACACAGGGAAGAAACTTCCAGGGTGTATGGTCAGACCTGGAGACGTCTCTTCACATAAATATACTGGAGCTAAGAGCGATATACAATGCTCTAAGCTTGGCAAAACCGCTGCTTCAGGGTCAGCCGGTGTTGATCCAGTCGGACAACATCACGGCAGTCGCCCACGTAAACAGACAAGGCGGCACGAGAAGCAGAAGAGCAATGACAGAAGCTGCAAGGATTCTTCGCTGGGCGGAAAATCATGTCATAGCACTGTCAGCAGTGTTCATCCCGGGAGTGGACAACTGGGAAGCAGACTTCCTCAGCAGACACGACCTTCACCCGGGAGAGTGGGGACTTCATCCGGAAGTTTTCCACATGATTGTGAACCGTTGGGAAAAACCAAAGGTGGATATGATGGCGTCTCGCCTCAACAAAAAACTGGACAGATATTGCGCCAGGTCAAGAGACCCTCAGGCAATAGCTGTGGACGCTCTGGTAACACCATGGGTGTACCAGTCAGTGTATGTGTTTCCTCCTCTGCCTCTCATACCAAAGGTACTGAGAATTATTCGGAAAAGGGGAGTAAGAACAATACTAGTGGCTCCGGATTGGCCAAGAAGAACTTGGTATCCGGAACTTCAAGAGATGCTCACGGAGGATCCGTGGCCTCTACCTCTAAGAAGGGATCTGCTTCAGCAGGGACCTTGTATGTTCCAAGACTTACCGCGACTGCGTTTGACGGCATGGCGGTTGAACGCCGGATTCTAAAAGAAAAGGGCATTCCAGAGGAAGTTATTCCTACCTTGATTAAGGCTAGGAAGGAAGTGACCGCACAACATTATCACCGCATTTGGAGAAAATATGTTGCGTGGTGTGAAGCCAAGAAGGCCCCAACGGAAGAATTTCAATTGGGTCGATTCTTACATTTCCTGCAGGCAGGATTGTCTATGGGCCTCAAATTGGGGTCTATTAAAGTTCAAATTTCGGCCTTATCAATCTTCTTCCAGAAGGAATTGGCTTCAGTGCCTGAAGTACAAACTTTTGTCAAGGGTGTACTACATATACAGCCCCCGATTGTGCCCCCAGTGGCACCGTGGGATCTAAACGTAGTTTTGGATTTTCTCAAATCTCATTGGTTTGAGCCTCTCAAATCTGTAGATTTGAAGTATCTTACATGGAAAGTAACCATGCTACTGGCCCTGGCTTCAGCCAGGAGAGTTTCAGAGTTGGCGGCTTTATCGTACAAAAGCCCATATCTGATTTTCCATTCGGACAGGGCAGAACTGCGGACACGTCCTCATTTTCTCCCTAAGGTGGTTTCGGCTTTTCACTTGAACCAGCCTATTGTGGTGCCTGCGGCTACTAGCGACTTGGAGGACTCCAAGTTACTGGACGTTGTCAGAGCATTAAAAATATATATTTCAAGGACAGCTGGAGTCAGAAAATCTGACTCGTTGTTTATATTGTATGCACCCAACAAGATGGGTGCTCCTGCGTCTAAGCAGACGATTGCGCGTTGGATCTGTAGCACAATCCAACTTGCACATTCTGTGGCAGGCCTGCCACAGCCTAAATCTGTAAAGGCCCACTCCACAAGGAAGGTGGGCTCATCTTGGGCGGCTGCCCGAGGGGTCTCGGCATTACAACTTTGCCGAGCAGCTACGTGGTCAGGGGAGAACACGTTTGTAAAATTTTACAAATTTGATACTCTGGCTAAGGAGGACCTGGAGTTCTCTCATTCGGTGCTGCAGAGTCATCCGCACTCTCCCGCCCGTTTGGGAGCTTTGGTATAATCCCCATGGTCCTGACGGAGTCCCCAGCATCCACTAGGACGTTAGAGAAAATAAGAATTTACTTACCGATAATTCTATTTCTCATAGTCCGTAGTGGATGCTGGGCGCCCATCCCAAGTGCGGATTGTCTGCAATACTTGTACATAGTTATTGTTACAAAAATCGGGTTATTATTATTGTTGTGAGCCATCTTTTCAGAGGCTACTTCGTTTGTTATCATACTGTTAACTGGGTTCAGATCACAAGTTGTACAGTGTGATTGGTGTGGCTGGTATGAGTCTTACCCGGGATTCAAGATCCTTCCTTATTGTGTACGCTCGTCCGGGCACAGTACCTAACTGAGGCTTGGAGGAGGGTCATGGGGGGAGGAGCCAGTACACACCATGTGATCCTAAAAGCTTTCTTTAGATGTGCCCTGTCTCCTGCGGAGCCGCTATTCCCCATGGTCCTGACGGAGTCCCCAGCATCCACTACGGACTATGAGAAATAGAATTATCGGTAAGTAAATTCTTATTTTTTTTAATGTGCAGTGTTTTGGGTTTACAATATGCTAATTTTATATATTGCTTTCTATAGTTCTTGTCTAGTAGCAAAAGAACAGATAATATATTTCATGATCTGGACTATCAGGAGTTTGGACAGGCCTTCAATAATATCCTTAGGAGCTGGCAACCCAGTATTCTTCCTGATGGTAAGTTTTTTGTTTGATAGTCTTCTGGGAGAGGGAAATTTTGTGCAGACGTACAGATGTGTCCTCATACATCAGCCTCAATACACAATGCAGCGCAAGATGCCTGGCATGAGTGAGCCACTAGGTCCCTTATAACACTAATGTCGTGTTTCTTCTAGTCTCCCAACACTAGAAGATTCTCACGCTACTTTTCACGCCAAGAGGGACTGTGTTGGCGTGACTGCATATGAGAACATATCTGTATAATTGGGACAATGTAATGTGTTGGTTAATATACATTTGCTAGCATTAGTGTCTGCTTGCATATTTCTGTAATAATGGTCCGATTTCTGTTAGTTAAAGTTGTGCAATGGGGGCAGATGTATTAACCTGGAGAAGGCATAAGGAAGTGATAAACCAGTGATAAATGCAACGTGATAAAGACACCAGCCAATCAGATCCTAACTGTTAATTTCTCTAACGTCCTAGTGGATGCTGGGGACTCCGTAAGGACCATGGGGAATAGACGGGCTCCGCAGGAGACTGGGCACTCTATAAGAAAGATTTGGTACTATCTGGTGTGCACTGGCTCCTCCCTCTATGCCCCTCCTCCAGACCTCTGTGCCCGGCCAGAGCTGGTTGCACACTAGGAGCTCTCCTGAGCTGCTAGAAAGAAAGTTTAAATTAGGTTTTTTATTTTACAGTGAGACCTGCTGGCAACAGGCTCACTGCATCGAGGGACTAAGGGGAGAAGAAGCGAACCTACCTGCTTGCAGCTAGCTTGGGCTTCTTAGGCTACTGGACACCATTAGCTCCAGAGGGATCGACCGCAGGACTCGTCCTTGGTGTTCGTTCCCGGAGCCGCGCCGCCGTCCCCCTTACAGAGCCAGAAGCATGAAGATGGTCCGGAAAATCGGCGGCAGAAGACTTCAGTCTTCACCAAGGTAGCGCACAGCACTGCAGCTGTGCGCCATTGCTCCTCATACACACTTCACACTCCGGTCACTGAGGGTGCAGGGCGCTAGGGGGGGGCGCCCTGAGCAGCAATAATATCACCTTGGCTGGCAAAATAACCACAATATATAGCCCCAGAGGCTATATATGTGGTAATTACCCCTGCCAGAATACAGAAAAAAGCGGGAGAAAAGGCCGCCGAAAAAGGGGCGGAGCCATCTCCCTCAGCACACTGGCGCCATTATTCCCTCACAGTTCCGCTGGAAGGAAGCTCCCTGACTCTCCCCTGCAGTCTACACTACAGAAAGGGTAAAAAAGAGAGGGGGGCACTAAATTTGGGCGCAGTTTAATACAATAAGCAGCTATAAAGGGTCATAATTCAGTTAGTCCCTGTATTATTATAGCGCTCTGGTGTGTGCTGGCATACTCTCTCTCTGTCTCCCCAAAGGGCTTTTGTGGGGTCCTGTCTCCTTTAAGAGCATTCCCTGTGTGTGTGTGCGGTGTGTCGGTACGGCTGTGTCGACATGTTTGATGAGGAGACTTATGTGGAGGCGGAGCAGATGCCTATAAATGTGATGTCACCCCCTGCAGGGCAGACACCTGAGTGGATTGATTTATGGAAGGAATTACGTGCAAGTGTCGACTCCTTACATAAAAAATTTGACGACATGCCAAATGCGGGACAGCCGGCTTCTCAGCTCGTGCCTGCCCAGACGATTCAAAGGCCGTCAGGGGCCCTGAAACGACCACTACCTCAGATGGCAGACACAGATGTCGACACGGATACTGATGCAAGTGTCGACGACGATGAGTCAAATTTAATGTCCACTAGGGCCATTTGTGGCACGATTGAGGCAATGAAAGAGGTATTACACCTTGCTGATATAAACCCAGGTACCTCAAAAAAGGGTATTATGTTTGGGGAGAAAAAACTACCTATAGTTTTTCCCCCATCTGAAGAATTGAATGAGGTGTGTGAAGAAGCGTGGGCTTTCCCCGATAAAAAATTGGTGATTTCAAAAAAATTACTAATGGCGTTCCCTTTCTCGCCAGAGGATAAGTCACGTTGGGAAACTCCCCCTAGGGTGGATAAAGCGCTCACACGTTTGTCTAAAAAGGTGGCACTACCGTCTCCGGATACGGCCGCCCTAAAGGAACCTGCCGATAGAAAGCAGGAGGCTATCCTAAAATCTATATACACACACACTGGTGTTATACTGAGACCAGCTATTGCTTCAGCCTGGATGTGCAGTGCTGCTGCTTGGTCAGATTCCCTGTCGGAAAATATTGACACCCTAGACCAGCGGTGGCCAACCTGTGGCTCTTGAGCCACATGTGGCTCTTTCTTTCTTCAAATGTGGCTCCTAACACACAAAGTCACATGACCACAACAGATCCGGTAACCCCTGCTCTCCAGAAAAACACGCAGCAGCACTACGGGGACTTAGAACTGAGGGAGTCAGATACTAGAGATGAAACACCCACCAGCAAACAGAGGACACATAAGGGGCTGCTGCAATGGCATGAATTGGGGGAAGCTGAAGTGATACATGAGGGTGCTGGTTGGAGCGACACATGGGTAAGCTGAAGTGTATTATGTGAATCTGGCTTTTTCAATGTATTTTATACCAGGGGCGTGTCCTAGCAGGCACAAGGTCACACTCCATTTTTGCATGTGCGCCTTCGGCTCTTTGACGTACCTAACACATTTTTTTTGGCTCTTCGTCTCTGACTGGTTGGCCACCCCTGCCCTAGACAGAGACACTATATTGCTAACCATAGAGCATATAAAAGACTCGGTCTTATACATGAGAGATGCACAGAGGGAGATCTGCCGGCTGGCATCTAGAATAAGTGCTTTGTCCATTTCTGCTAGGAGAGGCTTATGGACTCGGCAGTGGACAGGAGATGCAGATTCTAAAAGGCACATGAAAGTTTTGCCTTATAAGGGTGAGGAGTTATTCGGGGACGGTCTCTCAGACCTTGTTTCCACAGCAACAGCTGGGATGTCAGCATTTTTACCCCATGTTCCCTCACAGCCTAAGAAAGCACCGTATTACCACGTACAGTCCTTTCGACCCCAGAAAAACAGGCGGGGAAAAGGCGGGTCCTTTCTGTCTAGAGGCAGAGGAAGGGGGAAAAAGCTGCAACACACAGCAGGTTCCCAGGACCAAAAGTCCTCCCCCGCTTCTTCTAAATCCGCCGCATGACGGTGGGGCTCCACAGGCGGAGCCAGGTACGGTGGGGGGCCGCCTCAAGAATTTCAGCGATCAGTGGGCTCGCTCACGGGTGGATCCCTGGATCCTTCAAGTAGTATCTCAGGGGTACAAGCTGGAATTCGAGGCGCCTCCCCCCCGCCGTTTCCTCAAATCAGCCTTACCGACGACTCCATCGGGCAGGGAGGCTGTGCTAGAGGCCATTCACAAGCTGTATTCCCAGCAGGTGATAGTCAAGGTACCCCTACTTCAACAAGGCCGGGGCTACTATTCCACACTGTTTGTGGTACCGAAACCAGACGGTTCGGTGAGACCCATTTTAAATTTGAAATCCTTGAACACTTACATAACAAAATTCAAGTTCAAGATGGAATCGCTCAGGGCGGTTATTGCAAGCCTGGACGAGGGGGATTACATGGTATCCCTGGACATCAAGGATGCTTACCTGCATGTCCCTATTTACCTTCCTCACCAGGAGTACCTCAGATTTGTGGTACAGGATTGCCATTACCAATTCCAGACACTACCGTTTGGACTGTCCACGGCACCGAGGGTGTTTACCAAAGTAATGGCAGAAATGATGATACTCCTTCGAAAAAAGGGAGTTTTAATTATCCCGTACTTGGACGATCTCCTTATAAAGGCGAGGTCCAGGGAGCAGTTACTGGTCGGAGTAGCACTATCTCGGGAAGTGCTACAACAGCATGGCTGGATTCTGAACATTCCAAAGTCACAACTGGTTCCTTCCACTCGCTTACTGTTCCTGGGGATGATTTTGGATACAGAACTGAAAAAGGTATTTCTCCCGCAGGAGAAAGCCAAGGAGCTGTCATCTCTAGTCAGAGACCTCCTAAAACCAAAACGGGTATCGGTGCATCGCTGCACACGAGTCCTGGGAAAAATGGTGGCTTCATACGAAGCAATTCCATTCGGCAGGTTCCATGCGAGGACCTTCCAGTGGGACCTCTTGGACAAGTGGTCGGGATCGCATCTTCAGATGCATCAACTGATAACCCTGTCTCCCAAGGACCAGGGTGTCTCTACTGTGGTGGCTGCAGAGTGCTCATCTTCTAGAGGGCCGCAGATTCGGCATACAGGACTGGGTCCTGGTGACCACGGATGCCAGCCTTCGAGGCTGGGGAGCAGTCACACAGGGAAGAAACTTCCAAGGACTATGGTCAAGTCAGGAGACTTCCCTACACATAAATATTCTGGAACTGAGGGCCATTTACAATGCCCTAAGTCAGGCAAGACCCCTGCTTCAAAACCAGCCGGTACTGATCCAGTCAGACAACATCACGGCAGTCGCCCATGTGAACCGACAGGGCGGCACAAGAAGCAGGATGGCAATGGCAGAAGCCACAAGGATTCTCCGATGGGCGGAAAATCACGTACTAGCACTGTCAGCAGTGTTCATTCCGGGAGTGGACAACTGGGAAGCAGACTTCCTCAGCAGACACGACCTACACCCGGGAGAGTGGGGACTTCATCCAGAAGTCTTCCTACTGTTGGTAAACCGTTGGGAAAGGCCACAGGTGGACATGATGGCGTCCCGCCTCAACAAAAAGCTAAAGAGATATTGCGCCAGGTCAAGGGACCCTCAGGCGATAGCTGTGGACGCTCTAGTGACACCGTGGGTGTACCAGTCGGTTTATGTGTTCCCTCCTCTGCCTCTCATACCAAAGGTACTGAGAATAATAAGAAGGCGAGGAGTAAGAACGATACTCGTGGTTCCGGATTGGCCAAGAAGGGCTTGGTACCCGGAACTTCAAGAAATGATATCAGAGGACCCATGGCCTCTACCGCTCAGACAGGATCTGCTGCAGCAGGGGCCCTGTCTGTTCCAAGACTTACCGCGGCTGCGTTTGACGGCATGGCGGTTGAATTCCGGATCCTAAAGGAAAAGGGCATTCCGGAGGAAGTCATTCCTACGCTGATAAAAGCCAGGAAAGAAGTAACCGCGAACCATTATCACCGTATTTGGTGAAAATATGTTGCGTGGTGTGAGGCCAGGAAGGCCCCAACAGAGGAATTTCAGCTGGGTCGCTTTCTACACTTCCTACAGTCGGGAGTGACTGAGCCTAAAATTGGGTTCCATTAAGGTCCAGATTTCGGCCCTGACGATTTTCTTCCAGAAAGAACTGGCTTCACTGCCTGAAGTTCAGACTTTTGTAAAGGGAGTGCTTCATATTCAGCCCCCTTTTGTGCCTCCCGTGGCACCTTGGGATCTCAATGTGGTGTTGAGTTTCCTAAAATCACATTGGTTTGAACCACTTAAAACTGTGGATCTGAAATATCTCACGTGGAAAGTGGTCATGTTATTGGCCTTGGCTTCGGCCAGGCGTGTGTCAGAATTGGCGGCTTTATCTTGTAAAAGCCCTTATCTGATTTTTCATATGGATAGGGCAGAATTGAGGACTCGTCCCCAGTTTCTCCCTAAGGTGGTATCTGCTTTTCACTTGAACCAACCTATTGTGGTGCCTGCGGCTACTAGGGACTTGGAGGATTCCAAGTTACTGGATGTAGTCAGGGCCTTGAAACTTTGTTTCCAGGACGGCTGGAGTCAGGAAGACTGACTCGCTTTTTGTCCTGTATGCACCCAACAAGATAGGTGCTCCTGCTTCTAAGCAGACTATTGCTCGCTGGATTTGTAGCACAATTCAGCTGGCGCATTCTGCGGCTGGATTGCCGCATCCTAAATCAGTGAAAGCCCATTCCACGAGGAAAGTGGGCTCATCTTGGGCGGCTGCCCGAGGGGTCTCGGCTTTACAACTTTGCCGAGCTGCAACTTGGTCAGGGGCAAACACGTTTGCTAAATTCTACAAATTTGATACCCTGGCTGAGGAGGACCTTGAGTTCTCTCATTCGGTGCTGCAGAGTCGTCCGCACTCTCCCGCCCGTTTGGGAGCTTTGGTATAATCCCCATGGTCCTTACGGAGTCCCCAGCATCCACTAGGACGTTAGAGAAAATAAGATTTTACTCACCGGTAAATCTATTTCTCGTAGTCCGTAGTGGATGCTGGGCGCCCATCCCAAGTGCGGATTGTCTGCAATACTTGTATATAGTTATTGCCTAACTAAAGGGTTATTGTTGAGCCATCTGTTGAGAGGCTCAGTTATATTTCATACTGTTAACTGGGTATAGTATCACGAGTTATACGGTGTGATTGGTGTGGCTGGTATGAGTCTTACCCGGGATTCAAAATCCTTCCTTATTGTGTCAGCTCTTCCGGGCACAGTATCCTAACTGAGGTTTGGAGGAGGGGCATAGAGGGAGGAGCCAGTGCACACCAGATAGTACCAAATCTTTCTTATAGAGTGCCCAGTCTCCTGCGGAGCCCGTCTATTCCCCATGGTCCTTACGGAGTCCCCAGCATCCACTACGGACTACGAGAAATAGATTTACCGGTGAGTAAAATCTTATTTTACACATTGGAGCTGATTGGCTGGTACGTTTATCACCTTGCACTTAACACTGGTTTATCACTTCCTTATGCCTTCTCCAGGTTAATACATCTGCCCCATAATCCTTCTCCAACCCTGTCCCTCAGCATAGGAAACTTGTATGTCTGGTTATGACTGGGTCTCACAGATGTACTGTCAGCATTGCTGCCTCTGGAACTACCTTCTCAACCTGTTCTTTAATGGGCCTGATTAGTTCCCGTTTAAGGGGATAATTTGTTAAATAAAATCCTAAATTATTCATCCTGAATGGAATATAGGTATTGGACTGTCATCTTAGTATTCAACTAGTGTTCACTCTAGGAGTGAAAAGGGGCAGGGCGCCGGACGCAAATTATGGGGCGTTGCCACGCCTACGTCATTTTAGGGGGTGGTGCGGCCTACAGACGCTTCTATAGAGAGCGTCTGTGGCCGGCGACGTCACTGTTGGGGGCGTGCCCAGCAATTCCGTTGGTGCTGGGCTTCCACCAGCCCTCTCCCAATGCGTGAATGGATGCCGCGCGCATGCGCACGGCATCTATACACGCCAGGAGGGCAGTAAGCGGGCGGCTGTTCTAGCAGGGCGCCGCAAAAGGGGCAGGGCGGGTTTTGCCTGCTAAAAAACGTGCATGGTGCGGCACCCTGCTAAAACAGCCTAGAGTGAACACTAATTCAACATTATGGGAGGAATTCAGTTGCTGGCAAAAAGTGTGTATTCCCGTTGCCGCAACATTTAAATGGCAGCCCGTATTGCACCCTTTGCCTAGCTAGTTGGCACTGCAATTCACACAAAAGTGTTCGCTGCTCCGTAAAGTGCGGCTGGTGTCGTGCAAATTCTGCCGGGCGAGATTATCGCCGACAATTGACTTCCCTTATACATCTTGTATGGAGCCTACAACTGTTAGCAAATATCTTGAGAAACAACAAATTGACAGTTCTACACTGCAGTGGGAGACTTACCAAGGCAGGTACGCTCCTCATGTGCGCGGCGTTGGTGATTGCGGAATAACGTCCTTGAGTATATAAATTTAGATGGGAGTTTCACACACAAATAGGACATGAGCAATCCTGATGTACAAACCCAAACCAGCCCACATTTGTGATTGTGTGGAACTCCCTTCTCCCATGCTGTAAATGTATTGTACACTTGTTGGCAAGGGGTAAGGGTGCCATTGTGGTTAGCACGGAGAGGCAGTTGGGCTCCGTCAGTGCTGCAAATGATCAACCCTGCGCCTTACTATTGTGACATTATCATAGCAATGGTGAACATGCAGAAAGATACAGGCACCAATCCTTTGACTGTCTTTCTCCAGATTCCATGCCGACGCCGTCGTAATCTATCATTGTAAATATATAGGTAGTGTTGCAGAGCCAATTGTCAAATACTATGCCCTTCCCTCTCACACCTGACCAACATTGCCATCCATCCACTGCTTATAGTAAACTTAGACTTCACATGACTACTACAGAATACCTAATGCATGAATTATACAATAGAAATGGAATACTATCTACTGGCGCTGTCAAATGATTTACAATGTCCGGTGACCATCATTCTTTCACCTTTAACATTCCTGTCATATGAGCGCACCCTGCAATTGAGGTAAAAGTACCCAAACACGAAACGGATATAAAAACAAATCGTTCAGTACTTTTAATTTAAAAAATAAACACTTTAACATCAAACTAAAACACTATATGAAATGTATAATCCCCAGTGAGGTTCTATGAGTTGCATGCTTAGGCAGGTGGTAAGAGGAAAGGCTTACTGGCTGCCCCGTAAGAACTGGCACAAGTCAGTTCTCGTGAGCGTGAAGTGCTATAGCACAGGTAATGTCCCAGGATATCGCCTGGCTTAGCTGCGGACCCCATCAGTCTCACCACCGCAACTGCATTCTATGTACCTCACCTCCACGCCACACGGTAAACCCTCAGTTTTAGGGTCTTTATCAAGGCCAAATCGTGAGTGCGTGGATCTGTTTGTCATCCATTTCCCTAGCTTTCACTGTCACCTAGTGCTTGGTACTTTTGGTATCTTTTTGTATTATCTAGCTTATACAGTGCTCATCATTATTTCCGTAACAACCAGGGCAAAAAAAATCTTTTTGAGTTGGCTGTATAATTTACATTTTAACCAAAAATAATTAAATATTGAGCAAAAGTTGGAGAGGAGTAAGAAAGATAATATATTATCCGTGTCGGAATTCCAACCACTTTTAATTTATATAATATATAGGGATGTATAATGTAAGTACTCATCATGTCACACAGCTTACCTGATCCCTTGAGCGTTTGAGACTTGTAACTGTACTAGGCAGTGACAATCAGATTACTGCTCTACGTGCCCCATAATTGCTTAGGTCAGACTGCAATCAGTGAGACCCCTATGCAAGGCTGGGGTCACCAATGCCATGGGCTCATTAGTACCGTACAGGTATAAAGCAAATCATGTTTGAAGAGCCAGCCCAGTCGGACATTGTCACCTGGCATTTGGTGGTCTGTCTGTCAATGTTAGTACTGCACTGATTAGTCTATGTAGTCTATGGAATGTGATCGGTTTAAGATGCAGTATATAGTACAAACACAAATCGTTCTTACTATAATAATGAATTTACGAAGACTGAGAGTCGGGCAATTTTTACCAGATGGGTTGCTGAAGCCTTTGTTTGTAATTGGCATAACTTTACATTGTCACCCCACTCCTCATCCCAGCCTTTTGAATAGTCATTTTGTTTTAAATTGACACAGAGATTGAGTTGTAATTATTAGTATTTCTCTGACGTCCTAGTGGATGCTGGGTACTCCGTAAGGACCATGGAGAATAGACGGGCTCCGCAGGAGACTGGGCACTCTAAAAGAAAGATTAGGTACTATCTGGTGTGCACTGGCTCCTCCCTCTATGCCCCTCCTCCAGACCTCAGTTAGAATCTGTGCCCGGCCAGAGCTGGATGCACTCTAGGGGCTCTCCTGAGCTTCCTAGAAAGAAAGTATTTGTTAGGTTTTTTATTTTCAGTGAGATCTGCTGGCAACAGACTCACTGCTACGTGGGACTGAGGGGAGAGAAGCGAACCTACCTGCTTGCAGCTAGCTTGGGCTTCTTAGGCTACTGGACACCATTAGCTCCAGAGGGATCGAACACAGGCCCAGTCCTCGGTCGTCCGGTCCCGGAGCCGCGCCGCCGCCCCCCCCCTTGCAGAGCCAGAAGAACCGAAGAGAAGTTGAAAATCGGTGGCTGAAGACTCCGGTCTTCATTAAGGTAGCGCACAGCACTGCAGCTGTGCGCCATTGCTCCCTCTGCACACCACACACTCCGGTCACTGATGGGTGCAGGGCGCTGGGGGGGGGGGGCGCCCTGGGCAGCAATTAGAGTACCTTACATGGCTAAATAGCACATAATACAGCTAATATACTGTATATGTGCATAATCCCCCGCCATAAAGCATATAAAAAAAGCGGGAGAAGTCCGCCGAGAAAGGGGCGGGGCTATCTTCCTCAGCACACAGGCGCCATTTTCTCTTCACAGCTCCGCTGGAAGGCAGCTCCCCCAGGCTCTCCCCTGCAGTTTCCAGGCTTCAAGGGTAAAAAAGAGAGGGGGGTCACTAAATTTAGGCGAAAACTGTGTATAATAAGCTGCTATAGGGAAAAATCACTCACTTTAGTGTAAATCCCTGGTTATATAGCGCTGTGGTGTGTGCTGGCATACTCTCTCTCTGTCTCCCCAAAGGACTTTGTGGGGTCCTGTCCTCAGTCAGAGCATTCCCTGTGTGTGTGTGTGTGTGCGGTGTGTCGGTACGGCTGTGTCGACATGTTTGAGGACGCTTACGTGGAGGCGGAGCAGGAGCCGATAAGTGTGATGTCGCCCCCTGCGGGGCCGACACCAGAGTGTATGGATATGTGGAAGGTATTAACCGACAGTGTCAACTCCTTGCATAAAAGGTTCGATGACGTAACAGCTTTGGGACAGCCGGCATCTCAGCCCGCGCCTGCCCAAGCGTCTCAGAGGCCATCAGGGGCTCAAAAACGCCCGCTACCTCAGATGGCAGACACAGATGTTGACACGGAGTCTGACTCCAGTGTCGACGAGGATGAGACAAATGTACAATCCACAAGGGCCATCCGATGTATGATTACGGCAATGAAAAATGTGTTGCACATTTCTGACATTAACCCGGTTACCACAAAAAAGGGTATTATGTTTGGGGAGAAAAAGCAGCCAGTGACTTTTCCCCCATCTGATGAGTTAAATGAATTGTGTGAAGAAGCGTGGTGTTCCCCAGATAAGAAGCTAGTGATTTCTAAGCGGTTACTAATGGCGTACCCTTTCCCGCCAACGGATAGGTTACGCTGGGAGACATCCCCTAGGGTGGACAAGTCGCTCACACGCTTATCAAAAAAGGTGGTACTGCCGTCTCAGGATACGGCCGCCTTAAAGGAGCCTGCAGATAGAAAGCAGGAGGCTATCCTGAAGTCTGTGTATACACACTCAGGTACTATACTGAGACCTGCTATTGCTTCAGCATGGATGTGTAGTGCTGCAGCAGCATGGTCTGATTCCCTGTCAGATAACATTGATTCCCTTGACAGGGATACTATTTTGCTAACTGTAGAGCATATTAAAGACGTAGTCTTATATATGAGACATGCACAGAGGGACATTTGCCGGCTGGCATCTAGAATTAATGCAATGTCCATTTCTGCCAGGAGAGTATTATGGACTCGGCAGTGGACAGGTGATGCTGATTCTAAAAGGCACATGGAAGTTTTGCCTTATTAGGGTGAGGAATTGTTTGGGGACGGTCTCTCGGACCTCGTGTCCACAGCAACAGCTGGGAAATCGACTTTTTTACCTCAGGTTCCCTCACAGCCTAAGAAAGCACCGTATTATCAAGTACAGTCCTTTCGGTCTCAGAAAGGCAAGCGGGTCAGAGGCGCATCCTTTCTGCCCAGAGGCAGGCGTAGAGGGAAAAAGCTGCACCAGACAGCCAGTTCCCAGGAACAAATATCCTCCCCTGCTTCCACTAAGTCCACCGCATGACGCTGGGGCTCCACAGGTGGAGCCAGGTGCGGTGGGGGCCGTCTCCGGAACTTCAGCGACCAGTGGGTTCGCTCACAGGTGGATCTCTGGGTTCTACAGGGATACAAGCTGGAGTTCGAGACGTTTCCCCCTCGCCGTTACCTCAAATCAGCCTTGCCTGCTACTCCCAAGGAAAGGGAGGTAGTACTGGCGGCAATTCCCAAGCTGTACCTACAGCAGGTGATAATCAAAGTTCCTCTCCTTCAACAGGGACGAGGTTACTATTCCACAATGTTTGTGATACCGAAACCAGACGGTTCGGTGAGACCCATTCTAAACTTAAAATCCTTGAACATTTATATAAGGAAGTTCAAGTTCAAAATAGAATCGCTCAGGGCGGTTATTGCAAGCCTGGAAGAGGGGGATTTTATGGTGTCACTGGACATCATGGATGCTTACCTACATGTCCCCATTTACCCACCTCACCAGGAGTACCTCAAGGTTGTGGTACAGAACTGCCATTACCAATTCCAGACGTTGCCGTTGGGTCTGTCCACGGCACCGAGGGTGTGTACCAAGGTAATGGCCGAAATGATGATACTACTTAGAAAGAAGGGAGTTATAATTATCCCGTACTTGGACGATCTCCTTATAAAGGCGAGGTCCAAGGAGCAGTTGTTGATCGGTGTAGCACTATCTCAGGAAGTGCTACAACAGCACGGCTGGATTCTGAATATCCCAAAGTCGCAGCTGGTTCCTACGACGCGTCTGCTGATATTGGGCATGTTCTGGACACAGAACAGAAGAAGGTGTTTCTCCCGGAGGAGAAGGCCAAGGAGTTGTCATCTCTGGTCAGAGACCTCCTGAAACCAAAACAGGTGTCGGTGCATCATTGCACGCGAGTCCTGGGAAAGATGGTAGCTTCTTACGAAGCAATTCCCTTCGGCAGGTTCCATGCAAGGAACTTTCAGTGGGACCTGTTAGTCAAGTGAGGATCGCATCTTCAGATGCATCGGCTGATCACCCTGTCTCCGAGGGCCAGGGTGTCTCTGCTGTGGTGGCTGCAGAGTGCTCATCTTCTCGAGGGCCGCAGATTCAGCATTCAGGACTGGGTCCTGGTGACCACGGATGCAAGCCTCCGAGGTTGGGGAGCAGTCACTCAGGGAAGAAACTTCCAAGGACAATGGTCGAGTCAGGAGACTTCCCTACACATAAATATTCTGGACCTAAGGGCCATTTACAGTGCCCTAAGTCAAGCAGAACCCCTGCTTCAAAACCAGCCGGTGCTGATTCAGTAAGACAACATCACGGCAGTCGCCCATGTAAACCGACAAGGCGGCACAAGAAGCAGGATGGCGTTGGCAGAAGCCACAAGGATTCTCCGATGGGCGGAGAATCACGTGCTAACACTGTCAGCAGTGTTCATTCCGGGTGTGGAAAACTAGGAAGCAGACTTCCTCAGCAGGCACGACCTCCACCCGGGAGAGTGGGGACTTCATCCAGAAGTCTTCACGCAGATTGTAGACCGTTGGGAACGGCCACAGGTGGACATGATGGCGTCCCGCCTCAACAAAAAGCTATAAAAGTATTGCGCCAGGTCAAGAGACCCTCAGGCGATAGCTGTGGACGCACTAGTGACACCGTGGGTGTACCAGTCGGTTTATGTGTTCCCTCTTCCTCTCATACCCAAGGTACGGAGGACAGTAAGTAAGAAAGGAGTAAGAACTATACTCGTAGTTCCGGTTTGGCCAAGAAGAACTTGGTACCCAGAACTACAAGAAATGATCTCGGAGGACCCATGGCCTCTGTCTCTCAGACAGGACCTGTTACTGCAGGGGCCCTGTCTGTTTGAAGACTTACCGCGGCTGCATTTGAAGGCTTGGCGGTTGAACGCCGGATCCTAACGGAAAAGGGCGTTCCAGATGAAGTGATTCCTACGCTGTTAAAGGCTAGGAAAGACGCTGCCTGAAGTTCAGACGTTGTTAAGGGAGTGCTGCATATTCAGCCCCTTTTTTGTGCCTCCAGTGGCACCTTGGGATCTCAACGTAGTGTTGGATTTCCTAAAATCACATTGTTTTGAGCCACTTCAGACCGTGGAGTTGAAGTATCTCACGTGGAAAGTGGTCATGCTTTTGGCCATGGCTTCGGCTAGGCGTGTGTCAGAATTGGCGGCTTTGTCATGTAAAAGCCCTTCTCTGATCTTCCATACGGACAGGGCAGAATTGAGGACTCGTACCCAATTTCTCCCTAAGGTGGTATCAGCGTTTCATTTGAACCAACCTATTTTGGTGCCTGCGGCTACTCGGGACTTGGAGGATTCCAAGTTGCTGGACGTAGTCCGGGCCCTGAAAATCTATGTTTCCAGGACGTCTAGAGTCAGAAAAACTGACTCGCTGTTTATCATGCATGCACCCAACAAGCTGGGAGCTCCTGCTTCTAAAAGCAGACTATTGCTCGCTGGATCTGTAGCACGATTCAACTTGCACATTCTGCGGCTGTACTGCCGCATCTTAAATCAGTCAAAGCCCATTCCACGAGGAAGGTGGGCTCTTCTTGGGCGGCTGCCCGAGGGGTCTCGGCTTTACAACTTGGCCGAGCTGCTACCTGGTCGGGGTCAAACACGTTTGCAAAATTCTACAAGTTTGATACCCTGGCTGAGGAGGACCTTGAGTTTGCTCATTCGGTGCTGCAGAGTCATCCGCACTCTCCCGCCCGTTTGGGAGCTTTGGTATAATCCCCATGGTCCAGACGGAGTACCCAGCATCCACTAGGACGTCAGAGAAAATAAGAATTTACTCACCGGTAATTCTATTTCTCGTAGTCCGTAGTGGATGCTGGGAGCCCGTCCCAAGTGCGGACTTCTGCAATACTTGTATATAGTTATTGCTTAACTATAGGGTTATTGTTCTGAGCCATCTGTTGAATGAGGCTCAGCTATTGTTCATACTGTTAACTGGGTATAGTTATCACAAGTTGTACGGTGTGATTGGTGTGGCTGGTATGAGTCTTACCCGGGATTCCAAATCCTTTCCTAGTAATGTCAGCTCTTCCGGGCACATTTTCCCTAACTGAGGTTTGGAGGAGTGGCATAGAGGGAGGAGCCAGTGCACACCAGATAGTACCTAATCTTTCTTTTAGAGTGCCCAGTCTCCTGCGGAGCCCGTCTATTCCCCATGGTCCTTACGGAGTACCCAGCATTCACTACGGACTACGAGAAATAGAATTACCGGTGAGTAAATTCTTATTTTTTTTTGATGTGTAGCTGATTTAAATAAAGTATCTCATGTTTAATTCTCTTCCAATTCTGGCTTTCAGGCTCCATGTTCTCCCGTATTGAAGAAGACCATTTGTGGCGAGCAAATCAGCTTGGAACACACTCACCCATGACCCTCTTATTCACATTATTCTACTTCAATACAAAGTATTTTAATTTGAAGACCGTAGATCAGCACTTAAGGCTTTCATTTGGCACCGTCCTGAAGCACTGGAAAAGGAACCCTATAACACAGGAAAACAAAGCTTGTCTCCAATACCAAGTATCCTCATTGTGTGGGAGTGACAGTGAAGGTGCGCTTATATCACTGCGTTCATGTATTTGTAGCATTACTGAGCGTATGATGATCTGTAGTACAGCCTGCTAACTGTTATTTGTTTCTCCTAGATAAAATTACATCTGGGAAAAGGAAACATGAGGACGATGAGCCAGTATTTGAACAGATTGAAAACACAGCTGACCCATCACGTTGCCCTGTAAAAATCTTTGAGTACTATCTAGCTAAAAGGTAATGTTACGTATACTAATCTGTCCATGTATTTCATCAGCATTATGTGTATTGTGGGTTGTGATGTTCCTTGCACACTGTCTTTCCCCTCTGTCACACTCGCCTGTCTGAGTCTCCAGATGTGTTTTGGATAGCAGATTTTTCCGTATTTTAGAGTACTTCCATACCATAATGATTTATCTTGGGCATGGGACCCAAATAAGAATGGGATGCGCCACTTGGGATGCCAGCGGTCAGGTGACCGATGCCAGAATCCCGACAGCCGACATCCCGCGGGTAAGTATCGGGGCCACTGTAAAGGTACGTACACACTGGGCGATAAAACAGACGATATCGCTCATTTCTCTGACGTCCTAGTGGATGCTGAAAACTCCGAAAGGACCATGGGGAATAGCGGCTCCGCAGGAGACTGGGCACAACTAAAGAAAGCTTTTAGGTCACCTGGTGTGCACTGGCTCCTCCCACTATGACCCTCCTCCAAGCCTCAGTTAGATTTTGTGCCCGGCCGAGGTTGGATGCACACTAGGGGCTCTCCTGAGCTTCTAAAAAGAAAGTATATAATTAGGTTTTTTATTTTACAGTGAGACCTGCTGGCAACAGGCTCACTGCAGCGAGGGACTAAGGGGAGAAGAAGCGAACCTACCTGCTTGCAGCTAGCTTGGGCTTCTTAGGCTACTGGACACCATTAGCTCCAGAGGGATCGACCGCATGGAACTGGCCTTGGTGTTCGGTCCCGGAGCCGCGCCGCCGTCCCCCTTACAGAGCCAGAAGCAAGAAGAGGTCCGGAAAATCGGCGGCAGAAGACATCAGTCTTCACCAAGGTAGCGCACAGCATTGCAGCTGTGCGCCATTGCTCCTCATACACACTTCACACTCCGGTCACTGAGGGTGCAGGGCGCTAGGGGGGGGCGCCCTGAGCAGCAATAAAAAACACCTTGGCTGGCAAAAATACCACAATATATAGCCCCAGAGGCTATATATGTGATAATTACCCCTGCCAGAATCCATAAAAAAGCGGGAGAATAGTCCGCGAAAAAGGGGCGGAGCTATCTCCTTCAGCACACTGGCGCCATTTCTCCCTCACAGCTCCGCTGGAAGGAAGCTCCCTGGCTCTCCCCTGCAGTCTACACTACACTAAATTTAGGCGCAGTATATATAACAGCAGCTATAGGGGACATAATTCAGTTAGTCCCTGCATTATATAGCGCTCTGGTGTGTGCTGGCATACTCTCACTCTGTCTCCCCAAAGGGCTTTTGTGGGTCCTGTCCTCTGTTAGAGCGTTCCCTGTGTGTGTGCGGTGTGTCGGTACGGCTGTGTCGACATGTTTGATGAGGATAATGAGGTGGAGGCGGAGCAGATGCCTATAGAAGGGATGTCACCCCCTGCGGGGCAGACACCTGAGTGGATGGACTTATGGAAGGAATTGCGTGCACGTGTCGACTCCTTACACAAAAAATTTGACGACATGCCAAATGCGGGACAGCCGGCTTCTCAGCTCGTGCCTGTCCAGGCCTCTCAAAGGCCATCGGGGGCTCTAAAACGCCCGCTACCTCAGATGGCAGACGCGGATGTCGACACGGATACTGACACCAGTGTCGACGACGATGAGTCTAGTCTAATGTCCACTAAGGCCATTCGTTGCATGATTGAAGCAATGAAAGAGGTGTTACAAATTTCTGATATAAACCCAGGTACCACTAAAAAGGGTATTATGTTTGGGGAGAAAAAACTACCCGTAGTTTTTCCCCCATCAGAAGAATTAAATGGTGTGTGAAGAAGCGTGGGCTTTCCCTGATAAAAGATTGGTAATCTCTAAGAAGTTACTAATGGCGTTCCCTTTCCCGCCAGAGGATAGGTCACGTTGGGAGACACCCCCTAGGGTGGATAAAGCGCTGACATGTTTGTCTAAAAAGGTGGCACTACCGTCTCCGGATACGGCTGCCCTCAAGGAACCTGCTGATAGAAAGCAGGAGGCGATCCTGAAGTCTGTATATACACACTCAGGCATTATACTTAGACCAGCTATTGCGTCAGCATGGATGTGCAGTGCTGCCGCTGCGTGGTCAGATTCCCTGTCAGAAAATATTGACACCCTAGACAGGGACACTATTCTGCTAACCATAGAGCATATAAAAGACTCAGTCTTATACATGAGAGATGCACAGAGGGAGATCTGCCGGCTGGCATCTAAAATAAGTGCATTGTCCATTTCTGCTAGGAGAGGCTTATGGACTCGCCAGTGGACAGGGGATGCAGATTCAAAAAGGCACATGGAAGTTTTGCCTTATAAGGGTGAGGAGTTATTTGGGGATGGTCTCTCGGACCTAGTTTCCACAGCAACTGCTGGGAAGTCAGCATTTTTACCCCATGTTCCCTCACAGCCTAAAAAGGCGCCGTTTTATCAGGTACAGTCCTTTCGGACTCAGAAAAACAGGCGTGGAAAAGGCGGGTCCTTTCTGTCCTGAGGCAGAGGTAGGGGAAAAAGGCTGCAACAAACAGCAGGTTCCCAGGAGCAAAAGTCCTCCCCCGCTTCTTCCAAGTCCGCCGCATGACAGTGGGGCTCCACAGGCGGAGCCAGGTACGATCAGTGGGCTCGCTCACAGGTGGATCCCTGGATCCTGCAAATAGTATCTCAAGGGTACAAACTGGAATTCGAGGCGTCTCCACCCCACCGGTTCCTAAAATCTGCCTTGCCGATTACTCCTTCAGACAGGGAGGCTGTGCTAGCGGCAATTCACAAGCTGTATTCCCAGCAGGTGATAATCAAGGTGCCCCAACTTCAACAAGGACGGGGTTACTATTCCACACTGTTTGTGGTACCGAAACCGGACGGTTCGGTGAGACCCATTTTAAATTTGAAATCCTTGAACACATACATAAAAAAAATTCAAGTTCAAGATGGAATCGCTCAGGGCGGTTATTGCAAGCCTGGACGAGGGGGATTACATGGTATCCCTGGACATCAAGGATGCTTACCTGCATGTCCCCATTTACTATCCTCACCAGGAGTACCTCAGATTTGTGGTACAGGATTGCCATTACCAATTCCAGACGCTGCCGTTTGGACTCTCCACGGCACCGAGGGTGTTTACCAAGGTAATGGCGGAAATGATGATACTCCTTCGAAGAAAGGGAGTTTTAATTATCCCGTACTTGGACGATCTCCTAATAAAGGCGAGGTCCAAGGAGCAGTTGTTGGTGGGAGTAGCACTATCTCAGGAGGTGCTACACCAGCATGGTTGGATTCTGAATATTCCAAAATCACAGCTGGTTCCGACGACACGTCTACTGTTCCTGGGTATGATTCTGGATACAGTCCAGAAAAAAGTGTTTCTCCCGGAGGAGAAAGCCAAGGAGCTGTCATCTCTAGTCAGAGACCTCCTGAAACCAAAACAGGTATCGGTGCATCACTGCACGCGGGTCCTGGGAAAGATGGTAGCTTCTTACGAAGCAATTCCTTTCGGCAGGTTCCATGCCAGAATTTTTCGGTGGGACCTGTTGGACCAATGGTCCGGATCGCATCTTCAGATGCATCGCCTAATAACCCTGTCTCCAAGAACCAGGGTGTCTCTGCTGTGGTGGCTGCAGAGTGCTCATCTTCTAGAGGGCCGCAGATTCGGCATACAGGACTGGGTCCTGGTGACCACGGATGCCAGCCTTCAAGGCTGGGGGGCAGTCACACAGGGAAGGAACTTCCAAGGACTATGGTCGAGTCAGGAGACTTCCCTACACATAAATATTCTGGAACTAAGGGCCATTTACAATGCCCTAAGTCAGGCAAAATCCCTGCTTCTACACCAGCCGGTACTGATCCAGTCAGACAACATCACGGCAGTTGCCCATGTAAATCGACAGGGCGGCACAAGAAGCAGAATGGCAATGGCAAAAGCCACAAGGATTCTCCGATGGGCGGAAAATCACGTACTAGCACTGTCAGAAGTGTTCATTCCGGGAGTGGACAACTGGGAAGCAGACTTTCTCAGCAGACACGACCTCCACCCGGGAGAGTGGGGACTTCATCCAGAAGTCTTCACGCTGATTGTAAATCGATGGGAACGGCCACAGGTGGACATGATGGCGTCCCGCCTAAACAAATAACTAGAGAGATATTGCGCCAGGTCAAGGGGCCCTCAGGCGATAGCTGTGGACGCTCTAGTGACACCGTGGGTGTACCAGTCAGTTTGTGTTCCCTCCTCTGCCTCTCATACCAAGGGTACTGAGAATAATAAGAAAACGAGGAGTAAGAACAATACTCGTGGTTCCGGATTGGCCAAGACGAGCGTGGTACCCGGAACTTCAAGAGATGATCTCAGAGGACCCATGGCCTCTGCCGCTCAGACAGGACCTGCTGCAGCAGGGGCCCTGTCTGTTCCAAGACTTACCGCGGCTGCGTTTGACGGCATGGCGGTTGAACGCTGGATCCTGAAGGAAAAGGGCATTCCGGAGGAAGTCATTCCTACGCTGATTAAAGCCAGGAAAGATGTAACTGCAAAGCATTATCACCGCATATGGCGGAAATATGTTGCTTGGTGTGAGGCCAAAAAGGCCCCAACAGAGGAATTTCAACTAGGTCGATTTCTGCATTTCCTACAAGCAGGAGTGACTATGGGCCTGAAATTATGCTCCATTAAGGTACAGATCTCGGCTCTGTCGATTTTCTTCCAGAAAGAACTAGCTTCACTACCTGAAGTTCAGACGTTTGTGAAAGGAGTGCTGCATATTCAGCCCCCGTTTGTGCCTCCAGTGGCACCTTGGGATCTCAACGTGGTGTTGAGTTTCTTAAAATCACATTGGTTTGAGCCACTTAAAACCGTGGATCTAAAATATCTCACGTGGAAAGTGGTCATGTTATTGGCCTTGGCTTCAGCCAGGCGTGTGTCAGAATTGGCAGCTTTGTCATGTACAAGCCCTTATCTGATTTTCCATATGGATAGGGCGGAATTGAGGACTCGTCCCCAGTTTCTCCCTAAGGTGGTATCAGCTTTTCACTTGAACCAACCTATTGTGGTGCCTGCGGCTACTAGGGACTTGGAGGATTCCAAGTTACTGGACGTAGTCAGGGCCTTGAAAATTTATGTTTCCAGGACGGCTAGAGTCAGGAAAACTGACTCGCTATTTATCCTGTATGCACCCAACAAACTGGGTGCTCCTGCTTCTAAGCAGACTATTGCTCGCTGGATTTGTAGCACAATTCAGCTGGCGCATTCTGCGGCTGGACTGCCGCATCCTAAATCAGTAAAAGCCCATTCCACAAGGAAGGTGGGCTCATCTTGGGCGGCTGCCCGAGGGGTCTCGGCTTTACAACTTTGCCGAGCTGCTACTTGGTCAGGGGCAAACACGTTTGCAAAATTCTACAAATTTGATACCCTGGCTGAGGAGGACCTTGAGTTCTCTCATTCGGTGCTGCAGAGTCATCTGCACTCTCCCGCCCGTTTGGGAGCTTTGGTATAATCCCCATGGTCCTTTCGGAGTTCCCAGCATCCACTAGGACGTCAGAGAAAATAAGATTTTACTCACCGGTAAATCTATTTCTCGTAGTCCGTAGTGGATGCTGGGCGCCCATCCCAAGTGCGGATTGTCTGCAATACTTGTACATAGTTATTGTTAACTAAAGGGTTATTGTTGAGCCATCTGTTGAGAGGCTCCGTTGTTTTCATACTGTTAAACTGGGTATAGTATCACGAGTTATACGGTGTGATTGGTGTGGCTGGTAGGAGTCTTACCCGGGATTCAAAATCCTTCCTTATTATGTCAGCTCGTCCGGGCACAGTGTCCTAACTGAGGCTTGGAGGAGGGTCATAGTGGGAGGAGCCAGTGCACACCAGGTGACCTAAAAGCTTTCTTTAGTTGTGCCCAGTCTCCTGCGGAGCCGCTATTCCCCATGGTCCTTTCGGAGTTCCCAGCATCCACTACGGACTACGAGAAATAGATTTACCGGTGAGTAAAATCTTATTTTTCCCCTTTCTGCACGATATCATTTGTAATATCGTCCAGTGGGTATACTAAGGACGATGAACGGTGCGCAGTCCTGCGCATCATTATTTACCCTCGCTGTCGACTGCATGCAGCTCAGTTTGGCCTATCGTCCAAAAATGCATGCACGGGCTGGCCGTGGCGTGACGTCACTGATCGATATTGGGGGGGTTAGGCACTATAGGGGGGTGGTTAGCTGTAGCCACCACCACAGGCAGTTTAGAGGAGGGGTAAAATTATGACCCCATCCCATCGGTAATCTCATGGTGGGATGCTGGGGTCGGTCATGTGACCGCCGGCATCCTGTATCACACCCATCTAAACATAGGATGTATTTGTTTCATATACACCTTAAACACACAGCGTGAAGGTCATTTTATAAAGTATTTTTAATAATTTTGTGCATGAAACAAAGTTTGTGTACATTAAGCAATCTGAAATCAAAGGTTTCAGTATCTCAGTCAGGCTCAGAAAAAAAATCTGTGTTTTGGAATATTCTATATTTTGGAAATTTTCGATGTGTGTGACTCAACCTGTATACAAAGTTATTTTTCTCTATTATATTACAATAATGTTTTTCCCATTTTTTATTTTTTTTTACTAATTTTTTTTTGCAGCCCCCAGAATCTGAATCAGAGAATGGATGTGTTTTATTTAAAGCCTGAAAGCTCCGCTACTCCAGATTCCCTTGTGTGGTTCACATCCTCTCCTCTGGATCGAAACACTTTGGAAAACATGCTTATACGGGTTTTACTAGTAAAGGATATTTATAACAAAAACAGTTATGAACTGGATGAAGACACAGACTAACTCTTGCAAATGACTAAGCAGTGACAAGAATGGAAACAGCATTAGATAGACAAGCTGCTAGAATGATTTACTGAGAACTAAGAGTAAAAACATTTCATGTTTACTCCCCATGTATTTTATGAGTTTTGTAGCAGTGTGCCCAGTCTGGGTATTACAATGTATATATCGGTGAGACATTTGCCATTTTTTGTTTCTCCTCGTAGTGAATTTTAGGATACATAAAACTCAACACACAACTCCTTTTTTCTTTTCTTTTTTTTTTGTGCTTTTTTTTTTTTTTATTATTTATTTGGATTAGGGATGTTTGTAACTTTTTACATGACAAGATCTGAATGAGAATGTGCCATGTGTATTTGCTTTTCTCTCCATATTGCACATTTCTGCTGTTGCAAAGCTTTCTGTAACAAGGTTTTACCCAGGTTCTTAAATTGGTTAATTGTACATGAGTTACATTACGAAGACCTAGTTTATGCCTTCTCTGGAATTTTAAATTTCAAATGTAAACAAATATGGAATTGTTTTTATTTTACTTTGGGGGGAACCCCTATTGGCTTATATAGGAAGAAAAGACAACTGTCTGTACCAAAAAATTTAAGACAATTTTGAAAATACTGTCAATATTTATGTACTGTAATGTGAACCTATTTTTGTGATTTTTTTTTTCTTCTTTCACTTACTGTAGGCCTGTTTACTTTTTTCTTTTTCTTTTTCCCAACCCTTCCTTACTTTCTCATGCTGATTAAACATTGCCATGTATTTTCTTTAATTGTGATTCTTATATTACCACCCAAAAAAATAAAACTTCTACATTTGTCTGCATAAGCTAAAATGTAATAACACTGACATTTTCTGGGGAACAATTTTTTTGGGGGGTTCATTTTGTTTTTATTTCTCTTAACAGAATACTTTTTTTTGAATGTGTTCTAATTAAAGTGTCATGTTTTCAAATATCTTTCTCTTCCCGTCATGGCTGGTTTTAAATTTCAAAATATTACCAGACTTTTCTTTCAGGTGTAAGTGGGGCTGATTAATTTATGGCGCAAAGTCTTAGTTGTACGAACGCCAGAGTGTCACAGGCAGGCTGCATCACCTCATGCTGTGTTTCAGGGCCTTTTAAGAAAGGTGCTAATGTCTGGTTGAAATACTTAAGCTAGATGAAACCCTGGCTTGTTTGGGGATTTTTCTTGCATTTCTCTCATCCATTTGGTGAGAAATGATACAGTTCCTACAAACAGCAGCTTTGTGAGGGATTGGACGCTGTAATGTATAATCTGTTCTCATTCTGTATATGATTACTCAAAGGGGAGGAATGGTTGTTCAATATTTTTCTCCCAAAAAAGGTGTTTTGAGTGTTTTTTTTTTTTTTTAAACATTCCCTTTCATAGATTGTAGTTATCACATTAAAAGTCAAAGCTCTTTGGATTTTGAATGGGGACATCTGGGGTGTTTGTATACTGTAGGGTAACGCAACTAGTGGCAGCTCTGTATACCATGGATTGCTGAACGCGTAGCACTTCTGGTCTTTTTTCAACGGTCTCTGACAAATAGAACTTTCCTGGTCTGAATGGTTTCTTAAGAAACTTTACTGATAGTAATGTAATATTACCCAATATACTAACTGCATTTTTTTTTAATCATCTTGCAATATGTTGTGACCTGTTAGTGCTTTCTCTTCAATCGTTTTTAACCTTGATAATTACGACTATGCAAAAGCAATAAAGTTATGCTTAAATGTAAACATTTGAAGCTATAGTTTGTTGTTGGTTAAAACAAATCATCCTTTTCAAAGCACACATTTCTGTACACAGCCTGTGAGTTACGGAGTGTGATGACTGTATAGAAGCAATCCTAAGTATCCGTTGGAGAGTTGATTTTCTTAATCTGTTTATTTTTTAAATCTTTCACTACTCGGGGGTGGGGGGCATTTATCATAGCATGGGGAATAAAAAGGCATTAACTAATCTGCTTCTGTCATTTCCCAAACACAGCCTGTAGTGCTTTATGTCTCTCCACTTTATCTCTCTTCAAGCTTTGGTCACTACCTCCCTTAGGGGGGTGTCCGATTAGCACCGACCGCCGGGATCAGTATGAGATCTCGGCGGTCGGGAGACAGAAGCTGGGAACGCGGTTTCGGCAGATGAAAATGGCCGTGTATCACAATTAATAATCGCTGTATCCAATTAGAGGCTGTTTGCATTGGATGAAATTGGACCCCGATCGTGCGAAAACACATGGGATTGGAAATAAATCCATCAGACCACTTATTGCAGACTATGCTTCAGGTGCCTGAGGCACCAAAAGCATAATCCCCAATGAGAGCCGGCAATGCTAATAGGATAGCCCCCCGCGATACGATACAATTACCTGCAGTCATTGACCGTGGGTAATTGGATACCCCCCTTAGTGGTATACTGTATTAATATAGACCAGTGCAAAGGTAGAGATCCTACAGTGGTGTGCAAATTAATTGGGACAAAGCTTGTGGGGGGAATTCAATTAGCCACGGTAATTTAGAGCGTGCTAATTGACTTCCTGGGGCTATTCAATTAGCCACGGTAATTTAGAGCGTGCTAATTGACTTCCTGGGGCTATTCAATTAGCCACGGTAATTTAGAGCGTGCTAATTGACTTCCTGGGGCTATTCAATTAGCCACGAAGCATGGCCTATGCTACCACTTATCAGTTTTTTGGAACCTCATCAGGCTTCCAGAAGAAAATCCCAGGTAATGGCCCCATTGTCACAATTGCAGCTGCTAAAACAGGCCACATGTCTGTGAACTTATCAATGTTTCTGTGTGTCTTGAGAAAAAACAATCCTGCATCCAAAGGAAGTATCCTGGGATACAAAGGTATTAAATGAGTAGAATTTTAGAAACGTGTGAATGGAAGACCACGTAGCAGCCTTACATAAGTGCCATGGCGTGCTGCCCATGAGGGACCTACAGATCTAGTAGAATGGGCAGAAATTGATGTTGGTGGGACAGGCAAATCAGCTTGATTGCATGCTTGTGCAATAACCATTCTAATCCATCTGACCAGTGTCTGTTAGCTGGCCAGCCATTCTTGTGAAATTCATAAACTAACTATAAATAGAGAGTCTGATCTTCTGATAGAACAGGTTCGGTCTATGTAGATACGTAGGGCACGTACTACATCCAAAGACCGTTCTTTTGCTTAAAGATCTGGTGAGACAAATGCCAGGACTATCATTTCCTGATTAAGGTGAGAGACCACTTTAAGAAGGAACCCAGGCCTAGTCTGTAGAACAGCCCTGTCATGATGAAAAATCAGGTAAGGTGGATGACAGGAGAGAGCTGCTAAGTCTGACACCCTTCTGGCAGAAGCAATAGCCAGAAAAAATATTGTCTTAGCAGTCAACCATTTGAGGTCCACTGAGTCTAAGGGATCAAAATGTGCCCTTGAAGTGCCTCCAATACTACAGAGGGATCCCATGGAGGTACCGGTGGTACATATGGAGGTTGTACACATATGACCCCTTGAAAGAAAAGTACAAATAGCCGGTAGTGTATCAATTTCTGTAGCGGAGTACACTGGTATTCCATAGGGAATACATTAGGGTGTAGAGTTGGATCTTGATCTGAGGCACCAACAGGCTAAAGCTTTGACTGTTCCCAGGATGCATTGCATGGCCTCCTCTTTAACCCCGCTTCCTGGGAGCTCCGTTTGTAAGTTGGTGCCTAAAAAGAGCTTTTTTATTTTATTATTGAAGACTTCAAGGGCCGCAGCACTTTCTATGTCATCCACATTCATTACTCGCTCCCACTCACGATTACAGGACTTTCATCGGGCTGCATCCACTCTGTGGAATGCCCTACCACGCACAATAAGACTCTCTATTCTTCAAACCTTCAAGTGTTTCCTGAAAACTCACCTCTTTAGGCAAGCATATCAAATTCCAGAACCGCCCACATAACTTTCATAAACCTTCCTATCATACTGCATCCACTCTGTACAGTCCACACACATCCTCACATGTCTTCTCATTCTTCACTTTCCCTTCCTCTCGAACCCGGTTCATCATTGCTGTATGACCATATCATACAGCCCACCAAGACCCTTTGCAATCTGGCGGACAGCTATGCAGTAGATAGGCATGTATACACAAGGAAAGGTGCTATTTCTTTTTCATCCACTAGGGGTCACTGGAGTACTCTTGGGATATGGACGGCTTAGCAGAAACAAAGGCACTGAATATTTAAATTTAGAACTCTCCACCCCTCCATATCCCAGAGTACCTCAGTGTACGACCTCAGTGTTTTTTCTGTGCTAACAGCACTAACAATGGCTTGTGGGAAGTTCCCACACTTTGTGGAAGATTTTATTAATTTTTCATTTTTACTTTTAACTTTTTACAATAGCACATCCCTTCCCAGTTTCTGAAAAAACATGGGTCCGGGATAGTGCCGCTGCACGGGCAGCGCATGGCGTGTCGGTCCTCACAAAGAGCGCCCTCACAGCCACAGGCAGCCCACTGCTCCTGCAACAGCTGGACGGAGCTTACACATAGAAGCCCCGTCGCAGCCATGACCTGGAGAGCTGGACGGAGCTTACACATAGAAGCTCCATCGCAGCCATGACCGGAAGATACAGAGCGCAGCCTCTCTACAACAAGGTAGGCTGGGGAAACGGGGCGGTCAGCGCAGGCTGCCGCCCCGCTGTGTGGGTCAGTATTGTAATGCCGCTCCCGCCGCTCATACATCCGCCCGCCACACGCTCCGTCCGGCCGCCCCAGCCGCTCCTTCCGGCCGCCCCAGCCGCTCCTTCCGGCCGCCCCAGCCGCTCCGTCCGGCCGCCCATCACCGTCCACCCGCAGACGCTCCGTCAGTTGCCAGCGCTGAGAGGGTGACAACGTGCCGCTCAGGCGACCTCCGCTGCTCGGCAAGAAGGCCTCCCTGCAAGTCTTCCCGGGCTCCCCGCTGAGACACAGCGTTACAGGGAGTACGGGGGGAAGGGGGGGAATCTGGCGGATTACAGCGGCAAGGGTATGTAAAGGACATATATAAACAGCAGGCACAGTTTATGTATATAAACTATATATATTAATATTGGATGGGTATGGTGGCCTGCCTGTGATTATGACCTGTGATTTACACTGTATAATAGGCTATTGAGCCTATATTACTGATATAGGCTATTGAGCCTATATTAATGACGGGGTTTATCACTGTATAATAGGCTATTGAGCCTATATTAATGACGGTGATTTTCACTGTATAATAGGCTATTGAGCCTATATTAACACTGGAGGCATGTATTGTAACATGCCCTGTGATTTTCACTGTATAATAGGCTATTGAGCCTATATTAACACCTGTGATATTGAGTCTATATGTGAGTTTCACTGTATAATAGGCTATTGAGCCTATATTAATGTCTGTGATTATCACTGTATAATAGGCTATTGAGCCTATATATATTCACACTACAGCATGTGTTGTACTCTGCCTGTGATTATCACTGTATAATAGGCTATATTAACACTGAAGCAATTGTAACTTGTTCTGTGATTATCAGGGTCAGCATGGCATGGGGGCCATTTTAAACATGCTTCCTGTTTCCAGTTTGTAATTCCGGAACATTCCTGCCCTACATCTCTGCGCCACCGGAGGCGCAGGGGTGTTAGTGGGAATTTTGGTTCAGGTTTCACATAGGCTGGCCATGTGAACTGCATTTCAGCCATAAATAAATAGATATACATTACACACCTTAAGATAATAATTTTACTAAGTCGTGCAAGTGTCTGTCCGTTGCCTATGGTGTTGTCTGTCTGCATAAGGAGTAAGGCTCCAGCGCAGACTAAAAATACTTTTAAACATTGTCTTGACATAAATCTACCACATGTTCACTATGTTTTGTAGGTTTTCAGGATCCCAGATCCTATGTTAAGCATTGGCAATTCAAATTGACGCTGCTCGACAGGAGCGGTAAGATCAGAGTCTCAAAAGTTACTCCGCCAATTTTTACGGAGGGTGTTAATTTAACTGATCTTATAATTTACACATTTCTTCTATGTTGCAGACCTGACAATTCTATGTCAAACCTCACCGCTAAATACGAGTGAGGAGGGCACATTAGACAGTCAGATAGGGAGGTTTTGACAACCATACATTGCTAATGACCAGTGAGTCAGTCTCTGTAATTTACAGAGAATAAGGAGCCTCTAACATTTCATCCGTCGTATTTGCTAAACGACGGATCTTTAAGGGGTTTTCTTACTTAGGATATCTTACTAATAAGACTATTTACCCGGTTCCACACAGTGACTTCTACATTGGAGAATTCTCCATTGGGGAATTCGTCGGTGCCAAACCTTATAAAGACCCAAGATACATTTCGGTCACTAGAGCGCTCAGTGTATGGAAACAATGACTATCATTTTATATTTATCATCATGAGAAGCTGCTGAGTATCTCTGTACAGCGTCTGCTGCCGCCTGTTACCTTGCTTCTCGTTTCTCATCGTCGCTAGTTCAGCATTACAAGACCAGAAGTTGTTTGGTCCTAAATTTGACAAAATTGCCTCCTCCGATATTAGAAATACTCGGGTCCGGCGGTTAAAGCCTTTAGACTTCAGTCTTTTCAAGACTGTGGTACAAAAAGCAGTCACGCCTTGTAACGCCAGGGCGCTAAAGTCACAACAAGCCAGTGGCTTGACGGGCTCTCAGCCTATCTCGCATTTCCAATTGTGGAAACGCGCCTTTACACGTTACATTGGTCGGGTTTCCAGCCATCCACTCAAAATAAGGCATTTTGCCAGGTTGCCATTCAGTCTCTGCGGGTTTCAGCAGGTCTTATTTCCTTAAAAGACAAGACTGCCTCGGTCGCTTGATCTCCAGAATGCGTATTTACCCATTCCGGTTTGGTCACCTCATCACAGGTTGTTGCGGTTTGCAATACGCCACTACCATTAACCGTTTCAGGTTCTACCGGTTGCCCTCTTGTCAATGCCTCCGGTATTCACCAAAGTGATGTTTGTGATAATACCTCATCTCAGATCCCTGGCAGTGACAATCGTTCCATTCTAAGACGATCTACTCATAAGAGCTCTGTTTCAACAAATGCTCCTCCTACTTGCGCTGCTAACATACACCACGGTTGCAGTGTCAAGTTCAACGATTTCAATTCCGTCTCAACGATTTCAATTCCTAGGTATGATTACACATACGGTAACTCAAAGATTTACCTACTACACCAGAAAGTACAAATTATACGCCATCTGGTACAAATTAGTGCTCAAAAACACTATCGGTACATTGGTGTATTCGTATATTAGAAACAATGATGGCCTTTCGAGGCGCTTCAGGTCGGAGGTTTTCACTCGCGGTTCCCACAGGGGGGCGAGGGTGTCTCTACTCTGGGCGAGAGTCTCAAAGGTTGGGGAGTTGTAGTTTCAAACAGGGTTTCTAAACGGATCACGACTGATTGCTGTCTATAATGTCCTGGAACTCCGTGCAATTTACTATGCACTACATGCTTCGAACTCACTGTCCAAGTGCAGTCACACAACGCGACGGCAGTCGCAGGCCCAACAAACAGGGAGGAACGAGAAGCCGCATGGCAATGCAGGAAGTAGCTCGATGCCTCAATTGCCCAGGATACCACAAGGTGATATTGTTGACTGGGTTCATTCCGGGAGTGGACATCTGTTAGACAGATGATCTCAGCCGTTGGGGTTTTTCATCCAGGAGACTGGGCATTAAATCCAGAGGTGTTTCACATGTTGGTCCACAGGTGGGGTTACCCTCAGGTGGACAGGATGGCATCTCGCCACAATTACAAACGCTCAGTATGTGTACAGAACGACAGATCACAAGGGCAGTGGCGATGGAGGCTCTCACATTCGCGTGGTCGTACAGCCTCGTGTATCTGGGTCCACCGTTTTCCGCTGCTCTCTCCGTTGCTAAAACGGATCATAAGACAGTTCGTCACAGTCATACTAGTGATATCTCATGGGTTTCGGAGAGCTTGCTTCTCGCATCTCCAAGGAATACTCGCACACGATCCTTGGCCGCTCATACTACGTCCAACCTGTTACAACAGGGACTGTTCTTTTACCCCTATTTACCGCGGCTGCGGTTGACGGGGTGGTTGTTGAGACCGTCCTCTTAAGGAAAGAAAGAGGGCATTACAGTATTACCAACCATGTTACGAGCTAGGAAGCCGGTTACGGCAGCTCATTATTACAGAATTTGGCGTGCCTATATAGGTTGGTGTGAAGCTCGGAAGTTTCCGACATCATCTTTTAAGTTACCCGTATTCTGTTATTTTACAGACGGTGTGGGATGGAGAACTGCGTTTATCTACACTGAGGGTGCAGGTATCTGTGTTGTCAATTTATTTTCAACGACGATTGGCTCTATTGCCGTCGGTACACACCTTTCTACGGGGTGTCTTCAGAGTGCAGCCTCCATTTATACCACCTACAGCGCCATGCGACTTGAAGCTGGGTTCAGATTTCTTACAGTTTTCATGTTTTGAACCCTTACAACAAGTGGGAATTAAGTTTCTCACTTGGAAAACGTTTTTTCTTCTAGCCTTAGCTTCGGCAAGGCGTTTTTCAAATTTGGGGGCCTTGTATTGCAAGCCACCGTATTTGGGTTTCCTGATGACAGAGTGAAACTTCGGACGAATTCATATTTCTTACCAAAGCTAGTGTCATTTTTCACATCAATAAACCAATAGTGGTTCCTGTGTTGACAGCACAGTCTAGAATTCTGAATGTGGTACGCGCATTACGCGTTTATATGTCCCGAACGTCTACAGTTCGTAATACGGATACGTTGTTTGTTCTCTATGATGCTGCCAAGTGGGGTTAGCCAGCTTCTCAGCAGACATTATCCAATTGGATAAAACGGACTACACGTCAGGCTTACATTAAGGCTAAGTTACAGTCGCCTACGTCAGTAATAGCTCATTACACAGGTTCTGTGGGAACGTCATGACCAGCTGGTCGTGGAGCTTCTATGACGCGGCTACATGGTCTTCAGTGCACACGTTTGTGCGCGTTTACAAGTTTGAAACGTTTGCGGCATCAGCATCTAGCTTTGGCCGCCTACTGTTACAGGTGTCAAACAGCTCTCCCGCCCACGAGGGAAGCTTTGGTATGTCCCAAGAGTACTCCAGTGACCCCTAGTGGATGAAAAAGAAAATAGGATTTTGGTACTTACCAGGTAAATCCTTTTCTTTGAATCCATAGGGGGCACTGGACGCCCACCCAGAGCAGTTTTACCTGGGTTGTGTTAAGCTCACAGGAGCTTAGGGTAACACATTTTACCTGGTTTGTATTAAGCTCAAAGGAGCTTATGGTAACACATTTTCACCGATTGGTTCAAATTATAAAGTTCTATCGGTTATGGTGTCAACTGTTTAGTTGTAGTAGTTAGTAACGTTATGTGTCAACTTTGTTGTTGTCCGTTATGTTATAGGAATTCTCCATTGTCAACCTCTCTATAGTTCCTGTTCGCTCAGTAAAAAACACTGAGGTCGTACACTGAGGTACTCTGGGATATGGAGGGGTGGAGAGTTCTAAATTTAAATATTCAGTGCCTTTGTTTCTGCTAAGCCGTCCATATCCCAAGAGTACTCCAGTGCCCCCTATGGATTCAAAGAAAAGGATTTACCTGGTAAGTACCAAAATCCTATTTTCCCTATAGATTGTAAGCTTGCGAGCAGGGCCTTCCTACCACTATGACTGTTTGTTTGTTATTTCCCAGTTTTGTTATATCTTTGTTATTTCCAATTGTAAAGCGCAACGGAATTTGTTGTGCTATATAAGAAACGTAATAAATAAATGACATGCTGTGCAGCGGTTCCATCACTTCCCTAGCTGCGCTGTATACTCCCGTGGCCCGGTTCCCGGGTAATTGCAGCGGAAGCGCACCAGTCCACAGGCACACCGCCGCTGACGCTTTCCAGGATTGCGTGGCTGTACATCAGGGAGGAGGTAAGGGTCCCCCAGGGTGGGATCCGCCGGTAAATTGCGGTCCCAGGAGACGGGCCACACCCCTGGTGTAGACACTACTGCACAGGAACCCCACGATATCCACCAGGGCAGGGAGCACAGGTCGGATTTTAATAAATCCGTTTCACATAGGCGCTACAGTACCCGGTGTTGAGGACCAGCATAGGGGAATAAGGTGCTGACTTGTAGCCCCTCCTCCAGCTCCGGGCGCCATTTACTGCTGGTGTTGCCGCCCTGGAGCTGCATTTCATTCTCCCTCACTCCCTGAAAGATTTTGGTGCCATCTGTACACAAGTAGCTGGGCTGATCTCCGGGACTGCAGGGCAATGTCTCCTCTGTAAATCCGCCTGCCTCATCAGCGCTGTGCATTTACAGTCACTTCAGCATTCTACATGTCATTTTAGACAGTGTTGGTTAAGAACAAGTGTACTTCTACCTGAATATTTAGTACTAGTATTGTGAGATATACATCCAGTATCTACTGTGCATTGTTATATCTTTAAATACATATATATGTAATTTTATTAGTCCAGTGCAGTTTTATTGTTTATCTGAAATAACTTCTGCATTGTACCTGTGACTGAGTGTGCCTGTAGCTGCACTTATTTGCTATCACTATACTCTGTACCCTGGGAGGCTAGTTAGGGAACACTAAAATAACACATCCTAGATCTGAATGAATGAAATATTCTTCTTAAATACTTTGTTCTTTACATAGTTGAATGTGCTGACAACAAAATCACACAAAAATTATCAATGGAAATCAAATTTATTAACCCATGGAGGTCTGGATTTGGAGTCACACTCAAAATTAAAGTGGAAAAACACACTACAGGCTGATCCAACTTTGATGTAATGTCCTTGAAACAAGTCAAAATGAGGCTCAGTAGTGTGTGTGTGGCCTCCATGTGCCTGTATGACCTCCCTACAACCCACACAAGTGGCTCAGATAGTGCAGCTCATCCAGGATGGCACATCGATGCGAGCTGTGGCAAAGTTTGCTGTATCTGTCAGCGTAGTGTCCAGAGCATGGAGGCGTTACCAGGAGACAGGCCAGTACATCAGGAGACGTGGAGGAGGCCGTAGGAGGGCAACAACCCAGCAGCAGGACCGCTACCTCCACCTTTGTGCAAGGAGGAACAGGAGGAGTACTGCCAGAGCCCTGCAAAATTACCTCCAGCAAGCCACAAATGTGCATGTGTCTACTCAAACGATCAGAAACAGACTCCATGAGGGTGCCACGTTGCACCACAGACTGTCCAGGCCCGACATCCACAGGTGGGGGTTGTGCTTACAGCCCAACACCGTGCAGGACGTTTGGCATTTGCCAGAGAACACCAAGATTGGCAAATTCGCCACTGGCGCCCTGTCCTCTTCACAGATGAAAGCAGGTTCTCACTGAGCACATGTGACAGATGTGACAGAGTCTGGAGACGCCAAGGAGAATGTTCTGCTGCCTGCAACATCCTCCAGCATGACCGGTTTGGCAGTGGGTCAGTAATGGTGTGGGGTGGCATTTCTTTGGGGGCTGCACAGCCCTCCATGTGCTCGCCAGAGGTAGCCTGACTGCCATTATGTACCGAGATGAGATCCTCAGACCCCTTGTGAGACCATATGCTGGTGCGGTTGGCCCTGGGTTCCTCCTAATGGAAGACAATGCTAGACCTCATGTGGCTGGAGTTTGATAGCAGTTCCTGCAAGACGAAGGCATTGATGCTATGGACTGGCCCGCCCGTTCCCCAGACCTGAATCCAATTGAGCACATCTGGGACATCATGTCTCGCTCCATCCACCAATGCCACGTTGCACCACAGACTGTCCAGGAGTTGGCGGATGCTTTAATCCAGGTCTGGGAGGAGATCCCTCAGGAGACCATCTGCCACCACATCAGGAGCATGCCCAGGCATTGTAGGGAGGTCATACAGGCACGTGGAGGCCACACACACTACTGAGCCTCATTTTGACTTGTTTTAAGGACATTACATCAAAGTTGGATCAGCCTGTAGTGTGTTTTCCACTTTAATTTGGTGTGACTCCAAATCCAGACCTCCATGGGTTAATAAATTTGATTTCCATTGATAATTTTTGTGTGATTTTGTTGTCAGCACATTCAACTATGTAAAGAACAAAGTATTTAATAAGAATATTTCATTCATTCAGATCTAGGATGTGTTATTTTAGTGTTCCCTTTATTTTTTTGAGGAGTGTATGTATGTATATATATATATATATATATATATATATATATATATATATATATATAGTGCTTCACAGTATATACTGTTTTGTGTTTCTTACTGTGTATTTCAGTCACCTCATACTACTTTAATTCTCTGTGTCCTGTCTTTACAGTCAGATTTATCGTGTTATTTGCAGGTATCGTGTTTGGCTATATTGTACTGTTACGCTCTAAGGCTACATAATGTCTGCCACACAGGGCGGGAAATCCGCGGATGCTTCTGCATCATGCAGTGCTTGCACCAAGGATTTACCTGAGGGAGAAGTTTTAACTGATGGTTCAGGTACTGAGTGCCATACATCTCCCAGTCAGCCTGCAGCACCTGTGGTCAATCAGGAACCACCTTGGGCAACGTTTACAAGTATGCTGAATATGCTTGTGACACCCTGTGGGACCTCCTGTGCCATTGCAGCCTCATATTGTCCCTGTAGTTAATCCGCCCTGGGTGGACACACTGTCTACCCAGATACAGGAATTAAATCAATCCTTGGTTAGACAAAAGTCTACCCCACGCCCCTCTGTGGTCAAGGGATCCTCTAAGCTGGGCGCTTCCTCCTCACAATCCACTAATTCAGATAATTCTGATGAGGGTGGGGAATATACTGATCCATCAGACACTGATACAGTCACTTCTGACGAGGAAACTACAACTCAAGTTGATGTTCCTGACCTAGTGGAGGCTATTAAGCTGATTCTACAAATTGATGTCAGGTAGATCGCACTACTGCGTCTAAGAAACCTGATAAATTCAAATGTCAGAAGGGTACTAAAGTAGTTTTACCACATTCTGACCATTTAATTGACATTCGTCAGGAATCCTGGTCGTCTCCAGGAAATAAATTCTCCCTGTCTAAAAAGATGCTAGCTCATTATCCTATACCTCCGGAGTTAAGTAACAAGTGGGAAACTCCACCGCCGGTGGACTCTCATGTCGCACGTCTTGTATTATCTACTCTGCCTGTCACCACTGTCACCTCACTGAAGGAACTGACGGATAAGCGTGTGGAGGGATGCCTGAAGTCTATTTACTCCCTTACCGGTGCTGTACATAGACCCACTATGGCAGCCTCCTGGGCCGCAAAAGGAATTGAAGCATGGGTTCAGGCATTGGAGGATGAGCTGCTTCAGGATGTTTCTGACACTGCCAGACAATATCTCACATTACCACCGCCTCCCACTACATTCAGGAGGCGTCCTCTGAGGCAGGTGTAATGGCAGCCAGGGCGTCTACTACATCTATACTGGCTCGCCGAATTCTGTGGTTAAGGTCCTGAAAGGTGAACCTAGACTCCAAAAAGACCTTGGAGGTGCTCTCTTTTAAGGGAGACCTCCTATTTGGAGAGGATCTTAATAAGATTGTGACTGACTTGGCGTCTGCTAAGACTGCGTTCCTCCCAAGTACTAATCGTTCTGCACCGAAGGCAAAGAGTACTACTTTTCGTTCCTTATGAACTCCAGTTCGCCCAGGCCTGGTTAAAGACCACTTCAAACGCCAGGGTGCGGGAAGTTGTCTCATGGGTACGCAAATCAAGAGACATCCCCCTCGCAAGTTCTGCTCGATGGTTATACCTTCGGATCCGTTATAAGCGCAAGCTCTACACTTGGTTGTGCATTCCCTCCTGGAGACAGGAGTGGTAGTGCCGGTACCTCTGTTCCAGAGAGGCGGAGGATACTATTCGACCCTGTTTCTAGTACCGAAACCAAATGGGTGTTTCCAGCCTATACTCAACCTCAAATCACTGAACAAATTTGTGAGAGTGTCCAAATTCCTTATGGAAACTGCACTCTATTGTACTGTCCATGTAACCCTGAAGACTTTATGGTATCCCTGGACATACAGGATGCTTACTTGCATATTCCTATTGCCATGTCACATCAGCAGTATCTGCAGTTTGCTGTTGGCAATCTACATTATCAATTCCAGGCCCTGCCATTTGGATTGACCACGGCCCCTCGGATCTTCACCAAGGTAATGGCTGTGATGACGGCCCATCTCCGCCATCAGGGAATCAGGATCCTGCCTTATCTGGATGACTTGCTGATCCTGGGGAACTTCCAAGATGTTCTCCTCAGTCATCTGGAACTGACGGTCCAATTCCTACAAGCCCACGGGTGGCTCATCAACTGGAAAAAGTCCTCGCTGGTCCCTGTTCGGAGTATGGTGCACCTGGGGCCACTGCTGGACACACACAGCCAAAGACTGTTCTTGTCTCCGAAGAAGGTACTGAAACTTCAGGACAAGATCAGATACTTTCTTTTACGCCCAAGAGTGTCGATACACTCGGCGATGCAAGTTCTAGGCCTCACGGTGTCGGCTTTCGACATGGTAGAGTACGCTCAATTTCATTCCCGCCCTTTGCAGAGGTTAATCCTTTCCAAGCAGGACGGCCTGCCTCATCGGATCAGGTCTCAACTGATCTCCTTGACTCTGGAGGTTCGTCTGTAACTGAGCTGGTGGCTACAGGACCAACAGTTGAGCAGGGGCCCTCCCTTCTGGATCCCCAACTGGGTCCTACTGATTACGGACGCCAGTCTGAGGGGTTGGGGCGCGGTATTGGAGCAACACACTCTCCAGGGTCGGTGGACTAAGGAGGAATCTCTTCTCCTGATAAACATTCTGGAATTGCGGGCAGTGTTCAATGCTTTGACTCTTGCCCTGCCTCTGCTACGGAACAGGCCTGTTTAAGTACAATCAGACAGTGCCACCACGGTGGCTTGCATAAACCATCAAGGTGGCACTCGAAGCTGCATGGCGATGATGGAAGTGTCAAAAATCCTTTGTTGGGCGGAACGCCATCTGCCAGCAATATCGGCAGTGTTCATTTCGGAAGTCCTCAACAGGGAAGTGGATTTCCTCAGTCATCAGGACATGCACGCCGGAGAGTGGAGTCTTCATCAGGAAGTCTTTCAACTCCTAGTGGACAAGTGGGGCCTCCAGATGTAGACCTGATGGCATCTCGACACAATCACAAAGTTCCGGTCTTCAGAGCAAGGACAAGGGATCCTCAAGCAGCATTCGTGGACGTACTGGCAATTCCATGGTACTTTTGGCTTCGCTACATGTTCCCTCCAGTGTCACTCCTGCCCAGGGTTCTGCGGAAGTTCAAGCAAGAAGGAGGAATACTACTTGTAGTCGCTCCAGCGTGGCCCAGATGGCATTGGTTCTCAGACCTGCAGGGTCTATCGATAGAGCGTCCTCTTCTACTTCCTCAACACCCAGACCTCCTAGTTCATGGCCCTTGTGTCTACCCGGAACTGGCCAGATTGGCTTTGACGGCGTGGCTCTTGAAGCTTCACTCCCGAGATCTGAAGGATTTTCCGAGGCGGTTATCCAAACTATGCTAAAGGCCCGCAAACCGGCTTCTGCATGGATTTATTTTAGGGTGTGGAATTCTTACTTCACCTGGTGTGCTGCTAAGAATTACAATACTTGCAAGTTTAGCACTTCCAGACTTCTGGCTTTTTTGCAACAAGGCCTGGACTTAGGACTTCGTCTGGCCTTCCTCAAGGTTCACATATCATCTGCTTTGTCGGTGTGGATTCAGCTGAAAATTGTGTCTATTCCTGTCGTTTATACATTGACTCAGGGCATATTGCGAATTCAACCTCCCTATGTCCCTCCTGTGGATCCATGGGATTTGTCTGTTGTCCTGAATGCCCTGCAAGAGTCTCCATTTGAACCTCTTGAGACAGTGGACCTTAAATGGCTCACTGCCAAGGTTCTCTTTTTATGGGCTATTGCCTCTGCTAGAAGGGTTTCGGACTTAGGCGCATTATTCTATCGTCCACCCTTTCTGATATTTCATTGTGACCGGGCGGTCCTTAAAACTCACCAAGGTTATTTGCCTAAGGTGGTGTCATCTTTTCACCTTAACCAAGAGATTGTGGTTCCGGCCTTTATCTCTTCTGACTTGTCCTCTAAAGAGCGGTCTTTGGATGTGGTACGGGCTCTCCGTATATATGTGGAAAGGACTGCCTCTATCAGGTCAGATTCCCTTTTTGTACTTTTTGTTTTTCACAAAGTGGTTGGTTTGCGAATAAGCAAACCTTGGCCAGATGGATTAGAATGGTGATTGCACAAGTTTTTGCGCAGGCTGCTGCTATTAAGGCCCATTCTATTCGGTCTGTTGGACCTACTTGGGTGGCCCACCGTGGCGCGTCCGCTGAACAATTGTGCGAGGCGGCTACGTGGTCTTCAGTGAACACATTCATTAGGTTCTATGCCTTTGATACTTTCGCCTCCTGGGATGCTTCCTTTGGACGCCGGGTTCTCATACCCGCTAAGGTGCATCCCCTTCCTTGAGGAAAAGCTTTAGAACATCGCTGATGTTATTCCCTGTGGAATCCCAGTGTACCCCAATGCAGAAAAGGAGATTTATGGTAAGACTTACCAGTTTTAAATCTCTTTATGCGAGGTACTCTGGGTTCCACAGGGTGCCCACCCTGACGCACTTAGCTTCTTTGGGTTTGTATGGCATTAGCCGCTGGTCCCTTCTCCTGTCGTGAGAATGTGGTTCTATGTGACTAACATCTGCCTTCTCTTTTACCTGCTACTGCCTTGCACTGGTTAACGAAACTGAGCTCCTGTGTACGGGGTTATAGAGGAGGCCAAGCAATACATCCTGGGAACAGTCAAAAGCTGTAGCCTGTTGGTGCCTTGGATCAAGATCCAACTCTACACCCTGATATATTTCCTGTGGAACCCAGTGTACCTCGCAGAAAGAGATTTAACCATGGTAAGTCTACCATTAATCTCCCTTTTTACTCTGAAACCATACTGATAGGGCAGAAATGTGTACTTTCAGAGAAGCAATGCGTAAATCTAGATTCAATCCTCTTTGAAGAAAAGCCAGTATTCTTGATACTTTAAATATAGTTGTATCATAGTGCTTAGAATGTGAAATATGCATGCCATATGCTATAATATATACGTGCTGAAGCAGGCTTGCGTGCTTTAAGCATAGTTTGAATTACAGAGGTTGAAAATCCTTTTGGTCTTAAAATGGATGATTCAAAGACATGGTTCAGGTCCGGATGTAGACATGGCCCTTGAAATAGAGGAAGTTGAAAGGGTTGCCCTACGGAAAGGCTCTGTGGGTCGGAAAACCAGTGGCGTATGGGGCTATCAGAATGAGATTTCCTCCTCGTTTTAATTTCCTTATTACCCTTGGCAGAATGGATATTGGGGGAAAATATGTATGGTAGATGAAAGGTTAATTGTACTGCTATAGCATCAATGAATGCTGCTTGCGAATCCAGTGACCTGCATCCGTATACTGGGACCTTCTGTTTGTGACATGATGCCATCAGATCCACGTCTGGCCGGCCCCACCTGTCCACCAGTAATTGGATGGAGAGCCCATTCGCCCGTGTGCACATCCTGACGACTGAGGAAGTCAGCTTCCCAGTTGAGGAGGTTTGGTATGAACACTGAAATGGCCGGAAGATGATGTTCAGCCTACTTTTAGTATTTTGGCTACCTCTTGCATTGCCCTTTTGCTGCGAGTGCCGCCTTGGTGATTGATATATGCCACTGTGGTGGTGTTGGATTGAATTTTCACAGGCCTGCCTTGGAGAATGCTGCATGCCAGTGTCAATGTTTTGTATACTGCCCTCCGTTCCAGTACAATAATTGGTAACTGAGACTATGCCAGGCTCCATCTCCCTTGAAGTGAGTGTTGCTCAGTTACAGCTCTCCAACCGCGGAGTAAGAAGCACCTAATTCGGGATCCAGAAGGGGCGACCCCTGTCTAGGCGATTGCTGTGGAGCCACCAAGTTAATAATAGGCGAACCTCCATAGTCAGAGTTATCTGCCATTTGATATGATGAGGCTGGCCATTCCATTTGGCTCGAGTCAGCCTTTGTTAAGGGCGATGGTGAAATTGGGCAAATTCAATCATGTCGAATGTAGATACCATTAGTCCGAGGACTGGCATGGCCGAGTGAATTGACACCTGAAGTTGGTGTAGGAACTTTTTTATTTTGTCTCTTAGTGTCGATATTTTGCTCATTGGTAGAAACAGTCATTGATTTTGAGAGTCTAGCCAGGGCTCCCAGATGTATCATCCTTTGGTAAGGTATGAGTGAGGACTTTTTGCAGTTGATAAGCCAACCGTGATATGGTAGGAAGGGTATAGTAGTTTGTAATTTGCTGTGCAATACCTACTGTGAACTGGCCAGGAGCAGTATGTCATCCAGATAAGGAAGTATTCTGATTCTCTGACGACGCAGGAGTGCTGCCATGACATTTGTAAATATTCTGGGCGCTGTAGGCCAGACCAAACGGCAGCGCCTGGAACTGATAATGTTGGTTTATGATAGCAAACCTATGTTATTGTTGATGTGACAGCACAATAGGTATATGCAGATATGCATCTTGTTTGTTCAACGACACCATGAAATACCCCAGCTCTATTGCTAGAACTATGGAGAGTAGGGTTTCCATGCGAAACTTGGAAACTTTCACAAATCTATTGAGAGATTTGAGATTGAGAATAGGTCTGTATGTCCCATTTGGCTTTGGTATAAGGAACAGGGACAAATAATAGCCCCTTCCTTTTTTAACCTGATGAACTGGCACTATTACTCCTGACTGGAGGAGTGATTTAACCACTTTTTGTAATATCTGAGACTTTTCTGGGTCTAATGGAAGGCTCGTGACCCAGGTTGATGCCCGTCTCATCAGGGTGTGGGTTTATCAGGTTTTGCTGGGGGTTGTCTTACTGCCCATGGCTGCTTAGTCTTGGGCTTAGTAGACTTTGCGGCATTTGATTGCCTAGGAAACCTAAGGTACAAAAATTTGAGCTCTTAGGTCGTGGTGTAGAAGCTGAGGGGAGAAAAGTTGTTTTGGCAGCCGGTAAGGACTATTTTGTTTAGTTCTTCTCCAAACAGAACATCTCCCGTAAAGGGTAGTACTTCCAGAGTTTTCTTGGAGTCTAAATCTGCTTTGCAAGAGCGTAACCAAATAAAAGGTCTTGCAAGTACTGATGTTGCCAACGCTTTTGCTGCCAACACCCCCGCATCATATAGTGCTTTCCCAATGTAGAAAGTCGCTTTCTTGATACAATCCAAATATATTCTGCACTCTTCTGATATAACTAGAGGCAATTCCTCCTCTATTGCCTGCAGCCATGATTCCATGGCTTTTGCTGCCCATGAGGCTGCTATTGTAGGCCTGTTTACAGCACCCAACAGTAAAAAGATAGACGAGGCAATTTTCAGTGAGTCTATCTGTGGGTTCCTTTAATGATGAAATGGTTGTGATAGGTAAGGTAGATGTTTTTACCAAATGTGTGATATGAGAATCCACTGGAGGAGTCGTCTCCCACCTCGCACTATACTCCAAAGGGATAGGATAGCAAGATGAGAGTCGTTTAGACAGAGGTAACTTTTTACCAAGGGTATTCCAAAGTTTCTGTCTAATTTCCATCAAATGGTTAGAATGTGGAAATTGTGATCTGATTATTTTCTGTTTAAATTAGAGATGAGCGGGTTCCGTTCCTCGGAATCCGAACCCCCCCCCCGAACTTCACCCATTTTACACGGGTCTGAGGCAGACTCGGATCGTCCCGCCTTGCTCGGTTAACCCGAGCGCGCCCGAACGTCGTCATCCCGCTGTCGTATTCTCGCGAGATTCGTATTCTATATAAGGAGCCGCGCATCGCCGCCATTTTCACTCGTGCATTGGAGATGATAGGGAGAGGACGTGTGCAGCGTTCTCTCAGTTGTGTTCAGTGTGCTGCAAATATCTGTGCTCAGTGTGCTGCAAATATCTGTGCTCAGTGTGCTTGCAAATATCTGTGCTCAGTGTGCTGAAAATATCTACGTTCTCTGCCTGAAAAACGCTCCATATCTGTGCTGCATTGTAGTATATAGTAGGAGGACAGTGCAGAATTTTGCTGACCAGTGACCACCAATATTATATCAGTACGGTACAGTAGTCCACTGCTCTACCTACCTCTGTGTCGTCAAGTATACTATCCATCCATACCTGGGGTGCATTTTAGTTGTGCGCAGTAGTAGGAGGACAGTGCATAATTTTGCTGACCACCAGTATATAACATATAGCAGTACGGTACAGTAGTCCACTGCTCTACCTACCTCTATGTCATCAAGTATACTATCCATCCATACCTGTGGTGCATTTTAGTTGTGAGCAGTAGTAGGAGGACAGTGCATAATTTTGCTGACCACCAGTATATAATATATAGCAGTACGGTACAGTAGTCCACTGCTCTACCTACCTCTGTGTCGTCAAGTATACTATCCATCCATACCTGTGGTGCATTTAAGCGTTGCGCAGTAGCTGGACAGTGCATAATTTTGCTGACCACCAGTATATAATATATAGCAGTACAGTACAGTAGTCCACTGCTCTACCTACCTCTGTGTCATCAAATATACTATCCATCCATACCTGTGGTGCATTTTAGTTGTTGTGCGCAGTAGTAGGAGGACAGTGCATAATTTTGCTGACCAGTATATAATATATAGCAGTACGGTACAGTAGTCCACTGCTCTACCTACCTCTGTGTTGTCAAGTATACTATCCATCCATACCTGTGGTGCATTTAAGTTTTGCGCAGTAGTAGGAGGACAGTGCATAATTTTGCTGACCACCAGTATATAATATAAAGCAGTACGGTACAGTAGGCCATTGCTATTGATATATTACTGGCATATAATTCCACACATTAAAAAATGGAGAACAAAAATGTGGAGGGTAAAATAGGGAAAGATCAAGATCCACTTCCACCTCGTGCTGAAGCTGCTGCCACTAGTCATGGCCGAGATGATGAAATGCCATCAACGTCGTCTGCCAAGGCCGATGCCCAATGTCATAGTAGAGAGCATGTAAAATCCAAAAAACAAAAGTTCAGTTAAATGACCCAAAAATCTAAATTAAAAGCGTCTGAGGAGAAGCATAAACTTGCCAATATGCCATTTACGACACGGAATGGCAAGGAACGGCTGAGGCCCTCTCCTATGTTCCTCATGACTAGTGGGTCAGCTTCACATGAGGAAGGAAGCACTCATCCTCCCACTAGAAAAATAAAAAGACTTAAGCTGGCAAAAGCACAGCTAAAAACTGTGCGTTCTACTAAATCACAAATCCCCAAGGAGAGTCCAATTGTGTCGGTTGCGATGCCTGACCTTCCCAACACTGGACGGGAAGAGGTGGCACCTTCCACCATTTGCACGCCCCCTGCAAGTACTGGAAGGAGCACCCGCAGTCCAGTTCCTGATAGTCAAATTGAAGATGTCACTGTTGAAGTACACCAGGATGAGGAAATGGGTGTTGCTAGCGCTGAGGAGGAAATTGACAAGGAGGATTCTGATGGTGAGGTGGTTTGTTTAAGTCAGGCACCCGGGGAGACACCTGTTGTCCGTGGGACGAATATGGCCATTGACATGCCTGGTCAAATTACAAAAAAAATCACCTCGTCGGTGTGGAATTATTTTAACAGAAATGCGGACAATATTTGTCAAGCCGTGTGTTGCCTTTGTCAAGCTGTAATAAGTAGGGGTAAGGACGTTAACCACCTAGGAACATCCTCCCTTATAGGTCACCTGGAGCGCATTCATCAGAAGTCATTGACAAGTTCAAAAATTTGGGTGACAGCGGAAGCAGTCCACTGACAACTAAATCCCTTCCTCTTGTAACCAAGCTCCTGCTAACCACACCACCAACTCCCTCAGTGTCAATTTCCTCCTTAGACAGGAACGCCAATAGTCCTGCAGGCCATGTCACTGTCAAGTCTGACGAGTCCTCTCCTAACTGGGATTGCTCCGATGCACCCTTGAGTGTAACGCCTACTGCTGCTGTTGTTGCTGCTGGGAGTCGATCGTCATCCCAGAGGGGAAGTCGGAACACCACTTGTACTACTTCCAGTAAGCAATTGACTGTCCAATATTCCTTTGCGAGGAAGATGAAATATCAAAGCAGTCATCCTGCTGCAAAGCGGATAACTCAGGCCTGGGCGGTGTTAAACGTGTTTCCGGTATCCACCATTAATTCACAGGAAACTAGATATTTGCTTGAGGTACTGTGTCCCCGTTACCAAATACCACCTAGGTTCCATTTCTCTAGGCAGGCGATACCGAGAATGTACACAGACCTCAGAAAAAGAGTCACCAGTGTCCTAAAAAAATGCAGTTGTACCCAATGTCCACTTAACAACAGACATGTGGACAAGTGGAGCAGGGCAGACTAAGGACTATATGACTGTGAAAGCCCACTAGGTAGATGTATTGCCTCCCGCAGCAAGAACAGCAGCGGCGGCACCAGTAGCAGCATCTCGCAAATGCCAACTCATTCCTAGGCAGGCTACGCTTTGTATCACCGCTTTCCAGAAGAGGCACACAGCTGACAACCTCTTACGGAAACTGAGGAACATCATCGCAGAATGGCTTACCCCAATTGGACTCTCCTGGGGATTTGTGACATCGGACAACGCCACCAATATTGTGCGTGCATTACATGTGGGCAAATTCCAGCACGTCCCATGTTTTGCACATTGAATTTGGTGGTGCAGAATTATTAAAAAAACGACGGGCGTGCAAGAGATGCTGTCGGTGGCCCGAAGAATTGCGGGCCACTTTCGGCATTCAGCCACCGCGTGCCGAAGATTGGAGCACCAGCAAACACTCCTGAACCTGCCCCTCCATCATCTGAAGCAAGAGGTGGTAGCGAGGTGGAATTCAACCCTCTATATGCTACAGAGGATTGAGGAGCAGCAAAAGGCCATTCAAGCCTATACAGCTACCTACGATATAGGCAAAGGAGGGGGAATGCACCTGACTCAAGCGCAGTGGAGAATGATTTCAACGTTGTGCAAGGTTCTGCAACCCTTTGAACTTGCCACACGTGAAGTCAGTTCAGACACTGCCAGCCTGAGTCAGGTCATTCCCCTCATCAGGCTTTTGCAGAAGAAGCTGGAGAGATTGAAGGAGGAGCTAAAACAGCAATTCCGCTAGGCATGTGGGACTTGTGGATGGAGCCCTTCATTCACTTAACCAGGATTCACGGGTGGTCAATCTGTTGAAATCAGAGCACTACATTTTGGCCACCGTGCTCGATCCTAGATTTAAAACCTACGTTGGATCTCTCTTTCCGGCAGACACAAGTCTGCAGAGGTTCAAAGACCTGATGGTGAGAAAATTGTCAAGTCAAGCGGAACTTGACTTGTCAGCAGCTCCTCCTTCACATTCTCCCGCAACTGGGGCTGCGAGGAAAAGGCTAAGAATTCCGAGCCCACCCGCTGGCGGTGATGCAGGGCAGTCTGGAGCGAGTGCTGACATCTGGTCCGGACTGAAGGACCTGCCAACGATTACTGACATGTCGTCTACTGTCACTGCATATGATTCTCTCACCATTGAAAGAATGGTGGAGGATTATATGAGTGACCGCATCCAAGTAGGCACGTCAGACAGTCCGTACGTATACTGGCAGGAAAAAGAGGCAATTTGGAGGCCCTTGCACAAACTGGCTTTATTCTACCTAAGTTGCCCCACCTCCAGTGTGTACTCCAAAAGAGTGTTTAGTGCAGCCGCTCACCTTGTCAGCAATCGGCATACAAGGTTACTTCCAGAAAATGTGGAGAAGATGATGTTCATCAAAATGAATTATAAATAATCAATTCCTCCGTGGAGACATTCACCAGCAATTGCCTCCAGAAAGTACACAGGGACCTGAGATGGTGGATTCCAGTGGGGACGAATTAATAATCTGTGAGGAGGGGGATGTACACAGTGAAAGGGGTGAGGAATTGGACGATGAGGAGGAGGTGGACATCCTGCCTCTGTAGAGCCAGCTTGTGCAAGGAGAGATTGATTGCTTCTTTTTTTGGTGGGGGCCCAAACCAACCAGTCATTTCAGTCACAGTCGTGTGGCAGACCCTGTCGCTGAAATGATGGGTTTGTTAAAGTGTGCATGTCCTGTTTATACAACATTAGGGTGGGTGGGAGGGCCCAAGGACAATTCCATCTTGCACCTCTTTTTTTCTCTAACGTCCTTGAGGATGCTGGGACTCCGTAAGGACCATGGGGAATAGACGGGCTCTGCAGGAGATAGGGCACTTTAAGAAAGCTTTGGACTCTGAGTATGCACTGGCTCCTCCCTCTATGCCCCTCCTCCAGACCTCAGTTTTACACTGTGCCCAGAGCAGGATGGGTGCACTGCAGAGAGCTCTCCTGAGTTCTCTGCCTAAAAGCATTTTTGTTTGGATTTTTTCTCTACTTTTTCTACTTTTTCACAGGGAGCACTGCTGGCAACAGGCTCCCTGCATCGAGGGACTGAGGAGAGAGGAGCAGACCTTCTTGTCTAAGATAGGCTCTGCTTCCTCGGCTACTGGACACCATTAGCTCCAGAGGGGGTGAACGCAGGTTCTTACTGGGCGTCCACCCCCGGAGCCACGCCGCCGTTCTCTTCACAGAGCTAGAAGAACAGAAGACAGAAGTCGTCAGGCGGCAGAAGCCTTCAGTTTCACAGAGGTAACGCACAGCACTGCAGCTGTGCGTCATTGCTCCCTTACACCTCACACACTCCGGTCACTGTAAGGGTGCAGGGCGCAGGGGGGGGGCGCCCTGGGCAGCAATATAAACACCTCTTATGGCAAAAGACAATATACATGTACAGGTGGGCACTGTACATGTATATAAAAGAGCCCCCGCCATATTTTTGTAAGTTTGAGCGGGACAGAAGCCCGCCGCCGAGGGGGCGGGGCTTCTCACTCAGCACTCACCAGCGCCATTTTCTCTCCACAGCACCGCTGAGAGGAAGCTCCCCGGACTCTCCCCTGCTTACACACGGTGAAGGGGTGTTTAAAATAGAGGGGGGGGGGCACATAATTGGCGGATAACATATTATACAGCGCTGCTGGGGAAAAACATTTTGTGTTGGTCTCCAGGATCATTGCGCTGGGGTGTGTGCTGGCATACTCTCTCTCTGTCTCTCCAAAGGGCCTTGACAGGGATACTGTCTTCAGGAAAGGGGTTCCCTGTGTGTATGAAGTGTGTCGGTACGCGTGTGTCGACATGTTTGACGAGGAAGGCTCGCTTAATGTGGAGGGGGAGTGCTTGAATGTCATGTCGCCGTCGGCAACGCCGACAGCGGAATGGGTGGATATGCTGAATGTCTTGAATGCAAATGTCAATCTATTGCATAAAAGGTTAGACAAGGCAGAAGCTAGGGATCAGTCAGGTAGCCAGTCCATGCCTGTCCCTGTGGCGCCAGGCCCTTCGGGGTCTCAGAAGCGCACCATATCCCAGATCGATGACACAGATACCGACACAGATACTGACTCTAGTGTCGACTATGAGGATGCAAAATTACAGCCGAAGGTGGCAAAAGGTATTCGGTACATGATTATTGCCATTAAAGAGGTTTTGCATATTACTGAAGAACCCCCGGTCCCTGACACGAGGGTACACATGTATAAAGGGAAAAAGCCTGAAGTCACCTTTCCATCCTCATTTGAACTAAGTGAATTGTGCGAAAAGGCTTGGGAATCTCCGGATAGGAGACCACAAGTTCCCAAAAGGGTTCTTATGGCGTATCCTTTTCCACAAACTGATAGGATACACTGGGAATCTTCGCCTAAAGTAGACAACGCGCTGACACGCTTGTCCAAAAAGGTGGCACTGCTTTCTCAGGATACGGCTTCCCTCAAGGAACCTGCTGACCGCAGGCAGGAAATTACCTTGAAGCACATTTACACTCATTCAGGTACTATTGCTAGACCGGCTATGGCGTCGGCCTGGGTTTGTAGTGCGGTTGTGGCATGGGCAGATTCCTTATCTACGGAGATTGACACCTTAGATAGGGATGCTATTCAAATGACCATAGAGCATATCAGAGATGCTGCCTTGTATATGAGAGATGCTCAGAGAGACATTTGTTTATTAAGCTCCAGAATAAATGCTATGTCTATTTCTGTAAGGCGGCTCTTGTGGACCCGACAGTGGACGGGAGATGCCGATTCAAAGCGGCATATGGAGTCCTTGCCTTACAAAGGGGAGGAGTTGTTTGGAGACGGCCTCTTGGACCTTGTCTCTACGGCTACGGCTGGTAAATCGAATTTCTTACCTTATGTCCCCCCGCAGCATACAAAAAAGGCACCTCATTATCAAATGCAGTCCTTTTCGTTCCAATAAAAACAAAAAGGTATGGGGATCGTCCTTTGTTGCCAGAGGGAAAGGCAGGGGAAAGAAGCTGCACACAGCTAGTTCCCAAGAGCAAAAGTCCTACCCTGCCTCTGCAAAGTCCACCGCATGACGCTGGGGCTTCCCGGGGGGAGGCAGATCTAGTGGGGGCTCGTCTTCGGTTTTTCAGCCACGTCTGGGTTCACTCGCAGGTGGATCCCTGGGCATTAGAGATTGTTTCTCAGGGATACAGGCTGGAATTCGAAGACTTGCCTTCTCGCCGGTTTTTCAAATCGACTCTGCCGGCTTTTCCGTCAGAGAGGGAGCTAGTGTTGGCGGCAATCCAAAAATTGTATATTCAACAGGTGATTGTCACAGTTCCTCATCTCCAGCAAGGAGAGGGATATTACTCAACCCTGTTTGTGGTTCCGAAACCGGACGGTTCGGTCAGACCCATTTTAAACTTAAAATCTCTGAACCTGTACTTGAAGAGGTTCAAGTTCAAGATGGAATCACTCAGGGCGGTCATCGCCAGCCTGGAGGGGGGGGATTGGATGGTGTCCCTGGACATAAAGGATGCATACCTTCATGTTCCGATATTCCCCCCTCATCAGGCGTTCCTGAGATTTGCAATGCAGGACTGTCACTACCAATTTCAGACGTTGCCATTTGGGCTTTCCACGGCCACGAGGATTTTCACCAAGGTAATGGCGGAAATGATGGTGCTCCTGCGCAGGCAGGGGGTCACAATTATCCCATACTTGGACGATCTCATAAAGGCGAGATCTCGGGAGAAGTTGCTGAACAGCGTGTCTCTGTCCATGAAGACGTTGCAGATACACGGCTGGATTCTCAATATACCGAAGTCCCAGCTAGTCCCTACAACGCGTCTGACCTTTTTGGGCCTGATTCTAGACACAGACCAGAAAAAGGGTTTTCTTCCGATCGAAAAGGTTCAGGAGCTCATAGCCATGGTCAGGAACCTATTAAAACCAAAACAGGTTTCAGTGCATCGTTGCACGCAGGTCCTGGGGAAGATGGTGGCTTCATACGAGGCCATCCCTTTCGGCAGGTTCCATGCGAGGACCTTTCAATGGGACCTCTTGGACAAGTGGTCCGGGTCCCATTTACGAATGCATCAAAGGATCACCCTGTCTCCCAGGACCAGGGTATCTCTCCTGTGGTGGCTGAACAGTGCTCACCTGCTAGAGGGTCGCAGGTTCAGCATTCAGGACTGGCTCCTGGTGACCACGGACGCTAGCCTCCGAGGCTGGGGAGCAGTAACACTGGGAAGAAATTTCCAAGGTCTCTGGTCAAACCTAGAAACTTGTCTCCACATCAACGTCCTGGAGTTGAGGGCCATATACAACGCCCTGTGTCAAGCGGAGGAGTTGCTTCGGAGAAAACCGGTTCTGATTCAGTCGGACAACGTCACGGCAGTGGCTCATATAAACCGGCAAGGCGGAACAAGGAGCAGAGTGGCCATGGCAGAAGCGACCAGGTTTCTACGCTGGGCGGAAGGCCATGTAAGTGCGCTATCAGCAGTGTTCATCCCGGGGGTGGACAACTGGGAGGCGGACTTCCTCAGCAGGCACGACCTGCATCCGGGAGAGTGGGGACTTCATCAAGAAGTCTTCGCACAGATCACGGATCGATGGGGACTGCCTCAAATCGACATGATGGCATCCCGTCTCAACAGAAAGCTAAAGCGGTATTGCGCCAGGTCAAGGGACCCTCAGATCGGTCTATGTGTTTCTTCCTCTCATACCCAAAGTGTTGAGAATAATAAGAATGAGCAGGGTCAGAACAATCCTCATTGTTCCAGATTGGCCACGGAGGACTTGGTATCCGGAGCTGCAAGAGTTGCTCACAGAAGATCCGTGGCCTCTTCCTCTAAGGCAGGACCTGCAGCGGCAGGGGCCCTGTCTGTTCCAAGACTTACCGCGGCTGCGTTTGATGGCATGGCGGTTGAACGCCGGATCCTAGCGGAAAAAGGAATTCCGGAGGAAGTCATTCCTACCCTGATCAAGGCTAGGAAAGACGTGACGTTAAAACATTATCACCGTATATGGCGGAAATATGTTTCTTGGTGTGAGGCCAGAGCTGCTCCTACGGAGGAGTTCCATTTGGGCCGTCTGCTTCACTTCCTTCAAACAGGAGTGACTTTGGGCCTAAAATTAGGGTCCATAAAGGTCCAAATTTCGGCCTTATCCATTTTCTTTCAAAGAGAATTAGCCTCTCTTCCTGAAGTACAGACTTTTGTGAAGGGGGTGCTGCATATTCAGCCTCCCTTTGTGCCTCCGGTGGCACCTTGGGATCTTAACGTGGTGTTACGTTTCCTCAAGTCACCTTGGTTTGAACCACTCAAAACTGTGGAGTTGAAATACCTCACGTGGAAAGTGGTCATGTTGTTGGCATTAGCTTCGGCTAGACGTGTTTCGGAATTGGCGGCTTTATCACATAAAAGCCCATACTTGGTTTTTCACGTGGATATTGCAGAGTTGAGGACTCGTCCTCAATTTCTGCCAAAGGTGGTCTCATCTTTTCATATGAACCAACCTATTGTCGTGCCTGTGGCTACACGGGACTTGGAGGATTCCGAGTCCCTGGATGTGGTCAGGGCTTTGAAGATTTATGTGACCAGAACGGCTAGAATCAGGAAGACTGAAGCTCTGTTTGTTCTGTATGCGGCCAACAAGGTTGGCGCTCCTGCTTCAAAGCAGACTTTTGCTCGCTGGATCTGTAACACGATTCAGCAGGCGCATTCTACGGCAGGATTGCCGTTACCGAAATCGGTTAAGGCCCATTCCACTAGGAAAGTGGGCTCTTCTTGGGCGGCTGCCCGAGGGGTCTCGGCATTACAGTTGTGCCGAGCAGCTACTTGGTCGGGGTCTAACACCTTTGCAAAGTTCTATAAGTTTGATACCCTGGCTGAGGAGGACCTCCTGTTTGCTCAATCGGTGCTACAGAGTCATCCGCACTCTCCCGCCCGTTTGGGAGCTTTGGTATAATCCCCATGGTCCTTACGGAGTCCCAGCATCCTCAAGGACGTTAGAGAAAATAAGATTTTACTTACCGGTAAATCTATTACCGGTAAATCTATTTCTCGTAGTCCGTAGAGGATGCTGGGCGCCCGTCCCAAGTGCGGACTTCTTCTGCAAGACTTGTATATAGTTATTGCTTACATAAGGGTTATGTTATAGTTTATCGGTTGAACCGTGGCTATGTTGTTGTTCATACTGTTAACTGGGTAGTTTATCACAAGTTATACGGTGTGATTGGTGTGGCTGGTATGGATATCGCCCTTAGATTTACAAAAATCCTTCCTCGTACTGTCCATCTCCTCTGGGCACAGTTTCCCTAACTGAGGTCTGGAGGAGGGGCATAGAGGGAGGAGCCAGTGCACACCCAGAGTCCAAAGCTTTCTTAAAGTGCCCTATCTCCTGCGGAGCCCGTCTATTCCCCATGGTCCTTACGGAGTCCCAGCATCCTCTACGGACTGCGAGAAATAGATTTACCGGTAAGTAAAAATAAGAATTTACTCACCGGTAATTCTATTTCTCGTAGTCCGTAGTGGATGCTGGGAACTCCGTAAGGACCATGGGGAATAGCGGGCTCCGCAGGAGACTGGGCACTCTAAAAGAAAGATTAGGTACTATCTGGTGTGCACTGGCTCCTCCCTCTATGCCCCTCCTCCAGACCTCAGTTAGGGAAACTGTTCCCGGAAGAGCTGACACAATAAGGAAAGGATTTGGAATCCCGGGTAAGACTCATACCAGCCACACCAATCACACCGTACAACTCGTGATACTATACCCAGTTAACAGTATGAATAACAACTGAGCCTCACGAAAAGATGGCTCATAACAATAACCCTTTAGTTAGGCAATAACTATATACAAGTATTGCAGACAATCCGCACTTGGGATGGGCGCCCAGCATCCACTACGGACTACGAGAAATAGAATTACCGGTGAGTAAATTCTTATTTTCTCTGACGTCATAGTGGATGCTGGGAACTCCGTAAGGACCATGGGGATTATACCAAAGCTCCCAAACAGGCGGGAGAGTGCGGATGACTCTGCAGCACCAAATGAGCAAACTCAAGGTCCTCCTCAGCCAGGGTATCAAACTTGTAGAATTTTGCAAATGTGTTTGAACCCGACCAAGTAGCAGCTCGGCAAAGCTGTAAAGCCGAGACCCCTCGGGCAGCCACCCAAGAAGAGCCCACCTTCCTCGTGGAATGGGCTTTTACTGATTTAGGATGCGGCAGTCCAGCCGCAGAATGTGCAAGTTGAATCGTGCTATAGATCCAGCGAGCAATAGTCTGCTTTGAAGCAGGAGCACCCAGCTTGTTGGGTGCATACAGGATAAATAGCGAGTCAGTTTTCCTGACTCTAGCCATCCTGGAAACATAGATTTTCAGGGCCCTGACTACGTCCAGCAACTTGGAATCCTCCAAGTCCCGAGTAGCCGCAGGCACCACAATAGGGTGGTTCAAATGAAATGCTGATACCACCTAGGAAGAAATTGGGAACGAGTCCTCAATTCCGCCCTATCCATATGAAAAATCAGATAAGGGCTTTTACATGAGAAAGCCGCCAATTCTGATACACACCTGGCCGAAGCCAAGGCCAACAGCATGACCACTTTCCGCGTGAGATATTTTTGCTCCACGGTTTTAAGTGGCTCAACCAATGCGACTTTAGGAAATCCAACACCACGTTGAGATCCCAAGGTGCCACTGGAGGCACAAAAGGGGGCTGAATATGCAGCACTCCTTTTAACAAAAGTCCGAACTTCAGGCAGTGAAGCCAGTTCTTTTTGGAAGAAAATCGACAGAGCCAAAATCTGGACCTTAATGGAACCCAATTTTAGGCCCATAGTCACCCCTGACTGTAGGAAGTGCAGAAATCGACCCAGCTGAAATTCCTCCGTTGGGGCCTTCCAGGCCTCACACCAAGCAACATATTTCCGCCATATGCGGTGATAATGTTTTGCGGTCACATCCTTCCTAGCTTTAATCAGCATAGGAATGACTTCCTCCGGAATGCCCTTTTCCTTTAGGATCCGGTGTTCAACCGCCATGCCGTCAAACGCAGCCGCGGTAAGTCTTGGAACAGACAGGGCCCCTGCAGTAGCAGGTCCTGTCTAAGCGGCAGAGGCCAAGGGTCCTCTGAGATCATTTCTTGAAGTTCTGGGTACCAAGCTCTTCTTGGCCAATCCGGAACAATGAGTATAGTTCTTACTCCTCTCCCTCTTATTATTCTCAGTACCTTGGGTACGAGAGGAAGAGGAGGGAAACATATAAACCGACTGGTACACCCACGGTGTCACTAGAGCGTCCACAGCTATCGCCTGAGGGTCCCTTGACCTGGCGCAATATCTTTTTAGCTTTTTGGTGAGGCGGGACGCTATCATGTCCACCTGTGGCCGTTCCCAACGGTTCACAATCAGCTGGAAGACTTCTGGATGAAGTCCCCACTCTCCCGGGTGGAGGTCGTGCCTGCTGAGGAAGTCTGCTTCCCCGTTGTCCACTCCCGGAATGAACACTGCTGACAGTGCTATCACGTGATTCTCCGCCATCAAAGAATCCTTGTGGCTTCTGCCATTGCTACCCTGCTTCTTGTGCCGCCCTGGCGGTTTACATGGGCGACCGCTGTGATGTTGTCTGACTGAATCAGAACCGGTTGTTTTTGAAGCAGGGGTTCTGCTTGACTCAGGGCGTTGTAAATGTCCCTTAGTTCCAGAATATTTATGTGTAGGGAAGTTTCCTGACTTGACCATTGTCCTTGGAAGTTTCTTCCCTGGGTGACTGCCCCCCAACCTCGGAGGCTTGCATCCGTGGTCACCAGGACCCAGTCCTGTATGCCGAATCTGCGGCCTTCGAGCAGATGAGCACTCTGCAGCCACCACAGCAGAGACACCCTGGCCCTCGAGGACAGGGTAATTAAACGATGCATCTGGAGATGCGATCCGGACCACTTGTCCAACAGATCCAACTGGAAGATTCCTGCATGGAATCTGCCGAAGGGACTTGCTTCGTAAGAAGCTACCATCTTTCCCAGGACTCGCGTGCAGTGATGCACCAACACCTGCTTTGGTTTCAGGAGGTCCCTGACCAGAGATGATAATTCCTGGGCCTTCTCCTCCGGGAGAAATTCTTCTGTTCTGTGTCCAGAATCATGCCCAAGAACAGCAGACGCGTCGTAGGAATCAGCTGCGACTTTGGGATATTCAGAATCCAGCCGTGCTGATGCAGCACTTCCTGAGATAGTGCCACGCCGACTAGCAACTGCTCCTTGGACCTCGCCTTTATAAGGAGATCGTCCAAGTACGGAATAATCATGACTCCCTTCTTTCGGAGGAGCATCATCATTTCGGCCATTACCTTGGTAAATACCCACAGTGCCGTGGACAGACCAGACGGCAACGTCTGGAATTGGTAATGACAGTCCTGTAACACAACCTTGAGGTACTTTGAACTTGAACTTTTTTATATAAATGTTCAAGGATTCTAAATTTAGAATGGGTCTCACCGAACCGCCTGGTTTCGGTACCACAACATTGTGGAATAGTAACCCCGTCCCTGTTGAAGGAGGGGTACCTTGATTATCACCTGCTGAAGATACAGCTTGTGAATTGCCGCCAGTACTACCTCCCTTTCTCTGAGGTCAGCAGGCAAGGCTGATTTGAGGTAACGGCGAGGGGGAGTCGCCTCGAACTCCTGCTTGTATCCCTGTGATACTACTTGCAGAACCCAGGGATCCATCTGTGAGCGAGCCCACTGGTCGCTGAAGGTCCGGAGACGCGCCCCCACCGCACCTGGCTCAGCCTGTGGAGCCCCAGCGTCATGCGGTGGACTTAGAGGAAGCGTGGGAAGATTTTTGATCCTGGGAACTGGCTGTCTGGTGCAGCCTTTTTCCTTCTTCCCTTGCCTCTGGCAGAAAGGAAGCGCCTTTGACCCGCTTGCTTTTCTGAGGCCGAAAGGACTGTACCTGATAATACGGTGCTTTCTTAGGCTGTGAGGGAACCTGAGGTAAAAATTTTGACTTCCCAGCTGTTGCTGTGGATACGAGGTCCGAGAGACCATCCCCAAACAATTCCTCACCCTTATAAGGCAGAATCTCCATGTGCCTTTTAGAATCAGCATCACCTGTCCACTGCCGGGTCCATAATACCCTCCTGGCAGAAACGGACATTGCATTAATTCTGGATGCCAGCCGGCAAATATCCCTCTGTGCATCCCTCATATATAAGACGATGTCTTTAATATGCTTTATGGTTAGCAAAATAGTATCCCTGTCGAGGGTAACACTATTATCTGACAGGGTATCAGACCACGCTGCAGCAGCACTACACCTCCATGCTGAGGCAATTGCAGGTCACAGTATAGTACCTGAGTGTGTATATACAGACTTCAGGATTTCCTCCTGCTGTCTATCAGCAGGCTCCTTCAAGGTGGCCGTATCCTGAGACGGCAGTGCCACCGTTTTTGACAAACGTGTGAGCGCCTTATCCACCCTAGGGGATATCTCCCAACGTGACCTATCAGCTGGCGGGAAAGGGTACGCCATCAGTAACTTTTTAGAAATTACCAGTTTCTTATCGGGGGAAACCCTTGCTTCTTCACACACTTCATTCAATTCATCTGATGGGGGAACAAAACACTGGCTGCTTTTTCTCCCCAAACATAAAACCCCTTTTTAGTGGTACTTGGGTTAATGTCAGAAATGTGGAACACATTTTTTTATTGCCGAAATCATGCAACGGATGCCCCTAGTGGATTTTGTATATGTCTCAACCTCGTCGACACTGGAGTCAGACTCCGTGTCGACATCTGTGTCTGCCATCTGAGGTAGCGGGCGTTTTTGAGCCCCTGATGGCCTTTGAGACGCCTGGGCAGGCGCGGGCTGAGAAGCCGGCTGTCCCATGGCTGTTACGTCATCCAGCCTTTTATGTAAGGAGTTGACACTGTCGGTTAATACCTTCCACATATCCACCCACTCTGGTGTCGGCCCCGCAGGGGGTGACATCACATTTATCGGCACCTGCTCCGCCTCCACATAAGCCTCCTCATCAAACAAGTCGACACAGCCGTACCGACACACCGCACACACACAGGAAATGCTCTGACTGAGGACAGGACCCCACAAAGTCCTTTGGGGAGACAGAGAGAGAGTATGACAGCACACAACACAGCGCTATTTAATCAGAGATTTACACTAATAGAAAGTGATTTATCCCTATAGCTGCTTTTTTATATACAGTTTGCGCCTAAATTTAGTGCCCCCCCTCTCTTTTTAACCCTTTGAGCCTGGAAACTGCAGGGGAGAGCCTGGGGAGCTGTCTTCCAGCTGCACTGTGAAGAGAAAATGGCGCCAGTGTGCTGAGGGAGATAGCCCCGCCCCTTTTTCGGCGGACTTCTCCCGCTCTTATAATTGTATTATGGCAGGGGATTTTTACACATATATAGCTTATTAGGCTATATTATGTGTTGTTTGCCAAAGTTAAGGTACTCTAATTGCAGCCCAGGGCGCCCCCCCCCAGCGCCCTGCACCCATCAGTGACCGGAGTATGTGGTGTGCATAGGGAGCAATGGCGCACAGCTGCAGTGCTGTGCGCTACCTTAATGAAGACCAAAGTCTTCAGCCGCCGATTTCCAGGACGTTCTTCTTGCTTCTGGCTCTGTAAGGGGGACGGCGGCGCGGCTCCGGGACCAGACGACCGAGGCTTGGCCTGTGTTCGATCCCTCTGGAGCTAATGGTGTCCAGTAGCCTAAGAAGCCCAAGCTAGCTGCAAGCAGGTAGGTTCGCTTCTTCTCCCCTTAGTCCCTCGTAGCAGTGAGTCTGTTGCCAGCAGATCTCACTGAAAATAAAAAACCTAACAAATACTTTCTTTACTAGGAGCTCAGGAGAGCCCCTAGTGTGCAACCAGCTCGGGCCGGGCACAGATTCTAACTGGGGGAGGGGCATAGAGGGAGGAGCCAGTGCACACCAGATAGTACCTAATCTTTCTTTTAGAATGCCCAGTCTCCTGCGGAGCCCGCTATTCCCCATGGTCCTTACGGAGTTCCCAGCATCCACTAGGACGTCAGAGAAATCTTATTTTCTTTAATTTATCTTTGCATCATGTGCTGTTTGGGGACTATTTTTTAAATCTGCCATCCTGTCTGACACTGCAGTGCCACTCCTAGATGGGCCAGGTGTTTGTGTCGGCCACTTGGGTCGCTTAGCTTAGCCACACAGCTACCTCATTGCACCTCTTTTTTTCTTTGCATCATGTGCTGTTTGGGGACTATTTTTTAAATCTACCATCCTGTCTGACACTGCAGTGCCACTCCTAGATGGGCCAGTTGTTTGTGTCGGCCACTTGGGTCGCTTAGCTTAACCATCCAGCGACCTTGGTGCACCTCTTTTTTTCTTTGCATCATGTGCTGTTTGGGGACTATTTTTTAACTCTGTCATCCTGTCTGACACTGCAGTGCCACTCCTAGATGGGCCAGGTGTTTGTGTCGGCCACTTGGGTCGCTTAGCTTAGCCACACAGCTACCTCATTGTACCTCTTTTTTTCTTTGCATCATGTGCTGTTTGGGGACTATTTTTTAAATCTGCCATCCTGTCTGACACTGCATTGCCACTCCTAGATGGGCCAGGTGTTTGTGTCGGCCACTTGGGTCGCTTAGCTTAGTCACACAGCGACCTTTGTGCACCTCTTTTTTTCTTTGCATCATGTGCTGTTTGGGGACTATTTTTTGAAGTGCCATCCTGTCTGACATTGCAGTACCACTCCTAGAAGGGCCAGGTGTTTGTGTCGGCCACTTGGGTCGCTTAGCTTAGTCATTCAGCGACCTCGGTGCAAATTTTAGGACTAAAAATAATATTGTGAGGTGTTCAGAATAGACTGGAAATGAGTGGAAATTATGGTTATTGAGGTTAATAATACTATGGGATCAAAATTACCCCCACATTCTATTATTTAAGCTGTTTTTGAGGGTTTTTTGTAAAAAACACCCGAATTCAAAACACACCCGAATCCGACAAAAAAATTTCAGGGAGGTTTTGCCAAAACGCGTCCGAATCCAAAACACGGCCGCGGAACCGAATCCAAAACCAAAACACAAAACCCGAAAATAATGTCCGGTGCACATCACTAGTTTAAATACATCAGTTTTCCTAGCAACAGCCTCGGGTTCATTTTCAGATAACTGAAGGATCTGTTTAATTGCATCTATTAATGCTGGTATATCTACAGTAAGAAGTCTCCTCCTCTGCTACATCTGTGACAGAGTATTCTCTTCACCTTCCTCCTCAGATGACTCGTTTGAGTCTGATATAATAGTGGACTTAGAGGAAGATGTAGTATTTCTATTTAATATAGAATGCTTTTTGTTCCCTGGCAACATCTTTTGAAAAGCTATAGATGTCTGTGCCAGACTTTAAACTGAACTCTCCAGAGTTCCCACACAGGGTGGATTTGTATCTGGGGCTGGTACTGGCATAGGGGGACCCACGGCTGGTGTAAGTCTGTCCACCAGGGTACCCAATAACTGTGTAAAGGAAGCCCAAGGAGGTTCCTGTGTAGGTTCAGGAGTGGTCGACTGACCAGGAGGTGTATAACATTTAACATACAGGCCATCTTGTAGAACATCCTGTGCTTATAACCCGACAGAGCACATTTTACATAAAAGCAATAATGGGGTTTCTGACTGTTTGCGACCTTTTGCCCTGTTAGACATAACTGCAAAATTTGTGTGTCGCACTTACACACATTTTTATGGCAACAGTAACTGTATAACGAACTGTAGTATGTGACAAGTCAGCAATTTAATTGCTGCTCAGAATAATCCTGAATGCACCTGTCTCACAGCGTATGAAGAAAAGAGATAGATAGATAGATAGATAGATTAGATTAGATTAGATTATCAGAAAATAAAAAAAATAAATCAGAACTAGCACAAGTCACATACAATTCAGATATATACACAATATATAACTACAATGAGTACTTGAATTAATTACTCGGCCTGTTTTTGAAAGCAGGTAGGATAACAGTGTTTGTAAAAACCTGGCTCCTTGCAGACGTTTTTCCATGGAGACTGAGCCCAGTATTCCCGAAGTTGCATGCTCAAGATGGCTACTCTGGTTTCTAAGGAAAGAAGGGAGTGTTGTTTATAGCTCAAGGGTGGAAAATCTACAGTAGACTGACACCCGGGGGAGGGGGGGGGAGGGGCTACAGGTGAAGTGCCGCCTCCCCTTGCTAGTCTTCCACCCCAGGTACTAAATTAATTTATAAATTTAGTGTATGCACTAAAACCTGTGCCTTATATGCCCTGGTGGTCTAGTGGAATACCTGACCGAAGCCTGTGTCCACACCAGCGCTGCAGTCCGTCTCCTGGGACACGTGGTGGACAGTGATTTAAATGTGGGCCCTTTAAGATGGGTCCCCATATGCCAGCCACACAATCCTGGTGTCCCCACAGTGAGCAGTGTTACACGGTATGCAGCTCTACCATAAGTACAGTCTTGGCATTGGCTGTGCGGGAGGTTCGGCACCAGCGGTGAGTGAGGGAGCTGTAGCGCTGAAGTCTGCAGATTTACAGCACTGACAAGCTCAGAGGGAGAGAAAAAACTTCTAAAATTAAAAGCATAGTTCTACTATACCAGCCCCCTATAAAGGTGCGTCCCAGCTTCCAGCTGGCACCAACAAAAAACTGCCCTTCCTGAACATGGAGGCGGGGTTTTAGGGGAGAGGAGCTGTGCATTCTGGAAAGCCGGTTAGCTTAATTGTTTGGTGCCCGGATTCTCATCCACAACCGACATCTCTGATGTTCTCCCTGTGGAGCCCTATTAATCCCGAAGAAGAAACTGGATCTGTGTCGCTAAAACTGAAGGTAAAATAAGACTCATTAATTATTGATAGGCAAATCTATATAAATTTTGTAGATCAAGAGAATAAAATCTAAATTGTGTGTCCTTAAGATGTGAGCCATGACCCAAAACGGATCTGTGCCCTTTTGTGCCTATCCCTATGATTCTCTGTAAAACCATGTGCGTTTCCGATATGTCTATACTAATACAGATGATGACTTGGCACTAGTGAGGCCAATCCCGGGATCGGAATCCCGGGATTTATGCCCTAAAACGTCAGCAGCCGCAGAGCCGGAAGGTACGGCGGTATTCACCCGCTGCCTCCTCCTGGCTCCCCCTTCACTCACCTGCCGCCGGCTCCCCTGCACTCCCGATACCCGGGATTGAAAAAATGGCCCGGGATTGGCCTCCCTACTTGGCACCCTAGCGGAACTCCAGGCTTTTATGCTATTTAGCCATTCATGTTTGTTACAAATTGGACAGATTCAGATGCTCAGCTGAGATGACTATAACATTAGGATACATTAAGGGTGGTTTATCAGTAACCACACATTGGCAGACTATAGTTACCTGTACTTCCAGTTGACATCATACATTTTTTATAGATCCAGACATTATGTTGATTGGAAACTAAGTTCATTTGTTTGCATTCAAAAGCAATTTGGTGCCAAACTAGTCAAAAACAGGCAATCTAAATCCATGTAGCTACAGCACATTTTCTTGTTTTGTAGAATAGTCTATTTTCCAAAGATTTGTTTCTAAACTGATCTGTCGTATGCAATTTAAGCAATTTCAAGGGATCCCTGAACTTAAAGCACAGAGGCCCAAATGTATTAAGCCTTAAAAAGTGATAAAGTAGAGACTCATAAGGGGGAATTTAATTGGTAAATTTGATAGGCTAATGTGGCACCTGACAGAGCAATTCAATTGTTGCTCTCCTCAGCCTCCTGAGGTAATGAGCTGCAATGTGCAAAAAGCTGGCTGTTTGGGTCCCACATTTTGCATTGCATAGTTTAAATACTTTATGTGGCTAAACCTGCCCTGTTTGGGCGCGACGTGCAGAATCTTTTTCCATGTATCTCCTGCGCAAAAAACCCCCAATTGATCGTTCGCTAAAATACAAGTGATTCGCCCTCATAGATTGACAAACTACCAGCCAATCCGCTCCTAACTATCATTTCTTCTTCGAATTCCATAGGGCTCCACAAGGATACAATGGGATGTAGGTGGTGGTTACGGACTCATCTTTCAAACACAGCCTGTAACATAGCAGTTAAGAACAGTGGCGTCACAAGCCGGGTGCGGCCCGCACCTGGGTGTGATGCCTAGAAGGGGTGACACCACACTGTGGGCTGCTCCGCAGTGACAGGAGCCGAGTGCTGCAGTGTGAAAGTCTGCTACAGCACCCGGTTCCTATCATAGAAGAGGAGCCGACAGTGCTGGTAGACTGTCTCCGGGGGCAGCTCAGTACAGCCCAACATCTCCAGAGATGCTGGGCACGCAACCGGAGTGACGACCCCGCGAGGCCACGCACCTTTGTTGTCAGCCACGCCCCCTTTTGCCGCGAACGCTCACCGGGTGTCACCACACCCGGTGACGCCACTGGTTAGGAAGCTGATTGGCTGGTACTTTATCTCTCTTTATGAGTCTCTACTTTATCACTTTTTAAGGCTTAATACATTTGGGCCAATGTGCTTTACAAAATGCAGTTATTAACCTTCACAGATAGCTTGTACATATTGGTAGTGGACAGCAAATGGAAACATCTGGATAAATGAGGGATACCAAAGAAGTTTGATGAAAGCATGGTTCTCTATTCAAATGTGGCTCACATGTTAAACTAATAACTCTCCAGCTTGGTCATGTATAAAGGCTTGAAGATAATAATAGCTGAAGGGTTAGACCTCAGTGACTCTGAAATATTTGTGATTACTGGGACATGTGCGACGGGAACATCAGTGGCCATGGCATCTATTTGCTTATGTTAAGTATGGTGGTGATGGAACACCAGCAGAGGCTGTCTGTGGGCAGAAGTAAATTCTATCTGTGTATTTGAAGTGCAGGGCAGAGCTGGTGCAGATCAATCACCTGCAGTATTCTTCCTTTAGTATGAGCAGCCAGCTACTGTAAATCCAAAACAGTCTAAGAACCTGACAGTATGGGAAATAGGTTACAGCACATAAAATTAGTGATGAGCGGGTTCGGTTTCTCGGAAACCGAACCCCCCCGAACTTCAGCCTTTTTACACGGGTCCGAGGCAGGTTCGAACCTTCCCGCCTTGCTCGGCTAACCCGAGCGCGCCCGAACGTCATCATCCCGCTGTCGGATTCTCGCGAGGCTCGGATTCTATCGCGAGACTCGGATTCTATATAAGGAGCCGCGCGTCGCCGCCATTTTCACACGTGCATTGAGATTGATAGGGAGAGGACGTGGCTGGCGTCCTCTCCGTTTATAGAGAAGAGAGTAGAGAGTTAGAGACACTATTTGGTATTTACTAATTTTGGGGAGCATATTAGGACTGGAGTACTACTACTTGCTGATAGTGTGACCATTGACCACCAGTTTAATTAATCCGTTCTCTGCCTGAAAAAAAACGATACACAGTGTGACACAGTCACATACCATATCTGTGCTCAGCCTCAGTGTGCTGCATCATCATATGTAATACTGTATATCTGACTGTGCTGAGTGCTCACTGCTCACACAGCTTAATTGTGGGGGAGACTGGGGAGCAGTTAGAGCAGGAGTACATAAATAAATAATATATTTTAAGTACAGTGCACACTTTTGCTGCCAGAGTGCCACACTGCCAGTGTGACTGACCAGTGACCACACTGACCACCAGTATATTGTGATTGTCTGCTTAGGACGGAGTACTACTTGCTGATAGTGTGACCAGTGACCAGTGACCACCACCAGTTTAATTAATCCGTTCTCTGCCTGAAAAAAAAACGATACACAGTGTGACACAGTCACATACCATATCTGTGCTCAGCCCAGTGTGCTGCATCATATGTAATACTGTATATCATTATCTGACTGTGCTGAGTGCTCACTGCTCACACAGCTTAATTGTGGGGGAGACTGGGGAGCAGTTATAGCAGGAGTACATATTTTAAGTACAGTGCACACTTTTGCTGCCAGAGTGCCACTGCCAGTGTGACTGACCACTGACCACCAGTATATTGTGATTGTCTGCTGACCACCAGTATATTGTGATTGTCTGCCTGAAAAAGTTAAACACTCGTCGTGTGGTGTTTTTATAAACGCATTCTGCAGACAGTGTCCAGCAGGTCCGTCATTACATAATATATATACCTGTCCGGCTGCAGTACTAGTGTGATATATATATATATATATTTTAATTTTATCTCATTATCATCCAGTCTATATTAGCAGCAGACACAGTACGGTAGTCCACGGCTGTAGCTACCTCTGTGTCGGCAGTCGCTGGTCCATCCATAATTGTATACCACCTACCCGTGGTTTTTTTTTCTATCTTCTTGATACTAGTAGCTTACTTTAGGAGTCTGCAGTGCTGACAGACAGTGTCCAGCAGGTCCGTCATTACATAATATATATATATACCTGTCCGGCTGCAGTACTAGTGTGATATATATATATATATTTTATTTTTATCTCATTATCATCCAGTCTATATTAGCAGCAGACACAGTACGGTAGTCCACGGCTGTAGCTACCTCTGTGTCGGCAGTCGCTGGTCCATCCATAATTGTATACCACCTACCCGTGGTTTTTTTTTCTATCTTCTTGATACTAGTAGCTTACTTTAGGAGTCTGCAGTGCTGACAGACAGTGTCCAGCAGGTCCGTCATTACATAATATATATATACCTGTCCGGCTGCAGTACTAGTGTGATATATATATATATTTTATTTTTATCTCATTATCATCCAGTCTATATTAGCAGCAGACACAGTACGGTAGTCCACGGCTGTAGCTACCTCTGTGTCGGCAGTCGCTGGTCCATCCATAATTGTATACCACCTACCCGTGGTTTTTTTTTCTATCTTCTTGATACTAGTAGCTTACTTTAGGAGTCTGCAGTGCTGACAGACAGTGTCCAGCAGGTCCGTCATTACATAATATATATATATACCTGTCCGGCTGCAGTACTAGTGTGATATATATATATATATTTTATTTTTATCTCATTATCATCCAGTCTATATTAGCAGCAGACACAGTACGGTAGTCCACGGCTGTAGCTACCTCTGTGTCGGCAGTCGCTGGTCCATCCATAATTGTATACCACCTACCCGTGGTTTTTTTTCTATCTTCTTGATACTAGTAGCTTACTTTAGGAGTCTGCAGTGCTGACAGACAGTGTCCAGCAGGTCCGTCATTACATAATATATATATACCTGTCCGGCTGCAGTACTAGTGTGATATATATATATATATTTTATTTTTATCTCATTATCATCCAGTCTATATTAGCAGCAGACACAGTACGGTAGTCCACGGCTGTAGCTACCTCTGTGTCGGCAGTCGCTGGTCCATCCATAATTGTATACCACCTACCCGTGGTTTTTTTTTCTATCTTCTTGATACTAGTAGCTTACTTTAGGAGTCTGCAGTGCTGACAGACAGTGTCCAGCAGGTCCATCACTACATAATATATATATACATGTCCGGCTGCAGTACTAGTGTGATATATATATATATTTTATTTTTATCTCATTATCATCCAGTCTATATTAGCAGCAGACACAGTACGGTAGTCCACGGCTGTAGCTACCTCTGTGTCGGCAGTCGCTGGTCCATCCATAATTGTATACTGTCACGATCCGGGTATCTGGACGCCATTTCTTACCCATCAGATGCCTCCTAAGGCTGGCTCAGCGCTCCAGGACCGGATCCCATCTGTTATCCTGATGTTTACATTCCTGTATCCTCTCCTGTCACTCTGAGACGCTGTCACAGTAAACGCCATATTACACCTGGCATGGCGTCTCCCGCGGCCTCCGCCGCCGTCCCTGAGCTTCTGCATACAGAGTGTCTGAGTGGCGATTACGTCAGCCGCGGCCTCCGCTGTGTCCGCGTGGTTGGATGTGCACCTGTCAGCTTGGCGCCTCCTGTCTCCGGTGGCCGGCGCCGCCATTATTGTTTTCATTACCACATGGATTACAAACCAAACTTCCCTCCAAGTGTCTGCATGGGCGCAGCCATCTTGGATTCTGTCAGCTGATCATTTCCACCAATCTGTTCTCAGTATTGATAATCTGCATAATTGCCTAGCCAATCCCTTCCTTGCTGCAGGTATAAATACACTGTGCCTGAGCAAGGAAGGCGTCAGTGCTTTGGTTGTCAAACCTAGTTCCTGTTTGTCTCTCTCCTGTGATTGTCTTCCAGGTTCCAGCTCCTGTCTCAAGACTTCCACCATAGAGATCCGCACCAGCATTCCACCTGCGGTGTAGCCTGACTCTCCGATCCATTGTGGATTCATCTGTTTCCAGCTACAACATTACCTGCTTCCAGCCCAGCTTCCAGCAGAGTACAGCTTCTCTTAAAGGGCCGGTGTCCTTTCTACAGTTTACCACTCTCCACCGGTATTATTATTTCTCCGCTCTCAAACTCTACATTTCATTCATATTGCATCGCTCTCAAGCCTCATTTATTATTTAACGGGTTACAGCCAGTATCCACTCCGTGCCAACATCTGTCTGGTTCCAACCAGAACCCACAGCAGCTATTTTATTTACAGCAGTCCAGCTTTCCCTGGAACACCAGCTGATACGATCCTGGGCTTTCTTCATTGCTACAGTCAGGCCTGGTAAGGACTTTCCAACTCGCAGATAATAAGAACTGTCTCATACTACCAGAGCTCTGTGGCCCCTGCCCCTGTAGTACCCAGGAACTGTATTATTTCTCTGCTGATTTTATGTTTCTTTTACTGCTACTGTGATGCATGGAGTTTGTCATAAATAAACATCATTGACTTTTATTCAAGTTGTCGTGGTCACGCCTTCGGGCGGTTATTCTTCATGTTACTTACATGTCCAGGGGTCTGATACAACCTCCCAGGTTCCGGTACATCTCAGCCCCTACAACTGAGGCTGCCTCCCGTCAGCTCAGGCCCTCAGTTGTGACATATACCACCTACCCGTGGTTTTTTTTTCTATCTTCTTGATACTAGTAGCTTACTTTAGGAGTCTGCAGTGCTGACAGACAGTGTCCAGCAGGTCCGTCATTACATAATATATATATACCTGTCCGGCTGCAGTACTAGTGTGATATATATATATATTTTATTTTTATCTCATTATCATCCAGTCTATATTAGCAGCAGACACAGTACGGTAGTCCACGGCTGTAGCTACCTCTGTGTCGGCAGTCGCTCGTCCATCCATAAGTATACTAGTATCCATCCATCTCCATTGTTTACCTGAGGTGCCTTTTAGTTGTGCCTATTAAAATATGGAGAACAAAAATGTTGAGGTTCCAAAAATAGGGAAAGATCAAGATCGACTTCCACCTCGTGCTGAAGCTGCTGCCACTAGTCATGGCCGAGACGATGAAATGCCAGCAACGTCGTCTGCCAAGGCCGATGCCCAATGTCATAGTACAGAGCATGTAAAATCCAAAACACCAAATATCAGTAAAAAAAGGACTCAAAAATCTAAAATAAAATTGTCGGAGGAGAAGCGTAAACTTGCCAATATGCCATTTACCACACGGAGTGGCAAGGAACGGCTGAGGCCCTGGCCTATGTTCATGGCTAGTGGTTCAGCTTCACATGAGGATGGAAGCACTCAGCCTCTCGCTAGAAAAATGAAAAGACTCAAGCTGGCAAAAGCACAGCAAAGAACTGTGCGTTCTTCGAAATCCCAAATCCACAAGGAGAGTCCAATTGTGTCGGTTGCGATGCCTGACCTTCCCAACACTGGACGTGAAGAGCATGCGCCTTCCACCATTTGCACGCCCCCTGCAAGTGCTGGAAGGAGCACCCGCAGTCCAGTTCCTGATAGTCAGATTGAAGATGTCAGTGTTGAAGTACACCAGGATGAGGAGGATATGGGTGTTGCTGGCGCTGGGGAGGAAATTGACAAGGAGGATTCTGATGGTGAGGTGGTTTGTTTAAGTCAGGCACCCGGGGAGACACCTGTTGTCCGTGGGAGGAATAGGGCCATTGACATGCCTGGTGAAAATACCAAAAAAATCAGCTCTTCGGTGTGGAAGTATTTCAACAGAAATGCGGACAACATTTGTCAAGCCGTGTGTTGCCTTTGTCAAACTGTAATAAGTAGGGGTAAGGACGTTAACCACCTCGGAACATCCTCCCTTATACGTCACCTGCAGCGCATTCATAATAAGTCAGTGACAAGTTCAAAAACTTTGGGCGACAGCGGAAGCAGTCCACTGACCAGTAAATCCCTTCCTCTTGTAACCAAGCTCACGCAAACCACCCCACCAACTCCCTCAGTGTCAATTTCCTCCTTCCCCAGGAATGCCAATAGTCCTGCAGGCCATGTCACTGGCAATTCTGACGAGTCCTCTCCTGCCTGGGATTCCTCCGATGCATCCTTGCGTGTAACGCCTACTGCTGCTGGCGCTGCTGTTGTTGCTGCTGGGAGTCGATGGTCATCCCAGAGGGGAAGTCGTAAGACCACTTTTACTACTTCCACCAAGCAATTGACTGTCCAACAGTCCTTTGCGAGGAAGATGAAATATCTCAGCAGTCATCCTGCTGCAAAGCGGATAAATGAGGCCTTGGCATCCTGGGTGGTGATAAACGTGGTTCCGGTATCCATCATTACTGCAGAGCCAACTAGAGACTTGTTGGAGGTACTGTGTCCCCGGTACCAAATACCATCTAGGTTCCATTTCTCTAGGCAGGCGATACCGAAAATGTACACAGACCTCAGAAAAAGACTCACCAGTGTCCTAAAAAATGCAGCTGTACCCAATGTCCACTTAACCACGGACATGTGGACAAGTGGAGCAGGGCAGGGTCAGGACTATATGACTGTGACAGCCCACTGGGTAGATGTATGGACTCCCGCCGCAAGAACAGCAGCGGCGGCACCAGTAGCAGCATCTCGCAAACGCCAACTCTTTCCTAGGCAGGCTACGCTTTGTATCACCGGTTTCCAGAATACGCACACAGCTGAAAACCTCTTACGGCAACTGAGGAAGATCATCGCGGAATGGCTTACCCCAATTGGACTCTCCTGTGGATTTGTGGCATCGGACAACGCCAGCAATATTGTGTGTGCATTAAATATGGGCAAATTCCAGCACGTCCCATGTTTTGCACATACCTTGAATTTGGTGGTGCAGAATTATTTAAAAAACGAGAGGGGCGTGCAAGAGATGCTGTCGGTGGCCAGAAGAATTGCGGGACACTTTCGGCGTACAGGCACCACGTACAGAAGACTGGAGCACCACCAAAAACGCCTGAACCTGCCCTGCCATCATCTGAAGCAAGAAGTGGTAACGAGGTGGAATTCAACCCTATATATGCTTCAGAGGTTGGAGGAGCAGCAAAAGGCCATTCAAGCCTATACAATTGAGCACGATATAGGAGGTGGAATGCACCTGTCTCAAGCGCAGTGGAGAATGATTTCAACGTTGTGCAAGGTTCTGCTGCCCTTTGAACTTGCCACACGTGAAGTCAGTTCAGACACTGCCAGCCTGAGTCAGGTCAATCCCCTCATCAGGCTTTTGCAGAAGAAGCTGGAGACATTGAAGGAGGAGCTAACACAGAGCGATTCCGCTAGGCATGTGGGACTTGTGGATGGAGCCCTTAATTCGCTTAACAAGGATTCACGGGTGGTCAATCTGTTGAAATCAGAGCACTACATTTTGGCCACCGTGCTCGATCCTAGATTTAAAACCTACCTTGGATCTCTCTTTCCGGCAGACACAAGTCTGCTGGGGTTCAAAGAACTGCTGGTGACAAAATTGTCAAGTCAAGCGGAACGCGACCTGTCAACATCTCCTCCTTCACATTCTCCAGCAACTGGGGGTGCGAGGAAAAGGCTCAGAATTCCGAGCCCACCCGCTGGCGGTGATGCAGGGCAGTCTGGAGCGACTGCTGATGCTGACATCTGGTCCGGACTGAAGGACCTGACAACGATTACGGACATGTCGTCTACTGTCACTGCATATGATTCTCTCCCCATTGAAAGAATGGTGGAGGATTATATGAGTGACCGCATCCAAGTAGGCACGTCAGACAGTCCGTACTTATACTGGCAGGAAAAAGAGGCAATTTGGAGGCCCTTGCACAAACTGGTTTTATTCTACCTAAGTTGCCCTCCCACAAGTGTGTACTCCGAAAGAGTGTTTAGTGCTGCCGCTCACCTTGTCAGCAATCGGCGTACGAGGTTACATCCAGAAAATGTGGAGAAGATGATGTTCATTAAAATGAATTATAATCAATTCCTCCGTGGAGACATTGACCAGCAGCAATTGCCTCCACAAAGTACACAGGGAGCTGAGATGGTGGATTCCAGTGGGGACGAATTGATAATCTGTGAGGAGGGGGATGTACACGGTGATATATCGGAGGATGATGATGAGGTGGACATCTTGCCTCTGTAGAGCCAGTTTGTGCAAGGAGAGATTAATTGCTTCTTTTTTGGTGGGGGTCCAAACCAACCCGTCATTTCAGTCACAGTCGTGTGGCAGACCCTGTCACTGAAATGATGGGTTGGTTAAAGTGTGCATGTCCTGTTTATACAACATAAGGGTGGGTGGGAGGGCCCAAGGACAATTCCATCTTGCACCTCTTTTTTCTTTAATTTTTCTTTGCGTCATGTGCTGTTTGGGGAGTATTTTTTTGAAGGGCCATCCTGCGTGACACTGCAGTGCCACTCCTAGATGGGCCAGGTGTTTGTGTCGGCCACTAGGGTCGCTTAGCTTACTCACACAGCTACCTCATTGCGCCTCTTTTTTTCTTTGCGTCATGTGCTGTTTGGGGAGTGTTTTTTGGAAGGGCCATCCTGCGTGACACTGCAGTGCCACTCCTAGATGGGCCAGGTGTTTGTGTCGGCCACTAGGGTCGCTTAGCTTACTCACACAGCTACCTCATTGCTCCTCTTTTTTTCTTTGCGTCATGTGCTGTTTGGGGAGTGTTTTTTGAAAGGGCCATCCTGCGTGACACTGCAGTGCCACTCCTAGATGGGCCAGGTGTTTGTGTCGGCCACTAGGGTCGCTTAGCTTACTCACACAGCTACCTCATTGCGCCTCTTTTTTTCTTTGCGTCATGTGCTGTTTGGGGAGTGTTTTTTGGAAGGGCCATCCTGCGTGACACTGCAGTGCCACTCCTAGATGGGCCAGGTGTTTGTGTCGGCCACTAGGGTCGCTTAGCTTACTCACACAGCTACCTCATTGCACCTCTTTTTTTCTTTGCGTCATGTGCTGTTTGGGGAGTGTTTTTTGGAAGGGCCATCCTGCGTGACACTGCAGTGCCACTCCTAGATGGGCCAGGTGTTTGTGTCGGCCACTAGGGTCGCTTAGCTTACTCACACAGCTACCTCATTGTGCCTCTTTTTTTCTTTGCGTCATGTGCTGTTTGGGGAGTGTTTTTTGGAAGGGCCATCCTGCGTGACACTGCAGTGCCACTCCTAGATGGGCCAGGTGTTTGTGTCGGCCACTAGGGTCGCTTAGCTTACTCACACAGCTACCTCATTGTGCCTCTTTTTTTCTTTGCGTCATGTGCTGTTTGGGGAGTGTTTTTTGGAAGGGCCATCCTGCGTGACACTGCAGTGCCACTCCTAGATGGGCCAGGTGTTTGTGTCGGCCACTAGGGTCGCTTAGCTTACTCACACAGCTACCTCATTGCGCCTCTTTTTTTCTTTGCATCATGTGCTGTTTGGGGAGTGTTTTTTGGAAGGGCCATCCTGCGTGACACTGCAGTGCCACTCCTAGATGGGCCAGGTGTTTGTGTCGGCCACTAGGGTCGCTTAGCTTACTCACACAGCTACCTCATTGCGCCTCTTTTTTTCTTTGCGTCATGTGCTGTTTGGGGAGTGTTTTTTGGAAGGGCCATCCTGCGTGACACTGCAGTGCCACTCCTAGATGGGCCAGGTGTTTGTGTCGGCCACTAGGGTCGCTTAGCTTACTCACACAGCTACCTCATTGCGCCTCTTTTTTTCTTTGCGTCATGTGCTGTTTGGGGAGTGTTTTTTGGAAGGGCCATCCTGCGTGACACTGCAGTGCCACTCCTAGATGGGCCAGGTGTTTGTGTCGGCCACTAGGGTCGCTTAGCTTACTCACACAGCTACCTCATTGCGCCTCTTTTTTTCTTTGCGTCATGTGCTGTTTGGGGAGTGTTTTTTGGAAGGGCCATCCTGCGTGACACTGCAGTGCCACTCCTAGATGGGCCAGGTGTTTGTGTCGGCCACTAGGGTCGCTTAGCTTACTCACACAGCTACCTCATTGCGCCTCTTTTTTTCTTTGCGTCATGTGCTGTTTGGGGAGTGTTTTTTGGAAGGGCCATCCTGCGTGACACTGCAGTGCCACTCCTAGATGGGCCAGGTGTTTGTGTCGGCCACTAGGGTCGCTTAGCTTACTCACACAGCTACCTCATTGCGCCTCTTTTTTTCTTTGCGTCATGTGCTGTTTGGGGAGTGTTTTTTTGGAAGGGCCATCCTGCGTGACACTGCAGTGCCACTCCTAGATGGGCCAGGTGTTTGTGTCGGCCACTAGGGTCGCTTAGCTTACTCACACAGCTACCTCATTGCGCCTCTTTTTTTCTTTGCGTCATGTGCTGCTGTTTGGGGAGTGTTTTTTGGAAGGGCCATCCTGCGTGACACTGCAGTGCCACTCCTAGATGGGCCAGGTGTTTGTGTCGGCCACTTGGGTCGCTTAGCTTAGTCATCCAGCGACCTCGGTGCAAATTTTAGGACTAAAAATAATATTGTGAGGTGTGAGGTGTTCAGAATAGACTGATAATGAGTGGAAATTATGGTTTTTGAGGTTAATAATACTTTGGGATCAAAATGACCCCCAAATTCTATGATTTAAGCTGTTTTTTAGGGTTTTTTGAAAAAAACACCCGAATCCAAAACACACGCGAATCCGACAAAAAAAAATTCGGTGAGGTTTTGCCAAAACGCGGTCGAACCCAAAACACGGCCGCGGAACCGAACCCAAAACCAAAACACAAAACCCGAAAAATTTCAAGTGCACATCTCTACATAAAATGCCCCAGAGGACTTGTGAGCTGGTCAGCTGAATCTTCTTTACTATGTACTGGACAAACAAATTTGTGGCACCAACCGAAAGAACTGTACCACCTTGTTTCCGGTAATGAAGGTTGGGTCATTGTAATGGTCAGTGTGCTTTCCAGTCATGGTTTGTGTGAGGTCATTTCCAAGGTATGCGGGGAACATCCCGGCGGTCAGGATACCGACGCTGGAAACCCGACTCCCGGCGCAATGCCGGCTGTCGGAATACAGACACAAGCCCGGAATTCACCCTTGGTTGGTGGTCCATGCCACCACCCGAGGGAGAATAGTTTGGTCGCCATTGGGCCCGATGTGTGGCGAGCGCGGCGAGGGGACAAACTGCGCTCGCTGATGGTATTCCGCCTGTTAGGATCCCGGCGTCTGTCTTCTGACTGCCAGAATCCCGTACCAATCCCATTTCCAATACTGATCATTGATTTATGGCTGTGTTTCATCATCTTCACCCCATCTGGTAGCATATTTGACCATGCCACCGCACTGACAGTACATAGAAACATAACATAGTAACATAGTATTTGAGGTTGAAAAGAGGCAAAATGCCCATCGCGTTCAACCTGTTATTGTATTAAGTTGAGTTCATTTTAATGTATCTGCAGAAAATGTTTTATGACTAGTTAACAACTACAAATCACATTACACCCGGATTAACAACTTCAATATTTTAAGTGTTGTAGCCTTGGATATCCTTTTCAATCAGAAATTCATCTAATCCCCTTTTAAATGCATTTACAGTGTCCACCATTACCACCTTCCCTGGCAAGGAATTCCAAATCCTTATTGCCCTAACAGTGAAGAACCCTTTCCTCCGTTGCATGCAGAATTTTCTCTCCTCCAGCCTCAGCAAGTGCCCACATGTCCTAAACAGAGTTCTTTTAATAAATAATTCCTCTGATAACTCTTTGTAATGCCCCTTTACATATTTGAAGACATTAATAATGTCTCCTCTTAGACGCCTCTTTTCCAGTGTATACATGTTCGACCTAGTAAGCCTTTCCTAGTAATCCAGTCCCTCAAGCCCTGTAGTCAATTTAGTAGCTCGCCTTTGAACCCTTTCTAGTTCACCGATATCTTTTATATACAGTGGTGCCCAAAACTGAACACAATATTCCAGGTGCGGATGTACCAATGATTTGTACAGCGGCAGGACTACATCCTCGTCCCTTGTCTCAATTCCCCGTTTCATGCACGCTAATACCTTACTTGCCTTTTTTACTGCGCTTTGACATTGTATACGGTTATTAAGTTTATTATCAATGAGTAACCCCAAATCCTTTTCCAAAACTGTTATCCCTGTTTAATATGCAGGATGCAAGTTTGTTTTTAGTCCCAAAATGCATAACCATGCATTTTTCTATATTGAACCTCATTCTCCATTTAGACGCCTAGATTTCAAGTTTATATAAGTCATTCTGCAGAGACTCCACATCTTTTTCTGATTTAATTACCCTACACAGTTTAGTATCATCTGCAAAGATTGACACTGCTTTCCAGGCCTATTTCTAGGTCATTGATAAATATGTTGAACAGTAGTGGCCTGAGTACTGACCCCTGTGGTATTCCGCTGCACACCGGTGTCCAGCTTGAGGACTTCCCGTTGACCACTACTCGCTGTACCCTGTTTTCCAGCCGGTTGCTTATCCATGTACAAACAGTTTTTCCTAGGCCAAGCTCTTTTAATTTGATGATTAATCTCCTGTGAGGCACTGTATCAAAGGCTTTTGCAAAATCCAAGTAGACCACATCCACTGCTTTTCCTTGGTCAAGATTGTCGCTTACTTCCTCGTAGAAGTTAACTAAGTTAGTTTGACATGATTTGTCCCTCACAAACCCGTGCTGGTTTTTGCTAATAATCTTAGTGGTCTGCAGATACTCCTGTATGCTATCCCTTAGAATTCCTTCCAATATTTTCCCCACTATAGATGTCAAACTAATCGGCCTGTAGTTACCCAGATGTTTTTTGGATCCCTTTTTAAATAATGGCACTACATCCGCTATACGCCAATCCTTCGGTACCATGCCAGATCTAACTGAACTATTGATGAAAATCAAGTACAGGGGTCTTGCTAATTGTGACCTAAACTCCATAAGAACCCTCAGATGAAGTCCGTCCGGGCCAGGTGATTTATTAATCTTTATTTTACGTAATCTTTCCCTGACTACTTCTTCACTTAAACAAGTTTCTAACCACGAAACATTACTGTCACTATCGCTATGCACTACTCCTACCATCAGTTCTTCTCTGGTGAACACTGATGAAAAAAATGTGTTCAATATTTCTGCTTTTGATTCGTCATCATTTAACAATACACCAAATTCATCTTTTAATGGACCTATTTTCTCCTTTTTTAACCTTTTGCTGTTTATGTATTTTTAAAAAAAATTAGGATTGGTTTTACTCTCTATAGCAATTAGCTTTTCGTTATCAATTTTAGTTGCTTTTATTGCATTTTTACATCTTTTGTTGCATTCCTTGTAGTACTGGAATGAATCCTCCTTTCCATTAGATTTAAATGCCTTGAATGCATGCCTCTTTTTATCGATTTCGGCCTTGACCTTCTTGTTAAGCCATATCGGTTTGAGTTTGGTACTCCTGTGCTTACTGCCCATGGGGATAAATATGTGAATATTGCTATCCAGCAACCCTTTTAAAGCATCCCACATTTCCAAAGTGTTCTTACCATGAAACAAAACTTCCCACTCAATGTTGTTTTATGCACATCTCAGCCTACTGAAGTTAGCCTTCCTAAAGTTAAATGTTTTTCTTGAACCCTTATAGCAATGTTTCCTGAAACTGATATCAAAAGTGATCATATAGTGATCACTGTTACCCAAGGTCTCCCCAACTTTAGTATCCGATATTGGGGGTAATTCCGAGTTGATCGCAGCAGCAAATTTGTTAGCAGTTGGGCAAAACCATTTGCACTGCAGGTTTGGCAGATATAACATTTGCAGAAAGAGTTAGATTTGGGTGGGGTGTGTTCAAACTGTAATCTAAATTGCAGTGTAAAAATAAAGCAGCCAGTATTTACCCTGCACAGATACAAAATAACCCACCCAAATCTAACTCTCTCTGCAAATGTTATATCTGCCACACCTGCAGTGCACATGTTTTACCCAACTGCTAACAAATTTGATGCTGCGATCAACTTGGAATTACCCCCATGATGTCCTCATTATTAGTAATTACTAGATCTAGTATAGTTGTACCCCTAGTTGGGTCCTCGACTAATTGAGACAAGTAGTGATCTTTTAATAAATTTAAGAACCTGTTACCCCTAGCTTTAACACATGAATCGTTATGTCACGGCGCCGCGGTCTCCATACTTACCTCTCCGGGCGCGCTGGGTCTCCGTGCGGCCGTCCTCGCTGGCGGGTCCCGGCGTCCGGCGCTCCATCCAGTCGGCGTGTGCTTCCGACGTCCTCGGGAGGTGCGGGTGACGTCATCGGCCCGTCCTCCAATCAGGTCCTGGCGGGAAGTTCAAATTCAGACGCCGGGCAGTGCTCCGGCGCCTGAGTATCATCGTTGCTACTGTACCTGTGATCTCCAGTGCTCCGTGCCTCCAGCATCTCCGTGCCTCCAAGCACCTCCGTGCCTCCAAGCACCTCCATGTCTCCAGCACCTCTGTGCCTCCAAGCACCTCCATGCCTCCAGCACCTCCGTGCCTCCAAGCACCTCCGTGCCTCCAGCACCTCCGTGCCTCCAAGCACCTCCGTGCCTCCAAGCACCTCCGTGCCTCCAGGCACCTCAGTGTCTCCACGCGCTACAGCGCCTACAAACACTTCTGTGTCTCCAAGTCCTGTGCACGTTAGTGCAGTTGTGTCTGCAGCACCTAGTATTCTGTGATTCACCAGCACCTTTCAAGTTCTCTCTTTCAGGAGACCTTCAGCGTCCACACGTGCCTCCTGTCCGCCGACCTGATCCTGCATGAGGAAAACTTACATCCGGCCATCTCTGCTGCGGTCCAGTTGCGGTTCCACTTCCCGGTCACCGGAAGAAGCCCCGAGTCCACAACCCTCCCAAACCAGGTCAGTGATAGTATACTCAGGCCACATGGACCCGGGGAATCGGAACACGGACTCAAGTGCCATCCAGAACCTGGCTTCCCGAGTACAAAGTCAGGAAGCGGCACAAGGTCAGGTGATGCAGTACCTCCAGGAGTTGTCCGGGCGTCTGGATCAGATTCAGGCGTCTCTAGCCTCAGTAATTCCGGCACCAGTTCCAGTAGCTGCACCAGTTGCCACCTCCAGCAATGTCCAACCATCGGCCGGTGCCACTCCGCGCCTTCAGTTGCCTACGCCGTCCTGTTATAATGGGAATCCTAAAAATTGTCGTGGTTTCTTAAACCAATGCGAGGTACATTTCGAGACTACTAGCACACAACTTTCCTACAGACCGGTCCAAGGTAGCATATATTATTTCTCTGCTGGAAGGATCTGCCTTGGATTGGGTGTCTCCTTTATGGGAATATTCTGATTGGTTTCCAATTACTCCGAATTCATCACGTCTTTTCGACAAATTTTTGACGAGCCCGGTAGGATGACCTCGGCCTCTTCTGACATACTCCGCATCCGTCAAGGCTCCCGATCCGTGGGTCAGTATGTGGTTCATTTCCAAACCATTGCCTCTGAACTTCGTTGGAATAATGAGGCTCTGAGAGCTGCTTTCTGGAACGGTCTTTCTGATCGCCTGAAGGATGAGTTGGTCACTCGAGAGCTTCCGGATTCTTTAGAGGAATTGATCTCTCTCTGTGTCAAGGTAGATCTCCGGATGCAGGAACGTGGAGGTGAACGTAGTCGATCGGATCGTTCCAGGTTCCGGCTTCCTCCTGCAAGGCAAGCGGTGGTCCCAAGTCCGGACGAACCCATGCAGATTAACCGATCCCGATTGTCCCCGGAGGAGCGGCAGCATCGTCATGAGAGTAAGCTCTGCCTGTACTGCGGAGCTGCGGGTCACTTCATCAAGTCCTGCAAATCCCGTCCGGAAAACGAGAAGGCCTAGCTTGTTCCGGAGGAGTCAAGTTGGGGGTTTCGACCAAATCTTCTCCCACTTCGGACTGTTTGCTTCCTGTAACGTTAATCACCAAGGCTACTTCCAAGTCTTTTGAAGCCCTGTTGGACTCCGGAGCTGCGGGGAATTTCGTTTCTTCTTTCTGTGTCCAAAGCCTGAATTTGGAAGTACGGTCAATCGAACGGCCTATTTTCTTGACAGCCATCAATGGTACTAGGATATCCAAGGGTATCATAACAGAACGCACGGTTCCAGTTAAACTACAGGTCGGGGCTCTACATTAAGAATATTTGGAGTTCCTGGTGATCCCGGAAATGCATCACGATCTGGTTCTCGGAATGCCTTGGCTCAAAAGTCACAATCCCCATATCGATTGGAAGACCGCACAGATTCGGTCTTGGGGTTCTTTTTGTCACGCCAACTGTCTCACCCCTGTCTGTCCGCTTCGTGTTTCTTCTAAGGCGGAGGAAGAACCTATCCCAGAGGCGTACCAAGAATTTAGAGATGTGTTTTCGGAACAAGCAGCTGACCAGTTACCACCCCACAGGGCTTGGGACTGCCCCATTGACCTTATCCCTGGGAAAATGCCACCTCGGGGTCGCATTTATCCTCTCTCCCTTCCAGAGACACAAGCTATGTCTGACTATATCAAATCCAATCTTCACAAGGGATTCATCCGTCCCTCTACCTCCCCGGCAGGAGCGGGCTTCTTCTTCGTGAAAAAAAAGGATGGAGGGTTAAGACCATGTATCGACTACCGCGACCTAAATGATATTACCATCAAAAATAAATACCCCTTGCCTCTAATCACAGAGCTATTTGATAGAGTTCGCGGTGCCCACGTTTTTTCCAAGCTCGATTTGAGGGGGGCCTATAACCTTATACGTATCAGAGAGGGAGATGAATGGAAGACCGCCTTCAATACCCGGGATGGGCATTATGAGTATCTGGTGATGCCGTTCGGTCTTAGCAATGCTCCTGCTGTCTTCCAGGGATTCGTCAACGAAATCTTCCGAGACATGTTATACCTAAGTGTCGTGGTGTATTTGGATGACATCCTGATTTTTTCAAAAGACCTTGCTGAACACAGGATACAAGTCAAAGAGGTACTCCGTCGTCTACGTGAGAATCACCTCTATGCCAAGATGTCCAAGTGTACCTTCGAAGTAACATCAATACCGTTCCTCGGTTATATCATCTCGGGGATGGAGCCTCGCATGGATCCGGAGAAACTCTCTGCCATTCGGGACTGGGCACAGCCACTCTCCTTGAAAGCAGTACAAAGATTCCTGGGTTTTGCGAACTATTATAGAAAGTTCATTAGAGGTTTCTCCACCATTGTTGCACCCATTACCGCCCTAACGAGAAAGGGTTCCAACCCGGGGTTGTGGCCTCCCGAAGCCATAGAGGCCTTTTCCCACTTGAAATCAGCTTTTATGTCCGCCCCAGTACTCCAACAACCAAATTTCGAGGAACCTTTCTTCCTAGAAGTCGACGCATCCTCGGTCGGAGTTGGGGCCGTTCTCTCTCAGTACGCCTCAGATAAGAAATTACATCCGTGCGGCTTTCACTCTCGTAAATTCTCTCCGGCTGAACGGAATTACACTATTGGAGACCAGGAACTCTTGGCGATTAAATCTGCCTTGGAAGAGTGGAGATATCTCTTAGAAGGGGCCAAACATGTGACTACCATTTACACTGATCACAAAAATTTGTTGTATATCAAAACCGCACAGTGCTTGAATCCTCGCAAGGCTAGATGGGCACTCTTCTTCACTCGATTTTCTTTTGTTATTAAATACCGAGCCGGGACTTTCAATACCAAAGCGGATGCACTGTCCCGTTCACAAACTCCCACAGATGATGAGGATTCCTTTGAACGGAGTTTAATTCTGAATCCAATTTCTGTCTCTTCTGCCTCGACTACTCCAGGTCCTCTTCCCGGAAGAATGTCCGTACCAGTTAAATTCCGGTCGAGGATACTACAGTGGGCCCATATCTCCAAATTCTCCGGTCATCCCGGCGCCCAGAAGATGTACAAGTTTCTGCAAAGATCTTACTGGTGGGACTCCATGAGGAAGGATGTACAGGATTACGTTAATTCCTGTCCCCAGTGTACACAGCATAAATCTCCCCGTTTACCTCCTGCTGGGTTACTTCGTCCTCTGTCCATTCCTATGAAACCCTGGACTCATATTTCCATGGACTTCATCACTGACTTGCCCCGTTCCAAGGGTTGCAACACCGTTTGGGTAATCGTCGACCGTTTTTCGAAGATGGCACACTTCGTTCCTTTGACTGGTCTACCAACAGCTCCGAAACTAGCTCTACTGTTTATCCAAGAACATTTTCGGTTGCATGGGTTGCCACAGGAAATAGTCTCTGATCGTGGGGTACAGTTCACCGCAAGGTTTTGGAAAGCCCTCTGTTCGACTCTGCAGATTAAACTTAAGTTTTCATCCGCTTATCATCCCCAAACGAATGGACAAATGGAACGAGTCAATCAAGATCTAGAGACTTTCCTCCGTCTTTATTTCTCCCCTTCACAGGACAACTGGGTGTAGTTGTTACCTTGGGTGGAGTTTGCCCATAATCATTCGTTTCATTCTTCCACTGGTGAATCTCCATTTTTCATCAACTATGGGTTCCATCCACGTGTTCCAGAATTACCAAGCCTTCCGATAGAAGAGGTTCCAGCTGTAACGTCCACTCTACAACACTTCGGACAAATTTGGAGTAAGATTCATGCTAATCTTAAGAAGGTTTCAGTCCGGTACAAGTTCTTTGCAGATAAGAAACGGCGAGCCGCTCCACAATACAAGGTTGGTGACAGGGTGTGGCTGTCCACACGTAATCTCCGGTTGAAGGTGCCCACCATGAAGTTTGCTCCAAGATTCATCGGTCCTTACCCTGTGCTACAAGTCCTGAATCCTGTGGTCTGCAAGCTGGGTTTACCTTCGCACCTACGTATACCCAATGCCTTCCATGTTTCTCTATTTCGTCCTCTCGTCCTTAATCGTTTTCATTCAAAGACCTCTAGCCCCACCTCAGTGGAGACTGAAACAGGGACAGACTTCGAGATCAAAAATATTCTAGACTCTCGTTATCTTCACAAGAATCTGCAATATCTGGTGGAATGGAAAGGATATGGTCCTGAGGAGAGAAGTTGGATAAAGGCCTCTGAGGTCTCGGCTCCTCGACTAGTCCGGATTTTCCATGCTAGACATCCTACGAAGCCGGGAAAGTGTCCAGTGGCCACTCCTAGAGGAGGGGGTACTGTCACGGCGCAGCGGTCTCCATACTTACCTCTCCGGGCGCGCTGGGTCTCCGTGCTGCCATCCTCGCTGGCGGGTCCCGGCGTCCGGTGCTCCGTCCAGCCGGCGTGTGCGTCCGACGTCCTCGGGAGGTGCGGGTGACGTCATCGGCCCGTCCTCCAACCAGGTCCTGGCAGGAAGTTCAAATTCAGACGCCGGGCAGTGCTCCGGCGCCTGAGTATCATCGTTGCTACTGTACCTGTGATCTCCAGTGCTCCGTGCCTCCAGCATCTCCGTGCCTCCAAGCACCTCCGTGCCTCCAAGCACCGCCGTGCCTCCAAGCACCTCCGTGCCTCCAGCACCTCCGTGCCTCCACCACCTCCGTGCCTCCAAGCACCTCCGTGCCTCCAGCACCTCCATGCCTCCAAGCACCTCTGTGCCTTCAGCACCTCCAGGCACCTCAGTGTCTCCACGCGCTACAGCGCCTACAAACACTTCTGTGTCTCCAAGTCCTGTGCACGTTAGTGCAGTTGTGTCTCCAGCACCTAGTATTCTTCTGTGATTCACCAGCACCTTTCAAGTTCTCTCTTTCAGGAGACCTTCAGCGTCCACACGTGCCTCCTGTCCGCCGACCTGATCCTGCATGAGGAAAACTTATATCCAGCCATCTCTGCTGCGGTCCAGTTGCGGTTCCACTTCCCAGTCACCGGAAGAAACCACGAGTCCACAACCCTCCCAAACCAGGTCATACCCCTTTTACACTCGCATTAAAATCCCGGGATATTGCACGTGAACGCGCATCATCCCGGGATTTTTGTCAGTGTGAAAGGGTACAGGGACAATTTCCCGGGTCGAGCATCCCGGGATTTCAACCCTGGTCTCGACCAGGGTTGGTCCCGGGAAGCTGGGTAGTGTGAAAGGGCCCGTCCCGGGATTCACTACCCGGGACTGTTAAAAGGCCTCCGATTGGATCTTTCATGGGCTCAGAAAAGATGATGTCATCTTTCAGAGCCCTGGGGAGCGTCCTTGATGCGTGTGAGGAAGGCAGCATGGCGACCTGGACACACCAGGAGGTTAGAGAGTTGCTGAGCATTAGGGGAGAGGAGGAAATAATGAGGCAGATCACAGGCACAGTTAAAGATGCAGTCATTTATAAAAACATCTCCAAGATGCTGGAAGCCAGGGGAATCATCCGCACACAGCAGCAAGTGTTAAACAAAATGAAAACTCTTAAAAAGCAGTTTCTGAATGTGCATGACAACAACAGGAAAAAGAGCGGTGTTGGCCGTATCGACTGGCAGTACTATGACATCTGTGGAAACAGCTATATGCAGTCCGGTGAGTCTGTCTTCCAGTTCACAGTACACTGCTACAGAAGGCACTCCAGAAGAGACACAGACAAGCAGTGACGTCTGTCCGTCATCCCCGTTGTTAATTGACGACACACCTGAGGACAGCGACACATCCTCCCAGCAGTCCATAAACACATCCAGAAACGACGACAGCATAACTGCAACCATTGAAGACGTCGTGGAAGCTCAGACCAGTGACAGTGGGACTGTACAAAGTACCGTCACCCCAACTTTACAGAAAAACAGTAAGTACATGTTTAGAAAATAACACTCATAGCACAAATCCACAATTGTTAATCATCCGGTTATGTGTATAGTATGAGTGGCCAGTGTGGCAGCAGCGTGGCGAGCGCAAATGAGCCCCTTGCAGGATCACTGTGCTCAGCACGCTGCTGGCACGGTGGCACGCTTTGCAATTTCTGCCCCCACCCAGGGGGGCTTTGCATTTTAATAAATAGTTCAATGTTGCAGAGTAGCTAGTGTGTAGGTGGATTAATGCCACAAACACATGTTTGCTAACGCTGCTATTTTTATATACGCTCATTTTGTATTTCTTCTCTTCACAGTTTACACCGTACCGCCTAGAAGGAAGAAACTGAACAGAGCGGAGCAAGTGGCTAAAGCCATGTCAAATGTCCTTGTCGACCAACTCCGAGAGATGGACGCTACAATGTCCGCACAGGAGGATGCAAGGCTCGACAGGTTTCTAGAGGCAGAACGCCAAATGCATGATGCATTTCTTTCCCAAGTCATGACAATGCAGGAACGCATGAGTAGAGAGCAGTATGACGCCACAGGGAATTGCACCAAATGAACATGGTGTTCTATGAGCGTATGACCAATACCTCAAGAGCACCAATCCAACACCACAACTCACAATACCCTGAGCAGGGTTTTTCATCATTTAATCCTGGCCCATACTATGCCCCAAATACTGCACCATCTAGTGCGCAAAGCTCAGAGTTTACTGTATTGCACAATTTGCCGTGAAACACAGTGAATTTCTTATTGTTGTTATTTGTTGTTAAATAACCACAGTGTGGTCATTGTTTATGCACAACTGTTTGTGCCTTCTTTAATTTTTTTTCTATGTTCTGTTTTGTATAGTGTCTACATTAAAGCACTTTTTATTTATTTTTTACACAGTAATAATATACTGCAGGGACACTGTGGTTTATGGTGTTGTATCCAAGCCTACCAGTGTTTTTTTTTTTTTTTATGCCAATCAAAACTTGTTTGCAAATCTATGCATAACATTCCCATTTGTGCGTAACAGTAGACCATGTTTTCAGTGTTTTCTACATTGTTTCTGCATATATACAAAGTTTGTGGCAATGTGGTTTTTTTGGAAAATCATAAATATTGAAACCAAAGATCAAAGGTGGAATACAAAATAAAAAAAAAACGTAATTCACCAAACATGTTGTGCTGATTCTTAAACACTATTGTACCAGTGCTGCAAGGTTGGACGTAATAGTGTGGCGTATTTGTACTGCAGCGGAGTTTGAGGCAGTCCCAAACAAAGCACCTTCCACATGTGGGTTTATAACCTCAGGGTCCTGCACAGTCCACTCAGGAAGGAATAGCTAATTTTTCAGTTCACAGATGTTGTGCAGTATACAGCACGCAGCTACTACATTAGGCATATTCTTTAGGTCCACATCATTGCGCTTCATCAAACAACGCCATCTTCCTTTTAACCTGCCAAAGGCGTTCCCAACCACCATCCTTGCTGAACTCAGGGTGTGAGTATAGGTTTGTTGCTCTGGGGTTAACTGGACCTGTTGGGTGTAGCCTTTCATAATCCAGGGGCGTAAAGGGTATGTAGCATCCCCGATGATGTGGAAAGGGATCTCCACCCCATTCACAATCTTTGCACACTCTTTGGGGTACAGCCAGCCTCCCTGGTTCTCCTCTACGATGTTGTACAGGTCAGAATTGGCAAGAACTCGGGAGTCATGAGATCGGCCTGGCCATCCAATAAACACATCTAGGAAACTAAAGAACAGTAAAATTTAAAAAAGTTAGAATGTAAAACTCACACATGCAACTCATCCCACCACCCCAAAAATAAACACTTACCAATATTTGTGGTCCACAACAGCCTGTAATATGATGGAGTGCCAGCCCTTCCTATTAAAATAGTCAGCATGGTTGTCACGTGGGGCAATAATGGGGATGTGTGTCCCATCAATCGCTCCTCCACACTGCGGATAGCCTCGCTTCACAAATCCTTTGATGGTATCCTGTAAGCGCTGTCCTTGTGGTAGAGATATGAAGTGCTTGTATAAGGTAGATACAATTGCTTTAGTCACCTGGTGGACTATGACACAGCAGGTGGAGATCGCAACACCGAACAAGCATGAGACTGAGCGGTACTCTCCTGGGGTAGCATACCACCACAATGCAATAGCTAATCTCCTGCGTGCCTCGATGGGTCTCCTAAGCCTGGTGGTCTGCATGTCAAGTGCTGGGGTAAGTAATTCCAGGATGTAGTTAAAGGTTGCACGAGACACACGGAAGTTAGCCATCCACTCCTCATCCTGGTAAGCTTCCACGGTCCTCATAAAGGCTTCTCCGTGCCGGCGATCTCTGGACCAAAATGAGCGGTTAGGGCCCATACTCACGCTCAGGATGGTACTCATCCTGGATGATATGAGGGCTCTCCTCCTGCGCAAATATTGGCGGCAACTAGCAGCCCTATCCAGCATAAATTGCGCCCTCTTCCTCCTCATAAAATATATGTGCAGTATACTGCACAGTGTGACAAGCTGCATCATGCTGTCAGTGGCTGTATGAAACATCTGCAAAGCAGAAAGAATCATGAGCTCAGGCATACACACTGGTACTCCGTCGGCCATGACTGCAGCAATGGTGTGAGCAGGCACCACCCATCCCTTTGTTGACTAGTGTGACCTCATCTATGTGAGCCAGAAAAGGCCATTTCTAATGACATGCATATGCATTTGCAGGGATATCCCGGGATCAGTGTAAATGGGGCTGTCCCGGGTCGATCCCAGGTCTTAGTGCAGCGTGAAAGGGGTCAGTCCCGGGAAGGCATCCTGGGACGCATCCCGGGAAGCATCCCGGGAGTGACCCGGAGTGCGAGTGTAAAAGGGGTATCAGTGATACGTTACTCCAATTAATATCAGGATAGTTAAAATCCCCAATAGCTAGGATGTCCCCCAATTCCGCAGCCTTTTCGATTTGCTGCAATAGTTGTTCTTCCTCATGTATGCTAATATCTGACTGTTTGTAGCATGTGCCTATAACTAATTTTTTTGCATCTCTACCCCCACTTGAGATTTCAACCCATAATGACTCCACGTTACCACCTGTCCCCCTCATAAAAAACCTCCTTTAAGTACGGTTCAAGAGACGGTTTAACATAAAGACAAACACCTCCTCCTCTTTTGTTTACCCCGTCCCTCCTGAAAAGAGAATACCCCTCCAAGTTTTCAACCCAGTCATGAGAGTCGTCCCACCATGTTTCCGTAATACCTATAATATCATACTCAGCCTTTGATGCTAACAATTCCAATTCCCCCATTTTACCTGCTAGACTTCTTGCGTTTGCAAGCATACATTTTAGATCAGTGGTTCCCTTATCCGCTTGTTTTTTTTTTAAAGGTATCCTATCATGGCTTACTAGAGCCTCCCTAGAATTACCCTTGTGGACTCTCCTTCTCGCTCCCTTACCACCCCCACCATACTTAATACTGCCCACCTTACTCGTCTCTTTGATCATCCCAGTGTTTCGGGCTGAATTCTCCGCCCTGACATAAGTATTATCTCTTATGCTACGTATATCTTTTTCTATATACTGTAAAGATGACACATAGATGTTGTTGGTAAATGCTTTTGCACTACATTTGTTAATACCCTTTTTAGAACCCTTGCTAATACCCTTGCCCTTGCCGGCTGCTCTTACCCCCCCCCCCCCTTCCTCTCCATCCCCATTTAGCTCACTAACTCCTTCTTTACTATTCTCGCTGCATGACCCATATTTTTTAACTAAACCCTCCCCCCAGGCTCCTAGTTTAAAAGCTCCTCCAACCTACTAACCATCCTTCCCCCCAGCACCGCAGCCCCTTCCTCATTCAGGTGCAATCCATTGCGACAAAAAAGATGGCGCCTGACTGAGAAGTCCGCCCAGTGTTCCAAGAACACAAACCCCTCCTTCCTACACCAGTCTCTCAGCCACACATTTACCTCCCTAATCTCCCTCTGCCTCCCTAGGCTAGTGCGTGGCACCGGTAATATTTCGGAGAATATTACCTTAGATGTCCTTTCTTTTAGTTTCTGGCCTAGGTCCCTATAATCTTTCTTTTTTTTTTGAGAAAAAGTTTTTATTGAATTTTGAACTTTTAACAAGATATTCATAAGATATACATTACAGGTATCACACATTGGTACATATCGCATTCAACTGTCAAATAGCAGTGGCAGAGTATCTATCTATGTACAATATCGAGTGAGTAAAGAATCAAACAGGCACGCATGCCAATGTATAGAAAGCTGTCAATAGATAGTGTAATACATTTGGTGTGTACCGTAGCTAAGGGCGAAGGAATATCTCTTAATGAAGCATTATAGCTTATAAAAGAAAAACAAAGAGTAAGTTTAAGATTAGAAGTAGAAGAGAAAAGAGGCAAGGAGAGGGAAGAGAAAAGAAGGGAGGGAGGATTGGGAAGAGAGGAAAGGGAGGAATGGTCGGGCGGTCCCAGTCGCCTGGGCAGTGCGTCAGATTATCCTCAGTTGGATAGGGTATTGTGATGGTTCCCATTATCTTATATGGTAGTTAGTGGAGGTTCAGCACCGTAGTGTGACGTCCAGGGTGACCACGTATTGCTAAAATTATCAGGGGTGTCCCGGAGAACCGCTGTAATACGTTCCAATCTATAGGTTTGCCATATAGCATTAATGGTAGCAGGGGTCGTGGGGGGTGACAGAGATTTCCAGTTAGCCGCGATTTGGCATTTGGCCGTATTTAAAATATGCTTAATTAGCTTTTGTTGGTGGCGAGGGGTGTGAGGTATTGGGCGAGAGAGCAGGGAATAGAGAGGAGACATCGGGATCGTCAATCCGAGGACCTTAAAGATAAGTCTATGGACCCTAGTCCAATATCCCTTAATTTGCGGGCAGTTCCACCAAATATGCAACAGGGTTCCGCGCTGGCCGCATTGACGCCAACAGTTATCCGAGCAGGAGGGGTAAATTGAATGGAGACGCGATGGTACCAGGTACCAACGGTAATATAGTTTGTAGGCATTTTCTTTAATTCGGACCGAAATGGAGCTCGTGGAAATTTCTTGCCTGATCTCAGACCACTCATCTGTCGTCAGGGTTTCACCTACCTCCCGCTCCCACGCTACTTCGTGGGGTTCCTTCGGGGGCGAGTTGTGAGCTAATAAGATTTGATATATAGTTGAGAGTAAGCCTTTAGTTGATCGGCAGGTACAGCAGAGGGATTCAAAGCTCGTTTTACCTCCCACTGGCGGTGTTCCGGAGATAGAGGCAAAAAAGTGGCGTATCTGCAAGAATTGATAAAAGGTTGAGCGTGGGAGCGAGAAACGGGATTGTAAGACGTCAAACGTGGGGAACGTATGTAGCGGGGCGATGTCTAGAAGGAAAAGTGAGTTATGGCTGGTCCAGGACTCAAAAGCTAAGTGGTTCTCCCCTGGCGGGAATGCCGGGTTGTTCCACAGAGGGGTGAGTAGAGGGTGAAAGGAGCGTAGCCGGTAAAGACGTGAGCAAAGGTCCCATATGGCAAGGGTGAATTTCACTGTGGGCAACAGCGAGGAAGCTGGGGGACGGCTATTCGGTCGACACCAGAGCAAGCTGTAGGGGGAATATCTGTGGAGTGTGGTAGTCTCTAGTTGCGTCCAGATTCTGTGTCCAGGATTATCGTGCCAAAGGACACATGTGGTTAAGTGAGCAGCTCTATAGTATTTAAGGAGGTCAGGAACTCCTAGACCCCCTTCTAGACGATGCTTTTGGAGGATTCGCATCTTTACTCTGGGCTTTCGCCCTGCCCAGATAAATCTGGTGAGGTCTGCTTGAAGATTTTTAAGGATTGAGGTGGGGACGTGGATGGGAAGAGTTTGCCATAGATATAACAGACGGGGCAGTAGTGTCATCTTAACGGCCGTCATGCGTCCAAACCAAGACAGAATGTATTTATTCCACTTTGTCATATCGTGTTTAATAGAGGTTAAGAGTCTGGGAAAGTTGGCAGCATAGAGACTAGAGTAGGACTTAGTGAGATAGATGCCCAGGTATTTGAGTTTATCAGCTCGCCAAGCACATGGGAAGGCGGCCTGTAGGAGTCGAAGATCTGGGTCCGCGACATGTAGGGCTAATATTTCGGTTTTGTCTGAGTTAATGTTGTAATTTGAAAATCTGCTATACGTAGCTATCTCCTCTATCAGATGTGGGAGGGAGGCAGGTGGGTCAGTCAGGGTGAGAATGACGTCATCGGCATATAGAGCAATTTTGTAATTGTGAGCTCCCGACATGACACCAGATATGTTACGGTTTAGTCTAATTCTAGCTGCCAACGGTTCCATAATAAGGGCGAAGAGTAGGGGGGAAAGGGGACAGCCCTGTCGGGTGCCGTTGCGTATGGGAAGAGGATCAGAGGAGAAGCCATTAATTAAGATAGAGGCTGAGGGGTTCTGATACAGCGAAGTAACGCCTTTATAGAAGGCGCCATGCAGGCCCATATTTAGGAGTGTTTGTTGTAGGAATGGCCAAGCTACCCTATCGAAGGCCTTTTCTGCGTCGAGAGCCACGACCAGCGTCGGGAGAGACTTGTCTTGTGCCAACTGGATAAGGTCAATGAGGCGCCTGGTATTATCTGCGGCTTGTCTGGAGGGAATGAAACCGACCTGGTCGGGGTGAATGAGGGCGGGCAAGAATGGAGCAAGTCTATTAGCCAAGATTTTGGCGAAAAGCTTTAGGTCCACATTCAAGAGCGAGATGGGTCGATAGTTCTTCATCTCCATCGGGTCCCTGTCAGGTTTCGGAATGAGGATAAGGTTGGCCCTGGTGGTGGCTGCATCGAATGAGTCCCCATCTAGGATTGCGTTAAACAGAGATTGGAGCATGGGGAGCAAAGAGGTAGTGAATTTTTTATAATATAGGGCGGTGAAGCCATCAGGGCCAGGGGCTGCGGTGCGGCGTAACTGCTGAATGGCCACTGAGATTTCCTCTGTGGAAATGGGGGCATTGAGTGTCAATATATCCGAGTCGGAAAGTTTAGGGAGTTTGCAAGTGGAAAGATAGTCTCGGAGTTTAGAGACGTGATCAGGATCTGCATCAAGAGTGGAAGGGAGATTGTACAAGGATGTATAATAATCCCGGAATTGGGCGGCCATTCACGATGGATCATATGTGGCAGACCCGTCCGCACAGCGTAGGGATATAATGCGATTTTGAGTGCGTTTCGCTCTTAGTTTTTGGGCTAGCAGGGTGTCAGCCTTATCAGATTTCTCATAGAACCTTTGGCGTGCCCATAAGAGTGCCTTGACTGCCTTTTTGGTGAGGATTTGGGATAGCTGACCTTTAACTGCTAGGAGTTTGGAATATGTTTTCTTTCTGGGGCGGCGCTGATGCAGAAGGGTCAAGGCGGCAAGTTCTGTTTCTAAAACTCGGATCCGTTGGGCTTCAGTTTTCTTTTGGGCAGCCGAAAGGCTTATAAGGTAACCTCGGATGGTGGCCTTATGTGCTTCCCATATTAGGGAGGGAGAGACGTCAGGAGTCGCATTTTCCGCATAATAGTTAGCTAAGGCGGTGGCAATATCAGCTACGGTGCATTTTTTAAGCAGAAGAGATTCATTTAGCCGCCAGAATCTGGTGGGGAGGGGTGAAGAGGATGAGATCTCGAGCAAAACAGCGGAGTGGTCCGACCAGGAGATAGGGAGCGTCTGGGCACTGAGGAGTTTACGAGTAGTGTCTCGGTCGACGAACATATAGTCTATGCGGGTATAGAGGTCGTGAGGCGGGGAGTAGTGAGTGAAACCCTTCGCTGAGGGGTACAAGGTCCTCCAACTGTCATACAGGTTATATAGTGTTAAATGCGTCTGCAGACGCTTGGCTAGTTTGGCGGGAGTAGAAGTAGTAGGGGCGGGGCGAGATCTGTCATGGAGTGGATCCAGCGTGACATTGCAGTCTCCACCAATTATAATCGTGCCCGTAGGAAGGCGGGATAGGCTGTCAAAAAAGGCTGTAAATAGAGAGCCCTGCTGCGCATTAGGGGCATATATGGAAGCCAAGATCAGGGGAGCTTGGTTATAGGAACATGAAAGGATAACGTAACGGCCCTGGGGGTCCAAGATAGTATCATGAACAGTTATAGGGAGGCCTCGACGTATCATAATAGCGGTTCCCCTTCGTTTGGTAGGCATGTTTGAATAATAGACATGTGGAAATTGTTTGCAGGACATAGAGGGGTGTGGGGGTTTAAAATGAGTCTCCTGAATTAGTACCACATCAGATTTTTGTCTGTTAAAGAATTGGATGGCCATGGCTCGTTTGGTGGGAGAGTTAAGGCCATTAGCATTAACCGATATAATTTTCAGGGTCATGGTGGGAAGAACTGTGGGTGACGCAAATAGAGGGGCGGGATGGGAGCGGTCCGACCATGGGGATGGAGAGGGGGAAAGGAGAAATAGAGACAGAGAGAAAAGGGGAAAGGGACTGTATGAAAATACAGAGGGGGAGAACCTTTTCCTGTAGAAGGGCAAGGTTTAACATTAAAAGGAAAAACGCCATCCTGGCGTATCCTTCGGGGGGGGACGTGGCATTGTGACAGAACGATAAGTAGGGTAAGGAGGGGCATAGGGGAGGGAGAGGTTGTAATAGGAACGACCAAGTGACAGGGGGGAATAAAGGTAGCGAGGAGGATCGCATTATTGAGATAAATAGGAGTAGTGTGAGCGGTATAGATATGATGAGGGAGAAGGATAAAGCATGCAATGGTGTCGGATACTAAACCAACATCGGTCCTACCAGGAGACTATGAACAGTAACAAATGAGCGCCACGCTAATCATAGGCCAACATGAACAAACATGAAAACATACTATAGAAATAATAAAAACATAAATAAAATTTGAAAAAAGAAAACAGCTTGACGCTCACGCGTAGCCAAGTGGACCGCGCCGTCCGAGGCGTCGCAGCCAGTCGGCCACGCAGAGGGCCTGAGTAAATACATGTGATCACTTAGCGCGTCAAGGCAGTAGAGTATGCAGATTAGGGTATTCAGCAACTATACGTATCACATTTAACAAGGATTGTATCATGGGGTGCCTGCGAGCAGTCAAGTAGAGGACTACTCCGGGGCCGGGGCCCTTGGGCTTGAGATTAAGGGTGACATCTGGTCTTGGGTCAAAATCGACATCAGTCTAACCAGGAGATTATGAATAATAACAATAACAAGTGTGCACTATGTTAATCATAAACCAACATGAACAGACATGATAACATACTATAGAAGTAAAAATAAATAAATAAAAGAAAAAAGAAAAACTATTTGACTCTCACGCGTAATCAAGTGGACAGCACCGCCCATGGCGTCGCAGCGACTCGGCCACGCGGAGAGCCTGAAAAACATATATGAAAACATGGCAAACCGAAGTATGAAGGCCTTCATACTATAGAAATAAAAAATAAAAATAAATAAATAAGACAAAAATATAAATGGAGAACTATTTGACTCTCACGCGTAACCAAGTGGAGAGCACCGCCCATGGCGCCGTAGCCAGCAGGTCACACGTAGAGCCTGAAAAACGTATATGAATACGTGGCGAACCGAGGTATGTAAGCTTTCAGTAATTATTGAGTGTACATTTAACACGGGTATCTGAAATCTTTCAAGTAGAAGACCATTCCGGGGCTGGGGCCCGTGGGCTTGAGATTGAGGGTGACATCTGGTCTTGGGTTGATTCAGGAAGATCTTCAAAAATGCCAAAAGTTTTAAGTAGATCAGCTCCTTGCGTTGGTGTCTTGACTGTGAAAGTCTTCCCATTCTGCGTTACCTGCAGTGAGAAGGGGAAGCCCCACTTATATTTTATGGAGTGGGCTCGGAGAACCTTGGTAATATGTGCTAGGTCTCTGCGCTTCTTGAGTGTAGAGGGGGCAAGGTCCTGGAACAGCTGTAACTGGGAGCCCGCATAAGACACCGTCGTTAGACCTCTAGCCGCCAGCATGACCCGCTCTTTGGTGGCGTAGTAATGAAAACGTATAATGACGTCTCGTGGCGGTTGTGTCGGAGGCGGTCTAGGGCGGAGGGCCCTGTGGGCTCGGTCTAGCTGGAGAAGGGCCTCGGGGACATCCGGCGTCAGTTGTAAAAAAAGGCTCTCCAGATACTCAGGGAGAGAGCTGGGGGACACATTTTCAGGGATGTTGCGGACTCGGATGTTATTCCGACGATTGCGGTTGTCCATATCCTCTAGTTGTTCTTTGTACGCTTCCATATCTGCCCGAATATCCAAAAGTTCCTGTTCCACCACCGTTTGAAATTGGCAGACGTCGTCCACTTTGCGCTCTAGTGTATCTGTGCGGGAGCCCAAGTCGGCTATTTCGGATCTGAACTCAGTTAAAACCGACCTCATTTCTGACTGAATCGTTTTTGTAACGATAGCCACCACATCCTGAGTGGTCAATGGGCTGCTGGAGGTGGCGATGTCAGCTGGATCAAAGGATTGTTCAGTTGATGGGGAGCTCCGGGTGGAGGAGCCGGACTTCTCCCAAGCACGCAGGATACTAGCTTTAGGTATCTGAGAGTTCTTGCGGTTTTTTTGCGACATTGTAAATAGGGCGCTTTGTACCAATGTAATAGAATAATGCAATATGTATGGCAGAGCCCCCTGTCACTTCGTGGTCGTTATGCTTAAGGGGCCATGAGCTCTATGAGGCTCAGCGAGCGGGGAGAGAAATTTGGTTTGGTAATGGAGTGCAGGTCACACTTGCAGGTCGCTCTTGCGATGGGTAGGTGGGGTGAGGGCTATCCAAGCACCTGCACTGTGGGACCGCAGCTTTCCTCGTAGTTAGCGAGGGGAGGGTGGAGGGTCGGTGGTTCCGTGCCTCCAGGGCGCGGGCACTCCCCAGGAATCCAGGTTAGGATGCCGTGTCGTAGGAGGTCCAGGGGTCCTGTGTCGTTGGCTTCAGACAGGTTATTACTCGTGGGGGTGGAATAGAGGAGACGCGGGTCCCGCAATAAGCAGCGGGCCGCGAGAGGGCTCACCCGTCGGGTCCGGTGGTGTCTAGGGGCCGCTTTGTCTGTCAGCAGGCAGTGATGATGGCCGGTGACCTCAGTGGGGTTCGGCAGGCAGGAATCAGTTTGGCATCACCCCACAGCTCCAGACACCCCCACAGGCAGTGGGGAGTGAGTGAGCTTTAGTTAATATAACAGTCCTGGATGTGATATCAATTTGGTGAGGTGTGGAGTTGTGAGCCAGATAGCTCAGAAAGGGCTCTCTATGTGGGCAGCCTGTGTGTACTGTAACTTTGAATCCAAGATGGCCGCCGCAGCTGTGACAGGCTGGAGGATGTCTCCTTGTGTGTGGAGCCCGTGGGTCCCTGGATGATTCCCTCCCTATAACCAGGTACCTGAGGGTCTTGGGGAGGTCTCCAGACTGCTGTGGGGTCCAAGGGGTGTCCGTAGGGCGCGTCCCGGGTCCCGCTGCGGCCGCGCGCCGCTCTGGAGCTTCCCGCCGGGCCTCCTCCAAACTCGAGGCCCCGGCTTCAGTGGTTGGCATAGGCCGCAATGCCGGATTCGTCCGCTGTATGACAGCGCTGTCCAGGGACGCACAGCAGGGCACTCTCCTGCGGCAAATACCCCACCTGGGTGTGTTTCACTCCAGGTTTGGCTGTGGATAAGGGGTATATTTGGGTTTATCCTTGGGAGCTCCTCCGCAGCACGTCTGCTCCAGGATACAGCTAGGCCACGCCCCCGGCCTATAATCTTTCTTAAGGACATCCCACCTGCCGCTAACTTTGTCATTGGAGCCAACGTACACCAAGACCACCGTGTCTTTCCCAACCTCTCCCAACAATCTATCTACTTGGTCCGCGATGTGCCGTACCTGAGCACCCGGGAGACAACAGACCAAATGGCGATCCCGGTAGCAGATTGCCTTCCTGATGATAGAGTCCCCTACCACCACCATCTGCCTGGGTGCCTATGTCCTCGAGTTCTAATACTTCTCTTCCTTTGAAGAATGTTTCCCTCCTGAACTTTGTTAAGACCCTTAGTAGATTTGAAAGTTTGTATCATGTCCCTCCTTTCCCTTCTCTCCTCCAAACTATACTTGTTAAGATCTTTTAGCCTTTCCAGGTAAGTTTTGTAATTTAGGCCATGCACCATTTTAGTTGCCTTTCTTTGTACACTCTCTAATGTATTTATATCTTTCTGGAGATATGGTCTCCAGAACTGGACACAGTATTCCAGATGGGGCCGTACCAATGACCTATACAGTGGTATTATTACTTCTTTTTTCCTGCTACTGATTCCTCTCCCTATGCAACCAAGCATCTGACTTGCCTTTCCCATAGCTTTGTTGCATTGCATTCCTGCCTTTAAGTCACTTGAAATAGTGACTCCTAAATCCCTTTCCTCCTCAGTAGTTTCCATTATAGTACCCTTGATACTATAATTAGCCTTTGGGTTTTTGAGACCCAAGTGCATGATTTGGCTTTTTTTTTTTTTGCATTAAACTGTAGTTACCACGTTCTTGACCATTTCTCAAGCCTACCTAGGTCATCAATCATTTGTTTTACCCCTCCCGGTGTGTCTACTCTGTTGCAAATCTTTGTATCATCTGCAAAAAGGCATACTTTCTCTTTAATACCATTTACAATGTCACCAACAAAGATATTAAAGAGAATTGGTCCAAGTACAGATCCCTGGGGTACTCCACTGGTAACATTTCCTTCCAAAGATTGCACTCCATTTACTGCAACTGTCTGTGTCCTATCCTGCAACCAGGTTCTTATCCATTTAACAGTTTTATAATCCACCCCCCACGCTTTCAAGTTTATTTAGCAGTCTGCGATGTGGGACAGTGTCAAATGCCTTACTAAAGTCTAGATATGCTACATGTACAGCTCCCCCTTGATCTATTATTTTCGTCACAGAGTCAAAAAAGTCAATAAGATTTGTTTGGCATGATCTCCCACCAGTAAATCCATGCTGTTTTGGATCCTGTAAGTTGTTTGATTTAAGATATTCCACAACTCTTTCTTTTAAGAATTTTTCCATTACTTTCCCTACTACTAATGTAAGGCTTACTGGTCTGTAGTTACTTGCTTCTTCCTTGCTTCCACTTTTGTGCAGTGGAACTACATTCACTCTTTTCCAGTCCTCTGGAATGGCACCTGTATTTAGTGACTGGTTAACTAATTCTGTTAAAGGTGTCACCAGCACATCTTTTAGCTCTTTAAGTATCCTTAGGTGTATCCCATCTGGCCCCATTGATTTATCTACTTTTAGTTTTGAAAGTACTGTTAGCACCTTCTCCTCTGTAAATGTACTTTCATCTACCTTATTTTTTGAATGTCCTTGCAACTTAACTGTGGCCCCTTCCCTCTTCCTTCTGTAGTAAATACTGAGCAAAAATAATTATTTAGGTGCTCTGCTATTGCCTTGTCTCCCTCCACCAAATGCTCAGTCTCTGTCTTAAGTCTTATTATTCCTCCATTTGATTTTCTCCTATCACTTATATACTTAAAAAAAAGTTTTGCTCCCTTTATCAACTGACTGGGCCGTTTTCTCCTCAGCTTCTGCCTTTGCATGTCTGATCACTTTCTTAGCATCCTTCCGTCTGTTAAGATACACCTCTTTGTCGTTATTATTTTGAGTCTGTTTGTATTTCCTAAAAGCCATCTTTTTTGCTTTAACGCTAGTTGATACTTCTTTTGTGAACCACACTGGCTTCCTTTACCTGGTGCTTTTCCTAACCCTTTTGATACAAAGGTCTGTTGCCCTTAGTATTGCACTTTTCAGTTTTCCCACCACTCCTGCACTCGTTCCAAGTTCCTCCAGTCCACTTAAACATCTCCCCATTTTTGCAAAGTCAGCATTTCTAAAAATCCAACACCTTTGTTTTTGTGTGACAGGAGTTGGATCCTGTCTTTATACTAAACCATCACTGGATCCCAGGTGCTCACCCACATATATGTCTGATATCCTGTCACCATTTGTAAGAATTAAATCTAATATTGAGTCTTTGCGAGTGGGCTCCCTCACCAATTGCTTGAGTGATGCTCCCTGTAAGGAATTTAGAAATGTGTAACTTGTAGCTGAACTTGCAAAAGACCCCTCCCAATTTACATCAGGTAAATGAAAGTATCCCATGATTATGACTTCTCCCTTTAAAGCCATTTTTTTTGTGATGTTGAAACAATAGGTTCCTGTCCAAATCCTGCCCCTGGCCTGGTGGTCTATATATCACTAGTGATGAGCACCGGAAATTTTTCGGGTTTTGTGTTTTGGTTTTGGGTTCGGTTCCGCGGCCGTGTTTTGGGTTCGAACGCGTTTTGGCAAAACCTCACCAAATTTTTTTTGTCGGATTCGGGTGTGTTTTGGATTCGGGTGTTTTTTTCAAAAAACCCTAAAAAACATCTTAAATCATAGAATTTTGGGGTCATTTTGATCCCAAAGTATTATTAACCTCAATAACCATAATTTACACTCATTTTCAGTCTATTCTGAACACCTCACACCTCACAATATTATTTTTAGTCCTAAAATTTGCACCGAGGTCGCTGGATGGCTAAGCTAAGCGACCCAAGTGGCCGACACAAACACCTGGCCCATCTAGGAGTGGCACTGCAGTGTCACGCAGGATGGCCCTTCCAAAAAACACTCCCCAAACAGCACATGACGCAAAGAAAAAAAGAGGCGCAATGAGGTATCTGTGTGAGTAAGCTAAGCGACCCTAGTGGCCGACACAAACACCTGGCCCATCTAGGAGTGGCACTGCAGTGTCACGCAGGATGGCCCTTCCAAAAAACACTCCCCAAACAGCACATGACGCAAAGAAAAAAAGAGGCGCAATGAGGTAGCTGTGTGAGTAAGCTAAGCGACCCTAGTGGCCGACACAAACACCTGGCCCATCTAGGAGTGGCACTGCAGTGTCACGCAGGATGGCCCTTCCAAAAAACACTCCCCAAACAGCACATGACGCAAAGAAAAAAAGAGGCGCAATGAGGTAGCTGTGTGAGTAAGCTAAGCGACCCTAGTGGCCGACACAAACACCTGGCCCATCTAGGAGTGGCACTGCAGTGTCACGCAGGATGGCCCTTCCAAAAAACACTCCCCAAACAGCACATGACGCAAAGAAAAAAAGAGGCGCAATGAGGTAGCTGTGTGAGTAAGCTAAGCGACCCTAGTGGCCGACACAAACACCTGGCCCATCTAGGAGTGGCACTGCAGTGTCACGCAGGATGGCCCTTCCAAAAAACACTCCCCAAACAGCACATGACGCAAAGAAAAATGAAAGAAAAAAGAGGTGCAAGATGGAATTGTCCTTGGGCCCTCCCACCCACCCTTATGTTGTATAAACAGGACATGCACACTTTAACCAACCCATCATTTCAGTGACAGGGTCTGCCACACGACTGTGACTGAAATGACGGGTTGGTTTGGACCCCCACCAAAAAAGAAGCAATTAATCTCTCCTTGCACAAACTGGCTCTACAGAGGCAAGATGTCCACCTCATCATCATCCTCCGATATATCACCGTGTACATCCCCCTCCTCACAGATTATCAATTCGTCCCCACTGGAATCCACCATCTCAGCTCCCTGTGTACTTTGTGGAGGCAATTGCTGCTGGTCAATGTCTCCACGGAGGAATTGATTATAATTCATTTTAATGAACATCATCTTCTCCACATTTTCTGGATGTAACCTCGTACGCCGATTGCTGACAAGGTGAGCGGCGGCACTAAACACCCTTTCGGAGTACACACTTGTGGGAGGGCAACTTAGGTAGAATAAAACCAGTTTGTGCAAGGGCCTCCAAATTGCCTCTTTTTCCTGCCAGTATAAGTACGGACTGTCTGACGTGCCTACTTGGATGCGGTCACTCATATAATCCTCCACCATTCTTTCAATGGGGAGAGAATCATATGCAGTGACAGTAGACGACATGTCCGTAATCGTTGTCAGGTCCTTCAGTCCGGACCAGATGTCAGCATCAGCAGTCGCTCCAGACTGCCCTGCATCACCGCCAGTGGGTGGGCTCGGAATTCTGAGCCTTTTCCTCGCACCCCCAGTTGCGGGAGAATGTGAAGGAGGAGATGTTGACAGGTCGCGTTCCGCTTGACTTGACAATTTTGTCACCAGCAGTTCTTTGAACCCCAGCAGACTTGTGTCTGCCGGAAAGAGAGATCCAAGGTAGGTTTTAAATCTAGGATCGAGCACGGTGGCCAAAATGTAGTGCTCTGATTTCAACAGATTGACCACCCGTGAATCCTTGTTAAGCGAATTAAGGGCTCCATCCACAAGTCCCACATGCCTAGCGGAATCGCTCTGTGTTAGCTCCTCCTTCAATGTCTCCAGCTTCTTCTGCAAAAGCCTGATGAGGGGAATGACCTGACTCAGGCTGGCAGTGTCTGAACTGACTTCACGTGTGGCAAGTTCAAAAGGTTGCAGAACCTTGCACAACGTTGAAATCATTCTCCACTGCGCTTGAGACAGGTGTATTCCACCTCCTATATCGTGGTCAGTTGTATAGGCTTGAATGGCCTTTTGCTGCTCCTCCAACCTCTGAAGCATATAGAGGGTTGAATTCCACCTCGTTACCACTTCTTGCTTCAGATGATGGCAGGGCAGGTTCAGGCGTTTTTGGTGGTGCTCCAGTCTTCTGTACGTGGTGCCTGTACGCCGAAAGTGTCCCGCAATTCTTCTGGCCACCGACAGCATCTCTTGCACGCCCCTCTCGTTTTTTAAATAATTCTGCACCACCAAATTCAAGGTATGTGCAAAACATGGGACGTGCTGGAATTTGCCCAGATTTAATGCACACACAATATTGCTGGCGTTGTCCGATGCCACAAATCCACAGGAGAGTCCAATTGGGGTAAGCCATTCTGCGATGATCTTCCTCAGTTGCCGTAAGAGGTTTTTAGCTGTGTGCGTATTCTGGAAAGCGGTGATACAAAGCGTAGCCTGCCTAGGTAAGAGTTGGCGTTTGCGAGATGCTGCTACTGGTGCCGCCGCTGCTGTTCTTGCGGCGGGAGTCCATACATCTACCCAGTGGGCTGTCACAGTCATATAGTCCTGAGCCTGCCCTGCTCCACTTGTCCACATGTCCGTGGTTAAGTGGACATTGGGTACAACTGCATTTTTTAGGACACTGGTGAGTCTTTTTCTGAGGTCTGTGTACATTTTCGGTATCGCCTGCCTAGAGAAATGGAACCTAGATGGTATTTGGTACCGGGGACACAGTACCTCCAGCAAGTCTCTAGTTGCCTCTGCAGTAATGATGGATACCGGAACCACGTTTCTCACCGCCCAGGATGCCAAGGCCTCAGTTATCCGCTTTGCAGCAGGATGACTGCTGTGATATTTCATCTTCCTCGCAAAGGACTGTTGGACAGTCAATTGCTTGGTGGAAGTAGTAAAAGTGGTCTTATGAGTACGACTTCCCCTCTGGGATGACCATCGACTCCGAGCAGCAACAACAGCAGCGCCAGCAGCAGTAGGCGTTACACGCAAGGATGCATCGGAGGAATCCCAGGCAGGAGAGGACTCGTCAGAATTGCCAGTGACATGGCCTGCAGGACTATTGGCATTCCTGGGGAAGGAGGAAATTGACACTGAGGGAGTTGGTGGGGTGGTTTGCGTGAGCTTGGTTACAAGAGGAAGGGATTTACTGGTCAGTGGACTGCTTCCGCTGTCGCCCAAAGTTTTTGAACTTGTCACTGACTTATGATGAATGCGCTGCAGGTGACGTATAAGGGAGGATGTTCCGAGGTGGTTAACGTCCTTACCCCTACTTATTACAGCTTGACAAAGGCAACACACGGCTTGACAAATGTTGTCCGCATTTCTGTTGAAATACTTCCACACCGAAGAGCTGATTTTTTTGGTATTTTCACCAGGCATGTCAATGGCCCTATTCCTCCCACGGACAACAGGTGTCTCCCCGGGTGCCTGACTTAAACAAACCACCTCACCATCAGAATCCTCCTGGTCAATTTCCTCCCCAGCGCCAGCAACACCCATATCCTCCTCATCCTGGTGTACTTCAACACTGACATCTTCAATCTGACTATCAGGAACTGGACTGCGGGTGCTCCTTCCAGCACTTGCAGGGGGCGTGCAAATGGTGGAAGGCGCATGCTCTTCACGTCCAGTGTTGGGAAGGTCAGGCATCGCAAATGACACAATTGGACTCTCCTTGTGGATTTGTGATTTCGAAGAACGCACAGTTCTTTGCTGTGCTTTTGACAGCTTGAGTCTTTTCATTTTTCTAGCTAGAGGCTGAGTGCTTCCATCCTCATGTGAAGCTGAACCACTAGCCATGAACATAGGCCAGGGCCTCAGCCGTTCCTTGCCACTCCGTGTGGTAAATGGCATATTGGCAAGTTTACGCTTCTCCTCCGACGATTTTATTTTAGATTTTTTAGTCCTTTTTTTACTGATATTTGGTGTTTTGGATTTTACATGCTCTGTACTATGACATTGGGCATCGGCCTTGGCAGACGACGTTGCTGGCATTTCATCGTCTCGGCCATGACTAGTGGCAGCAGCTTCAGCACGAGGTGGAAGTCGATCTTGATCTTTCCCTATTTTTGGAACCTCAACATTTTTGTTCTCCATATTTTAATAGGCACAACTAAAAGGCACCTCAGGTAAACAATGGAGATGGATGGATACTAGTATACTTATGGATTGACGAGCGACTGCCGACACAGAGGTAGCTACAGCCGTGGACTACCGTACTGCGTCTGCTGCTAATATAGACTGGATGATAATGATATAAAAAATATATATATATATCACTACTGCAGCCGGACAGGTATATATTATATAATGACGGACCTGCTGGACACTGTCAGCTCAGCACTGCAGACTCCTAAAGTAAGCTACTAGTATTAAGAAGATAGAAAAAAAAAAAAAAACACCACGGGTAGGTGGTATACAATTATGGATGGACGAGCGACTGCCGACACAGAGGTAGCTACAGCCGTGGACTACCGTACTGCATCTGCTGCTAATATAGACTGGATGATAAAGATATAAAAAATATATATATATATCACTACTGCAGCCGGACAGGTATATATTATATAATGACGGACCTGCTGGACACTGTCAGCTCAGCACTGCAGACTCCTAAAGTAAGCTACTAGTAGTATCAAGAAGATAGAAAAAAAAAAAACACCACAGGTAAGTGGTATACAATTATGGATGGACGAGCGACTGCCGACACAGAGGTAGCTACAGCCGTGGACTACCGTACTGCGTCTGCTGTTAATATAGACTGGATGATAATGAGATATAAAATATATATATATCACTACTGCAGCCGGACAGGTATATATTATATAATGACGGACCTGCTGGACACTGTCAGCTCAGCACTGCAGACTCCTAAAGTAAGCTACTAGTATCAAGAAGATAGAAAAAAAAAAAAACCACCACGGGTAGGTGGTATACAATTATGGATGGACGAGCGACTGCCGACACAGAGGTAGCTACAGCCGTGGACTACCGTACTGCGTCTGCTGCTAATATAGACTGGATGATAATGATATAAAAAAAATATATATATATCACTACTGCAGCCGGACAGGTATATATTATATAATGACGGACCTGCTGGACACTGTCAGCTCAGCACTGCAGACTCCTAAAGTAAGCTACTAGTATTAAGAAGATAGAAAAGAAAAAAAAACACCACGGGTAGGTGGTATACAATTATGGATGGACGAGCGACTGCCGACACAGAGGTAGCTACAGCCGTGGACTACCGTACTGCGTCTGCTGCTAATATAGACTGGATGATAATGATATAAAAAATATATATATCACTACTACAGCCGGCCAGGTATATATTATATAATGACGGACCTGCTGGACACTGTCAGCTCAGCACTGCAGACTCCTAAAGTAAACTACTAGTAGTATCAATAAGATAGAAAAAAAAAAAACACCACAGGTAGGTGGTATACAATTATGGATGGACGAGCGACTGCCGACACAGAGGTAGCTACAGCCGTGGACTACCGTACTGCGTCTGCTGCTAATATAGACTGGATGATAATGATATAAAAAATATATATATATATCACTACTGCAGCTGGACAGGTATATATTATATAATGACGGACCTGCTGGACACTGTCAGCTCAGCACTGCAGACTCCTAAAGTAAGCTACTAGTAGTATCAAGAAGATAGAAAAAAAAAAACACCACAGGTAGGTGGTATACAATTATGGATGGACGAGCGACTGCCGACACAGAGGTAGCTACAGCCGTGGACTACCGTACTGCGTCTGCTGCTAATATAGACTGGATGATAATGAGATATAAAATATATATATATCACTACTGCAGCCGGACAGGTATATATTATATAATGACGGACCTGCTGGACACTGTCAGCTCAGCACTGCAGACTCCTAAAGTAAGCTACTAGTATCAAGAAGATAGAAAAAAAAAACAACACCACGGGTAGGTGGTATACAATTATGGATGGACGAGCGACTGCCGACACAGAGGTAGCTACAGCCGTGGACTACCGTACTGCGTCTGCTGCTAATATAGACTGGATGATAATGATATAAAAAATATATATATATATCACTACTGCAGCCGGACAGGTATATATTATATAATGACGGACCTGCTGGACACTGTCAGCAGAATGCGTTTATAGAATAAAAAAAACACCACACGACGAGTGTTTAACTTTTTCAGGCAGACAATCACAATATACTGGTGGTCAGTGGTCACTGGTCAGTCACACTGGCACTGGCAGTGGCACTCTGGCAGCAAAAGTGTGCACTGTTAAAAATATGTACTCCTGCTATAACTGCTCCCCAGTCTCCCCCACAATTAAGCTGTGTGAGCAGTGAGCACTCAGCACAGTCAGATATACAGTATTACATAGATGATGCAGCACACTGAGGGCACACTGAGGCTGAGCACAGATATGGTATGTGACTGTGTCACACTGTGTATCGTTTTTTTTTCAGGCAGAGAACGGATTAATTAAACTGGTGGTCACTGGTCACACTATCAGCAAGTAGTACTCCTAATATGCTCCCCAAAATTAGTAAATCAAGTGTCACTCTCTACTACTCTCTAGTCTACTCTAAACGGAGAGGACGCCAGCCACGTCCTCTCCCTATCAATCTCAATGCACGTGTGAAAATGGCGGCGACGTGCGGCTCCTTATATAGAATCCGAGTCTCGCGATAGAATCCGAGCCTCGCGAGAATCCGACAGCGGGATGATGACGTTCGGGCGCGCTCGGGTTAACCGAGCAAGGCGGGAAGATCCGAGTCTGCCTCGGACCCGTGTAAAAAGCGTGACGTTCGGGGGGGTTTGGTTTCCGAGAAACCGAACCCGCTCATCACTATATATCACCCCAGTGTGAATAATGTCCTTCCCCCTGGTTTCTATGGTGACCCAAAGGGCCTCAGTTTGTCTTCAATGTTTTGTATTAAAGTAGCATTTATGCTTTTTTTTAACATACATTGCTACCCCTCCTCCTATTCTTCCCATTCTATCTTTTCTAAATAAATTGTATCCTGGTATAGCTATGTCCCAGTCATGACTCTCATTGCACTATGACTCTGTAATTGTCACAATATCCAGGTTATCCCTTGTCATTATTGCAATTAGTTCTGGAATATTGTGTCCTAAGCTCCTAGCATTTACACACATAGCTTTAAGTTTTTTGTCTGTGCATATGTTATTAGTAGCCATGTCCAGACAGTACAATATAAATGACAAGTTTAAAGTTGAAATTACCTGTTTAGTGATGTTGCTTGTTTTTTTTTTACTAATCAGGAATCACACTCTGCCCTTTACACCATGACTACACCTCACTAAATGTAAAGATATAGGCCCTCATTCCGAGTTGATCGGTCGCAAGGCGAATTTAGCAGAGTTACACACGCTAAGCCGCCGCCTACTGGGAGTGAATCTTAGCTTCTTAAAATTGCGACCGATGTATTCGCAATATTGCGATTACTAACTACTTAGCAGTTTCAGAGTAGCTCCAGACTTACTCTGCCTGTGCGATCAGTTCAGTGCTTGTCGTTCCTGGTTGACGTCACAAACACACCCAGCGTTCGCCCAGGCACTCCCACCGTTTCCCCGGCCACTCCTGCGTTTTTTCCGGAAACGGTAGCGTTTTCAGCCACACGCCCCTGAAACGCCGTGTTTCCGCCCAGTAACACCCATTTCCTGTCAATCACATTACGATCGCCGGAGCGAAGAAAAAGCCGTGAGTAAAAATACTTTCTTCATAGTAAAGTTACTTGGCGCAGTCGCAGTGCGAACTTTGCGCATGCGTACTAAGCGGATTTTCACTGCGATGCGATGAAAAAGAACGAGCGAACAACTCGGAATGAGGGCCATAGTACACCTGACCACAAATGGTCAAATGATCAAAGACAGCATGCAATAATAAACTGTGTTTCACTGAGCAACTTCCCCACACATGCAATGCCAATTACAAGCCAATCATTACATCGAAAAACATACATGAGTTTGCATAAGAGAGAACTGTAGTGAGCAGATTAGGGATGTCTTTTCATACTGTAGCTTAAAAAGACAGATAACATTGGTGCAGGTGAGAATTCAGATGTTTTTGGTAAACTATAGACATAAATTTGAGTAGTTGTGGATGAAGTAGAAAGGTTTTGCAGCGTTCCTAACACAGATTTAAGTTATAAGTGTCTGGGTTACTCAGACTGGAGTAGTTTGATGTGTAGAGTAGGTGGACTCACATTTGTTTGAAAGCTGCCTTTCAGTGTTCCAGACTGTGGGTTGATTGTTGTCCGTCTGTTTTCCTTTGGTTTAACATCGGTGTAACGTCGAAATTATGTTTAAAATTGTAGTTATCCTTTGAATAATGTCCTTTGAAGTAATGGCCACATGCCTATCGGCCCAAGCCTCCTTAATGCTCTTTAAGTAGTGGACCAAGCATGTGAATACACTGATTACACCGAACTCCAATGAACCCTCCCCCAGCAATGGCTAGTAATAAAACAGTGTAAAGAAAACAAGCTAACATACCAACCAACTGAGATTTAACAGAGTCATGCCCTCATGCCTATACTCAGGAGATAACATTCCAATTTATCAATAGCAATATATGTTGGCGCACAGTTGATTGGTGAGCATGGCGCGGATGTTACACTTATTCCATGTAGGTTATGATTTCCCATAACATAGAAGAGATCCCCGTGGGATATTTTATCAAAATTTGAGGGGGGGAAATTAAATTGTATCCTTTTTAAACTAAAAGAGTGAAGGCTGTCCAGTTCAAAATGGGCCAGGCTTACAATCACAGATCATGAATAAAATAAACCAGACAACTGCACTATTTACAAACCCAACAAATTATTGGCTACATCATTTTGTAATCTCATATTAAATGTGTTTCAACTAATTAGGTGCGCAAATTAAATTTTGAAAACCATTTCAAATTAAGGGCCTAATTCAGACCTGATCGCTGAGCTGCAAATTACACTGTCCTGTGATCAGATAGTCGCCGCCCAGGGGGAGTGAAAATTTGCCCCGTGCAAGTGTGCGATTGCATGTGTACGCTGTGCTAAAATTCCCCTCAGTCAGCGGACAGCTGCAAAACCGTTCACATCACACTCACCATAGAATGTTCTTCCCATTCTGTGCAGTTTGTGCAGTCTGTGTGTAGCTCAACACTTACTCCTCCAGTGCAAAGGAATCAGGCTAATTGGGGCCGAAGCTGACGTCACACACCCGCCCTGAAAACACTTGGGAACACCTGCATTTTTCCAGATACTCCCAGAAAACGGCCAGTTACCACCCACAAACATCTTCTTCCTGTCAATCACCTTGCGAACTGCCATGCGATCTAAATTTTCGCACTATCCTGTCGCTGTTTGGTGGTGCGCGTGCGCATTGCGGTGCAAACACATCCACAGCAGCGATCAGGTCTGAATCGGACCCTAAATTTGTGGATGAACATAGGTCATAGAAGCGTGAGCTGTTCCTGGTAACCTGACTCAGAAAGCATCGGTTTACACTGCCGACGTGGGCAATAAGCAGCTCTCCAGCTGCTGTTGAACTGCACATCCCAACACGCCTTGCCACAGTTTTTGTTTACCCTGATAGCAGGGGCGTCAGAACGTTTTTAGGTTGGGGGGGGCCAAGATATAATCTCATTTCGGCGCCCCTAAATTGCTGAATTCCTAAATTTCACCCCCTCATAGTTAATGCTTCATAGTTATGTGTTCGCCGACAGCACTTAGGGGTCTATTTACTAAGCCTTGGACGGAGATAAAGTACCAGTCAATCAGCTCCCAACTGTCATTTTTTAAACACAGCCAGTAATACGGCAGTTAGGAGTTGGTTGGTTAGTACTGTATCACCGTGCAATTTCTCACTCTCCACTTGTTTCAATTTCTGAAGTGAATGCTACAGAGCACTACAGTACCTACTGGTAGAATAATAATGCAACACAGTACATGAAGCCTGAGCCATAATACAGTGCAGCACAAGGTTTGGGTACACAGCAGCAACTAGTGAGAAGGGTTAGGCCTGTCCTGCAATAGCCAGGATTAGGATTTAAAGCAATAAATGTGAGAAATGCAGCCACGGACATGAAACACTGCAGAGAGAGATACCAACTGCTCCCAGAGCTGCATCATCCATTATAACTTAAAACATACCACAGTTACTGCAGGGAGAAAACCCTGGCTGCAGAGCTGACATGTCTGTTCCTCTGGGATAATCCTCACCTCAGCTAACTACTGACTCTGGATAGATGCCCCACAGCCTCATATAGCCCTTTCACCTCGCCAATGCCGGATCCCACCCGGGAATTGGAAACAGGTCCCTAACAGGATTGCCATAGTGGTGGGGGGCAGAGGCGGCGCTGGGAGATGATCTCATCTCTGCGCCACCTCTCCCTATTGTAGTGAACGGGTCCGAGGTCACATCGACTTGGAACCCGTTTACGCTGCCACTGACCCAGTATTTATCCTGGGAATAACACTGCTTTTTTCCCGGGTTGAATTACCAGGTTGTGCGACCCAGGAATTCGACCATGGCCCTTTCACACCGCACAGCAACCCGTGTCGAATATACCAAGTCGATACTGGGTTATTTGTGTGGTGTGAAAGGGATAATAGGCAAGCTGGCCATCCCGCCAGGGGGTCTGTACCAAACACAGGGGCTGCACACTGAAATTTTCCAGGTCCGCAAAACAAGGTCTCCTACCAGCACTCCATTGTTGCTGCTGCTGGGGAGCACTGTGCCAGCACATCTCCGGGACTCATCCTCATGGGGCTGGGCCACGGGGGAAGAAACGGAGGCCAAATGACACCTCCACTATGAGCCACCTCTGGGGAGCTGAACTCAGTGACTGTTGGGCATAGTGGTGCGTCCGTCAGCGCTTATATGAAATAACACGCATGCTCAGGGGCACAGGGAAAGGACAGCACGGGGATTATGTGGGTGGGGCCTTGGTCAGGTGGGCGGGGCCTCAGGTGGCAGCTGGGGTGTTGAAGCAGGATATTCTTCCTATCTCCAGCATGTCAAAAAGGTAATCCGACCCCCACTGCCCGTCAGCCCTCCGGGGATCTTCCCTGTGGCCAATGCTCCTGAGGCCGGCTACACATTCCTTGCATGGAGCGGAAGATGTAATGTGCGGTCTTTCACTTGACCGCAAATCGCTCCTCCACTCCTCCTGTACATTATGTACAGGAGGAGCGATGTGTGGTCAGGTGAAAGACCGCACATTACATGCTCCGCTCCGTGCAGTGAATGTTGCCGCCCACGGGAGCATTATGCATACATGATCGGCGCCTCTCTAATTTTGGGGGGAGCGAGCTGCCCCCTTGCGTCCCCAGTTCCGACGCCCCTGCCTGATAGCAAGACTATAACAGGGCATTATGGTGGCCAATCTCTGGATCAGGATCGGCGGGATCCCGGGATTTAGGGCCAAAAATGGCCGGGATTCAATCCCGGTATTGGAAGCACCAATCCCGGGGATTGAGGGATCAGTGTTGAGCATCCACAGGATGCACAGACGCTGCCCGGCTTCCTCCTTCCGGTTCCCCAGCGCAGCGTGAGAGGTCACGCTGCACCATCAGCTGCTGTGCGGCAATGATACCGATGTTTCTGAAGTTATGCGGCGCAGTGGGCGTCCTTTTGCACGGATTAGCTTCTGGACATTTTAGCATATAATCGCAATTGCATATGCATCATTGCAATAGGAGTAGGAAGAACAACGGCACCTGAATGACCCCCAAGATGTGTCGTATCACTTTATGGAAGCAGCATTTCAAAGATCTGATCCGTGGAGACTTTTATATCTATACATTGTGTACGTTTCCTAAGGAACTGTACTGTTTATTTGGATATGAACTTTACATGGAGCTGATTCATATTGATCTTAACTGACTGCAAACCTCTTTGTCTTGTGTCAACTGAACTCAGTGACGTGTGGTGAGGTCAGTGGCTGGGAAGGCACACATGGGAGTAGGTTTGAGTCCCAGGAGCCTGTGTCACCCCCTACTCAGTGTACCTCTCATGTCCTGCACTAGTACACCTGTGCAAATAGTGGTGACGCCACAAGTAGACAGGTAGAGCTGCCCGACCCTACACTGCCCAGCAGTCCTTCAGTGGGGAGGGAACGGATATGAGAATGATACAACATGTTCATGTCAGTAACTGCTATCACCAGGCACACATAGCACAATCGGGAATAGGAGAGTGGTGTAAGGTGTGAGGAGATAAGGAGTGGGACAAGAGTCAGAGCTACAGGGAGGAGGTAGCAGAGACAAGGGTGAGAAGGGGAGGATGGGGGAGCATCAGTTTAAGCTATTTAAAACTCATTGCGTATGATAAATGGCACTTCAGTCAATCAGCTCCTATTTTTTGAACGCATGACAGCTGATTGGCTGGAGCAGCATTAATCATACACAAAGAGTTTTAAATAGCTGAAGCACATTGATCAATGGGCCCCCTAATCTCTCTCCATTTTATCTATGTCAAAGGTTTAGTACATAGGCCCCCATACTTTGCAAAATGGGTGCAGCTGGGGATAGTATGCCCACTGAACAAACTGTTTATTGCTCTCATTTCTTGCCCTCTCCCAGCCGCCACCCAGGATGGCCCATCACGTTTCCACGACATTACTGACACCGTCAGCACCTCTGGAGGACTTTTGTAGAGATTTTTGTGTTGCAAAAATTGCTCACCCACCAGCATTGCGTGCAGCTCTGAATTGGAGTAATGCACCCATTGTCCTTGTTACATTCCAAATGACTCTATTCACTTCAATGATGTTTAATTCCCACTAATAGTAGTAAATTGAACCTGGGTTTTGTTATGGGAGACATCGGCCCAAAAGCTGCAATGGACTGAACAGAATCTGAAAAGTACCTTCTAAACAGCAGTAATCCAGGCCTATGTTTTTATAGAAGGGACATGCGGTGAGGTAAGTGGTGGTTAGGCACTGGCTACTATAAGAGCCAGATTCACACACATATCCAGGGGTTCGGTAAATACCGGTGGTCGGGATGCCGGGGGTCACATGACTGACAGTGACATCCTGACAATGAAGATCCTGACACCAGGGAGGGTAAGTATTTTTACACCCCCCACCCCCACCCCTCTCCCATACCTTAACCCTCTGGTGATGGCGGCTAGGGCTAACCCCCCCAGTGCCTAACCCTCTCTCCCTGGGCCCTAACCCTAACAGGTACCCCGATACTTACCTTTGGAATGTCGGCTGCCGGTGTTTCGGCGATGGTCTCCCAAGTGGACTCGGGATTCCGGCGTCGGTCACATAACCGCCGGGATTCTAAATGTATTCAATATACAGTATGAACTGGAACCCATTAGAGGTATCGTAAATTTACTCATCAAATGGCGAGTTGCACAATATCTATTGGTTAGGTGACTGTATGTTTCGTATCAGCATTCTTTATAACACACTTATACATGTACATATTTGTATAGGCGGATTATGAGACAATTGGACAACTGGGCACTGACGCATTAAAGCGCCCCTTCTTCAGCCCACGTACACACAATTAGCACTAGCAGCATATCAACTAGATACAGATTCCCCTGTATCCCAACAAGATTTACAGCACAGGAACACTCAATGCCAATAGCACAATAGCTAGAAATACATGCAAATTTGGCAATTTTTTTACTATAAAAATTATTGGAATAACAACAAAGATGATATTTATATCACTGATCAGTAGAAAAATCTTATTTTTTATTTACTTTTGGTAACAGCTATTTTCATTCTGAAATCCAAACTATATACAGTACATGATTTTGTATTGTGGGTTTTTTTTCCCTTTACATGAAACTAGAGCTGAGCGGGTTCGGTTTTTAGAGAACCGAACCCTACCGGACCTCACGTCACGAGCCCGGTTCCGAGTCAGGCTCGGTTTTTCCCGCTTGACTCGAATACTAGAACGAGGCAAATTGTCATCATCCCACTGTCGGATTCTCGGTGGGTTTGGATTCCATATAAGGACCCGCGCGTCGCTGCCATTTTCACTCCGGCATTGGAGAGTGTAGAGAGAGGACGTGTCTCCGTTCTCTCCGTGTCTTGTGCTGCCATATGTCCAGTGCTGTCCAGTGGTGCTGTGTTGTGCTGCATCAGTTCAGTGGTGCTGTGTTGTGCTGCATCAGTTCAGTGGTGGTGTGTTGTGCTGCATCAGTCCAGTGGTGCTGTGTTGTGCTGCCTCAGTTCAGTGGTGGTGTGTTGTGCTGCATCAGTCCAGTGGTGCTGTGTTGTGCTGCATCAGTTCAGTGGTGGTGTGTTGTGCGGCATCAGTCCAGTCACAGTGGTGGTGTCCTCTGCTGCCATATGTCCAGTGCTGCGGTATAATAAGTCCCTTACAGTGTTGCTGTGTTGTCCTGCATAAGACCAGTGGTAGTGTCCTGTGCATCAGTCAGTCCAGTGACCAGTCACAGTGGTGTCCTCTGCTGCCATATGTCCAGTACTGCTGTATAAATCCAGTCCATTGCAGTGGTGCTGTGTTGTCCTGCATAAGACCAGTGGTAGTGTCCTGTGCATCAGTCAGTCCAGTGACCAGTCACAGTGGTGTCCTCTGCTGCCATATGTCCAGTACTGCTGTATAAATCCAGTCCATTGCAGTGGTGCTGTGTTGTCCTGCATCAGTCCAGTGGTGGTGTCCCTGAGCTGCCGTATATGTCCAGTGGTACTGCCGTATATGTCCAGTGGTACTGCCGTATAATTCCAGTAATCCTGACGTATAATTCCAGTAATCCTGCCTTATAATTACAGTAATCCTGCCGTATAATTACAGTGGTACTGGCGTATAATTCCAGTAATGTTACCGTATAATTCCAGTGATCCTGCCGTATAATTCCAGTGATCCTGCCGTATAATTACAGTGATCCTACCGTATAATTACAGTAATCCTGCCGTATAATTACAGTGGTACTGCCATATAATTACAGTGGTACTGGTGCTTAATTTCAGTAATCCTGCCGTATAATTCCAGTGATCCTGCCGTATAATTCCAGTAAGCCTGCCGTATAATTCAAGTAATCCTACCGCATAATTCCAGTGATCCTGCCGTATAATTCCAGTAATCCTGCCGTATAATTACAGTGGTACTGGCGTATAATTACAGTGATCCTGCCGTATAATTACAGTGATCCTGCCGTATAATTACAGTGATCCTGCCGTATAATTACAGTAATCCGTCCGTATAATTACAGTAATCCTGACGTGTAATTACAGTGGTACTGGCGTATAATTCCAGTAATCCTGCCGTATAATTCCAGTGATCCTGCTGTATAATTGTCACAACTGAGGGTTTAGGCTGACGGGAGGAAGCCTCAGTTGTAGGGGCTGAGATGAAATTAAACCTGGGAGGTTTAATCAGACCCCTGGACATGTAAGTGCAGAATGATTACCCGAAGGTGTGACCATGACAACCAGTTTAAAATTCAAAATAAAAGTTTATTAACAGACTCCGTGTGATAACAAGCAGTATTCAAGGTTTAGCAAAGACAGTGGCAAATAACACAGTTCCTGGAACACATAACCATAGAAGGTTTCTCAGAGCACTGGTAGGTTTAGAACAGATGTAAAAGTCCTTTGATGGAATCACCTTACCAGGCCTGGTTGTAGTAGTAGAAATAGCCGAGGAACATGCCAGTAGTTGTAGCAGGTGAATCTGTAACTTGAGTTACACCAGTTACACCAGCCAGGAACCAGATGGAACCAGCCAGGTGGTAAGACACGGAGTGGATGCTGAGTGGAATCAGCCAGGTGATGAAACACAGGGTGGATGCTGAATGGAATCAGCCAGGTACTAAAGTCACGGAATGGATGCTGGATGGAACCAGCCAGGTGATGAACACAGAGTGAATGATGTGAGATGCTAGTGAGCGTAGAAACAGAATAGCTGATAGATGATTACCGGTGGTAGTGGATACTGCTGGTAAGATAGGATCCGCTGGATCAGCACCAGTGTTTGGTAGAAGCTGGAATCAGTTGAAAGCTGGCTGCTGGAAGCAGATAGTAGATAGCTGGAAACTGGACAGCCACGGAGGACTGTAAAGTCAGGCTGCACCGCAGGATGGAAAGCAGGTGCGGGTCTCTTTGTGGATGCTGGAGACAGGAACTGGAACCTGGAGAAACAAGCCACAGGAGAGAGAGACTGGAACAAGGTATGACATTCAAAGCACTGACATCTATCTGGCCCAAACACAGGATACTTATACCTGCTGCTATGCAGGCATTGGCTGGGCAATTATGCAGATTCCAGAGACGGTGGATTGGAGGAATTGGAGCATGTGATCAAATCCAACATGGCTGCGCCCATGCTGGAACCTGAAGGGAAAACTGGTTTGAAATGAAATGTGCAAACATAATGATAATGGCGGCGCCGGCCGCGGAGGACAGGAGACGCCAGATGACAGTTATATGCTGAGACACTTGGAGGGCAGCAGAGGCCGCGGCAGGCATGATACATGATTCTGAGAACCTGCAACAATAACACAGTAACAGCGGCGGAGGCCGCGGAGGACGGGAGACGCCATGTTGGATTCAAACATGGCGCCGCTGCGGTAGTGTCTCAGAATGACAGGAGGGATGTGCAGAGTGTTGACACAGATGAGATCCGGACTTGGAACGCTGGGCCAGTCTCAGAAGACACCTAAACGGCAGGTAATGGCGTCCAGATACCCGGATCGTGACAGCAGCCCCCCTTTAGGAGTGGCCCCAGGACACTTCTTAGGCTTTAAAGGAAACTTTGAGTGGAAATTTCGGAGCAAGGCAGGAGCATGGACGTCTGAGGCATTGGTCCAAGAGCGTTCTTCAGGACCATAGCCCTTCCAGTCAATGAGATACTGTAACTGACCGTAACGGAAACGTGAATCCAAAATCTTGGCCACCTCGTACTCGACTCCCCGTTGAGTCTGAACTTTGGGAGCTGGAGGAAGTGCGGAATGAAACCGATTCAGGATCAGCGGTTTCAACAAGGAAACATGAAATGTCCTGGGTATTTTCAAGAAGGGTGGTAACTGTAATCTGTAGGCAACAGGATTGATGACTTGTTCAATCTTGAAAAGACCGATGTAGCGAGGTGCAAATTTCATACTGGGAACTCTCAACCTCAAATTCTTCGTGGACAACCACACACGATCACCCACCTTGAGAGCAGGAACCGCTCTACGCTTCCTATCGGCAAACTTCTTATACCTGGATGAGGCTTTAAGCAGGGCTGCGCGGACGTTCTTCCAGTTATTTGAAAACTGACGCAAGGTGACATCCACTGCTGGAACAGAAGTTGCGGGAAGCGGTTGAAATTCTGGGACTTTAGGGTGGAATCCATAATTAATGAAGAATGGTGTCGAAGAAGATGAGGAATGGAATTGATTGTTGTGGCTGAACTCGGCCCAAGGAAGGAGTTGAACCCAGTCATCTTGAGAGGAAGACACATATATATACGGAGGAAGGCCTCCAAGTCCTGATTCACCCTCTCGGTTTGACCATTGGTCTGAGGATGGTAAGCTGTGGAAAACTTTAACTTGACTTGGAGGGCTTGACACAAACTTCGCCAAAATTTGGCTACAAATTGTACTCCACGATCCGAGATGATCTCTTCAGGAAGACCGTGAAGACGGAAGATCTCTTGTATAAACACTTGAGCCAACTTGGAAGCTGACGGAAGACCGGTGAGAGGGATGAAATGTGCCATCTTGGTGAACCGGTCAACTACCACCCAGATGGTATTAAACTTGTTGCAGATAGGTAGATCAGTAACAAAGTCCATCGACAAATGGGTCCATGGTCGACGGGGAACAGATAATGGAACCAGTTGCCCCTCAGGCGACTGGCGGGAGACTTTGTGTTGGGCACACTTTGGGCAGGAGGCAATAAATTCCATAACGTCCTTCTTCAGAGTTAGCCACCAGTAGGATCTAGAAATAAATTCAAGGGTTTTCTGAATGCCTGTATGTCCAGCAAAACGGGAAGCATGGGCCCAATGCATGAGCTTCTTCCTTAGAACTGGCTTAACAAAACTTTTCCCTGGTGGGGGCGTAGAGTCCATCCCTACCGTGGAGAATGCCAACGGATTAATAATAGGATGCTTGTCTGCAGACTCGGACTCATTTTCTTGCTCCCATGAGCGGGAAAGGGCATCGGCCTTAAGATTCTGAGAACCCGGACAGAACTGGAGTTTAAAGTCAAACCTAGAGAAGAAAAGTGCCCATCTGGCCTGACGAGGGTTCAGACATTGTGCGCCTTTGAGATATAAAAGATTTTTGTGGTCGGTAAATATGGTGATTGAATGAGAAGCTCCCTCCAACAGGTATCTCCACTCCTCCAGAGCGAGCTTGATGGCTAGCAACTCCTGCTCACCAATGGCATAGTTGTGTTCAGCTGGGGAGAACTTCCGGGAGAAGAAACTGCAAGGATGTAGATGTCCATCTTTGGCCCTCTGGGATAACACCGCTCCTACTCCAACGGAGGAGGCATCTACCTCTAAGATAAAAGGAGAGTCAGTGTCGGGTTGTTTCAGAACTGGTGCAGAGATGAACTGTTGCTTCAGAAGGTGAAAGGCCTGCGTAGCTTCTTCGGACCACTTGGACAGATTAGCACCTTTCTTGGTTAATGCAGTGATAGGCGCCACAATGGTGGAAAAGTCTCGTATAAACTTTCTATAATAATTGGCGAACCCTAAGAACCTCTGGACCCCTTTGAGGGTTAAGGGTATAGGCCAATTCTGGATTGCTTGGAGTTTCTCAGGCTCCATCTCTAGTCCGGAACCGGACACAATGTAACCTAGAAACGGAATGGTTTTAACTTCAAACACACACTTCTCCAATTTACAATAGAGGTGATTGACACGGAGACGGGAAAGAACCTCCTTTACCCAGAAACGATGATCTTCTAGATTATTAGCAAAGATGAGGATGTCATCTAGATAAACCACGACATGGCGGTATAAGATGTCCCTGAAGATCTCATTCACGAAGTGCTGGAAGACTGCTGGAGCGTTGCTCAATCCGAAGGGCATGACGAGGTACTCATAATGTCCGTCACGGGTGTTAAAGGCGGTCTTCCACTCGTCACCCTCACGGATTTGGATGAGATTGTAGGCACCCCTCAAGTCCAGCTTTTTGAAAATGGTTGCACCACTAAGTCTATCGAAGAGTTCTGTAATCAGGGGTAAAGGGTATCGGTTCTTAACGGTAATGTCGTTCAGACCTCTGTAGTGGATGCACGGACGCAGACCACCGTCTTTCTTCTTAACGAAGAAGAAGCCTGCGCCGGCTGGAGAAGAAGATGGTCGGATGAAACCCTTTGCCAGGTTCTCTTTGATGTACTCTTCCATGGAGTGTATCTCAGGCAGAGACAACGGATAAGTTCGGCCTCGCGGTGGAACCTTCCCTGGAATGAGGTCGATTGGGCAGTCCCATTCTCTATGAGGAGGAAGGATATCAGCAGAGGCTTTACTGAACACGTCCGTGAAGTCTTGATATGGAGGAGGTGGAACATCAGACGACCTGGGGAAGGAAGAACAAACAGGAAGAGCTTTGGCTAAACAAGTCTCAGCACAGGAGGGACCCCATGCCAGTATTTGCGTAATCGTCCAGTCAATCGATGGGTTGTGGAGACGGAGCCATGGAAGGCCTAAAACCACTGGATGTGTGGCTCTTGGAATCACTAGAAAATAAATATACTCAGAATGAAGAACTCCCACTCTCAGACGAACTGGAAGAGTCCTTAAGGAAATGACTGCATCAAAAATCTTGCTGCCATCCACGGCAGTCAAAGAGATGGACGAGGACAGTCTCTCGGTGGGTAGGGACCACCGTTTATCATAAGCTTCGGTTATGAAATTCCCAGCTGCTCCGGAATCAAGGAGGGCAATGACGTTCCTGTAACGTTGAGCAATTTGGAGCGACACTGGGAGGTTACAATCATGAGGAGATGGAGAGGAGATCATTACTCCTAGCCAGCCCTCTCCTTGGCGAGCTAGGATCTGGAGTTTCCCGAACGTTTGGGACAGGCGTTGATAGTGTGCGACGGAGCTGCACAGTAGAGACATAGAGACTCGGAGAGGCGTCTTCGGCGCTCAGCGGGAGATAGACGGGAACGACCAATTTGCATAGGCTCATCCTTGGATGGAGATGGTTGACGAGGAGGAGGAGCAGAAGATTTAGGAACGGATGATCTTCCTCGCTCGGTTGCTCTCTCTCTGAACCGTAGATCAACCTTCGTGCATAGTGAAATTAGCTCATCCAACTTAGAAGGCAAGTCTCTGGTAGCTAACTCATCTTTAATGCGTTCTGACAAGCCATGATGTGACTGTTGAAGTACACCAGGATGAGGATATGGGTGTTGCTGGCGCTGAGGAGGAAGTTGACGATGAGGATTCTGATGGTGATGTGGTTTGTTTAAATGAGGCACCGGGGAGACACCTGTTGTCCGTGGGATGACCTGGGCAAAATACCAAAAAAGCCACCTCTTCGGTGTGGAATTATTTCTCCACAAATCTGGACAACAGGTGTCAAGCCGTGTCTTGACTCTGTCAATCTTTAATAAGTACGGGTAAGGATGTTAACCACCTAGGAACATCCTCCCTTATACGTCATCCTGCAGCGCATTCTTCAGAAGTCAGTGTCAAGTTGTGAAACTTTGGGTAAGAGCGTAAGCAGTCCACTGACACCTAAATCCCTTCTTCCTCATGTACCCAAGCTCCTGCAAGCCACACCACCAACTCCCTCAACGTCAACTTCCTCCTCAGTCAGAAACGTCAGTAGTCCTGCAGGCCATGTCACTGTCAAGACTGAGGAGTCCTCTCCTAACCGGGATTCCTCCGGAGGATCCATGAGTGGTATGCCTGCTGTTGCTGGCGCTGCTGTTGTTGCTGCTGGGAGTCAATCGTCATCCCGTCATCCCAGAGGGGAAGTCGGAAGACCACTTGAACTACTTCAACTAAGCAATTGACTGTCCAACAGTCCTTTGTGAGGAAGAGGAAATATGACAGCAGTCATCCTTTTGCAAAGTGGATAACTGAGGCCTTGACAGCTATGTTGGACGTGCGTCCGGTATCCGCTATTAGTTCAGTGGGACTTAGAGAATTGTTTGAGGTACTGTGTCAAATCCCATCTAGGTTCCACTTCTCTAGGCAGGCGATACCGAGAATGTACAGAGACATCAAAAAAAGTGTCCTCAGTGTCCTACAAAATGCAGTTGGACCCACTGTCCACTTAACCACAGACATGTGGACAAGTGGAACAGGGCAGACTAAGGACTATATGACTGTGACAGCCCACTGGGTAGATGTATGGCCTCCTGCAGCAACAACAGCAGTGACACCAGTAGCAGCATCTCGTAAATGCCAACTCGTTCCTAGGCAGGCTACGCTATGTATCACCGCTTTCCGTAAGAGGCACACAGCTGACAACCTCTTACAGAAACTGAGGGACATCATCGCAGATTGGCTTACCCCAATTAGACTCTCCTGGGGATTTGTGATATCGGACAACGCCACCAATATTGTGCGTGCATCTGGGCAAATTCCAGCACGTCCCATGTTTTACACATACAATTAATTTGGTGGTGCATATTTTTTTAAATGACAGGGGTGTACAGGAGATGCTGTCGGTGGCCTGAAAAATTGCGGGCCACTTTCAGCATTCAGCCACCGCGTGCTGAAGACTGGAGCACCATCAAACACGCCTGAACCTGCCCTGCCATCGCCTGAAGCAAGAGGTGGTAACAAGGCGGAAATCAACACTCTATATGCTTCAGAGGAGGGAGGAGCAGCAAAAGGCCATTCAAGCCTATACATCCACCTACGATATAGGCAAAGGAGGGGGAATGCACCTGACTCAAGCGCCATGAAGAATGATTTCCATTTTGTAAAAGGTTCTCCAACCCTTCGAACATGCCACACGTGAAGTCAGTTCAGACACTGCCAGCTTGAGTCAGGTCATTCCCCTCATCAGGCTTTTGCAGAAGCAGCTGGAGAAATTGAAGGAGGAGCTAATACAGAGCGATTCCGCAAAGTATGTGGGACTTGTGGATGGAGCCCTTCATTCGCTTTGCCAGGATTCAAGGGTGGTCAATCTGTTGAAATCAGAGCACTACATTTTGGCCACCGTGCTGTATCCTAGGTTTAAGCCTACGATGTATCTCTCTTTCTGGCAGACACAAGTCTGCAGAGGTTCAAAGACCTGCTGGTGAGAAAATTGTCAACTCAAGCGGAATGTGACCCGTTAACAGCTCCTCCTTCACTTTCTCCCGCAACTGGGGCTGCGAGGAAAAGGATAAGATTTCCGAGCCCACCCGCTGGCAGTGATACAGGGCAATCAGGAGCGAGTGCTAACATCTGGTCCGGACTGAAGGACCCGCCAACGATTGCTGACATGTCTACTGTCACTGCATATGATTCTGTCACCATTGAAAGAGGTGGAGGATTATATGAGTGACAGCATCCAAGTAGGCATGTCAGACAGTCTGTACATATACTGGCAGAAAAAGAGGTAATTTGGATGTCCTTGCACAAACTGGCCTTATTTTACCTAAGTTGCCCCCCCCCCTTCCAGTGTGTACTCCGAAAGAGTGTTTAGCGCAGCCGGTAACCTTGTCAGCGATCTGCGTAGCAGGTTACGTTCACAAAATGTGGAGAAGATGATGTTAATCAAAATAAGAATTTACTTACCGATAATTCTATTTCTCATAGTCCGTAGTGGATGCTGGGGACTCCGTAAGGACCATGGGGAATAGCGGCTCCGCAGGAGACTGGGCACATCTAAAGAAAGCTTTAGGACTATCTGGTGTGCACTGGCTCCTCCCCCTATGACCCTCCTCCAAGCCTCAGTTAGGATACTGTGCCCGGACGAGCGTACACAATAAGGAAGGATTTTGAATCCCGGGTAAGACTCATACCAGCCACACCAATCACACCGTATAACCTGTGATCTGAACCCAGTTAACAGCATGATAACAGAGGAGCCTCTGAAAGATGGCTCACAACAATAATAACACGATTTTTGTAACAATAACTATGTACAAGTATTGCAGACAATCCGCACTTGGGATGGGCGCCCAGCATCCACTACGGACTATGAGAAATAGAATTATCGGTAAGTAAATTCTTATTTTCTCTAACGTCCTAAGTGGATGCTGGGGACTCCGTAAGGACCATGGGGATTATACCAAAGCTCCCAAACGGGCGGGAGAGTGCGGATGACTCTGCAGCACCAAATGAGAGAACTCCAGGTCCTCCTCAGCCAGGATATCAATTTTGTAGAATTTTACAAACGTATTTGCTCCTGACCAAGTAGCTGCTCGGCAAAGTTGTAAAGCCGAGACCCCTCGGGCAGCCGCCCAAGATGAGCCCACCTTCCTTGTGGAGTGGGCATTTACAGATTTTTGGCTGTGGCAGGCCTGCCACAGAATGTGCAAGCTGAATTGTACTACAAATCCAACGAGCAATAGTCTGCTTAGAAGCAGGAGCACCCAGCTTGTTGGGTGCACACAGGATAAACAGCGAGTCAGATTTCCTGAATCCAGCCGTCCTGGAAACATATATTTTCAGGGCACTGACAACGTCTAGCAACTTGGAGGCCTCCAAGTCCCTAGTAGCCGCAGGCACCACCAATAGGTTGGTTCAGGTGAGACGCTGAAACCACCTTGGGGAGAAACTGAGGACGAGTCCTCAATTCCGCCCTGTCCGAATGGAAAATCAGATAAGGGCTTTTTCAGGATAAAGCCGCCAATTCTGACACGCGCCTGGCCCAGGCCAGGGCCAACAGCATGACCACTTTCCATGTGAGATATTTTAACTCCACAGATTTAAGTGGTTCAAACCAATGTGACTTTTGGAACCCAAAACTACATTGAGATCCCAAAGTGCCACTGGAGGCACAAAAGGAGGCTGTATATGCAGTACCCCTTTTACAACGTCTGAACTTCAGGGACTGAAGCTAGATCTTTTTGGAAGAAAATTGACAGGGCCGAAATTTGAACCTTAATGGACCCCAATTTCAGGCCCATAGACACTCCTGTTTGCAGGAAATGTAGGAATCGACCCAGTTAAATTTCCTCCGTTGGGCCTTACTGGCCTCGCACCACGCAACATATTTACGCCAATTGCGGTGATAATGTTTCTGCGGTTACATCCTTCCTGGCTTTGATCAGGATAGGGATGACTTCATCCGGAATGCCTTTTTTCCTTCAGGATCCGGCGTTCAACCGCCATGCCGTCAAACGCAGCCGCGGTAAGTCTTGGAACAGACAGGGTCCTTGCTGGAGCAGGTCCCTTCTTAGAGGTAGAGGCCACGGATCCTCCGTGAGCATCTCTTGAAGTTCCGATTACCAAGTCCTTCTTGGCCAATCCGGAACCACGAATATAGTGCTTACTCCTCTCCATCTTATCAATCTCAGTACCTTGGGTATGAGAGGCAGAGAAGGGAACACATACCCTGACTGGTACACCCACGGTGTTACCAGAGCGTCTACAGCTTATTGCCTGAGGGTCCCTGGACCTGGCGCAATACCTGTCGAGTTTTTAATCATGTGGAAGACTTCTGGGTGAAGTCCCCACTCTCCCGGGTGGAGGTCGTGCTGAGGAAGTCTGCTTCCCAGTTGTCCACTCCCGGAATGAATACTGCTGACAGTGCTATCACATGATTTTCCGCCCAGCGAAGAATCCTTGCAGCTTCTGCCATTGCCCTCCTGCTTCTTGTGCCACCCTGTCTGTTTACGTGGGTGACTGCCGTGATGTTGTCCGACTGGATCAACACCGGCTGACCTTGAAGCAGAGGTCTTGCTAAGCTTAGAGCATTGTAAATGTCCCTTAGCTTCAGGATATTTATGTGAAGTGATGTCTCCAGGCTTGACCATAAGCCCTGGATATTCCTTCCCTGTGTGACTGCTCCCCAGCCTCGCAGGCTGGCATCCGTGGTCACCAGGACCCAGTCCTGAATGCCTAATCTGCGGCCCTCTAGAAGATGAGCACTCTGCAACCACCACAGGAGGGACACCCTTGTCCTTGGTGACAGGGTTATCCGCTGATGCATCTGAAGATGCGATCCGGACCATTTGTCCAGCAGGTCCCACTGGAAAGTTCTTGCGTGGAATCTGCCGAATGGGATTGCTTCGTAGGAAGCCACCATTTTACCCAGAACCCTTGTGCATTGATGCACTGAGACTTGGCTCGGTTTTAGGAGGTTCCTGACTAGCTCGGATAACTCCCTGGCTTTCTCCTCCGGGAGAAACACCTTTTTCTGGACTGTGTCCAGGATCATCCCTAGGAACAGAAGACACGTCGTCGGAACCAGGTGCGATTTTGGAATATTGAGAATCCAATCGTGCTGCCACAACACTACCTGAGATAGTGCTACACCGACCTCCAACTGTTCCCTGGATCTTACCCTTATCAGGGAATTGTCCAAGGAAGGGATAACTAAAATTCACTTCCTTCGAAGGAATATCATCATTTCGTCCATTACCTTGGTAAAGACCCGGGGTGCCGTGTACCATCCATACGGCAGCGTCTGAACTGATAGTGACAGTTCTGTACCATAAACCTGAGGTACCCTTGGTGAGAAGGGTAAATTTTGACATGAAGGTAAGCATCCTTGATGTCCCGAGACATCATGTAGTCCCCTTCTTCCAGGTTCGCAATCACTGCTCTGAGTGACTCAATCTTGAATTTGAACCTCTGTACGTAAGTGTTCAAAAATTTTAGATTTAGAATCGGTCTCACCGAGCCGTCCGGCTTCGGTACCACAACAGTGTGGAATAATACCCCGTTCCCTGTTGCAGGAGGGGTATCTTGATTATCACCTGCTGGGAATACAGCTTGTGAATGGCTTCCAAAACTGTCTCCCTGTCAGAAGGAGACATCGGTAAAGCCGACTTTAGGAAACGGCGAGGGGGAGACGTCTCGAATTCTAATTTGTACCCCTGAGATATCACCTGAAGGATCCAGGGGTCTACTTGCGAGTGAGCCCACTGCGCGCTGAAATTCATTGAGACGGGCCCCCCACCGTGCCTGATTCTGCTTGTAAAGCCCCAGCGTATACTGAGGGCTTGGCAGAGGCGGGAGAGGGTTTCTGTTCCTGGGAACTGGCTGATTTCTGCAGCCTTTTTCCTCTCCCTCTGTCACGGGGCAGAAATGAGGAACCTTTTGCCCGCTTGTCCACGAAAAGACTGCGCCTGATAATACGGCGTCTTCTCATGTTGAGAGGCGACCTGGGGTACAAACGTGGAATTCCCAGCTGTTGCCGTGGCCACCAGGTCTGAAAGACCGACCCCAAATAACTCCTCCCTTAATAAAGCAATACTTCCAAATGCCGTTTGGAATACGCATCACCTGACCACTGACGTGTCCATAACCCTCTACTGGTAGAAATGGACAACGCGCTTAGACTTGATGCCAGTCGGCAAATATTCCGCTGTGCATCACGCATATATAAAAATGCATCTTTTAAATGCTCTATAGGCAAAAATATACTGTCCCTATCTAGGGTATCAATATTTTCAGTCAGGGAATCCGACCACACCAACCCAGCACTGCACATCCAGGCTGAGGTGATTGCTGGTCGCAGTATAACACCAGTATGTGTGTAAATACCTTTTAGGATACCCTCCTGCTTTCTATCAGCAGGATCCTTAAGGGCGGCCATCTCAGGCGAAGGTAGAGCCCTTACAAGCGTGTGAGCGCTTTATCCCCCCTAGGGGGTGTTTCCCAACGCACCCTAACCTCTGGCGGGAAAGGATATAATGCCAATAACATTTTAGAAATTATCCGTTGTTATCGGGGGAAACCCACGCATCATCACACACCTCATTTAATTTCTCAGATTCAGGAAAACTACAGGTAGTTTTTCCTCACCGAACATAATACCCCTTTTTTTGGTGGTACTCGTATTATCAGAAATGTGTAAAACATTTTTCATTGCCTCAATCATGTAACGTGTGGCCCTACTGGAAGTCACATTCGTCTCTTCACCGTCGACACTGGAGTCAGTTTCCGTGTCGGCGTCTATATCTGCCATCTGAGGTAACGGGCGCTTTAGAGCCCCTGACGGCCTATGAGACGTCTGGACAGGCACAAGCTGAGTAGCCGGCTGTCTCATGTCAACCACTGTCTTTTATACAGAGCTGACACTGTCACGTAAATCCTTCCAACAGTTCATCCACTCAGGTGTCGACCCCCTAGGGGGTGACATCACTATTACAGGCAATCTGCTCCGTCTCCACATCATTTTTCTCCTCATACATGTCGACACAAAAGTACCGACATACAGCACACACACAGGGAATGCTCTTATGGAGGACAGGACCCCACTAGCCCTTTGGGGAGACAGAGGGAGAGTTTGCCAGCACACACCAGAGCGCTATATATATACAGGGATAACCTTATATGTGTTTTTCCCCTTATAGCTGCTGTATAGTTAATACTGCGCCTAATTAGTGCCCCCCTCTCTTTTTTTAACCCTTTCTGTAGTGTAGTGACTGCAGGGGAGAGACAGGGAGCTTCCCTCCAACGGAGCTGTGAGGGAAAATGGCGCCAGTGTGCTGAAGAGATAGGCTCCGCCCCTTTTTCGCGGACTTTTCTCCTGCTTTTTTATGGATTCTGGCAGGGGTTAAATGCATCCATATAGCCCAGGAGCTATATGTGATGCATTTTTTTGCCATCCAAGGTGTTTTTATTGCGTCTCAGGGCGCCCCCCCCAGCGCCCTGCACCCTCAGTGACCGAAGTGTGAAGTGTGCTGAGAGCAATGGCGCACAGCTGCAGTGCTGTGCGCTACCTTGTTGAAGACAGGACGTCTTCTGCCGCCGATTTTCCGGACCTCTTCTGCCTTCTGGCTCTGTAAGGGGGCCGGCGGCGCGGCTCTGGGACCCATCCAAGCTGGGCCAGTGATCGTCCCTCTGGAGCTAATGTCCAGTAGCCTAAGAAGCCCAATCCACTCTGCACGCAGGTGAGTTCGCTTCTTCTCCCCTTAGTCCCTCGATGCAGTGAGCCTGTTGCCAGCAGGTCTCACTGAAAATAAAAAACCTAATCTAAAACTTTCACTAAGAAGCTCAGGAGAGCCTCTAGTGTGCACCCTTCTCGTTCGGGCACAGAGATCTAACTGAGGCTTGGAGGAGGGTCATAGGGGGAGGAGCCAGTGCACACCAGATAGTCCTAAAGCTTTCTTTAGATGTGCCCAGTCTCCTGCGGAGCCGCTATTCCCCATGGTCCTTACGGAGTCCCCAGCATCCACTTAGGACGTTAGAGAAAATTAATTATAAATTCCTCCGGGAAGACCTTTACCAGCAATTGCCTACAGAAAGTACACAGGGACCTGTGATGGTGGATTCCAGTGGGGACAAATTAATACTCTTTGAGGAGGAGAATGTACACAGTGAAAGGGGTGAGGAATCGGAGGATGAGGATGATGTCGACATCTTGCCTCTGTAGAGCCAGTTTGTGCAAGGAGAGATTGATTGCTTCTTTTTTGGTGGGGCCCCAAACAAACCAGTCATTTCAGCCACAGTCGTGTGGCAGACCCTGACGCTGAAATGATTGGTTTGTTAAAGTGTGCATGTCCTGTTTATACAACATAAGGGTGGCTGGGAGGGCCCAAGGACAATCTTGCACCTCTTTTTCTTTTTTCATCATGTGCTGTTTGGGGACTGTTTTTTTTAAAGTGCCATCCTGTCTGACACTGCCATACACGTCCCGGGGTACTGCCGTATAAATCCAGGAGTACTGCTGTATAAGTCCAGTCCAGTGGTGCTGTCTTGTGCTGCATCAGTCCAGTGGTGGTGTCTTGTGCTGCCATAAATCCAGTGGTGGTGTCCTGTGCTGTATATTATTTACTCCAAATAAAAGGGTTATATACATTACTTATATTATTATCCAAATCATTTTTACAGGGTCTGCCCTGTGTGGTGTAGGGGTACGCTCGCCTGTGCTGCATATTATTATAATAGCTTCAAATAAAAGGGTTATTATTATCCAAGTTAATTTTACAGGCTTTGCTGTGTGTGTGTTTGGTTTAGGGGTACGCTCTTGTGGAGATGTGTCCTGTTTTACAGGACACATTCCAGCTGCGGCAGCCAGGGAATCTGTGTCCCCTGCGGGACAACATATCTGACAGCGCTGGGACAGCTTGTCTGTCCCTAGCGCCTGTCAGTGTGCAGGAGCGGCGGCTGTCCGGTGCAGGGATTACACTTTTCCTGCACCGGACCGGAGGCTGCGGAGGCGTTTAAATGTTGGCGCCCTCCGGGATCCCAATTGCGGCTCCCGGAGCGGCGGCCAATCAGAGACGGGCGCGGCGAGCCAATCGGCGCTCGCCGCGTCACAGGTCCCGCCCCCGGGGTCTGACGTAAGACGCCGGGGCGGGAGCTGAACAAAAGAAGAAGCGCGCGGAAGAGCGCAGAAGAAGTGGCCGGGACCTGGAGAAGGGAGTCGGCGCGCCGGAGCGCAGAAGAGAGTCCGGCGCGGAGGAGAAGACGACGGCCGTTTGAAGAGGAGCTCTGGTGGCCGCTGAAGAGACCAGAAGACGTCGGCCTGCAGGAGGAAGATGTCCAGCGGCGGCTGGACGCTGAGGAGCGGAGGTGGCGCCGCTGGCCAGGACGGGTCAGTGGCAGAAGAGGGTGCCGGAGACCCCCGGATCAGGTGAGGCCTCAGTGAGGCTACTCTCACCCCCTCCCCTTTTCCTCCCTAGACCATCAGGGACGGGCATTAGGCCCGGGGGCACAGTGCAGGCACTAGGCCTGTGGCGCAGATAGGAGTTTGGGGGTCACCATTAGATTTGGTGGTTTGGGCACTAGGCCCAAACCACCTAAACGGCGCAGTAGGCGGGCATTAGGCCCGAGCGGCAATCCAGGCAATAGGCCTGTGGGGGCATTAGAGGGCATTAGGCCCTAGTTCAGTTTGGCGGCCGCTAGGTACATATAAGGTGACCCTGGGCACTAGGCCTAGGTCACCCAATGGGCAACAAGTTAGGCGGGCGCTAGGCCCGTGGGTGAAGCCAGGCCTCCGGCCTGGGTGCAGTCAGGGGGGCGCTAGGCCCAGTGAATAAGTGCCCCCCGAGGTGAATAAAGGTGGCACTGGGCACTAGGCCCAGGCCACCCTGAGGTGTTTAGGTAGGCAGGTCCGCTCGGCCTGAGCCCCTGAGAAGAGAGTACGGGAGGTGGGTGAGCTGTGCGGCCCCCACTACCGGGTGTTCCGAGTCGGGTACTTAAAGGGACAGCACCGTGGGATCTTGTAATCCGATATTGTGATGTATGTTGTTACCGTGCAAGGCAAAATGTCTGTTTGTTTTAAGTTTGTGCATAGTTGTGTTGCACCACCCACACGAGCTAGTTTGAGGGCTCTGTTTATGTAGCTAGTGTAGCGGACGCACACTAGGGTAGTTCTTGGCCCTGCACGGCTGTTTTCTCTTTACCTCCTTACAGGGACCTGTAAGTGGAGAAGATCAGAGTGCAAGACTTGTAAGGGTGAGTAGCATCTGTGTACGTTTGTCCCTTGTCTGTCCCCAAGCGCCGGAATAGGGATTGCTCACGGACGTGAGAATCCCCTTCATCACACTACGCGCGAGAGTGCGAGTGTGTGAAATCTGGGTGGCTGAGGTTTTGTGCCAGTGATGACCTTTCACCCAACCGGTGAAGGTCGCCGTCACCCCTGGGGTATCCCCTTTTCCGGTGGAAGAAGGGTTGATACCCCCCTTAAGGTAGACTATTTTCTCCTCAGCACGTTCGTCTGTTAGCTCCGAGAGGGAATCGCCGTGTCCGGATCCGACTGAAGATTGCCTGGTCCGTTGAAGGTTCCGGTACCTGAAGGTGAGAGAGAGCGGCGCCTGGTGAGTACCGAAACTACACCTGCACGGCAGCAGGCACCACCACACGCACCGCCACCCTCTTACATTTTGGCGTAGTCGGCAGGATCAAGGATACAGGATCACGGACACGATGTGGAACGCCACCCAGAAGACCTCCCTGTGGACGGCTCCGGAACAGACTCACCCCCGGACGTGTGCGGACCAGAGCGACTGGGTGACGGTGTCTGGGGCAGACCTCCTGAAGATGGTGCAGCGGTAGGTCCAGCGTGAAAAGGAAGAGCGCCGGGAGAAGGGGCGCAAGAAGGCCGCTGTGACGCCCTGCAAGAAATGTCGGCAAACGGGACACTTTGCCGACGAGTGACTTGGCGAGAGACGTCCCCAAAGAAGGTGGTCCAGGAAGCGGACCGAAGATGTCAGAAGGGCCAAGCGAAGAAGGAGTCCTGGTGTTTGCTCTGCGGAAACTACGGGCGTGAGCATAACCGTTGTCCCTGGAATGAAGAGTGGAGCCAAGACGAGGTTGATTTCCAGTGTGAAAGCTGTGGAGATCCCCGACATAGACTCCCGGAGTGTCCATGGACTGAAGACAGGACGGACTACAAGGCCACAGTGAAGCAGCTGACGGAGTCTCGTCAGCAACTTTGGAACCGGGTGGCTGCAGAGCCCATGTGTGCGCTCTGTGAGGCGAGAGGACATGCGCTTCCCGATTGTCCGTGGAATGAAGACCGGATGATTGCGGATGGTCGTGCCCAGAGATGTGAGGAGGAAACCAGGGAAATGGAGCGGAAGACCCTGCTTGAAGTTAGTTCGCAGGTGCCCATTTCCTCTGAGCCGGAACCAACGGGTGAAGATCCCCCAGTGAAGGAGGTGGACAAGGAACCCGTCTTGGAGAAGGTGGCAGTGACTCTCCCTTGTTGGAAGCGTCGGCGATCAGGACATTCGGCCAGTGAGTGCCCCTGGGAAGATGCCGCGGATCTACTCTGTCCCAAGAAAGCCACCCCAGTAAGGAAGAATCCTTTCCCGCAGAAGGCGGAGGTGGACGACTGGGAGGTGAAGAGACCACGCTGCGAGGGAAAGCGTGAAGACCCAGTGACGGGGATGTCCGGAATCTCCCCACGTTGGAACCGTCCACGGCCAGGACGTGCGGAACAGGTGTGTCCTGGGTACTTAGAGATGCCAGCGGAAGAGAAGTATGCTGAGGGATTAGAGATGCCAGCGGAAGAGAAGTACGCTGAGGAAGTAAAGATGCCAGCCGAAGGGACCAAGTACGCTGAGGAGGAAAATAATCCCCTAGTCCAGGTATCGGTGGAGGAGGACTCGGACTACGGTGAGCTGTCCGCCGACGAATCCCTCCAAGAACAGATGGAGGACGACTCTGGCATCGGAAGCGCCGACGAGAGTGACTGGCAGGATCGGGTGGAGTCGTGCTCCCAGTTGAATGCCCTCCGTGAAGAGGAGGAGATAGTCCTGGAGCAAGAATACCTGCCGGAAGTGCCGAAATGGACGGACGTACGGGGAGAGGATCGTGATGCTGTGGGAGGACCCGTTCCAGAGGAAGGCATGGGACCTTTGGAGATGCCCCACGAGGAGATGCGACAGATGGTGGTTGTTGACCGGGAGGAAATGGATGCCCCGGAGGATTCCGCTGTTGGGTGGTGGTCGGTACCACACCCTGAAGACAGGGACGATGTCCCAGACGATATGGGAGGTCAAGAGTGGGTGACTGTTGTCCCCGTGGAGGAAGATTCCCCTTGGTGGCCAACGTCGAGCGACCGTGAGGAGATGCCACACCCCCAGAGGATCCGCCGATGGAGGTCAGGAGGTAAGAAGAGGAACCCGGAGCTGGAGGTGGAAGGATGTGGGGTCACGGTCTGTCCGGGCTGGACCCTTGAATACAACCTCGCCGGAGGGACCTCGGAATTCCCTGACCCGCGGACGATGGACGTCATGGAGACCTTTGTAGGGACTACAAAGGAAAAAGGGGGGGGGAAAATGTGGAGATGTGTCCTGTTTTACAGGACACATTCCAGCTGCGGCAGCCAGGGAATCTGTGTCCCCTGCGGGACAACATATCTGACAGCGCTGGGACAGCTTGTCTGTCCCTAGCGCCTGTCAGTGTGCAGGAGCGGTGGCTGTCCGGTGCGGGGATTACACTTTTCCCTGCACCGGACCGGAGGCTGCGGAGGCGTTTAAATGTTGGCGCCCTCCGGGAGCCAATCGCGGCTCCCGGAGCGGCGGCCAATCAGAGACGGGCGCGGCGAGCCAATCGGCGCTCGCCGCGTCACAGGCCCCGCCCCCGGCGTCCGACGCCGGGTGGGAGCTGAACAAAAGAAGAAGCGCGCGGAAGAGCGCAGAAGAAGCGGCCGGGACCTGGAGAAGGGAGTCGGCGCACCGGAGCGCATAAGAGAGTCCGGCGCGGAGGAGAAGACGACGGCCGTTTGAAGAGGAGCTCCGGTGGCCGCTGAAGAGGCCAGAAGACGTCAGCCTGCAGGAGGAAGATGTCCAGCGGTGGCTGGACGCTGAGGAGCGGAGGCGGCGCCGCTGGCCTGGACGGGTCAGCGGCAGAAGAGGGCGTTTCGTAACATCCAGTTACTTCTTCCATAGGCGCCTATGGAAGAAGTAACTGGATGTTACGAAACGCGTCTAGGACTCCCTAATTAAGTGATTGCTGAATAGTTCAGACTTTTGCCCGGCACCTCCAGAACACTCGGAACCCGTTACCAGCTTATCGTGTAAGACACCATTTATTCAGTGCCGCAGTGATCAGTGCTTTCTGGAGGCCGGAGCGGCTGTGCGTTTGACCGCTCGAACGGGTGTAGCAAGAGTGATAACCCGCTCGTTGGAGCTGCCTGGCTGCCCGTACGGAAACCTCCCATCAGCGTGACTCATCCAGCCGCACGGATAGAAGCCGCTAGCTAACTGCACTATACCGCTATGGTTCACAGGTAACAGACGTATATCACATCGTGCATCCCCGGGGACGCTCGGGCTGCACTAAAAACTAGAGATGAGCGGGTTCGGTTCCTCTGAATCCGAACCCGCCCGAACTTCATGTTTTTTTACACGGGTCCGAGCGACTCGGATCTTCCCGCCTTGCTCGGTTAACCCGAGCGCGCCCGAACGTCATCATCACGCTGTCGGATTCTCGCGAGGCTCGGATTCTATCGCGAGACTCGGATTCTATATAAGGAGCCGCGCGTCGCCGCCATTTTCACACGTGCATTGAGATTGATAGGGAGAGGACGTGGCTGGCGTCCTCTCCGTTTAGAAATAGATAGGAGAGTGAGAGTGAGACACTTCATTTACTGGAGCTTAGGAGGAGTACTCAGAGAGTGAAGAATTTTGCTGATAGTAGTTAGTTAGTTATACTAGTGACTGACCAGTGAGACCACCAGTGCAGTTTTATTATTATTTAATATAATCCGTTCTCTGCCTGAAAAAAACGATACACAGTGACTCAGTCACATACCATATCTGTGCTCAGCCCAGTGTGCTGCATCATCTATGTATAATATCTGACTGTGCTCACACAGCTTAATTGTGGGGGAGACTGGGGAGCAGTTATAGGTTATAGCAGGAGCCAGGAGTACATATTAAACAGTGCACACTTTTGCTGCCAGAGTGCCACTGCCAGTGTGACTGACCAGTGACCTGACCACACTGACCACCAGTATATTGTGATTGTCTGCCTGAAAAAGTTAAACACTCGTCGTGTGACTTGTGTGGTGTTTTTTTATTCTATAAAAAACTCATTCTGCTGACAAACAGTGTCCAGCAGGTCCGTCGTTATATAATATATACCTGTCCGGCTGCAGTAGTGATATATATATATTTTTTATATCATTATTTATCATCCAGTCTATACTAGCAGCAGACACAGTACGGTAGTTCACGGCTGTAGCTACCTCTGTGTCGGCACTCGGCAGTCCATCCATAATTGTATACCACCTACCCGTGGTTTTTTTTTTCTTTCTTCTTTATACATACTACATCTCATTATCATCCAGTCTATATTAGCAGCAGACACAGTACAGTACGGTAGTCCACGGCTGTAGCTATCTCTGTGTCGGCACTCGGCAGTCCATCCATAATTGTATACCACCACCTACCCGTGGGTTTTTTTTTCTTTCTTCTTTATACATACTACATCTCATTATCATCCAGTCTATATTAGCAGCAGACACAGTACGGTAGTACACGGCTGTAGCTACCTCTGTGTCGGCACTCGGCAGTCCATCCATAATTGTATACCACCTACCCGTGGTTTTTTCTTTCTTTCTTCTTTATACATACTACATCTCATTATCAACCAGTCAATATTAGCAGCAGACACAGTACGGTAGTCCACGGCTGTAGCTACCTCTGTGTCGGCACTCGGCAGTCCATCCATAATTGTATACCACCTACCCGTGGTTTTTTTTTTCTTTCTTCTTTATACATACTACATCTCATTATCATCCAGTCTATATTAGCAGCAGACACAGTACGGTAGTCCACGGCTGTAGCTACCTCTGTGTCGGCACTCGGCAGTCCATCCATAATTGTATACCACCTACCCGTGGTTTTTTTTTCTTTCTTCTTTATACATACTACATCTCATTATCAACCAGTCTATATTAGCAGCAGACACAGTACGGTAGTCCACGGCTGTAGCTACCTCTGTGTCGGCACTCGGCAGTCCATCCATAATTGTATACCACCTACCCGTGGTTTTTTTTTCTTTCTTCTTTATACATACTACATCTCATTATCAACCAGTCTATATTAGCAGCAGACACAGTACGGTAGTCCACGGCTGTAGCTACCTCTGTTTCGGCACTCGGCAGTCCATCCATAATTGTATACCACCTACCCGTGGTTTTTTTCTTTCTTTCTTCTTTATACATACTACATCTCATTATCAACCAGTCTATATTAGCAGCAGACACAGTACGGTAGTCCACGGCTGTAGCTACCTCTGTGTCGGCACTCGGCAGTCCATCCATAATTGTATACCACCTACCCGTGGTTTTTTTTTTCTTTCTTCTTTATACATACTACATCTCATTATCAACCAGTCTATATTAGCAGCAGACACAGTACGGTAGTCCACGGCTGTAGCTACCTCTGTGTCGGCACTCGGCAGTCCATCCATAATTGTATACCACCTACCCGTGGTTTTTTTTTTCTTTCTTCTTTATACATACTACATCTCATTATCATCCAGTCTATATTAGCAGCAGACACAGTACGGTAGTCCACGGCTGTAGCTACCTCTGTGTCGGCACTCGGCAGTCCATCCATAATTGTATACCACCTACCCGTGGTTTTTTTTTCTTTCTTCTTTATACATACTACATCTCATTATCATCCAGTCTATATTAGCAGCAGACACAGTACGGTAGTCCACGGCTGTAGCTACCTCTGTGTCGGCACTCGGCAGTCCATCCATAATTGTATACCACCTACCCGTGGTTTTTTTTTCTTTCTTCTTTATACATACTACATCTCATTATCAACCAGTCTATATTAGCAGCAGACACAGTACGGTAGTCCACGGCTGTAGCTACATCTGTGTCGGCACTCGGCAGTCCATCCATAATTGTATACCACCTACCCGTGGTTTTTTTTTCTTTCTTCTTTATACATACTACATCTCATTATCATCCAGTTTATATTAGCAGCAGACACAGTACGGTAGTCCACGGCTGTAGCTACCTCTGTGTCGGCACTCGGCAGTCCATCCATAATTGTATACCACCTACCCGTGGTTTTTTTTTTCTTTCTTCTTTATACATACTACATCTCATTATCAACCAGTCTATATTAGCAGCAGACACAGTACGGTAGTCCACGGCTGTAGCTACCACTGTGTCGGCACTCGGCAGTCCATCCATAATTGTATACCACCTACCCGTGGTTTTTTTTTCTTTCTTCTTTATACATACTACATCTCATTATCAACCAGTCTATATTAGCAGCAGACACAGTACGGTAGTCCACGGCTGTAGCTACCTCTGTGTCGGCACTCGGCAGTCCATCCATAATTGTATACCACCTACCCGTGGTTTTTTTTTCTTTCTTCTTTATACATACTACATCTCATTATCAACCAGTCTATATTAGCAGCAGACACAGTACGGTAGTCCACGGCTGTAGCTACCTCTGTGTCGGCACTCGGCAGTCCATCCATAATTGTATACCACCTACCCGTGGTTTTTTTTTTCTTTCTTCTTTATACATACTACATCTCATTATCATCCAGTCTATATTAGCAGCAGACACAGTATGGTAGTCCACGGCTGTAGCTACCTCTGTGTCGGCACTCGGCAGTCCATCCATAATTGTATACTAGTATCCATCCATCTCCATTGTTTACCTGAGGTGCCTTTTAGTTGTGCCTATTAAAATATGGAGAACAAAAATGTTGAGGTTCCAAAATTAGGGAAAGATCAAGATCCACTTCCACCTCGTGCTGAAGCTGCTGCCACTAGTCATGGCCGAGACGATGAAATGCCAGCAACGTCGTCTGCCAAGGCCGATGCCCAATGTCATAGTACAGAGCATGTCAAATCCAAAACACCAAATATCAGTAAAAAAAGGACTCCAAAACCTAAAATAAAATTGTCGGAGGAGAAGCGTAAACTTGCCAATATGCCATTTACCACACGGAGTGGCAAGGAACGGCTGAGGCCCTGGCCTATGTTCATGGCTAGTGGTTCAGCTTCACATGAGGATGGAAGCACTCAGCCTCTCGCTAGAAAAATGAAAAGACTCAAGCTGGCAAAAGCAGTAGCACCGCAAAGAACTGTGCGTTCTTCGAAATCCCAAATCCACAAGGAGAGTCCAATTGTGTCGGTTGCGATGCCTGACCTTCCCAACACTGGACGTGAAGAGCATGCGCCTTCCACCATTTGCACGCCCCCTGCAAGTGCTGGAAGGAGCACCCGCAGTCCAGTTCCTGATAGTCAGATTGAAGATGTCAGTGTTGAAGTACACCAGGATGAGGAGGATATGGGTGTTGCTGGCGCTGGGGAGGAAATTGACCAGGAGGATTCTGATGGTGAGGTGGTTTGTTTAAGTCAGGCACCCGGGGAGACACCTGTTGTCCGTGGGAGGAATATGGCCGTTGACATGCCTGGTGAAAATACCAAAAAAATCAGCTCTTCGGTGTGGAAGTATTTCAACAGAAATGCGGACAACAGGTGTCAAGCCGTGTGTTGCCTTTGTCAAGCTGTAATAAGTAGGGGTAAGGACGTTAACCACCTCGGAACATCCTCCCTTATACGTCACCTGCAGCGCATTCATAATAAGTCAGTGACAAGTTCAAAAACTTTGGGCGACAGCGGAAGCAGTCCACTGACCAGTAAATCCCTTCCTCTTGTAACCAAGCTCACGCAAACCACCCCACCAACTCCCTCAGTGTCAATTTCCTCCTTCCCCAGGAATGCCAATAGTCCTGCAGGCCATGTCACTGGCAATTCTGATGATTCCTCTCCTGCCTGGGATTCCTCCGATGCATCCTTGCGTGTAACGCCTACTGCTGCTGGCGCTGCTGTTGTTGCTGCTGGGAGTCGATGGTCATCCCAGAGGGGAAGTCGTAAGCCCACTTGTACTACTTCCAGTAAGCAATTGACTGTTCAACAGTCCTTTGCGAGGAAGATGAAATATCACAGCAGTCATCCTGCTGCAAAGCGGATAACTGAGGCCTTGACAACTATGTTGGTGTTAGACGTGCGTCCGGTATCCGCCGTTAGTTCACAGGGAACTAGACAATTTATTGAGGCAGTGTGCCCCCGTTACCAAATACCATCTAGGTTCCACTTCTCTAGGCAGGCGATACCGAAAATGTACACAGACCTCAGAAAAAGACTCACCAGTGTCCTAAAAAATGCAGTTGTACCCAATGTCCACTTAACCACGGACATGTGGACAAGTGGAGCAGGGCAGGGTCAGGACTATATGACTGTGACAGCCCACTGGGTAGATGTATGGACTCCCGCCGCAAGAACAGCAGCGGCGGCACCAGTAGCAGCATCTCGCAAACGCCAACTCTTTCCTAGGCAGGCTACGCTTTGTATCACCGGTTTCCAGAATACGCACACAGCTGAAAACCTCTTACGGCAACTGAGGAAGATCATCGCGGAATGGCTTACCCCAATTGGACTCTCCTGTGGATTTGTGGCATCGGACAACGCCAGCAATATTGTGTGTGCATTAAATATGGGCAAATTCCAGCACGTCCCATGTTTTGCACATACCTTGAATTTGGTGGTGCAGAATTTTTTAAAAAACGACAGGGGCGTGCAAGAGATACTGTCGGTGGCCAGAAGAATTGCGGGACACTTTCGGCGTACAGGCACCATGTACAGAAGACTGGAGCACCACCAAAAACTACTGAACCTGCCCTGCCATCATCTGAAGCAAGAAGTGGTAACGAGGTGGAATTCAACCCTCTATATGCTTCAGAGGTTGGAGGAGCAGCAAAAGGCCATTCAAGCCTATACAATTGAGCACGATATAGGAGGTGGAATGCACCTGTCTCAAGCGCAGTGGAGAATGATTTCAACGTTGTGCAAGGTTCTGATGCCCTTTGAACTTGCCACACGTGAAGTCAGTTCAGACACTGCCAGCCTGAGTCAGGTCATTCCCCTCATCAGGCTTTTGCAGAAGAAGCTGGAGACATTGAAGGAGGAGCTAACACGGAGCGATTCCGCTAGGCATGTGGGACTTGTGGATGGAGCCCTTAATTCGCTTAACAAGGATTCACGGGTGGTCAATCTGTTGAAATCAGAGCACTACATTTTGGCCACCGTGCTCGATCCTAGATTTAAAACCTACCTTGGATCTCTCTTTCCGGCAGACACAAGTCTGCTGGGGTTGAAAGACCTGCTGGTGAGAAAATTGTCAAGTCAAGCGGAACGCGACCTGTCAACATCTCCTCCTTCACATTCTCCCGCAACTGGGGGTGCGAGGAAAAGGCTCAGAATTCCGAGCCCACCCGCTGGCGGTGATGCAGGGCAGTCTGGAGCGACTGCTGATGCTGACATCTGGTCCGGACTGAAGGACCTGACAACGATTACGGACATGTCGTCTACTGTCACTGCATATGATTCTCTCAACATTGAAAGAATGGTGGAGGATTATATGAGTGACCGCATCCAAGTAGGCACGTCACACAGTCCGTACTTATACTGGCAGGAAAAAGAGGCAATTTGGAGGCCCTTGCACAAACTGGCTTTATTCTACCTAAGTTGCCCTCCCACAAGTGTGTACTCCGAAAGAGTGTTTAGTGCCGCCGCTCACCTTGTCAGCAATCGGCGTACGAGGTTACATCCAGAAAATGTGGAGAAGATGATGTTCATTAAAATGAATTATAATCAAATCCTCCGTGGAGACATTGACCAGCAGCAATTGCCTCCACAAAGTACACAGGGAGCTGAGATGGTGGATTCCTGTGGGGACGAATTGATAATCTGTGAGGAGGGGGATGTACACGGTGATATATCGGAGGATGATGATGAGGTGGACATCTTGCCTCTGTAGAGCCAGTTTGTGCAAGGAGAGATTAATTGCTTCTTTTTTGGTGGGGGTCCAAACCAACCCGTCATATCAGTCACAGTCGTGTGGCAGACCCTGTCACTGAAATGATGGGTTGGTTAAAGTGTGCATGTCCTGTTTATACAACATAAGGGTGGGTGGGAGGGCCCAAGGACAATTCCATCTTGCACCTCTTTTTTCTTTAATTTTTCTTTGCGTCATGTGCTGTTTGGGGAGTGTTTTTTGGAAGGGCCATCCTGCGTGACACTGCAGTGCCACTCCTAGATGGGCCCGGTGTTTGTGTCGGCCACTAGGGTCGCTTATCTTACTCACACAGCTACCTCATTGCGCCTCTTTTTTTCTTTGCGTCATGTGCTGTTTGGGGAGGGTTTTTTGGAAGGGACATCCTGCGTGACACTGCAGTGCCACTCCTAGATGGGCCCGGTGTTTGTGTCGGCCACTAGGGTCGCTTATCTTACTCACACAGCTACCTCATTGCGCCTCTTTTTTTCTTTGCGTCATGTGCTGTTTGGGGAGGGTTTTTTGGAAGGGACATCCTGCGTGACACTGCAGTGCCACTCCTAGATGGGCCCGGTGTTTGTGTCGGCCACTAGGGTCGCTTATCTTACTCACACAGCTACCTCATTGCGCCTCTTTTTTTCTTTGCGTCATGTGCTGTTTGGGGAGGGTTTTTTGGAAGGGACATCCTGCGTGACACTGCAGTGCCACTCCTAGATGGGCCCGGTGTTTGTGTCGGCCACTAGGGTCGCTTATCTTACTCACACAGCTACCTCATTGCGCCTCTTTTTTTCTTTGCGTCATGTGCTGTTTGGGGAGGGTTTTTTGGAAGGGACATCCTGCGTGACACTGCAGTGCCACTCCTAGATGGGCCCGGTGTTTGTGTCGGCCACTAGGGTCGCTTATCTTACTCACACAGCTACCTCATTGCGCCTCTTTTTTTCTTTGCGTCATGTGCTGTTTGGGGAGGTTTTTTTGGAAGGGACATCCTGCGTGACACTGCAGTGCCACTCCTAGATGGGCCAGGTGTTTGTGTCGGCCACTAGGGTCGCTTAGCTTAGTCATCCAGCGACCTCGGTGCAAATTTTAGGACTAAAAATAATATTGTGAGGTGTGAGGTATTCAGAATAGACTGAAAATGAGTGGAAATGATGGTTTTTGAGATTAATAATACTTTGGGATCAAAATGACCCCCAAATTCTATGATTTAAGCTGTTTTTTAGGTTTTTTGGAAAAAAACACCCGAATCCAAAACACACCCGAATCCGACAAAAAAAATTCGGTTAGGTTTTGCCAAAACGCGGTCGAACCCAAAACACGGCCGCGGAACCGAACCCAAAACCAAAACACAAAACCCGAAAAATTTCCGGCGCTCATCTCTACTAAAAACTCCTCGTACTGGCAAACAGGTCCCGTATTACAAGCATAAGGGACAGAGTGAGCAAATGTACCTGTGACCGCTTTTATCTGTGGTGCACAGCTTTTGGATATAAATACCGGTGTCCTTTGGACTCAATTATCGGGTGCAATTTAACACGGATGATTCAATTCCTCACTGAACTTGTGGCTTAATTCTTGTCAGTTTGGACAATATACTTTTCAGCACACTTATTTATGATGAGAATTGTCTCTTTTTAATTGCTATATTGATGTATCTGAGGGTGTTGTGACCACACCAGATCTTAAACATCACAAGAATAATATATGTTTATATGGTTATATGTTTTAAATAAATATTTTATAATTGAGAATGGTGTGGAACAATTAATTGGCTCTATAGCGCGACCTCTTTCTTATTCAATCCTATATGTTATATTGAAGCCATTAGAGACAGGCTTCTGAGGTCTGACGAAATAGAACCATTTTTTTATGGTCACAAGGTGACAGATTTTAGACAATAGTAATCATATGTTCATATGATTGGTTGCGCCATCAGGTATTTATTATTTTTAGCTACCTCATTGCACCTCTTTTTCTTCTTTGCATGATGTGCTGTTTGGGGCCTTTTTTTAAAATCTGCCCTCCTGTCTGACACTGCAGTGCCACTCATAGATGGGCCAATTGTTTTTGTCGCTTAGCTTAGCCATACAGCTACCTCATTGAACCTCTTTTACTTCTTTGCATGATGTGCTGTTTGGGCCTAGTTTTTAAATCTGCCATCCTGTCTGCCACTGCAGTGCCACTCCTAGATGAGCCAGGTGTTTGTGCCGCACACTTGTGTCGCTTAGCTTAGTCATACAGCCACCTCGGTGCAACTTTTAGGCCTAAAAATAATATTGTGAGGTGTTTAGAATAGACTGGAAATTAGTGGAAATGAATGTTATTGAGGTTAATAATACTGTAGGATTAAAATTACCCCCAAATTATGTGATTTTAGCTGTTTTTATGTTTTTTTCAAAAATCATCCAGATCCAAAACCAAAACACGAAAGGGTGGTTTTGGAAAAACCAAGCCAAAACCAAAACATGAGCTGGGAATTAGAACAAAACACAAAACACGAAAAGTGCCCGCCGCATATCTCTACATGAAACACAGTCAACTTGGAAAACAGAACACAGAAAATTACAGGGGAGTATTATTTTTATGCCTAAGCACCTTTTACCCAGTATTATTATTGTTTGATTTCCTAAGGTTCCTTATTTGGAATTCATTGGAGTACGACAGGTGAGGCTCTGCTTCTCATACCTAACCTGACCACACATCCTTGTTTCATAGTACACTCACTGGGAGATGTAAAGAGTGGAGAAGTAAGCCACTGGAGAAGTTGTCTATGGCAACCAATCAGGATTGAAGTAACATTTATAATTTGCATACTATAAAATTATACAGAGCAGCTAATTAGTTCTCGAATGGGGGCGTGGCAGGGGCGTGGTCATAGGTGACTGCATGACTTCACTCGCAGCCGCTGCGATCGGGAACATGGCGGCGGGCCTCCTACGGCGCCTGTAGGAGGCATCCCTAAGTCCTGCAATGATGCAGAAATTGCAATGCGATCGCAATTTCTGCTTCATCAAGGTGGGGAGGCGGCAGTCAGTATGCTGGGCGGCCTTGCTCTGCAATGGGCGGCACCCAGCATGCTAGCAAAAGGATTGCAAATTCTGCTATTAAGCAGAATTTGCAATCCTTACTGAATTAGGCCCAATATATAGATATGTACAATCACAAATGTTTTCTGATGGTTCAATGTACAAAAACTTAGTTTCATGCACAAACTTATTAAAAATGTTGTATAAAATTACCTTCAGGCTCTGTGTATAAGGTGTATATGAAACATACTTGCCTACTCTCCCGGAAGTTGCGGGAGACACCCAAATTTGCGACCAGTCCCCCGAACCCCAGAAGAATAGGCTGTCCTCCTGCACCCTGCCCACTTTCCAAGGAAGTAGGCACTACCATGAGGATAATGCCGTGATTTGAGGGTCACTCGTGAGAGGGCAGGCCTACTGCGCAAACCCCCCGGCTTCCATGGACTGCATCGGTTGCAGCCCATAGAAGCTGGCTAGGGCTGACTATCAGCTAGGGAGTGCCTACAGGAAGCCAGCTCTCTGCTTATTGCAACCCAGTCTGGCAGTCCTGGAGGGAGGAAACACCTCCCAATGGGACTGCCTGTAGTGTCTGTGACTGACAGGTAGGACTTCCAATAGGAAGTCACTGTCAGTCACAGTGAAGCCAGTGCTATCCACACAAAAAAAGAAAAGAAAATCAAAATAATTCTGGTCCCAAGCATTTCGGATAAGGGAGACTAAACCTGTAATTTTATTTTAATTTTGGAACACAGAGCAATTGGAATGATTGATGTATTTCACAAATAAGCCATAGTGTATGTGTGCCTTAATTAAGACATGGTATTGTATGACACTGAATTCTGTTCCTCTTTACAGGCTATGGACTGCTGACTAGAATTGGCCTATGTGCTATTGTCCCGAGTGTCTGAGACAGTCATGTGACCATGTTTCCAGTCAATACAATAGCAATGACTGCGGTACAGTTCTATAATTGACAAAACCATATACAATGAAAGGTTGATGTAACCACATTTTTGTTAACAGAGTGAAAAGTCAGGAACACTGCTCAGAGCAGGGATACAAATAACTGTAATTGTAAGGGAAATATTTTCCTAATTTTGCTAAATTGTTATGGGTATGCGCAGAACCATTTAAAATGTTTTATAAGAGGTAAATTCACATATTAATTCCCAGATAATGCTGCACATTAAATCCTATTAATTTTTATGAAGCCAGAAATATGCGTCTGAATGTTTCCACGATCCTTCCCTTATTATTTGGTTTCAGAATCCTCACAAGTAATCACTCGATTTAGGTCTCATCGGTTTGTTTGAGCGTGTGTGTGACACCCCATCAGGGTTGCCACCAACATTTAATTTATTTCTGTGCCCTTTTTCCCCTCTACAAAATGCAGCCTGGCTAAACGTGTTGAGACTTCAGCAGGGAAAGGGTTAAGAACATTTTCTGTGCTGCAGCTGGCATGCGCTGCGTCAGTTAACAGCCGGGTGCAGAGTCTGTTGGTGGTTGGGTGGCGGCCATCTTAGGAGGATGGGGAGAGTGGAACAGTACCATGGAGCAGAAGGGGCTGAGCTGTACCTAACCTCATTTGCTGGTGTCCCTGGGGCCTGGAGGAGGCTCCTAATCGGACGGGCACAAAGGTGGTCCTTTCTCTAGCAAGGCAGTGAGGAGGAAGAGAGGCACCTCATCTGAGTCCAGCAGCCGACAGAGAGAGTGTGAGGAGCGGTGAGCAGATTATGTCAGCCCTGAGGCAAAACAGCCATTTCTAGTGATATCGGGGAGCCCCATTGCAGACTATACAGTCTGCTATCACGTGCTTCAGTTTTTCCAACACACAGCCAGAACTTTGTAGCGCAGTAAGGAACAATACTGTCATAGTTGCACAGAAAGCTTAAAAGGATTCAGGCCTCCATATCACAGGGCCCTGCAGCGGATATTGTACTGCTCGCAGTCGGAGTAAATGTAACCATTGAGCACAGCAACCTTTTTGGAGCACAGGTCAGTAGCCCTGTTTCACTAACTACACATCAAAAGCCCTTCCAGTGATAGAGTGCTCATAACAAGGACAGAGACCCCTAAACTGCTTACTGTATACTGTATTTAACAACGAGTCAGGACCAAGTGCCACAGTTGAAAGCAGTTATTGCCTGACACAGCAGCGTGAACATTGCAGAGAGCTTCCATTATGGGAATAGTACCTACAATCGCCTAATATAACATCCAGCTAAGCCTTGCTACAGTTACAGTGCAGAGTAATGCGATTATTCAGAGACTAGCAAGATAGACCCATACTTGCCAAAAGATATTGTGCTGCACTGCAATAAGGAGAGATTGTTACGGTGGAAAGCAATTGCCTACAGACGGGAAAGAGTTGCAAAACCATCTGGTTGGACGGAATCATCTATACTTTATGTACTGTAATCTATCAATTGCTACATTCATCCCAGACTTTTAACTGGCCTCAGGAGATAGCTTTCGTAGAGAAGTGCACTAAACTCAGTGTAGCTAGCTATAAAATGACAAAGGTTTTACGGGGCCCCCATTCTAAGAGTATTTTAAATGTGATTGTCAAATGTTAATGTTATTTCTCTAACGTCCTAGTGGATGCTGGGGACTCCGTCAGGACCATGGGGAATAGCGGGCTCCGCAGGAGACAGGGCACATCTAAAAAAGCTTTTAGGTCACATGGTGTGTACTGGCTCCTCCCCCTATGACCCTCCTCCAAGCCTCAGTTAGGTTTTTGTGCCCGTCCGAGAAGGGTGCAATCTAGGTGGCTCTCTTAAAGAGCTGTTTAGAAAAGTTTTTTTTTAGGTTTCATTCAGTGATTCCTGCTGGCAACAGGATCACTGCAACGAGGGACTTAGGGGAGAGATCTCCAACTCACCTGCGTGCAGGATGGATTGGGATCTTAGGCTACTGGACACTGAGCTCCAGAGGGAGTCGGAACACAGGTCAGCCTGGGGTTCGTCCCGGAGCCGCGCCGCCGATCCCCCTTACAGACGCTGAAGAAGACGGCAGAACGGAGGTCCGGAAACAGGCGGCAGAAGACTTCACAGTCTTCATGAAGGTAGCGCACAGCACTGCAGCTGTGCGCCATTGTTGTCACACGGCTCACTGACCTAGTCACGGAGGGTGCAGGGCGCTGCTGGGGGCGCCCTGGGCAGCAATATAAGTACCTTATTGGCAAAATAAATACATCACATATAGCCATTAAGGCTATATGTATGTATTTTAACCCAGGCCAGTTCTTAAAAACCGGGAGAAAAAACCCGCCGAAAAGGGGGCGGAGCTTATTCTCCTCAGCACACAGCGCCATTTTCCCTCACAGAAAGGCTGAGGGGAAGGCTCCCATGCTCTCCCCTGCACTGCACTACAGAAACAGGGTTAAAACAGAGAGGGGGGGCACTGATTTGGCGATATAAATATATATTAAATGCTATAAGGGAGGAACACTTTTATAAAGGTTGTCCCTGTATAATTATAGCATTTTGGTGTGTGCTGGCAAACTCTCCCTCTGTCTCCCCAAAGGGCTAGTGGGTCCTGTCCTCTATCAGAGCATTCCCTGTGTGGGTGCTGTATGTCGGTACGTGTGTGTCGACATGTATGAGAAAAATGTTGGTGAGGAGGCGGAGCAAATTGCCTGTAATGGTGATGCGAGCCGGTTGACGACATGAGACGACCCGCAAACAAATTAGTACCTGTCCAGGCGTCTCAGACACCGTCAGGGGCTTGTAAAAACGCCCATTTACCTCACGGACACTGACTCCAGTGTCGACGGTGAAGAAACAAACGTATTTTCCTTTAGGGCCACACGTTACATGTTAAGGGCAATGAAGGAGGTGTTACATATTTCTGATACTACAAGTACCACAAATAAGGGTATTTTGTAGGGTGTGAATAAACTACTTGTAGTTTTGCCTGAATCAGATAAATTAAATGAAGTGTGTGATGATACGTGGGGTTCCTCCGATAGAAAGTTATGGGCGGTATACCCTTTCCCGCCAGAAGTAAGGGCGAGTTGGGAAACACACCTTAGGGTGGATAAGGCGCTCACACGCTTATAAAACAAGTGGCGTTACCGTCTCCAGATACGGCCGCCCTCAAGGAGCCAGCTGATAGGAAGCTGAAAAATAGCCTAAGAAGTATATACACACATACTGGTGTTATACTACGACCAGCAATCGCCTCAGACTGGATGTGCAGCGCTGAGGGGGCTTGGTCGGATTTCCTGACTGAAAATTTTGATACCCTTGACAGGGACAAGATTTTATTGTCTATAGAGCATTTTAAGGATGCATTTCTATATATGCGTGATGCGCAGAGGGATATTTGCATTCTGGCATCAAGAGTAAATGTGATGTCCATATCTGCCAGACGAAGACACGACAGTGGTCAGGTGAGGCAGATTCCAGACGGCACATGGAAGTATTGCCGTATAAAGGGGCGGTCCATCGGACCTGGTGGCCATGGCAACAGCTGAAAAATCCACCTTTTGTTCCCCGAGTCACATCTCAGCAGAAAAGGACACAGTCTTTTCAGTCTCAGTCCTTTCGTCCCCATACGGGCAGGCGGGCAAAGGCCAGTCATATCTGCCCAGGGGTAGAGGAACGGGAAGAAGACTGCAGCAAGCAGCCCATTCCCAGGAACAGAAGCCCTTCACAGCTTCTGCCAAGTCCGCAGCATGACGCTGGGGCAGTACAAGCGGACTCAGGTGCGGTAGGGGGTCATCTCAAGAGTTTCAGCACGCAGTGGGCTCACTCGCAAGGGGACTCCTGGATCCTACATGTAGTATCCCAGGTGTACATTGGAAATTCGAGACGTCTCCTCCTCACAAGTTCCGGAAGTCTGTTTTACCAACGTCTACCTCCGACAGGGAGGCAGTATTGGAAACAATTCACAGGCTGTATTCCCAGCAGGTGATAATCAAAGTACCCCTCCTACAACAAGGGAGGGGGTATTATTCCACACTATATTGTGGTACTGAAGCCAAACGGCTCGGTGAGATCTGAAATATTTGAACACTTACATACAAGCGTTCAAATCAAGATGGAGTCACTCAGAGCAGTGATAGCGAACCAGGAAGAAGGGGACGAGATGGTGTCACTGGATATCAGGGACATTTACCTACATGTCCAAATTTGCCCTTCTCACCAAGGGTACTTCAGGTTCGTGGTACAGAACTGTCACTAGGTCGGAGTAGCACTATCTTTAATAGTTCTACGACAGCACGAGTGGATTTTAAATATTCCAAAATCGTAGCTTTTCCGAGGACACGTCTACTGTTCCTAGGGATGATTCTGGACACAGTCCAGAAAAAGGTGTTTCTCCCAGAGGAGAAAGCCAGGGAGTTATCCGAGCTAATCGGGATCCTCCTAAAACCAGGAAAAGTGTCAGTGCATCATTGCACAAGAGTCCTGGTAAAAATGGTGGCTTATTACGAAGCAATTCCATTCGGCAGATTTCACGCAAGAACTCTTCAGTGGGATCTGCTGGACAAATGGTCCGGATCGCATCTTCAGATGCATCAGCGGATAACCCTATATCCAAGGACAAGGGTGTCTCTCCTGTGGTGATTACAGAGTGCTCATCTTCTAGAGGGCCACAGATTCAGCATTCAGGATTGGATGCTGGTGACCACGGAGGCCAGCCTGAGAGGCTGGGGAGCAGTCACACAGGGAAAAAATTTCCAGGAAAGTGTGATCAAGTCTGGAGAATTCTCTCCACATAGATAGAGCTAAGAGCAAAATTATAAGGCTCTAAACTTAGCAAGACCTCTGCTTCAAGGTCAGCCGGTATTGATCCAGTGGGATAACATCACGGCAGTCGCCCACGTAAACAGAAACGGCGACACAAGAAGCTGGAGGGCAGTGAAAAAACTGCAAGGATTTTTCGCTAGGCGGAAAATCATGTGATAGCACTGTCAGCAGTGTTCTCTCCGGGAGTGGACGACTGGGAAGCAGACTTCCTCAGCAGGCATGACCTCCACCTGGGAGAGTGGGAACTTCATAGGGAAGTTTTTCCGCATGATTGTGAGCCATTGGCAAAGACCAAAGGTGGAAATGATGGCGTCCCGCCCGAACAAAAAACGGGACAGGTATTGCGCCAGGTCATGAGACCTTCAGGCGATAGCTGTGGATGTCCTAGTAACACCGTGGGTGTAACAGTCGGTGTATGTGTTCCCTCCTCTGCTTCTCATAACCAAGGTATTGAGAATTATAAGATATAGAGGAGTATGAACTATACTCGTGACTCCGGATTGGCCAAGAGGGACTTGGTACCCGGAACTTCAAGAGATGCTCACAGAGGACTAAGGGCCTGGGGAGCTAAGAAGGGACTTGCTTCAGCAGGTACCATGTCTATTCCAAGACTTACCGCGGCTGCGTTTGACGGCATGGCGGTTGAATGCCGGATCCTGAAGGAAAAAGGCATTCCATAAGAGGTCATACCTACCCTGGTCAAAGCCAGGAAGGAGGTGACCGCACAACGTCATCACCACATGTGGTGAAAATATGTTGCGTGGGTGAGGCCAGGAAGGCCCCACGAAGAAAATTCAACTAGGTCGAATTCTACACTTCCTGAAAACAGGAGTGTTTTGAGCCTAAAATTGGGGTTCTTTAAGGTTTTAAGTTTCGGCCCTGTAGAATTTCTTCCGAAAAGAATTGACTTCAGTTCCTGAAGTCCAGATTGTCAAGGGAGTATTGCATATACACCCCTTTTTGTGCCTCTAGTGGCACCGTGGGATCTCAACATAGTGTTGGGATTCCTTAAAATCATATTGGTTTGAACCGCTCAAATCTGTGGATTTGAAATATATCACATGGAAAGTGAACATGCTGTTGACCAATATCTCACATGAACAGTGACCATGCTGTTGGTCCTGGCCTCGGCCAGGCGATTGTCAGAATGGGCGGCTTTGTCTTACAAAAGCCCATATTTAAATTTCCATTCGGACAGGGCAGAACTGGGACTCGTCTCCAGTTTTCTTCCTAAGGGGGTGTCAGGTTTTCACCTGAAACAACCTATTATGGTGCCTGCGGCTTCTAGGGACTTGGAGGTCTCCAGGTTAATAGACGTTGTCAGGACCCTAAAAATATATATATATATATATATATATATATATATATATAGTTTAGGACGGCTGGAGTCAGAAAGTCTGACTTGCTGTTTATATTGTATGCACCCAACAATATGGGTGCTCCTGCGTCTAAACAGACGATTGCACGTTGGATCTGTAGCACAATCCAACTTGCACATTCTGTGGCAGGCGTGCCACAGCCTAAATCTGTAAAGGCCCACTCCACTAGGAAAGTGGGCGCATCTTGGGCGGCTGCCCGAGGGGTCTCGGCATTACAACTTTGCTGAGCAGCTACGTGGTCAGGGGAGAACACGTTTGTAAAATTTTACAAATTTGATACTCTGGCTAAGGAGGACCTGGAGTTCTCTCATTCGGTGCTGCAGAGTCATCCGCACTCTCCCGCCCGTTTGGGAGCTTTGGTATAATCCCCATGGTCCTGACGGAGTCCCCAGCATCCACTAGGACGTTAGAGAAAATAAGAATTTACTTACCGATAATTCTATTTCTCGTAGTCCGTAGTGGATGCTGGGCGCCCATCCCAAGTGCGGATTGTCTGCAATGCTTGTACATAGTTATTGTTACAAAATCGGGTTATTCTTGTTGTGAGCCATCTTTTCAGAGGCTACTTCGTTTTGTTATCATACTGTTAACTGGGTTCAGATCACAAGTGGTACGGTGTGATTGGTGTGGCTGGTATGAGTCTTACCCGGGATTCAAGATCCTTCCTTATTGTGTACGCTCGTCCGGGCACAGTACCTAACTGAGGCTTGGAGGAGGGTCATAGGGGGAGGAGCCAGTACACACCATGTGACCTAAAAGCTTTTTTAGATGTGCCCTGTCTCCTGCGGAGCCCGCTATTCCCCATGGTCCTGACGGAGTCCCCAGCATCCACTACGGACTACGAGAAATAGAATTATCGGTAAGTAAATTCTTATTTTCTTGTGCTTTGTTCTTTGCAGGCCCGGCGCTGACCGCTCAGCAAGGTCCTGCAAAGCAGGGAGGCGCTGGGTCAGAGAGGCGCTCTCCCCGCTCTGCGACCTTGCTCTGATGTGCACTGCGCCGCCAGCAGCATGAACAGCGGCTCCCCTCTCCCTGCCTCCTCACTGATGGAGCCGCACTGTCCCGTCTGTTGCTGCCAGCTGCCGCTGCTGACAGCACCTGTAACACCATAGGCAGCAGTGGCAGCTGGCAGCATGAAGTGATGTGCTGCAGATATATGACATGTGCCGCCCACCTGCCCCGGAAGACCACCGCACGCAGGGATGATTGGGGGGGGGGGGGTGTACCCAGAACTCCCCCAGGCCCGGCCCTACGCATATGCCGCGAGACTGATGATGGCGTGCCGCGCTGCAGTAAATAGTCTCTCACTAATCTCCCAGCAGCCGGACTCCACGCCTGCCCTACACCGCTACCGGACCCTGCTGCCTCTTCTACCCTGGCACACTGCTGTGAGAGAAGTGAGGTTGGGTTAGAGGAGCCGGGCTGTGAGCATGAGAGAGGGGGAAGGTGAATGTCAGGTCCCCCTGTCAGGGAGGCACCACAGGTCACAGAGGCACCACAGAGTCACTGATTGGTGCTAACTCCAGCTCTGAGCGATATTACCGCTCTTGGCTTGCTCCACTCTGTCCCGCTGCAGCAGCAATGTCCCGTTGTACAGCTGGGAGCAGTGGCTGGCTGACCCATTACCCTATGTACAAACACATAAGGGCAAAGTGGGAGAAGGGACCTTCTGACGTCACTAGGGGAGGAGACATGTCACCAGGGGGAGGAGCTACAGCCAAACAGGTACCCGAAAAGTACCCTTGTGGGCTCGCTTCACTCACCACGCTTCGGGCTTGGTGGCTCGCTCCGCTCCGCTCGCCACCTGATTACTAAAGGTAATAGTTGGTGGTGTGGATAGTAGAGGAACTATCCGCTGGCCTAGCTCCTCCCCCTTGTGTCGTGGCTCCTCCCCTTGACGGAAAAGGTCCCTTAGGCCACTTGAATCTAGCATCAACAGCTAGCTGTTACGCCATTGTGTTACGAGTTGGTTTGTAATAGATCAGCGTGCCACCATTTCCATTTGCTGCTACATGTCCCCGCAGATACCAGATATCTTGCTGGTATCTGCGGAGGGCACCCAGTGAGAGAGATCCACTGAGCGCTGGACCTAGCTACTTACATAAAAATATACACACAAACTCATACAGAACCCCTCCCCCCCACACCCCCCATGAAAATCCTGCGTTTGCTCCTGCAAAGCTCTGGCTCCCCTGTGGGCTGCTCTGAATCAAAGGGATAGCCGCGGCGCGCAGAATCCCACGTGTGACAGGCTGCTGCCTCTTCCTGACCAAGAGAGGACTGCTTATACTGCACATATCTGGTAGGTGAGAGTCGGTGGCCTCTCCATAACTTATAGTCTGTGTATGTAATTGTACAGTATGTTTAATCCACACTTGGATTTAGAATATTTTATTTATTCTAATACAGGTTGAGTATCCCATATCCAAATATTCCGAAATACGGAATATTCCGAAATACGGACTTTTTTGAGTGAGAGTGAAATAGTGAAACCTTTGTTTTTTGATGGCTCAATGTACACAAACTTTGTTTAATACACAAAGTTATTAAAAATATTGTATTAAATGACCTTCAGGCTGTGTGTATAAGGTGTATATGAAACATAAATGAATTGTGTGAATGTACACACACTTTGTTTAATGCACAAAGTTATAAAAAATATTGTCTAAAATGACCTTCAGGCTGTGTGTATAAGGTGTATATGAAACATAAATGCATTCTGTGCTTAGACTTAGGTCCCATTACCATGATATATCATTATGGTATGCAATTATTCCAAAATACGGAAAAATCCCATATCCAAAATACCTCTGGTCCCAAGCATTTTGGATAAGGGATACTCAACCTGTAAAGCTATTCTTTTAGTCCCCTGCCCTCACTCTCCCCGTAGCTCCACCCTGAGTACCCTGAGTACCACTGCCCTCACCCTCTCTGTAACTCCCAGTCAGCATCCCTGCCCTCACCCTCTCTGTAACTCCCCCTCAGCATCCCTGCCTTTACTCTCCCTGTAACCACCCTTCAGCGTCCCTGCCCTCACCCTCCCTGTAACTCCCTGTCACTGCCCCTGCCTTCACGCTTCTTGTAACTCACTGTCAGTGGCCCTGCCACCATTCTCCCTGTAAATCCCCGTCAGCGTCCCTGCCCTCTTCCTCCCTGTAACTCCCCCTCTTTTGTGACGCATGCTGACCCTTTATGAGTTAAGGGAGGGAGGGCGCAATTTTATAGTTTGCAGGAGGGCGCCGAATACCCTAGCATGAAAACGGTATGTGAACAACATACATATTGAGGTTAATCTAAACTGCCATTATACGTGATCTCAAATTCTTACAACTGAGAAAAGATTACAGAAATGTTTCAGTTCAATAAAATTCATATAGAGATATTGGGGGTCATTCCGAGTTGATCGTAGCTGTGCTAAATTTAGCACAGCTATGATCATTCACGCTGACACACACTAGTCCGCCCCGCATGTCAGTGCCCCCCCCCCGCAGAAGTGCAAAGGCATCGCACATCGGCGATGCCTTTGCACTTCAAGAGTAGCTCCCAACCAGCGCGGCTTTAGCGTGCTGGCCGGGAGCTACTCGTCGCTCCCCAGCCCGCAGCGGCTGCATGTGATGTCACGCAGCCGCCACGGCCCGCCCCCCCCCCCCTCCCCAACGGTCCGGCCGCGCCTGCGTTGGCCAGACCGTTCTTCCTAAATGGCAGCTTAATGCCGCCGTCCAGCCCCCTCCCGCCTAGCGACCGCCTCTGCCTCAGAGGCGATCGCTAGTCAACGGTGCTGGCACATGTGCGGCGCTGGCACATGTGCAGTTACAAACTGCAGCGAGCGATCGGGTCGGAATGACCCCCATTTTGTAATTAATGTCTGTGTGTAATATATATTTGGAACAGTATTGCGAGTTGCTAGTGAAACTTATTCCCGTTAGACGCTACAGACACCAGGTCCAGGTCATCGCACACCACATGGCATTGTTGGAGTGGCCACAGATGCTAGAGGTCATAATTGACCTCTAGTGTCTGTGCGGTGCTATGGGAGAGACGTCATGACGTCTCTCCCATAGATACGAGGAGCGGCGCCGGCGGCCGGAGACAGAGGGCAGCAGCGGTTGGGAAGCAGTAGTGGGGCTGGTGAGTATTGTATTATTTATTTATTTATTTTGGAAGTGGCGCTACTAGCGGCATAAATACAGGGGCACAGCTACAGGGGGCACAACTCTACAGGGGGCACAACTACTGGGGGCACAGTACTGAGGGTACGGTACTGGGGGCACAGCTATAGGGGGTAAAACAGCAGGGGGCACAGCTACAGGGGGCATAACTAATGGGGGCACAACTACTGAGGGCACAGCTGCAGGGAGCGCAACTAATAGGGGCACAACTACTGGGGGCACAGCTACAGGGGGCACAACTACTGGGGGCACAGCTACTGCGGGCACAGTTACAGGGGGCACAACTACTGGGGGCACAGCTACAGGGGCACAACTACTGGGGGCACAGCTACAGGGGCACATTTACTGAGGGCACAGTTACAGGGGGCACAACTACTGGGGGCACAGCTACAGGGGCACAACTACTGTGGTCACAGTTACAGGGGGCAAAACTAATGGGGGCACAACTACTGAGGGGCCAGCTACAGGGGGCACAACTACTGGGGGCACAGTACTGAGGTCACAGTACTGGAGGCACAGCTACAGGGGGCAAAACAACAGGGGGCACAACTACTGGGGGCACCACTACTGAGGGCACAGCTACAGGGGGCACAACCACTGGGGGCACCACTACTGAGGGCACAGCTACAGGGGGCACAACTACTGGGGGCACAGTACTGAGGTCACAATACTGGGGGCACAGCTACAAGGGGCAAAACAACAGGGGGCACAACTACTGGGGGCACCACTACTGAGGGAACAGCTACAGGGGGCACAACTACTGGGGGCACAGTACTGAGGTCACGGTACTGGGGGCACAGCTGCTGGGGGCAAAACAACAGGGGGCACAACTACTGAGGGCACAGCTACAAGGGGCACAACTACTGGGGTCAAAACTACTGGGGGCACAGCTACTGAGGGAACAGATACAGGGGGCACAACTAATGAGGGCACAGCTACAGGGGGCAAAACTACTGGGGGCACAACTACTGGGGGCTCAACTACTGGGGGAAAAATACTGGGGGTACAACTACTGGGGGCACAGCTATTGGGGGCACAACTATTGAGGGCACAGCTACTGGGGGCACAACTATTGAGGGCACAGCTACAGGGGGCACAACTCTACAGGGGGCAAAACTACAGGGGGCACAGCTACAGGGGACATAACTGTGACCACACCCCTTCCCTATGAAGCCACACCCCTATTTTTTGCTGCGCGCCTATGGCACACGCTAACCCTGTTTTACCCAAGGTCTAGAACCGGCCCTGGTGGCAGCCGACTATTGCTTCAAGGAACACAGTGAATATATAGTGTCTTTAGTAAGCTGGTTACACCATGAGTCCCCTGAAATGTGTTTATTTAGAGTGTCTTTTTTGTTATACTAAAGCTTTTACCCTATTGTTGTGCATAAATTATTCTGAACCTCCCGAAATTACTAGGCTGTGGGTCCCTGTCATGATTGCTAGCACTGTGGCTGTTACAGTGTTTCTGAGGTGATGGGGCCTAGCAATGCTAGGTTGCCCCCCTTCAGAGCAGGGCAAAGTAATCATCCGTGTGACGCATGTGCTGCTCCATACATCTTCAGAAGAAGCCTCCACTATGCTCTTCTCAGAGTACAACAGGGGGTGTCCTCTCCAGGCAACTGATTATATTTTGCCATGTGTGGTTCCACCCCTGCACCAGCCTGACACATACGATTGTCTCCTGACTGACCACTTAGCTGGCAAGTTAAAAGAGCTAACATTTACTTTCATCTTCCCTTGTACCCTAAATCTGATATGCAGCTGTCACGGAGTAAAACTAGTCCTTTATTCTTAATAACGGCTTTATAGAGAAAGCTGTGCTAAAATTCCATAGATGGATATAGTCAAAGGCCATCACTTTACCAAGGATTTTAAAGTCCACGTTCAACAACGTGATAGGGTGGTATAAACCAAGGAGAATGGGGTCCCACTCACTTTTCAAAAGCTGCTATCTGAACACCGCCTCCCCCACTAACCCCACCAATGTTTGAAACCAACTCCCCCCCCCACTGCCAAAGTTGTAGTGTGTACCACAGTTATAGTGTGTAAACATTAGTGATGAGCGGGTTCGGTTCCTCGGAAACCGAACCCCCCCGAACTTCACCCATTTTACACGGGTCCGAGGCATACTCGGATTCTCCCGTAGGGCTCGGTTAACCCGAGCGCGCCCGAACGTCATCATCACGCTGTCGGATTCTCGCGAGATTCGGATTCTATATAAGCAGCCGCGCGTCGCCGCCATTTTCACTCGTGCATTGGAAATGTTAGGGAGAGGACGTGGCTGGCGTCCTCTCCGTTTATTCATTGTTGAGTTGATGCAAATATTTGTGCTTGCTTATATCATTGTGGGGACTGGGGAGCAGCTTTATATTAATATAGGAGGAGTACAGTGCAGAGTTTTGCTGATCAGTGACCACCAGTATACGTTGTCTGCCTGAAAAACACTCCATATCTGTGCTCAGTGTGCTGCATATATCTGTGCTCACACTGCTTTATTGTGGGCACTGGGGACCACCAGTATATTATATAGGAGGAGTACAGTGCAGACTTTTGCTGACAGTGACCACCAGTATATATAGCAGTACGGTACGGAAGGCCACTGCTGTACCTACCTCTGTGTCGTCAAGTATACTATCCATCTAGATTCTATACCTGTGGTGCATTTCAGTTGTGCAGTTTGCTGACACAGTGACCACCAGTATATATAGCAGTACGGTACGGAATGCCACTGCTGTACCTACCTCTGTGTCGTCAAGTATACTATCCATCTACATTCTATACCTGTGGTGCATTTTAGTTTTGCAGTTTGCTGACAGTGACCACCAGTATATATAGCAGTACGGTACGGAAGGCCACTGCTGTGCCTACCTCTGTGTCGTCAAGTATACTATCCATCTAGATTCTATACCTGTGGTGCATTTCAGTTGTGCAGTTTGCTGACACAGTGACCACCAGTATATATAGCAGTACGGTATGGAAGGCCACTGCTGTACCTATCTCTGTGTCGTCAAGTATACTATCTATCTACATTCTATACCTGTGGTGCATTTTAGTTTTGCAGTTTGCTGACACAGTGACCACCAGTATATATAGCAGTACGGTACGGAAGGCCACTGCTGTACCTACCTTTGTGTCGTCAAGTATACTATCCTTCTGGATTCTATACCTGTGGTGCATTTCAGTTGTGCAGTTTGCTGACACAGTGACCACCAGTATATATAGCAGTACGGTACGGAAGGCCACTGCTGTACCTACCTCTGTGTCGTCAAGTATACTATCCATCTAGATTCTATACCTGTGGTGCATTTCAGTTGTGCAGTTTGCTGACACAGTGACCACCAGTATATATAGCAGTACGGTACGGAAGGCCACTGCTGTACCTACCTCTGTGTCGTCAAGTATACTATCCATCTACATTCTATACCTGTGGTGCATTTTAGTTTTGCAGTTTGCTGACAGTGACCACCAGTATATATAGCAGTACGGTACGGAAGGCCACTGCTGTGCCTACCTCTGTGTCGTCAAGTATACTATCCATCTAGATTCTATACCTGTGGTGCATTTCAGTTGTGCAGTTTGCTGACACAGTGACCACCAGTATATATAGCAGTACGGTACGGAAGGCCACTGCTGTACCTATCTCTGTGTCGTCAAGTATACTATCTATCTACATTCTATACCTGTGGTGCATTTTAGTTTTGCAGTTTGCTGACAGTGACCACCAGTATATATAGCAGTACGGTACGGAAGGCCACTGCTGTACCTACCTCTGTGTCGTCAAGTATACTATCCATCTAGATTCTATACCTGTGGTGCATTTCAGTTGTGCAGTTTGCTGACACAGTGACCACCAGTATATATAGCAGTACGGTACGGAAGGCCACTGCTGTACCTACCTCTGTGTCGTCAAGTATACTATCCATCTAGATTCTATACCTGTGGTGCATTTCAGTTGTGCAGTTTGCTGACACAGTGACCACCAGTATATATAGCAGTACGGTATGGAAGGCCACTGCTGTACCTACCTCTGTGTCGTCAAGTATACTATCCATCTACATTATATACCTGTGGTGCATTTTAGTTTTGCAGTTTGCTGACAGTGACCACCAGTATATATAGCAGTACGGTACAGAAGGCCACTGCTGTACCTACCTCTGTGTCGTCAAGTATACTATCCATCTACATTCTATACCTGTGGTGCATTTTAGTTTTGCAGTTTGCTGACAGTGACCACCAGTATATATAGCAGTACTGTACGGAAGGCCACTGCTGTACCTACCTCTGTGTCGTCAAGTATACTATCCATCTAGATTCTATACCTGTGGTGCATTTCAGTTGTGCAGTTTGCTGACACAGTGACCACCAGTATATATAGCAGTACGGTACGGAAGGCCACTGCTGTACCTACCTCTGTGTCATCAAGTATACTATCCATCTAGATTCTATACCTGTGGTGCATTTCAGTTGTGCAGTTTGCTGACACAGTGACCACCAGTATATATAGCAGTACGGTACGGAAGGCCACTGCTGTACCTACCTCTGTGTCGTCAAGTATACTATCCATCTAGATTCTATACCTGTGGTGCATTTCAGTTGTGCAGTTTGCTGACACAGTGACCACCAGTATATATAGCAGTACGGTACGGAAGGCCACTGCTGTACCTACCTCTGTGTCGTCAAGTATACTATCCATCTACATTCTATACCTGTGGTGCATTTTAGTTTTGCAGTTTGCTGACAGTGACCACCAGTATATATAGCAGTACGGTACGGAAGGCCACTGCTGTGCCTACCTCTGTGTCGTCAAGTATACTATCCATCTAGATTCTAAACCTGTGGTGCATTTCAGTTGTGCAGTTTGCTGACACAGTGACCACCAGTATATATAGCAGTACGGTACGGAAGGCCACTGCTGTACCTATCTCTGTGTCGTCAAGTATACTATCTATCTACATTCTATACCTGTGGTGCATTTTAGTTTTGCAGTTTGCTGACAGTGACCACCAGTATATATAGCAGTACGGTACGGAAGGCCACTGCTGTACCTACCTCTGTGTCGTCAAGTATACTATCCATCTAGATTCTATACCTGTGGTGCATTTCAGTTGTGCAGTTTGCTGACACAGTGACCACCAGTATATATAGCAGTACGGTACGGAAGGCCACTGCTGTACCTACCTCTGTGTCGTCAAGTATACTATCCATCTAGATTCTATACCTGTGGTGCATTTCAGTTGTGCAGTTTGCTGACACAGTGACCACCAGTATATATAGCAGTACGGTACGGAAGGCCACTGCTGTACCTACCTCTGTGTCGTCAAGTATACTATCCATCTACATTATATACCTGTGGTGCATTTTAGTTTTGCAGTTTGCTGACAGTGACCACCAGTATATATAGCAGTACGGTACGGAAGGCCACTGCTGTACCTACCTCTGTGTCGTCAAGTATACTATCCATCTACATTCTATACCTGTGGTGCATTTTAGTTTTGCAGTTTGCTGACAGTGACCACCAGTATATATAGCAGTACTGTACGGAAGGCCACTGCTGTACCTACCTCTGTGTCGTCAAGTATACTATCCATCTAGATTCTATACCTGTGGTGCATTTTAGTTTTGCAGTTTGCTGACAGTGACCACCAGTATATACAGCAGTACGGTACGGAAGGCCACTGCTGTACCTACCTCTGTGTCGTTAAGTATACTATCCATCTAGATTCTATACCTGTGGTGCATTTCAGTTGTGCAGTTTGCTGACACAGTGACCACCAGTATATATAGCAGTACGGTACGGAAGGCCACTGCTGTACCTACCTCTGTGTCGTCAAGTATACTATCCATCTAGATTCTATACCTGTGGTGCATTTCAGTTGTGCGCAGTATATATAGTAGTAGGCCATTGCTATTGATACTGGCATATAATTCCACACATTAAAAAATGGAGAACAAAAATGTGGAGGTTAAAATAGGGAAAGATAAAGATCCACTTCCACCTTGTGCTGAAGCTGCTGCCACTAGTCATGGCCGAGACGATGAAATGCCATCAACGTCGTCTGCCAAGGCCGATGCCCAATGTCATAGTAGAGAGCATGTAAAATCTAAAAAACAAAAGTTCAGTAAAATGACCCAAAAATCAAAATTGAAAGCGTCTGATGAGTAGCGTAAACTTGCCAATAAGCCATTTACGACACGGAGTGGCAAGGAACGGCTGAGGCCCTGGCCTATGTTCATGGCTAGTCGTTCAGATTCACATGAGGATGGAAGCACTCATCCTCTCGCTAGAAAAATGAAAAGACTTAAGCTGGCAAAAGCACAGCAAAGAACTGTGCGTTCTTCTAAATCACAAATCCCCAAGGAGAGTCCAATTGTGTCGGTTGCGATGCCTGACCTTCCCAACACTGGACAGGAAGAGCTTGCGCCTTCCACCATTTGCACGACACCTGCAAGTGCTGGAAGGAGCACCCGCAGTCCAGTTCCTGATAGTCAAATTGAAGATGTCACTGTTGAACTACACCAGGATGAGGATATGGGTGTTGCTGGCGCTGGGGAGGAAATTGACAAGGAGGATTCTGATGGTGAGGTGGTTTGTTTAAGTCAGGCACCCGGGGAGACACCTGTTGTCCGTGGGACGAATATGGCCATTGACATGCCTGGTCAAAATACAAAAAAAATCAGCTCTTCGGTGTGGAATTATTTCAACACAATTGCGGACAACAGGTATCAAGCCGTGTGTTGCCTTTGTCAAGCTGTAATAAGTAGGAGTAAGGACGTTAACCACCTAGGAACATCCTCCCTTATACATCACCTGGACCGCATTCATCAGAAGTCAGTGACAAGTTCAAAAACTTTGGGTGACAGCGGAAGGAGTCCACTGACAACTAAATCCCTTCCTCTTGTAACCAAGCTCCTGCTAACCACACCACCAACTCCCTCAGTGTCAATTTCCTCCTTACCCAGGAAAGCCAATAGTCCTGCAGGCCACGTCACTGGCAAGTCTGACGAGTCCTCTCCTGCCTGGGATTCCTCCGATGCATCCTTGAGTGTAACGCCTACTGCTGCTGGTGCTGCTGTTGTTGCTGCTGGGAGTCAATCGTCATCCCAGAGGGGAAGTCGGAAGACCACTTGTACTACTTCCAGTAAGCAATTGACTGTCCAACAGTCCTTTGCGAGGAAGATGAAATATCACAGCAGTCATCCTGCTGCAAAGCAGATAACTCAGGCCTTGGCAGCCTGGGCGGTGAGAAACGTGGTTCCGGTACCCACCGTTAATTCAGAGGCAACTAGAGACTTGATTGAGGTACTGTGTCCCCGGTACCAAATACCATCTAGGTTCCATTTCTCTAGGCAGGCGATACCGAAAATGTACACAGACCTCAGAAAAAGAGTCACCAGTGTCCTAAAAAATGCAGTTGTACCCAATGTCCACTTAACCACGGGCATGTGGACAAGTGGAGCAGGGCAGACTCAGGACTATATGACTGTGACAGCCACTGGGTAGATGTATTGCCTCCCGCAGCAAGAACAGCAGCGACGGCACCAGTAGCAACATCTCGCAAAAGCCAACTCGTTCCTAGGCTACGCTTTGTATCACCGCTTTCCAGAAGAGGCACACAGCTGACAACCTCTTACGGAAACTGAGGAACATGATCAGGCTTTTGTAGAAGAAGCTGGAGAAATTGAAGGAGGAGCTAAAAGAGCGATTCCGCTAGGCATGTGGGACTTGTGGATGGAGCCCTTAATTCGCTTAACCAGGATTCACGGGTGGTCAATCTGTTGAAATCAGAGCACTACATTTTGGCCACCGTGCTCGATCCTAGATTTAAAACCTACGTTGTATCTCTCTTTCCGGCAGACACAAGTCTGCAGAGGTTCAAAGACCTGCTGGTGAGAAAATTGTCAAGTGAAGCGGAATGTGACCCGTCAACATCTCCTTCACATTCTCCCGCAACTGGGGGTGCGAGGAAAAGGCTAAGAATTCCGAGCCCACCCGCTGGCGGTGATGCAGGGCAGTCTGGAGCGAGTGCTGACATCTGGTCCGGACTGAAGGACCTGCCAACGATTACTGACATGTCGTCTACTGTGACTGCATATGATTCTCTCACCATTGAAAGAATGGTGGAGGATTATATGAGTGACCGCATCCAAGTAGGCACGTCAGACAGTCCGTACGTATTTGGACGCCCTTGCACAAACTGGCTTTATTCTACCTAAGTTGCCCTCCCTCCAGTGTGTACTCCGAAAGAGTGTTTAGTGCAGCCGCTCACCTTGTCAGCAATCGGCGTACAAGGTTACTTCCAGAAAATGTGGAGAAGATGATGTTCATCAAAATGAATTATAATCAATTCCTCCGTGGAGACATTCACCAGCAGCAATTGCCTCCAGAAAGTACACAGGTACCTGAGATGGTGGATTCCAGTGGGGACGAATTAATAATCTGTGAGGAGGGGGATGTACACAGTGAAAGGGGTGAGGAATCGGAGGATGATGATGAGGTGGACATCTTGCCTCTGTAGAGCCAGTTTGTGCAAGGAGAGATTGATTGCTTCTTTTTTTGGTGGGGGCCCAAACCAACCAATCATTTTAGTCACAGTCGTGTGGCAGACCCTGTCGCTGAAATGATGGGTTCGTTAAAGTGTGCATGTTTATACAACATAAGGGTGGGTGGGAGGGCCCAAGGACAATTCCATCTTGCACCTCTTTTTTCTTTCATTTTTCTTTGCATCATGTGCTGTTTGGGGACAATTTTTTTGAAGTGCCATCCTGCCTGACACTGCAGTGCCACTCCTAGATGGGCCAGGTGTTTGTGTCGGCCACTTGTGTCGCTTAGCTTAGTCACACAGCGACCTTAGTGCGCCTCTTTTTTTCTTTGCATCATGTGCTGTTTGGGGACAATTTTTTTGAAGTGCCATCCTGCGTGACACTGCAGTGCCACTCCTAGATGGGCCAGGTGTTTGTGTCGGCCACTTGGGTCGCTTAGCTTAGTCACACAGCTACCTCATTGCGCCTCTTTTTTTCTTTGCATCATGTGCTGTTTGGGGACTATTTTTTTGAAGTGCCATCCTGCCTGACACTGCAGTGCCACTCCTAGATGGGCCAGGTGTTTGTGTCAGCCACTTGTGTCGCTTAGCTTAGTCACACAGCGACCTTGGTGTGCCTCTTTTTTTCTTTGCATCATGTGCTGTTTGGGGACTATTTTTTGGAAGTGCCATCCTGTCTGACACTGCAGTGCCACTCCTAGATGGGCCAGGTGTTTGTGTCGGCCACTTGTGTCGCTTAGCTTAGTCACACAGCGACCTTGGTGCGCCTATTTTTTTCTTTGCATCATGTGCTGTTTGGGGACAATTTTTTTGAAGTGCCATCCTGCCTGACACTGCAGTGCCACTCCTAGATGGGCCAGGTGTTTGTGTCGGCCACTTGTGTCGCTTAGCTTAGCCATCCAGCGACCTCGGTGCAAATTTTAGGACTAAAAATAATATTGTGAGGTGTGAGGTGTGAGGTGTTCAGAATAGACTGGAAATGAGTGGAAATTATGGTTATTGAGGTTAATAATACTATGGGATCAAAATGACCCCAAAATTCTATGATTTAAGCTGTTTTTTAGGGTTTTTTGAAAAAAACACCCGAATCCAAAACACACCCGAATCCGACAAAAATTTTTCGATGAGGTTTTGCCAAAACGCGTCCGAATCCAAAACACGGCCGCGGAACCGAATCCAAAACCAAAACCAAAACACAAAACCCGAAAAATGTCCGGTGCACATCACTAGTAAACATCAGGTTGAGTAGGTATTCGGGAGCTGTATGCCTTCTCAGGATGCAAAATAATGGCCCCTTCCTCAATGCAACAAGATGTAGGTGGACACATAGGCCCTCATTCCGAGTTGTTTGCTCGTTTGTAGCAGCCGTGCAAACGCTAAGCCGCCGCCCTCTGGGAATAATACTTAGCTTAGCAGAAGTGCGAACGAAAGGATCGCAGAGCGGCTACAAAATAATTTTAGCTCCAGACCTACTCAGCGCTTGCGATCACTTCAGAACATTCAGTTCCTGTTTTGACGTCACAAACACGTCCTGCGTTCAGCCAGCCACGCCTGCGTTTTTCCAGGCACGCCTGCGTTTTTACGATCACTCCCTGAAAACGGTCAGTTGACACCCAGAAACTAGAGATGAGCGCCTGAAATTTTTCGGGTTTTGTGTTTTGGTTTTGGGTTCGGTTCCGCGGCCGTGTTTTGGGTTCGAACGCGTTTTGGCAAAACCTCACCGAATTATTTTTGTCGGATTCGGGTGTGTTTTGGATTCGGGTGTTTTTTTCCAAAAACACTAAAAAACAGCTTAAATCATAGAATTTGGGGGTCATTTTGATCCCAAAGTATTATTAACCTCAAAAACCATAATTTACACTCATTTTCAGTCTATTCTGAATACCTCACACCTCACAATATTATTTTTAGTCCTAAAATTTGCACCGAGGTCGCTGTGTGAGTAAGATAAGCGACCCTAGTGGCCGACACAAACACCGGGCCCATCTAGGAGTGGCACTGCAGTGTCACGCAGGATGTCCCTTCCAAAAAACCCTCCCCAAACAGCACATGACGCAAAGAAAAAAAGAGGCGCAATGAGGTAGCTGTGTGAGTAAGATTAGCGACCCTAGTGGCCGACACAAACACCGGGCCCATCTAGGAGTGGCACTGCAGTGTCACGCAGGATGGCCCTTCCAAAAAACCCTCCCCAAACAGCACATGACGCAAAGAAAAAAAGAGGCGCAATGAGGTAGCTGACTGTGTGAGTAAGATTAGCGACCCTAGTGGCCGACACAAACACCGGGCCCATCTAGGAGTGGCACTGCAGTGTCACGCAGGATGGCCCTTCCAAAAAACCCTCCCCAAACAGCACATGACGCAAAGAAAAAAAGAGGCGCAATGAGGTAGCTGACTGTGTGAGTAAGATTAGCGACCCTAGTGGCCGACACAAACACCGGGCCCATCTAGGAGTGGCACTGCAGTGTCACGCAGGATGTCCCTTCCAAAAAACCCTCCCCAAACAGCACATGACGCAAAGAAAAAAAGAGGCGCAATGAGGTAGCTGTGTGAGTAAGATTAGCGACCCTAGTGGCCGACACAAACACCGGGCCCATCTAGGAGTGGCACTGCAGTGTCACGCAGGATGTCCCTTCCAAAAAACCCTCCCCAAACAGCACATGACGCAAAGAAAAAAAGAGGCGCAATGAGGTAGCTGACTGTGTGAGTAAGATTAAGACAATTTTATTTTAGGTTTTGGAGTCCTTTTTTTACTGATATTTGGTGTTTTGGTTTTGACATGCTCTGTACTATGCCATCGGGCATCGGCCTTGGCAGACGACGTTGCTGGCATTTCATCGTCTCGGCCATGACTAGTGGCAGCAGCTTCAGCACGAGGTGGAAGTGGATCTTGATCTTTCCCTAATTTTGGAACCTCAACATTTTTGTTCTCCATATTTTAATAGGCACAACTAAAAGGCACCTCAGGTAAACAATGCAGATGGATGGATTGGATACTAGTATACAATTATGGACGGGCTGCCGAGTGCCGACACAGAGGTAGCCACAGCCGTGAACTACCGCACTGTACTGTGTCTGCTGCTAATATATAGACTGGTTGATAAAGAGATAGTATACTCGTAACTAGTATGTATGTATAAAGAAAGAAAAAAAAACCACGGTTAGGTCACTGGTATATACAATTATGGACGGGCTGCCGAGTGCCGACACAGAGGTAGCCACAGCCGTGAACTACCGCACTGTACTGTGTCTGCTGCTAATATATAGACTGGTTGATAAAGAGATAGTATACTCGTAACTAGTATGTATGTATAAAGAAAGAAAAAAAAACCACGGTTAGGTCACTGGTATATACAATTATGGACGGGCTGCGGAGTGCCGACACAGAGGTAGCCACAGCCGTGAACTACCGCACTGTACTGTGTCTGCTGCTAATATATAGACTGGTTGATAAAGAGATAGTATACTCGTAACTAGTATGTATGTATAAAGAAAGAAAAAAAAACCACGGTTAGGTGGTATATACAATTATGGACGGGCTGCCGAGTGCCGACACAGAGGTAGCCACAGCCGTGAACTACCGCACTGTACTGTGTCTGCTGCTAATATATAGACTGGTTGATAAAGAGATAGTATACTCGTAACTAGTATGTATGTATAAAGAAAGAAAAAAAAACCACGGTTAGGTCACTGGTATATACAATTATGGACGGGCTGCGGAGTGCCGACACAGAGGTAGCCACAGCCGTGAACTACCGCACTGTACTGTGTCTGCTGCTAATATATAGACTGGTTGATAAAGAGATAGTATACTCGTAACTAGTATGTATGTATAAAGAAAGAAAAAAAAACCACGGTTAGGTGGTATATACAATTATGGACGGGCTGCCGAGTGCCGACACAAAGGTAGCCACAGCCGTGAACTACCGCACTGTACTGTGTCTGCTGCTAATATATAGACTGGTTGATAAAGAGATAGTATACTCGTAACTAGTATGTATGTATAAAGAAAGAAAAAAAAAACACGGTTAGGTCACTGGTATATACAATTATGGACGGGCTGCCGAGTGCCGACACAGAGGTAGCCACAGCCGTGAACTACCGCACTGTACTGTGTCTGCTGCTAATATATAGACTGGTTGATAAAGAGATAGTATACTCGTAACTAGTATGTATGTATAAAGAAAGAAAAAAAAACCACGGTTAGGTCACTGGTATATACAATTATGGACGGGCTGCCGAGTGCCGACACAGAGGTAGCCACAGCCGTGAACTACCGCACTGTACTGTGTCTGCTGCTAATATATAGACTGGTTGATAAAGAGATAGTATACTCGAGTCGTAACTAGTATGTATGTATAAAGAAAGAAAAAAAAAACCACGGTTAGGTCACTGGTATATACAATTATGGACGGGCTGCGGAGTGCCGACACAGAGGTAGCCACAGCCGTGAACTACCGCACTGTACTGTGTCTGCTGCTAATATATAGACTGGTTGATAAAGAGATAGTATACTCGTAACTAGTATGTATGTATAAAGAAAGAAAAAAAAAACCACGGTTAGGTGGTATATACAATTATGGACGGGCTGCCGAGTGCCGACACAGAGGTAGCCACAGCCGTGAACTACCGCACTGTACTGTGTCTGCTGCTAATATATAGACTGGTTGATAAAGAGATAGTATACTCGTAACTAGTATGTATGTATAAAGAAAGAAAAAAAAACCACGGTTAGGTCACTGGTATATACAATTATGGACGGGCTGCCGAGTGCCGACACAGAGGTAGCCACAGCCGTGAACTACCGCACTGTACACTGGTTGATAAAGAGATAGTAGTATACTCGTAACAACTAGTATGACGACGGTATAAAGAATGAAAAAAAAACCACGGTTAGGTGGTATATAATACAATTATGGTTGGACGGACTGCCTGCCGAGTGCCGACACAGAGGTAGCCACAGCCGTGAACTACCGCACTGTACACTGGTTGATAAAGAGATAGTAGTATACTCGTAACAACTAGTATGACGACGGTATAAAGAACGAAAAAAAACCCACGGTTAGGTGGTATATATTATAATACAATTATGGATGGACGGACTGCCTGCCGAGTTCCGACACAGAGGTAGCCACAGCCGTGAACTACCGCACTGTACACTGGTTGATAAAGAGATAGTAGTATACTCGTAACAACTAGTATGACGACGGTATAAAGAACGAAAAAAAAACCACGGTTAGGTGGTATATATTATAATACAATTATGGATGGACGGACTGCCTGCCGAGTTCCGACACAGAGGTAGCCACAGCCGTGAACTACCGCACTGTACACTGGTTGATAAAGAGATAGTAGTATACTCGTAACAACTAGTATGACTATGACGACGGTATAAAGAAAGAAAAAAAAAACCACGGTTAGGTGGTATATAATACAATTATGGATGGACGGACTGCCTGCCGAGTGCCGACACAGAGGTAGCCACAGCCGTGAACTACCGCACTGTACTGTGTCTGCTGCTAATATAGACTGGTTGATAAAGAGATAGTATACAATACTACTAATATACTGGTGGTCAGGCACTGGTCACCACTAGTCACACTGGCAGTGGCACTCCTGCAGCAAAAGTGTGCACTGTTTAATTTTAATATAATATTATTTATCATGTACTCCTGGCTCCTGCTATAACAACCTGCAGTGCTCCCCAGTCTCCCCCACAATTATAAGCTTTATATACAATACATTGATGTGCAGCACACTGGGCTGAGCAGTGCACACAGACTGAGTCACTGTGTGACTGTGTATCGTTTTTTTCAGGCAGAGAACGGATATATTAAATAAAACAAACAACTGCACTGTCTCTGGTGGTCACTGGTCACTGTGGTCGTCAGTCACTAAACTCTGTCTGCACTCTGCACTCTCTTCTAATCTACAGTATCACAGCAATCTCTCTCTCTCTTCTAAATCTAATCTAAATGGAGAGGACGCCAGCCACGTCCTCTCCCTATCAATCTCAATGCACGTGTGAAAATGGCGGCGACGCGCGGCTCCTTATATAGAATCCGAGTCTCGCGATAGAATCCGAGCCTCGCGAGAATCCGACAGCGTCATGATGACGTTCGGGCGCGCTCGGGTTAACCGAGCAAGGCGGGAAGATCCGAGTCGCTCGGACCCGTGAAAAAAAAAGTGAAGTTCGTGCGGGTTCGGATTCAAAGAAACCGAACCCGCTCATCTCTACCAGAAACGCCCACTTCATGTCAATCACTCTGCGGTCAGGAGTGCGACTGAAAAGCTTCGCTAGAGCCTGTGTGAAACTGCTTTGGCTCTTGTGAAAGTATGCCGCGCATGCGCATTGCGCCGCATACGCATGCGCAGAAGTGCAGTTTTTTTGCCTCATCGCTGCACAGCGAACAACTCAGAATGACCACCATAGATTGCTAATGCTTTCCGTGCGTGTACAGCCATACATGTTTGATTAAGGATGAGTTGTCTAAAGTGGACCACCGCTTAGTCTACCAAGACATTCACAATTCTACTCCACCTTACTAGCTTAAACTCATCTCTGAGTAGTTCCTATAGAGCTCCTCTCAATTTTCCCCGATTGAGGCCTGTCAAATTGGGAGCATGGCCTTGCCTTGATTGATGTGATCTGGGTGTTGTTTCAGCAAATCATTGATGTAGTTTTCATTGTTCCAAATTCCCCATCGTGAATATTAGCATCTATGCTCATCGTTTTACCTTTTGTTCACTATTTCTCTTGGGGAGGCAATCACGAGACCGTCTGTCGGGATCCCGGCAGTCAAATTGCTAACCTGGAATCCCGACATGCGGTGAAATGCTGTTGCCTGAATACCGGTGCCACAGGCTTTTTCCCTTTATGGGTGTCCACGACACCCTTAGAGGGAGAATATAACATAAGGCGAGTGCAGCACAGCGAACCCGCAAAGGGCTTTCGGGATCATGACAGCCGGGATCCGGCCCCCGGTACAACGAATGTATTCCTTCTCTTGTTACCAATATATACATGGGGGACTTTTGAAGACATGTCCCATTTCTATCTGTCTGGCTTATGGGGCCTACACACTTTGCGATCCACCGCTGAGCTGCCCGACGGCGGATACGGCCAACGGGCGACTCAGCGGCGCGGGGGGGGGCTGGCAGTGACAGGGGGAGTAAAGTTTCTTCACCCCCCCCCCCCCGTCATCCGGCTCCATAGCAGTGCAGGCAAATATGGACGAGATTGTCCATATTGGCCTGCATGCACAAGCGACGGGGCACCAGCAATGAACAAGCGCAAGGCCGCGCATCATTCATTGCTGGTGCCTCCACACTGAAAGATATGAACGGTAGCTCGTTCATTAATGAACTAGATCGTTCATATCTTTCAGTATTATAGCCCAGTGCGTAGGGCCCATTACCCCTATAGATAGTTTATCTGTTCACATTTTTATTTTATTTTTTCGAGAAACTACTTAACCATTTGTCTACTGTGTTTTCATTTTCCCCCACAGCATCCATTCATCCACACAAATGTCACTCATCTCACAGTTTAAGTTTCTCTTGTTCTTCTCGTTCTTTATCCCTTTCATTGTACTTTCATGACTGGTTTGTACTTTCATATTATTTCTGTTTACACTTTACTTTATATCTGAATCCACAGACACAAGCAGCAAACATCAAAATTTTAAATCTGCGCTTTTCGTCGTTGATAATATTTATGATATGTATACATGGGAATGCACTGTTGGTGTAGTGGTCAGCATTACTGCCTCACAGCACTGAGGTCTCGGATTCAGCTCCCACCACAGCTCTTACTGTATGGGGTTTGTATATTCTCCCCGGGTCTGTGTGGGTTTCCTTTGGGTACTTGTGGGTTTCATCACTGTGCTCCGGTTTCCACCTCCAATCCAAAAATATATTGATAGTTTAACTGTCTCTCAACAAAAATGAACCCAAGAGTGTACATGTGGTAGGGAATACAGAGTGTAAGCTCCACTGGGGCAGGGACTGATTCGGAAACATATTTTCTGAAACACGCTGTGGAATATGTGTTTGCTATATAAATAACTGGTAATAAATAAAGCACGCTTGACCAACACTCAGATGAGAAAAGTAATAGAGATATTTTCACACTTTAGAATCTGTGAGTAATCGCAGCTAGTATGCGGTTAGCATACCAATTGTCAGGATCCCGGCGGTCACAATACAGACGCCGGGATCCCAACGGGGGCACCATACAGCCATTGGTATACTGGCAAGGTAGGTGATTCCCCCTCTATGGGAGTCCCCGACACCCATAGAGGAAGAAAATAACCTACGGCGAGCAAAGCTTGCCACCGAGCATAGCGCACCCACAAGGTGATTAGTTGCGCTCGCCCCGCTGCCGGCATTCCACTACTCCACTACCGAATGTCATTATACCAGCATCCCGTTCGGCGGGATATCATACTGAACCCTCGCAGCTGCCCATGAATTGCCTGCATCTCTGAATCAGGTACATAGTGGTTTTATATACTGCAATAATACAAAGGCAGGTACACACAGTGGTGCCTAATTCAGACCTGCTCGCAAGCAGGCATTTTCTGCACTGCTACGACCAGGTAGTTGCCACCTACAGGGGGAGGGGGTAATCGCTGTGCAGGGGTGCGATCGGATGTGCAGAGAGCTGCACAAACCAAAGTTTGTGTAGACTCTGCACAGCCCAGGACTTACTCTAGCCATGCGATGATCGGGCCCGGAGCTAGCATCAGAATCCCCCTCTCCAAACGGCTGGACACTCCTGCGTTTTACTGGACACTCCTTGGAAATGGTCAGTTGCCGCCCACAAACGGCCTCTTCCTGTCAATCTTTTTGCAATCGCTGGTGCGATCGCTTTCTTTGTACATCCTGTCGCTGCCCGTGAATGCTATAGAGTGCTAAAGAGTGCTATAACAGTAACTGTGCTTGCTATTTATTCTTGGCTTGCCCTGTTGTTGGAACCCCGCATTTCTCATGTTATCCCTGCATGTCAATCTATGCCCTAAGGGAATCCACACACTTTGCTGGACAAAATCATTGCAGGAGAACTGTGCTATGCACTGTAATATTGCTGCTATCTGTTGAACGCTTGTGCCAACCTTATTTGTTTGTTTAAATCACCAATGCCTGTCACACACTCTGCAGTATCTTGACAATCAGGATACAATCAGCTATCTGGCTAGCACAAGGAATATTTAACATCCAGTGGGGTTCAGTATAGCCCGAACCACCCTAAAGGTTATAAGGGCAATCACTAAAAGTCTTTCCCTGTACATTTAGCCGAGACTGCCATCTAGTGGATATATAGTCACGGCAAGTGATTAATATACTGACTTTATTGGTAAGAAACGGTATTATCATACCGAGGTCCTGCTTAGTGGCAGCTGTACTGTGCAGGAATATTGCTTGGTTACCTCATTATCTTATACCGGTCAATTTCTCATTTAAATTCCTCGTTTTGTGACTGAATTATATTCGTTATACTATGCATCTGTATTGCCTGCCAGAAACGGGTTCTTCTTGCTAGATAAGTTAATCCCCAACGTCAGTGGAGTTAGACTACCGTCTACTAGATGTTTAACCAACTGTAATTAAATAAGGGTCGAAAATGTTGATGTAAATTGTATGCTGCATTGTTCCAGTACCTCACCGTAATCCTAGATTGTTACTAATTACCTGTCATCATCGATAACCCCTTTACCCTGGTTTATGTCATTGTACCTTACACCTTGCTTTGAAACATCCCATCCCACAGTGGTGACTAGTTTTGTTCCCGAATAATAAATTGAATGTCACCGTTCTAACGTGTGGTGGCCTGTGATTTGGGTCCTCCAGGGTTGGGGTCCCTCGTCCTTCAGCCTAGGGTTCCAGCAGTGAGTTCCACGTGCACCTACATAGACATTCCACTTACTTACCTGTTACATGTGTGCTTTAGCATAATGAGCAAAGTTCCTGCCTGTAATGGGAATGGCATTGTAGCTCTTCATTTATTCACTAACCTACAATTACGTCATCCCAGTGGTAAGAGCTTAGTTGAATTGTTTTTACAGTGGCAGGTATTTCCCCTTTACTAGATTTAAGGAAGTTACTCTGCAGTGGTTGACCACACTCCCTCTGATGCCTGGTCACACCCCTTAAGCATGGGCCCATAACATTGCATTTCCCTGGTGAGTCCTTCATGTCCCAGTCCGATATTGGGTATGCAATTAATCCAGAAGTCCCAGGCACAGTCAACCATAACTACAGAGTAGAGAGTGTCAAATAACTTTACAGTGTAGCCGTTATGCCAGACTCTTAGCTTCCAATATCCTTATCAGGAGAACTCTTAAGTGGCAGTCGTAATCGGGACGTCTCCGAAGAGAAGTCTAGTCCCATATTACTCATTGTGGAGAAAGCATACTTGAATCCGTGATTTAAGACAGAGCGATAGTGTATTAATGTAGATTTCTCACAGTTCAAAACACCCTCTAACACGTGATTCCCTTTAAAAGGGATGAATCAATCTAACCCATGCGGAAAGCAAAAAACTGTTTTAAATAAAGATATGGGCAGCACGGACAGTGTAATGGTTAGCATTACTGCCTCACAACACTGAGGTCTTGGGTTTGATTCCCACCATGGCCCTAACTGTGTGGAGTTTGTATATTCTCCCTGTACTTGAGTGGGTTTCCTCTAGGTACAGTACTCCGGTTTCCTCCCACAATCCAAATATATACTTGTAGGTTAATTGGCTCACTACAAATTAACCCAAGCGTATATGTGTGATAGGGAATATAGATTGTAAGCTCCAGTTGGGCAGGGACTGATGTGAATGCCCAGATATTTTTTGTAAAGTGCTGCGGAATATGTGTGCGCTATATAAATAACTGGTAATAAATAAATATAGTTTGGGATTCACCTTTGATCCACACTGGAAAAGAATCAGAAGGAATGGAAAGAATGAAGAGTGGAAAGAATCAGAAGGAATGTATTGCAGGTCGGAGACCTGGCCAAGATGGTGGCTGTGTTACTGAGAAGGTTAATCCCTAGTGCTACAGTGCCATTTTCATATGAATTATCATTTCTGCAGCGGGGTACACTGGTATTCCACAGTGAATAACATCGGGGTGTAGAGTAGGATCTTGATCTGAGGCACCAACAGGCTAAAAGCTTTGACTGTTCCCAAGATGCTCCTCTATAACCCCGCCTCCATGCACAGGAGCTCAGTTTGTAAGTTGGTGCCTGCAGTGCAGGCAGCTAACAGGCAGGGCTGCTCCAGCAGCCCTAAGGAGAGCTATTTTACAGAAGATAGAAGACTTCAAGGGCTGCAGCAGAGGCACTCTAGTGCTAGATATTATTCTGATATCTCCTGCTGCAGCTCCATCACCTCTCCCAGCGGCGCTGTATACTCCAGCGTCCCTGGTTGCCGGAGGCTCTGGTTCTTCACCCAGGGCACACACACTAACCGAAGTTCTCCGGGATCACGTTGCCACACTCAGGGAGGAGGTAAGAGGGTCCCCCAGGCGGGACCTGCTGGAAATCACGATCCGCAGCGGCTATTAGGAGGCAGTCTGTGCGCGCTGGCATGGACACTGTGGCAGTACAGGGACCCTACTAGACCACCAGGGCAAGAGTACAGGTCGGATTAGGCTATAATCCAGTTTATTAAGCCCCGCAGCACCCGGTGGTGAAGTCCAGCAAGGGGATAGCCCCTCCCCCAGCCCCTGGGCGCCATTTAGAGTAAATGTTCCCACCCTGGAGCTGCATCTCTCTGTCTCCCTCACTCCCTGTCAGCGTTTGGGCGCCATTACACACAGCTGCGCTGATTCTGGGACTGCTGGGTGATGCCTCCTCTGTAAAGCTGCCTGCATCATCAGCGCTGTGCATTTACAGGACACTTAAGTATTCTACATGTCGTTTAGACAGTGTTAGTTAAGAACAAGTGCATACTTCAGGTTATTTAGTACAAGTACCCTGTGATATTCATCCAGTTTTTACTGTGCATGATATATCTGTTTATATACATAGCTTTACTCAGTAATAGTATTGCTAGTCCAGTGCAGTTTTATTGTTTGTTATAATTCCTGCATTGTACATGTGACTGTGTGTGTGTGCATATAGCTGCTGGGTGATCTCTACTCCGTGTATCTCACTCCTACTGCTCTGTGCGTCAGGGTTATTAGATAATATAGGTTTTTCACAGGATATACGTATTTTGTATTTTTCTCTGTGTTTTTCAGTCACATTTTACCTCAGAATTCCTCTGCTTGTGCTGTCACACTGCACGGGGGATTTGTGTTAGGTATTCTATCTGCTGATTATTGTACTGTGTCACCCGTGGTTTACGCTTTCATATCATGTCAGCTACAGGGGGCGATGGGTCTGGGGCTGATTCCGTCGTGCGCGGTTATGATGTCCCAGATGCATTTGAGGATAACATGGCTGCGAAGGGTTCAGGTTTTGGAGGTTCTGTACCCCCAAGTCAGTTTGTAACAATGGGGGCACATCAGGGCCCGCCTTGGGCTGCCTTTTCTAATTTATTGACTATGCTGGTAACTAGACTTGCGCCCCCTATGGGACCTCCTGTGCCTTATCAGCCTTATATGGTCCCTGCGGTTAATCCGCCATGGACAGATGCTCTGTCCACTCAGTTACAGCAATTGAACAACTCTTTGGTGAAATGTATTCCTCGCCTGCCTAAAACTAAACCTAAGATGTCCTCTAAGCGGGCTGTTACTTCCTCTCAATCCACGCATGTTCTGGATATCTCTTCTGATGAAGATGGCGTGTATACGGACCCCACAGACTCTGATCATGACATTTCTGATGGGGAATCTGTTTCACAGGTGGATGTTCCTGATCTATTAGAGGCCATCATGCTCATTCTTCAGATTGATGATGATCCTGAGCCTGCTACTACATCTAAGAAACCGGACAGGTTCAAATGTCAAAAGGTTACTAAATTGGTTTTACCTCATTCTGATGACTTGGTTGACATATACGTCAGGAATCCTGGGAGAACCCAGGAAAGAAATTCACCCCACACTAGAAGATGCTAGCGCGCTATACGCTTGCAGCAGAATTGAGTAAAAATTGTGAAACGCCACCACCGGTGGATTCGCAAATCGCTCGGATGGTGGTGTCATCTGCTCTGACTGTCAGTACCATCACTTCTCTCAAGGAGCCGACGGATAAGCATGTGGAGGGCTGCTTAAAAGCTATCTATACCCTTGCAGGGGCTGCGCATAGGCCCACCATTGTGGCTACTTGGGCCACAGAAGCTATTGAAGCGTGGGCTCAGGAAATAGAGGCTGAGTTTCCGTCCAATTTTTCTGAACATGCTAGACAATGTCTCTCTTATTTTGTCACGGCATCTCATTACATTAAAGAAGCAGCTTCAGATGCAGGTGTTCTGGCGGCCAAGGCTGCTACGACATCCATTTTGGCTCGCCGTATTCTCTGGTTGCAGTCCTGGTCGGTGGACTTGGACTCTAAGAAAACCCTGGAGGTGCTCCCATTTAAAGGAAACATCCTCTTTGGTGAGGATCTCAACAAGATTGTCGCTGACTTGGCGTCTGCTAAGACTGCATGTCTACCTAGTACTACTCCTTCGGCCCCGAAGGCTAAGAGTACTTCCTTTCGTTCCTTTCGCCCTCTGTGTAAAGCAAAGAGTCAGGCGTACCCGACACAGTCTTGCACTTCCAAAACCACCAAGCCCAAGCCTAAACGTGCCTGGGCTGCCCATCAGCCGGCTTCCAAATCTGACAAGCCTGCGGCATGACGGGGCAGGCCTCCCCCTGGGGAATCCCAGGGTGGGAGGCCGACTTCTACAGTTCACCCAGGTATGGTTGAAAACCACTTCAGACGCTTGGGTGCGAGAAATCATCACAGATACGCTATATCGTTCAAGACACGTCCCCCTCCTCGCTGTTGCCTGACAGATCAGGTGAAGGCAACAACTCTCCGTTTAGTGGTACAATCTCTCCTGGACACCGGAGTGGTAGTACCGGTGCCTCTGACTCAGAGAGGCAGGGGGTACTATTCAACGCTGTTCCTAGTCCTCAAACTGAATGGTTCCTCTTGGCCCATTCTCAACCTCAAATCTTTGAACAAGTTTGTGAGGGTCTCCAAGTTTTGTATGGAGACCCTTCGCTCTATTGTCCTGGCTTTGGAACCAGGGGACTATATGGTATCCCTGGATATACAGGATGCTAAACCTGCATATCCCTATTACCATGTCACATCAGCAATATCTGCGGTTTGCTATTGGCAATCTCCATTACCAATTCCGGGCCTTGCCGTTTGGTCTGACCACGGCTCCGCAAATTTTCACCAAGGTCATGGCAGTTATGACGGCTTCACTATACCGTTGGGGCATCCATATCCTGCTGTATCTGGACGATCTGCTGATCCTGGCCAGTTCCACAGAAGTTCTCCTCCATCATTTGGATCTGACAGTCCAGTTTCTGCAAGCCCACGGTTGGCTCATCAACTGGCAGAAATCATCCCTGGTCCCTGCCCAGAGCATGGTGCACCTGGGAGCGTTGTTGGACACACACAACTAGAGGTTGTTTTTGTCACAGGAGAAATTCCTGAAGCTTCAGGGCAAGATATGTTGCTTCCTCTCTCATCCACGTGTGTCGATACACTCGGCAACGCAAGTACTAGGCCTCATGGTGTCGGCTTTTGACATGGTGGAGTATGCTAAATTTCATTCCCGCCCTCTGCAGAAACTGATTCTTGCCAAGTGGGATGGCCTGCCTCACCAGATCAGGTCTCAAATGATCTCCTTGTCTCCGGAGGTCTGTCTGTCACTGACATGGTGGCTGCAGGACCATCGATTGAGCAGGAGTCGTCCCTTCTGGATCTCCAACTGGGTCCTTCTGACGATGGATGCCAGTCTGAGGGGTTAGGGTGTGGTGTTGGAGCAACACTCTCTTCAGGGTTAGTGGTCCAGGGAGGAGTCTCTCCTCCCGATAAACATTCTGGAATTGCGGGCAGTATTCAATGCTCTTAAACTGGCCCAGCATCTGGTACTGAACAGGCCTCTTCAAGTACAGTCAGACAACGCCACGGTGGCATATATAAATCATCAAGGCAGCACTCTAAGCCGCATGGCAATGATGGAAGTGTCAAAGATTCTTCAGTGGGCGGAACGCCATCTGCTAGCCATATCGGCAGTGTTCATTCCGGCGGTCCTCAACTGGGAAGCGGACTTCCTCAGTCGTCAGGACGTACACGCTGGAGTGTGGAGCCTTCATCCAGAAGTATTTCAACTCCTAGTGGACAAGTGGGGCCTACCAGATGTAGACCTGATGACATCTCAACACAATCACAAGGTTCTGGTCTTCGGAGCAAGAACAAGGGATCCTCAAGCAGTGTTCGTGGACGCACTGGCAATTCCATGGAACTTTTGGCGCTGTACGTGTTCCCTCCAGTGTCACTCCTGCCCAGAGTAGTGAGGAAGTTCAAGCAAGAAGGAGGAATCCTTCTTCTAATAGATCCAGCGTGGCCCAGACGACATTGGTTCTCAGACCTACAGGGTCTCACGCTAGAGCGTCCTCTTCTGCTTCCGCAATGACCAGACCTCCTCGTTCAGGGCCCTTGTGTTTACCAGGATTTGACGGCGTGGCTCTTGAAGCTGCCGTACTGAGGGCCAAAGGATTTTCTGAGGCGGTCATTCAAACTATGTTGAAGGCCAGTAAGCCGGCTTCTGCTCGGATTTACCATAGGGTCTAGAATTCTTACTTTGCTTGGTGCGCATCTAACAATCATGACGTTTCCAAGTTTAGTACATCCAAACTTTTGGCTTTCCTACAACAGGGCCTGGACTTGGGCCTTCGGCTGGCCTCCCTCAAGGTTCATATTTCTGTCTTGTCAATATGGTTTCAAAGAAAAATTGCGACTTTACCTGATGTTCATACCTTCATACCTTCACTGTGTTTTACAGATTCAACCTCCCTATGTCCCACCTGTGGCTCCTTGGGTTTTGTCGGTGGTTCTGGAGGCTTTGCAAGAGTCTCCGTTTTAACCTCTTGAGTCTGCAGACCTTAAATGGCTTACGCTTAAGGTTTTATTTCTGCTGGCTATTGCCTCTGCTAGACGAGTTTCAGATTTGGGTGCCTTATCCTGTCGGTATCCCTTTCTGATTTTTCACCGTGACCGGACGGTTCTTCGGACACGCCCTGGTTATCTACCTAAGGTGGTGTCTTCTTTCCACCTTAACCAAGAGATTGTGGTTCCGGCCTTTATCTCTCCTGAATTGTCATCCAAAGAGTGGTCTTTGTACGTTGTACGGGCTCTCCGTATCTATGTGAAGAGGACAGCTACCATTCGGAAGTCTGATTCTCTCTTTGTCCTTTTTGGTTTTCACAAACGTGGCTGGCCTGCTAACAAGTAGACCTTGGCCAGATGGATTAGAATGGTGATTGCACATGCTTATGTACAGGCTGGCCTTCCAGCTCCTGCTACCGTCAAAGCCCATTCTACTCGGTCTGTTGGACCTTCTTGGGCGGCTCGCCGTGGTGCGACCCTTGAACAATTGTGGAAGGCGGCTACGTGGTCCTCAGTGAACACGTTCATAAGGTTCTATGCCTTCGATACTTCCGCCTCCCAGGATGCTTCCTTAAGGAACTGCTTTAGGACATCCCTAGTGTTATTCCCTGTGGAATACCAGTGTACCCCGCTGCAGAAAAGGAGATTTATAGTAAGAACTTACCCTTGTTAAATCTCTTTCTGCGAGGTACACTGGATTCCACGGGGCGCCCACCCTAACGCACTTAGCTTCTTTGGGTTGGTATGGCATTAGCCGCTGATACCTTCTCCTGTCGTGAGAATGTGGTGTACATGGCTACTAACGGTTGTCGTCTCTTTTGCCTGCTACTGCATTGGACTGGTTAACGAAACTGAGCTCCTGTGCACGGAGGCGGGATTATAGAGGAGGCGGCGCTGAGCATCTTGGGAACAGTCAAAGATTTTTGCCTGTTGGTGTCTCGGATCAAGATCCTACTCTACACCCCCATGTTATTCCCTTTGTAATCCAGTGTACCTCGCAGAAAGAGGTTTAACAAGGGTAAGTTCTTACCATAAATCTCCTTTTTACATGTCCTGTAAATATATATTTAATCATGTACAGATGGGTCCATGTTTTTCAGAATTTCCTATACATTTGTGACAGTTATATGCTAAATCAGATTTTGTTTTAGAAAAGCAAAATGATTTAGGTGGTATATGTGTGAAAGGAAGCAGACAGTTTAGTTCCTTTAAAATGTAAGATGTATTTACAGTATTTATATTTTATGAGAAAGTTGTCCTAGAGGTCAAGGGACAGAGGGGGTAATTTAGACCTGATCGCTAGGCTGCGTTTTCTCACAGCCTGCGATCAAGTCTGAACTGCGCATGCGTATGCACCGCAATGGGCAGGCGCAACGGACCGCAGCAATGGGATCGGTGCATAGCGACGGGATGGTGCAAAAAAAGCGATTGCACTGGCGATCGCAAGGTGACTGACAGGAAGAGGGCGTTTGTGGGTGGCAACTGACCATTTTCAGGGAGTGTCTGGAAAAATGCAGGCGTGTCCAAGCGTTTGAAGGGAGGGTTCCTGACGTCAATTCCGGTCCCGGACAGCCTGAAGTGATCGCAGCAGCTGAGTAAGTCCTGGGCTGTGCAGAGAATGCACAAAATCAGTTTGTGCAGCTCTGCTACACATGCGTTCGTACACTTGCACAGCTCAAATACACTCCCCAGTAGGCGGCGACTATCTGATCGCAGGGCTGCAAAAATCGCTGCCCAGCGATCAGGTCTGAATTAGGTCCAGAGTTGTAGCCTGTTATATAATGCTCTTGCTATAATAACAGGACCTATGAGCCCTGAATTTGTATATTCCTCTGAAATTCAAAGAGGACTGACTTCTGTTACATCTGTGATTCCCCCAACAACCATCTGTAAGGGGAAGTGTCTTTTTCAAGACATTGAGCAATAAACATCTTTCCTTTAAAATGTCTACATCTATATCCTGCATCTGTATCCTGTGACCAAAAATATAGCGCAAAATGCTATTCCGTTCTCCAACTGTTCTGGATTGAGCCCATTGTCTGCAAGCTCAAGCCCTCTTCCATGGTGAGGGACCAGTGGGAATTAGCCGAATCAAATCAGGAGGTGCTGTCCATGCATACCCAGAAGTTCCAAGTGCAAATTGAAGGAGCTTGGTGGTGGGAGCGAGTTAGGCACCCACTGTGCAGTGGGTGGAGTCAGCAACAGGAGGTTACTGACAGTAAGAGGGTATCCCCTAATATTCTAAGCTCATGTGAGATCAACAAATATGTGATTACCTGGTGGAGCGAGGTACATCCACTTAAAACAGGCCTAGGAGTTTGGGAAGCAGAACAAACTTAAAATGAGCATTGGAGTAGTTCCTAACCTGTCTCCAAAAATTATGAATATGGGGACATTCCTGCATACAGTGACGAAAAATAGGTTCTGTGGAAAATATTGTAAAACATCTTCCTATGAATACTGTACTAGAAGGCAGGATCACCGTATCCAAATAAATATGCGGGAAAATCTCTAACCAAGTAGATGGCCCTGTCCTGATTTGACAAATGATCTATGGGCGTATATGTATCAATTTATAGACTGTTCAGATGGGCTTCCTGCCTGATGGTGGTCGGGAAACAACTTCCTGGCCTTTGATCATACTATAACTGCCACGCAATAATTCTTCAGTTCCCCATTAAGTTGGATTCTCTACTTTCTTTCATGTTCTACCATTTACAGTATGTACTTTATATTGCATTAAGGAAATGCTTAATAAGACTACCACAATCAAAATGAGATATTTCAAGCCTGGATACAGCTCTGAAAGTTTAACAAATGGAAAAAGTGCTGACACATTTCCTAACACATGAGCGCCTGCACACACACTCATCTTGCCTTTCCTTCGGGGCACATGCTGCATAAATAAAGCCCAAACTTAATCCCTCTCACATTCCAGGTCTTGTTCTCTGTGAGACTGTAGTGAGTATTATCTTGTGTTCTGTTAGCAGAATCTGTATTACCATCAAGAAGTTATTCTGGAGTTGATGTTTATTAGTTGCAGTCAATTGAACACTTTTAATTTCAAGGAAGATAAGCCACTTAGGGGGACATGTACTAAGCAGTGATAAAAGTGGAGAAATGAGCCAGTGGAGAAGTTGCCCCTGGCAACCAATCAGCATTGACATAACATTTCTAATTTGCATACTATATAATTGTACGGAGCAGCTGTTTGGTTGCCATGGGCAACTTCTCCACTGGCTCACTTCTCCACTTTTATCACTGTTTAGTACATGTCCCCCTATTTAATCCTTTTCCACAATTTAGTTCTGCTGCAATGACAAGTACAAGATTAAACATTTCTATTATTTTCTATTTAGACAGTCGTCAATGTGCGCGTGGGCAGGGCCGGTGCAAGGTTTCTCGGCACCCTAGGCAAAATTTCTTCCTACTGCCTCTTCCCCCTACCCACCCTTCAGGTGAATGGCATGCTGCTGCTCTCCCCCACCCCCATTCTGTTGCATGACTGCTCTCTTCTCCCCATCTTCCCAGTCTGTATGGGTGCCTGCTGCTCTTACCCCCCCTACACTCTGTTAAATGTCTGCTGTTCTATCTCCCCCACCATCTGTGTGCATGCCCCCCCCCCCCCCCATGCCCCCCCCCCCCTCCCCCCCAGACTGCTGCTCTCCCCCTCTGTCCTTATCAATTCAGAAAGTGCACTGTGCAGCCACCTTACCTGCAAGCTGCGATGCAGAGTGGTCTGTGAAAGAGCCTGGAATGAAGAGCAGCACCACATGTCACCCCCAGCCAGGACATCAGGAGCTGTGAAAGTTACTGCCTGTGCCGGGTGAAGACGGAGCTGGAGGCTGCAATACGGGAGCTTGGCAGTTGCGGCTACTCTAAGATATGAGTGCCGGGGGGATTGTGAGTGGTAGGACCACGACCAGGCAGTTGTAGCAGGCTGCCCCCTCAGGTTCCGGCGCCCTTAGGCAGCTGCCTAAAGCTGCCTAGTGGAAGCTCCGGCCCTGCGTGTGGGTAACATTACAATGATTTTCACTAGAAACAAATCCTTTCATGATAAGTGGTAACACCTATTAAATCAACAGACATGGGGAGACAGTTAATTTACTAACATAGAGATTCATACTCAGGGTTGTAGCTATGACATATGGGGCCCCATAGCAATTTTTTTCTCTCTGCCGCCCCTCCCCCCCCTTCCCCCCTCACAGTCTTGCTGCATGGTACAAAAAAGCGTACTGCAACCCTATTCATCCATCCCCCGCAACACGCGTCACCACCGAACACTGTGCGGGCAGGCACTCACCGAGTCCTGTGCACCCCGACTTCTCTAATGGCAGTGTGCTGCCATCTGCCTCATCACCGCCGCGGCCACTGAGTCCTCCGCTCTCCGTAGCGCTTGGTCAGCACTGCGCTCCCCCTGTCAGTTGCGCATGCGCACTTGTGTCAGCTTCCTGGCATGCATTCAGTAGTTCTTGCGTCATGTGGGGGAGCACAGCGCTGCAGCTAACCAAACGCTATGGAAAGCGGAGGACTCAGTGGCTGCGGCGGTGATGAGGCGGAGAAAAAAAGATGGGGAGTGTGGGGGAGCAATGGGTAGCACCAGGCATAATGCGGCGGGGGAGGTTAGTACATCCCGCCCTTAGCAATGCCACGGCTCCTCACATCATCAGTGAGAACGGGGAAACAGCCATCCGTAACACTGACAGCAGATGTGTCTGCAGCAGCAGCAGTACACTGCTGATAGAGGAGAAGCCACGATTCGGCACAGGTCTCTGATAGAGGTGCAGGGGGAGGGCCGGGCCCTGGATGTGGCCAGGGCCCCATAGCAACCGCACTCCCTGCACCTATGATACCTACGCCTATGCTCATACTTGTACAGGACAGTAACCTTATGATATTGCGATTTATTGCCCGATTCAGAGATGGTCGCATCTGCGGCAGCTTTTCCGTATCGCCATTGCAACCTGCTTACTGGTTTATGCTAATGCCAAAACCAACTAAATATACTAAGTATACTAAACATTTGTGCCACTGCATGTGGAACCCTATCCCGCTTTTCGGGCAATGTCTCGCCGTCCCACCTGTGTGCTGCAGTGTCCTGCAGGGGGAAGGGGGGAAGCGGGTGACTAGAGCGTCTACGCAGTGCGGAGAGACTGTGGGGGCAGCCCTGCATTTCCGGGAGTGCTGAGCACCCCTCCAGAATAATGGCCCACAAGGCATTGCTTCTTTTTCAAAGTATACCAAATTTTCTCTTACGTCCTAGAGGATGCTGGGATCCACATTAGTACCCTGGGGTATATACGGGTCCACTAGGAGCATTGGCACTTTAAGAGTTTGAGAGTGTGGGCTGGCTCCTTCCTCTATGCCTCTCCTACCAGACTCAGTTTAGAAAATGTGCCCAGAGGAGCCGGTCACAGCTAGGGGAGCTCTACAGAGCTTCTTTAGTAAAGTTTAGTTTAGAGTTTATTATTTTACAGGGAGGCTGCTGGCAACAGCCTCCCTGCTTCGTGGGACTAAGGGGGGTAGTAGTGTCCGCCCTGCGGGGTCTGAGCCACTATCTCCGCTGACAGGACACTGAGCTCCTGAGGGGATTGAACGTTCTCCACCACAGGAGATGGCTCATTCCGGCAGCATGCCACCACCCCCTTACAGAGCCAGAAGATCGTGGCCAGTTAGTCACCGGCCCCTCTTGCGAGCGGGGAGCTGGTGTGAAGATGGCGGCAACAGGGTATGGAGCGCAGGACTAACTGCGCTCTGGGGCTCAGCGGTACTTTGTGCAGAGCTGTTCGGGGCGCCCTGAGTCAGCGCCTACACCCTACACTGGCCACACAGCCTGTCGGAGTCCAGGGATCTCAGCCAGCATAAATCCTCAGGCCAGTATAATCCTATGAAGAGCGGGAAGACAGTGGCATTAATGGGGCGGAGCTTCTCCTCAGAGCGGACCCAGCAGCGATCAGCGCCATTTTCCTGCCTGCAGAAACGCTGTCAGTGATGTGCAGTCCCTCCACAGCAACTCCAGCTATCTCTCACGGTACAAGTGGGTTGTAGAAGCGGGGGGAGGCTGTATAAAGACTGTGTAACCTATTAAGGTGCACAGTCAGCGCTGGTTTAGGGTCTCCCTATACCTAAAAAGCGGTGTGTGTGTTGGCTCCAATCTCTGTGTCTCTCTTGCCATTCTTGGGGGTGAAACTCTGTCTGTCCTCGTGTGTGTGTGTGTGTGTGTGTGTGTGTGTGTGTGTGTGTGTGTGTGTGTGTGTGTGTGTGGAGTGTCTGTGGTCTCCATTAAGCTATGTCCAGGGACTCTGTGTCACATGCTGCAGAGGATATGTCCTCTCAGGATGATCCCATTCCATGTAATCAGGATTGCACTGTTTTAGCACAGATACCAGCAAGGGAGCCTGAATGGTTATCCTCTATCAAATCCATGATTTCTCAGATTTCTACTAGGGTTGCACAGAATGAATCTGCAACTCAGATTTTACAGAACTCTATGGCAGTTTGGTCCGGTTCTGTTACCTCAGGACCCCCCTCAGGAATCTCCCATAAACGCGCTCTTGCACAGATTATGCAGGATCGGATGACACGGATACCGAGTCTGATACAGCAGATGGTGATGGGGATGTGCTTAGGGGGGCCGCATCTCTTGCTAAGGGGGTGCAGTTGATGATAGAGGCTATAAGGGATATGTTGAATATTGCAGAAACAACACCTGAGCAGGTTGAGGAGGCTTACTTCACTGACAATAACAAAGCCTCGCTAACCTTCCCTGCGCCCAAAGAATGAAAGGCTGTATTTGAGAAAGCATGAGAAAACCCAGAGAAAAAATTCTGGTTGCTTTTCCCTTCCCTGAGGAGGATAGGGAAAAATGGGAAAACCCACCCATAGTGGACGCGCCTGTATCCAGACTCTCTAAAAAGGTGGTTTTACCTGTTCCAGGATCTACCGCCTTAAAAGAGACGGCTGATCGCAAAATTGATACTACGCTCAAATCCATATACACAGCTTCAGGGGCGATTCTACGTCGTACTATTGCCTGTGCTTGGATTTCCAAGGCTATGGTAAAGTGGTCAGGCATGTTACTTGTGGATTTGGATACCATGGATAAGAATGACGTAGAATTGTTTTTACGTAACATTCAGGATTCTGCAGGATTTGTGGTAGAATCCATGAAGGACCTGGGTTTGATGGCTGCAAGAATTTCTTCCATGTCTGTCTCAGCTCGTCGAGGACTTTGGCTACGCCAGTGGTCTGCCGACGCGGAATCCAGGAGAGGTGTGGAGACCCTACCCTACACAAGTCATGCTCTCTTTGAAGAAGCGTTGGATGCATGGATCTCCATGGATACAGCGGGTAAGTCACCTTTTCTTCCCTCAGCTGCACCTGCTGCGAAGAAACCTTTTCCTTCAGCGGCATCACAGTCCTTTCGAGTTACTAAAACAAGAAAGGCCAAACCGTCCAACACCTTCTTTAGAGGAGGTCGGCCAAAATCCAAGAAACCTGCTGCTGCAGGTTGCCAGGAACACAAACCCGCTTCTGGTATGCCAAAGTCCTCAGCATGACGGTGGACAGCGCGGCCTGGAGGTAGGGCCGGTGGTGGCGAGACTCAGACATTTCAGTCACGTCTGGGTGTCATCCAGCCTAGATCCCTGGGTACTAGATATCGTGTCCCAGGGGTACCGGCTGGAATTTCAAGATCTCCCTCCTCACCGGTTCTTCAAATCAGGCTTGCCAGCTTTGCCGGCAGACAGGGCTACCCTACAGGGAGCCATCCAGAAGCTGGTGGAGGCACAGGTTATTGTACCAGTTCCTCCCCAGATGCAAAACAGAGGTTACTATTCGAACCTTTTCATGGTACCGAAACCGGATGGTTCGGTCAGGCCCATTCTGAACTTAAAATCACTAAACCCCTTTCTGAGGGAGTTCAAGTTCAAAATGGAGTCTCTAAGGGCAGTGATATCAGGTCTGGAGGGGGGGGGGATTTCCTGGTATCCCTAGATATCAAGGATGCATACCTCCACATTCTGATTTGGCTGCCGCATCAGGCTTATCTCCGATTTGTTCTGTTGGACTGTCATTTCCAGTTCCAGGCCCTGCCATTCGGTCTCTCCACAGCACCGAGGATATTCACCAAGGTGATGGCGGAAATGATGGTTCTCCTCCGTAGACGGGGGTGAATATTATTCCATATCTGGACGATCTGCTGATAAAGGCATTATCTAAGGAGAAGCTGTTATGGGCCAAAGCTCTCATGACCCAGCTTCTCAGGGAACATGGTTGGATCCTGAATCTTCCAAAATCTCATTTAGAACCAACCAGGAGGTTGTCGTTTCTGGGAATGATCCTCGACACGAAAGTGCAGAGGGTGTTTCTCCCAGAGGAAAAAGCGTTGGTGATACAAACAATGGTCCGGGATGTCCTGAAGCCAACCCGGGTGTCGGTTCAGCAGTGCATTCACCTTCTGGGGAAGATGGTGGCCTCTTACGAGGCTCTGCAATACGGGAGGTTTCACGCTCAGTCCTTCCAACTGGATCTCCTGGACAAGTGGTCGGGATCCCATCTACACATGCACCAGAGAATACGTCTGTCACCAAAGGCCAGGATATCTCTCCTCTGGTGGCTGCAATTACCTCACCTTCTGGAGGGCCGCAGGTTTGGGATTCAGGACTGGATCCTTCTAACCATGGATGCAAGTCTCCGGGGCTGGGGTGCAGTCACTCAACGGGAAACCTTCCAAGGAAGGTGGGCAAGTCTAGAAGCCAATCTGCCGATAAACATTCTGGAACTAAGAGCCATCTACAACGGTCTTCTCCAAGTGGCCAATCTTCTGAGAAATCAGGCCATTCAAGTGCAGTCGGACAATGTAACGACAGTGGCATACATAAACCGACAGGGCGGAACGAAGAGCAGAGCTGCAATGGCAGAGGTAACAAGAAACATCCTCTGGGCAGAAAAACACGCGTTGGCGCTGTCAGCAATCTTCATTCCGGAAGTAGACAACTGGGAAGCGGACTTCCTCAGCAGACATGATCTCCATCCAGGGGAGTGGGGTCTCCATCCGGAGGTGTTCAAGGAGGTAACAGATCTTTGGGGCATACCAACAAGAAGCTTCGGCGGTATTGTTCCAGGTTGAGGGACCTGCAAGCAGTGGCGGTGGACGCCTTAGTGACTCCGTGGGTGTTCTAATCTGTGTACGTGTTTCCTCCACTTCCACTTATTTCAAGAGTTCTCAAACTCATAAGGAGAACAAGAGTTTAGGCAATCCTCATTGCTCCGGACTGGCCAAGAAGGGCTTGGTATGCGGATCTTCTGGATCTACTGCTAGAAGAGCCGAGGCCTCTTCCTCTTCGGGAGGACCTGCTGTAGCAGGGTCCGTTCGCATATCAAGACTTACCATGGCTACGTTTGATGGCATGGAGGTTGAATGCCAGATACTAGCTCGGAAGGGCATTTCCGAACAAAGTTATTCCTACCCTGATACAGGCTAGGAAAGGAGTAACGTCAAAACATTACCATCGTATTTGGAAAAAATATGTATCTTGGTGTGAGTCTAAGAAGTTTCCTGCAGTGGAGTTTCAACTGGGACGTTTTCTCCTCTTCTTGCAAACAGTTGTGAATATGGGCATGAGGTTAGGATCCATAAAGGTCCAAATTTCGTCCCTATCCATTTTCTTCCAGAAACAGTTGGCTGCCCTCCCTGAGGTTCAGACTTTTTGGAAGGGAGTTCTGCACATCCAACCTCCCTTTGTACCGCCTATGGCACCTTGGATCTTAATGTGGTGTTGCAGTTCCTCCAGTCGGACTGGTATGAGCCTCTTCAGGAGGTTGAGGTCAAGTTTCTCACATGGAAGGCTGTCACGTTGTTGGCCTTAGCTTCTGCTAGATGTGTGTCGGAGTTGAGGGCTTTGTCATGTAAAAGCCCGTACTTGATCTTCCATGAAGACAGAGCAGAGCTTCGGACACTTCAGAAGTTTCTTCCGAAGGTTTTGTCGGCATTTCATCAACCAACCTTTTGTCGTGCCAGTTGCGACTGACTCCTCAATTTCATCAAAGTCCTTAGATGTTGTAAGGGCTCTAGAGATCTATGTGAGGAGGACTGCTCGTCACAGAAAATCGGACTCTCTGTTTGTCCTGTATGATCCCAAGAAAATTGGGTGTCCTGCTTCTAAGCAGACGATCTCTCGCTGGATCAGGTTCACTATCAGTATGCGTATTCTACGGCAGGCTTGCCGTGTCCTACATCTGTTAAGGCCCACTCTATTCGTAATGGGTGGGTTCTTCCTGGGCGGCTGCCTGGGGTGTCTTGGCCTAACAACTCTGCCGAGCAGCTACTTGGTCGGGGTCGAACACGTCCGCAAAGTTCTACAAGTTCGATACTTTGTCTCTGAGGACCTTAAGTTTGGTCAATTGGTTCTGCAGGAGCCTCCGCGCTCTCCCTTCTGTTCTGGGAGCTTTGGTACATCCCCATGGTACTAATGTGGACCCCAGCATCCTCTAGGACGTAAGAGAAAATAGTATTTTAATTACCTACCGGTAAATCCTTTTCTCATAGTCCGTAGAGGATGTTGGGCGCCCGCCCAGCGCTTCGTGATCCTGCAGTGGTTACTTAGTTCAGTACTACTTAGTTCTTGGTAAGTACTGTTTTGTTACTTGGTAAGTAATCTTGTTCAGCCATTGCTGATGTTTCAAGCTAGTTAGCTTGGTTTGACTTGTGTGTGAGCTGGTGTGAATCTCGGCACTATCTGTGTAATATCCTTCTCTCGAAGATGTCCGTCTCCTTGGGCAGTGCCAGATTAAGGTCCTCATGGCCCTGGAGCTGAAATTTATGAAGGGCCTATTGAGTGTCGCCGCTATGAGTCTGGCCAGCATGGTGGGGGTGTGGCTAATGGTATGGGGGTGTGACTATATATATATATATATATATATAGTCCAAGAAAAAGATACGGCACTCCAGGACTTAGTACAACATGCCTAAGGCAGCTGGAAACAAAGCTGACAGCGCAGCATAGTTGTGTCTAACGTTTCATTTAATGTCTTAAATTTCGTCAGGAAAATATCAAAAGTACAAACAAACTAGAGATGAGCGCCTGAAATTTTTCGGGTTTTGTGTTTTGGTTTTGGGTTCGGTTCCGCGGCCGTGTTTTGGGTTCGAACGCGTTTTGGCAAAACCTCACCGAATTTTTTTTGTCGGATTCGGGTGTGTTTTGGATTCGGGTGTTTTTTTCAAAAAACACTAAAAAACAGCTTAAATCATAGAATTTGGGGGTCATTTTGATCCCAAAGTATTATTAACCTCAAAAACCATAATTTACACTCATTTTCAGTCTATTCTGAATACCTCACACCTCACAATATTATTTTTAGTCCTAAAATTTGCACCGAGGTCGCTGTGTGAGTAAGATAAGCGACCCTAGTGGCCGACACAAACACCGGGCCCATCTAGGAGTGGCACTGCAGTGTCACGCAGGATGTCCCTTCCAAAAAACCCTCCCCAAACAGCACATGACGCAAAGAAAAAAAGAGGCGCAATGAGGTAGCTGTGTGAGTAAGATTAGCGACCCTAGTGGCCGACACAAACACCGGGCCCATCTAGGAGTGGCACTGCAGTGTCACGCAGGATGGCCCTTCCAAAAAACCCTCCCCAAACAGCACATGACGCAAAGAAAAAAAGAGGCGCAATGAGGTAGCTGTGTGAGTAAGATTAGCGACCCTAGTGGCCGACACAAACACCGGGCCCATCTAGGAGTGGCACTGCAGTGTCACGCAGGATGGCCCTTCCAAAAAACCCTCCCCAAACAGCACATGACGCAAAGAAAAAAAGAGGCGCAATGAGGTAGCTGTGTGAGTAAGATTAGCGACCCTAGTGGCCGACACAAACACCGGGCCCATCTAGGAGTGGCACTGCAGTGTCACGCAGGATGTCCCTTCCAAAAAACCCTCCCCAAACAGCACATGACGCAAAGAAAAAAAGAGGCGCAATGAGGTAGCTGTGTGAGTAAGATTAGCGACCCTAGTGGCCGACACAAACACCGGGCCCATCTAGGAGTGGCACTGCAGTGTCACGCAGGATGTCCCTTCCAAAAAACCCTCCCCAAACAGCACATGACGCAAAGAAAAAAAGAGGCGCAATGAGGTAGCTGACTGTGTGAGTAAGATTAGCGACCCTAGTGGCCGACACAAACACCGGGCCCATCTAGGAGTGGCACTGCAGTGTCACGCAGGATGTCCCTTCCAAAAAAACCCTCCCCAATCAGCACATGATGCAAAGAAAAAGAAAAGAAAAAAGAGGTGCAAGATGGAATTGTCCTTGGGCCCTCCCACCCACCCTTATGTTGTATAAACAAAACAGGACATGCACACTTTAACCAACCCATCATTTCAGTGACAGGGTCTGCCACACGACTGTGACTGATATGACGGGTTGGTTTGGACCCCCCCCAAAAAAGAAGCAATTAATCTCTCCTTGCACAAACTGGCTCTACAGAGGCAAGATGTCCACCTCATCTTCACCCTCCGATATATCACCGTGTACATCCCCCTCCTCACAGATTATCAATTCGTCCCCACTGGAATCCACCATCTCAGCTCCCTGTGTGCTTTGTGGAGGCAATTGCTGCTGGTCAATGTCTCCGCGGAGGAATTGATTATAATTCATTTTAATGAACATCATCTTCTCCACATTTTCTGGATGTAACCTCGTACGCCGATTGCTGACAAGGTGAGCGGCGGCACTAAACACTCTTTCGGAGTACACACTTGTGGGAGGGCAACTTAGGTAGAATAAAGCCAGTTTGTGCAAGGGCCTCCAAATTGCCTCTTTTTCCTGCCAGTATAAGTACGGACTGTGTGACGTGCCTACTTGGATGCGGTCACTCATATAATCCTCCACCATTCTATCAATGTTGAGAGAATCATATGCAGTGACAGTAGACGACATGTCCGTAATCGTTGTCAGGTCCTTCAGTCCGGACCAGATGTCAGCATCAGCAGTCGCTCCAGACTGCCCTGCATCACCGCCAGCGGGTGGGCTCGGAATTCTGAGCCTTTTCCTCGCACCCCCAGTTGCGGGAGAATGTGAAGGAGGAGATGTTGACAGGTCGCGTTCCGCTTGACTTGACAATTTTGTCACCAGCAGGTCTTTCAACCCCAGCAGACCTGTGTCTGCCGGAAAGAGAGATCCAAGGTAGGCTTTAAATCTAGGATCGAGCACGGTGGCCAAAATGTAGTGCTCTGATTTCAACAGATTGACCACCCGTGAATCCTTGTTAAGCGAATTAAGGGCTGCATCCACAAGTCCCACATGCCTAGCGGAATCGCTCCCTTTTAGCTCCTTCTTCAATGCCTCCAGCTTCTTCTGCAAAAGCCTGATGAGGGGAATGACCTGACTCAGGCTGGCAGTGTCTGAACTGACTTCACGTGTGGCAAGTTCAAAGGGCATCAGAACCTTGCACAACGTTGAAATCATTCTCCACTGCACTTGAGACAGGTGCATTCCATCTCCTATATCGTGCTCAATTGTATAGGCTTGAATGGCCTTTTGCTGCTCCTCCAACCTCTGAAGCATATAGAGGGTTGAATTCCACCTCGTTACCACTTCTTGCTTCAGATGATGGCAGGGCAGGTTCAGTAGTTTTTGGTGGTGCTCCAGTCTTCTGTACGTGGTGCCTGTACGCCGAAAGTGTCCCGCAATTTTTCTGGCCACCGACAGCATCTCTTGCACGCCCCTGTCGTTTTTTAAAAAATTCTGCACCACCAAATTCAAGGTATGTGCAAAACATGGGACGTGCTGGAATTTGCCCATATTTAATGCACACACAATATTGCTGGCGTTGTCCGATGCCACAAATCCACAGGAGAGTCCAATTGGGGTAAGCCATTCCGCGATGATCTTCCTCAGTTGCCGTAAGAGGTTTTCAGCTGTGTGCGTATTCTGGAAAGCGGTGATACAAAGCGTAGCCTGCCTAGGAAAGAGTTGGCGTTTGCGAGATGCTGCTACTGGTGCCGCCGCTGCTGTTCTTGCGGCGGGAGTCCATACATCTACCCAGTGGGCTGTCACAGTCATATAGTCCTGACCCTGCCCTGCTCCACTTGTCCACATGTCCGTGGTTAAGTGGACATTGGGTACAACTGCATTTTTTAGGAGACTGGTGAGTCTTTTTCTGACGTCCGTGTACATTCTCGGTATCGCCTGCCTAGAGAAGTGGAACCTAGATGGTATTTGGTAACGGGGGCACACTGCCTCAATAAATTGTCTAGTTCCCTGTGAACTAACGGCGGATACCGGACGCACGTCTAACACCAACATAGTTGTCAAGGACTCAGTTATCCGCTTTGCAGTAGGATGACTGCTGTGATATTTCATCTTCCTCGCAAAGGACTGTTGAACAGTCAATTGCTTACTGGAAGTAGTACAAGTGGGCTTACGACTTCCCCTCTGGGATGACCATCGACTCCCAGCGGCAACAACAGCAGCGCCAGCAGCAGTAGGCGTTACACGCAAGGATGCATCGGAGGAATCCCAGGCAGGAGAGGACTCGTCAGACTTGCCAGTGACATGGCCTGCAGGACTATTGGCATTCCTGGGGAAGGAGGAAATTGACACTGAGGGAGTTGGTGGGGTGGTTTGCGTGAGCTTGGTTACAAGAGGAAGGGATTTACTGGTCAGTGGACTGCTTCCGCTGTCACCCAAAGTTTTTGAACTTGTCACTGACTTATTATGAATGCGCTGCAGGTGACGTATAAGGGAGGATGTTCCGAGGTGGTTAACGTCCTTACCCCTACTTATTACAGCTTGACAAAGGGAACACACGGCTTGACACCTGTTGTCCGCATTTCTGGTGAAATACCTCCACACCGAAGAGCTGATTTTTTTGGTATTTTCACCTGGCATGTCAACGGCCATATTCCTCCCACGGACAACAGGTGTCTCCCCGGGTGCCTGACTTAAACAAACCACCTCACCATCAGAATCCTCCTGGTCAATTTCCTCCCCAGCGCCAGCAACACCCATATCCTCCTCATCCTGGTGTACTTCAACACTGACATCTTCAATCTGACTATCAGGAACTGGACTGCGGGTGCTCCTTCCAGCACTTGCAGGGGGCGTGCAAATGGTGGAAGGCGCATGCTCTTCACGTCCAGTGTTGGGAAGGTCAGGCATCGCAACCGACACAATTGGACTCTCCTTGTGGATTTGGGATTTCAAAGAACGCACAGTTCTTTGCGGTGCTTTTGCCAGCTTGAGTCTTTTCAGTTTTCTAGCGAGAGGCTGAGTGCTTCCATCCTCATGTGAAGCTGAACCACTAGCCATGAACATAGGCCAGGGCCTCAGCCGTTCCTTGCCACTCCGTGTGGTAAATGGCATATTGGCAAGTTTACGCTTCTCCTCCGACAATTTTATTTTAGGTTTTGGAGTCCTTTTTTTACTGATATTTGGTGTTTTGGTTTTGACATGCTCTGTACTATGCCATTGGGCATCGGCCTTGGCAGACGACGTTGCTGGCATTTCATCGTCTCGGCCATGACTAGTGGCAGCAGCTTCAGCACGAGGTGGAAGTGGATCTTGATCTTTCCCTAATTTTGGAACCTCAACATTTTTGTTCTCCATATTTTAATAGGCACAACTAAAAGGCACCTCAGGTAAACAATGGAGATGGATGGATTGGATACTAGTATACAATTATGGACGGGCTGCCGAGTGCCGACACAGAGGTAGCCACAGCCGTGAACTACCGCACTGTACTGTGTCTGCTGCTAATATATAGACTGGTTGATAAAGAGATAGTATACTCGTAACTAGTATGTATGTATAAAGAAAGAAAAAAAAACCACGGTTAGGTGGTATATACAATTATGGACGGGCTGCCGAGTGCCGACACAGAGGTAGCCACAGCCGTGAACTACCGCACTGTACTGTGTCTGCTGCTAATATATAGACTGGTTGATAAAGAGATAGTATACTCGTAACTAGTATGTATGTATAAAGAAAGAAAAAAAAACCACGGTTAGGTGGTATATACAATTATGGACGGGCTGCCGAGTGCCGACACAGAGGTAGCCACAGCCGTGAACTACCGCACTGTACTGTGTCTGCTGCTAATATATAGACTGGTTGATAAAGAGATAGTATACTCGTAACTAGTATGTATGTATAAAGAAAGAAAAAAAAACCACGGTTAGGTGGTATATACAATTATGGACGGGCTGCCGAGTGCCGACACAGAGGTAGCCACAGCCGTGAACTACCGCACTGTACTGTGTCTGCTGCTAATATATAGACTGGTTGATAAAGAGATAGTATACTCGTAACTAGTATGTATGTATAAAGAAAGAAAAAAAAACCACGGTTAGGTGGTATATACAATTATGGACGGGCTGCCGAGTGCCGACACAGAGGTAGCCACAGCCGTGAACTACCGCACTGTACTGTGTCTGCTGCTAATATATAGACTGGTTGATAAAGAGATAGTATACTCGTAACTAGTATGTATGTATAAAGAAAGAAAAAAAAACCACGGTTAGGTGGTATATACAATTATGGACGGGCTGCCGAGTGCCGACACAGAGGTAGCCACAGCCGTGAACTACCGCACTGTACTGTGTCTGCTGCTAATATATAGACTGGTTGATAAAGAGATAGTATACTCGTAACTAGTATGTATGTATAAAGAAAGAAAAAAAAACCACGGTTAGGTGGTATATACAATTATGGACGGGCTGCCGAGTGCCGACACAGAGGTAGCCACAGCCGTGAACTACCGCACTGTACTGTGTCTGCTGCTAATATATAGACTGGTTGATAAAGAGATAGTATACTCGTAACTAGTATGTATGTATAAAGAAAGAAAAAAAAACCACGGTTAGGTGGTATATACAATTATGGACGGGCTGCCGAGTGCCGACACAGAGGTAGCCACAGCCGTGAACTACCGCACTGTACTGTGTCTGCTGCTAATATAGACTGGTTGATAAAGAGATAGTATACTACTAATATTATATACTGGTGGTCAGGTCACTGGTCACTAGTCACACTGGCAGTGGCACTCCTGCAGCAAAAGTGTGCACTGTTTAATTTTAATATAATATTATGTACTCCTGGCTCCTGCTATAACCTATAACTGGCACTGCAGTAGTGCTCCCCAGTCTCCCCCACAATTATAAGCTGTGTGAGCTGAGCAGTCAGACAGATATATAATATATATAGATGATGCAGCACACTGGCCTGAGCCTGAGCAGTGCACACAGATATGGTATGTGACTGACTGAGTCACTGTGTGTATCGCTTTTTTCAGGCAGAGAACGGATATATTAAATAAACTGCACTGTGTGTCTGGTGGTCACTCACTATATAATATATTATGTACTCCTGGCTCCTGCTATAACCTATAACTGGCACTGCAGTAGTGCTCCCCAGTCTCCCCCACAATTATAAGCTGTGTGAGCTGAGCAGTCAGACAGATATATAATATTATATATAGATAATAGATGATGCAGCACACTGGCCTGAGCCTGAGCAGTGCACACAGATATGGTATGTGACTGAGTCACTGTGTGCTGTGTATCGCTTTTTTCAGGCAGAGAACGGATTATAAATAAAAGTGGTGGTCACTGGTCACTATCAGCAAAACTCTGCACTGTACACTACTGAGTACTCCTAATGCTCCCCAAAATTAGTAAATCAAGTGTCTAAACGGAGAGGACGCCAGCCACGTCCTCTCCCTATCAATCTCAATGCACGTGTGAAAATGGCGGCGACGCGCGGCTCCTTATATAGAATCCGAGTCTCGCGATAGAATCCGAGCCTCGCGAGAATCCGACAGCGTCATGATGACGTTCGGGCGCGCTCGGGTTAACCGAGCAAGGCGGGAAGATCCGAGTCGCTCGGACCCGTGAAAAAAAACATGAAGTTCTGGCGGGTTCGGATTCAGAGAAACCGAACCCGCTCATCTCTAAAACAAACATGCTTACCTTATATACCAACACCACATACAGACTTGTCCACGCAGCACGAGCGGGTCCTGGACGGGGACTGATGACGTCACGGTCAAGCGACGTGCGCCCTCCGGCGCCGTACATTACTTACTGGCACCTGGGCATCACACACCGGATGGAACATAGGAGTGCCGTTCCTCTCTTTGGTTTATACATATATATATATATATATGTTTGTGTGTGTGTGAGTTTGAAACAGAAAAATCTCAGTGCTTAAATAATTATATTACAATAATTATTTTGTTGAGAGGGGAGGAAAAAAGGGGGAAGAACAGTGGAAGGCAGGAGGAAGAACAGGGTCTCGATGGAAGGAAGACAAGAGAAAGACAGGGAGAAGAATAGGGGCTTGATGGAAGGAAGATAGGAGGGATATAGGGGGAAGAACAGTAGGATATGAGGGAGACGGGAAGATGGCAGGAAGAAGGGAGGGAGCAGCGTTGGAAACATGCACCGGTGCACTGCACTGAGTCCCGCCGCTGTGAAGGGGCCCACAGTCGGTAGCAGTATAATGAGTCAGTATGACTCATTACATGCTGCCCGCCATTACGCTGCAGGTCCTAACAATGAAGGAAGCCCGAATGCGTTCCCCGCCACCAGCAAAGGAGAAGGGTGATGAGATCAATCATCACCCTTCTTTGAACTCTGCACAGTGCGCACTACTAGCTGTCACACTGTCCTCTGACCAGCTCCATACCTCCCAACATTTTGAATCCCTAAATAGGTACCTCTCACGAGTCGAAGGTGTGCGCTCCCGAAAAGGGGGTGTGGTCTATGTAAAAGGAGCGTGGCTTTGCGGCAATGCCACAATCGTGAGCCACGCCCCGCATTTTATGTCACTATGTGAATGCCCAGCACTCTATGAGTTGCTGGCATGCCCCCAGTCCCTCTGTCACCTGTGAATAGACGCTGTGCACATGGGACTGTCCCGCGAAAATCGGGACAGTTGGGAGGTATGCAGCTCTGTCTCTGCTGGCCGAGGGCCCACCATTGCATGCTGGGAGAAGGGGGAGGGAGAGTCTCGGGAGCATGCAGTGTCCAGGAGACATCAGCAGTTGCCCTGAAGAGCGTTGCTGAAGCCAGAGAGCTAGCCAGGAGGGGCGCACAGTACAGTATGTTGTGGAAAAATCCCCCATAAAAAACTGTAAATACCAGAGTGTGTACAGTATATATGTGTTTTGCTGTGTGTGTTTTGCTATCGGTGTTTTGCTGTGTGTTTGTGTGTGTTTTATTATGTGTGTGTGTGTTTGTGTTTTACTTTGTGTGTGTGTTTTTTGCTATGTGTGTATATATTTAACTATCTGTCTATAAAAATAGTGTACTCACATACTGTGTGTTATAACGTGTATAAGGAGTACTACAGTGAGTCGCAACGTGTATAAGGCGCTCTACTGTGTGGCTTTGTGTATAATGAGCACTACTGTGTGTGGTGTTACATGTATAAGGAGCACTACTGTGTGGCGTGTATAATGAGCACTACTGTGTGTGGCATTACATGTATAAGGTGTACTACTGTGTGGCATTATGTGTATAAGGAGCGCTGCTGTGTGGCATTATGTGTATAATGAGCACTGCTGTGTGGTGTTACGTGTATAAGAAGCACTGCTGTGTGGCGGTACATGTGTAAGGAGCCCTGCTGTGTGACGTTACGTGTATAAGGAGTGCTGCTGTGTGGGATTAAATGTATAATGAGCACTGCTGTGTGGCATTATGTGTATAAGGATCGCTGTTGTGTGGCGTTACATGTATAAGAAGCACTGCTGTGTGGCGGGACATGTGTAAGGAGCGCTGCTGTGTGACGTTACGTGTATAAGTAGTGCTGCTGTGTGGGATTACATGTATAAGGAGCGCTGCTGTGTGGTGTAAGGTGTGTAAGGAGCACTACTGTGTGGTGTAAGGTGTGTAAGGAGTGCTGCTGTGTGGCGTAAGGTGTTTAAGATGCACTGCTGTGTGGCGTAATGTGTAAAATGAGCGCTGCTGTGTGGTGTAAGGTGTATAATAAGGGCTGCTGTGTGGTGTAAGGTGTATAAGGAGCGCTGCTGTGTGGTGTAAGGTGTAAAATGAGCGCTGCTGTGTGGTGTAAGGTGTATAATGAGCGCTGCTGTGTGGTGTAAGGTGTATAATGAGGGCTGCTGTGTGGTGTAAGGTGTATAATGAGGGCTGCTGTGTGGTGTAAGGTGTATAATGAAGGCTGCTGTGTGGTCTAAGGTGTATAATGAGCGCTGCTGTGTGGTGTAAGGTGTATAATGAGGGCTGCTGTGTGGTGTAAGGTGTATAAGGAGCGCTGCTGTGTGGTGTAAGGTGTATAATGAGGGCTGCTGTGTAGCGTAAGGTGTATAATGAGCGCTGCTGTGTAGTGTAAGGTGTATAATGAGGGCTGCTGTGTGGTGTAAGGTGTATAATGAGGGCTGCTGTGTGGTGTAAGGTGTATAATGAGGGCTGCTGTGTGGCGTAAGGTTTATAAAGAGCGCTGCTGTGTAGTGTAAGGTGTATTAGGAGCGCTGCTGTGTGGTGCAATTTGAGGGTACTATTGTGTGGTGATGCCCCTTCTCAATGAGACCAAACCCCACTTTTTGGGTGGTCCCTATTTTGTATATGGGTGGGGGGGCCCAATGCATATTGATGTGCCTGGGCCCACCACTATCTAGTTCGGCAACTGGGAGGGAAACAGGTGGAAGAACAGGGGGAAGATGGGAGGCACACAGGGGATGGGAGGAAGAATAAGGGCTATATGGGAGGAAGACGGAAGGGAGATATGGGAAGAGCAATGGAAGATGGGAGGAAGACAGGGGGAAGAACAGTCTGGTGTTCTGTTGGGCGGGGGAATCAGCCTGGTGATGAGGGAGGAGGGGGATTAGCCTGGTGACAAGGGATGGAAAGGGGATTAGCCTGGTGAGGAGGGGGAGGGGGGTTAGCCCGGAGACAGGGGGAGGGGGGATTAGTCTGGTGAGGAAGGGGGGGGGGGTTAGCCTGCTGACCGGGGAAGGAGGGGGATTAGCCTGGTGATGGGGGAGGAGGGCAGATTAGTCTGGTGGGGGGGGGGGTTAGCCTGGTGATGGGGAGGAGGGGGATTAGTTTTGTGAGGGGGGGTTAGCCTGGTTATATGGGGAGGAGGGGGATTTGCCTGGTGACAGGAGGAGAATGGGAGGATTAGCCTAGTGAGTGGGGGCGGGTTAGCTTGCTGACAAGGGTAGGAGGATGGATTAACACAAAAAATAAAATTACAGCGCTTATACAACTGATGCTAATAATGGATAAATTTAATGACTACAACATATTAAAATTACAAACATATAAAAATTGATGATATATTATGTTCAAATTGCTCATAGACCAATTAACGGACATACACTAAGCTCCTCAATATAACCTTAATGAAGGCAGGAAAGTCCATATATTAAATTAGGACGCAAAATCTAAATTAGACCAGGACTAATGCAAATTGTTACCCAACATGTGTTCCAATGCCGGGATCCGAGTTAAGGTCCTTAATTGTGGAGTGGATTCTGGTTCACAGTCTGTGGTGATGACGTTGTAATGTCCTGCACACTGTGTTCCACTTTAGATGAATCCTGTGAAGTTATTCCACGCTGGACCAGATGGAATCGGGATCCTGGTTCACTTTTAGCAAAAAGGTGGGTCGTCCTGGATATTGGAGCCAACAGTGATATTGCCTTATGTGGAGTCCAATGGTCTGGAGCAGAGGTCCCTTACGCGTTTCGCTGCTCCAGGCAGCTTTGTCAAAGGGTAGTATGATGTTCAAATTTACCCCTTTTTATAGGGGAAATGATGTCATCAATTAATTTACATAAACAATTAAAACCAAGCATCATAATTTCAAAATTTTAATCAAGCAGAAACAGCAGAGACTCAAAAATAAAATCAATAATGAACGAATGTTCATAAAACTAATCACAGATCCCTTAGAATAGCTTTATATTTATATTCCAATAATTAGTCATGTGATCGTATTGCCGGTCACGTGACGCCGCCCAGAGTGATTTCCTATATGGTTGTCTATTCATAGGGACAGCCATCCGTCACTCAGCACGTCCAGCCCCGCTCCCAAATCACGTGGGTGTACGATACCGGAAGTGACACGCTTCTATAGCAACGAAGCCGTCACTTCCTGGTACGCGGTGATGTTAGCGTCCACACCGTTACTAAGAGGCACAGGAGTAACCAAAAGTGGGAGGATTCTCATAAGTTGCGTGTACGATCACCGGAAGTGACCTGCTTCTATGGCAACGAAGCCGTCACTTCCTGGTGCGTACTGTTGTTAGCAACCATCCTAATGTTGTGAGAGGAAAACATAGAAGAATACTTATGACACTACTAACAGGCTTATGACATCAGCATAATTTATATCAAAAACTTAGTGGGATGATGAACACATAACTCAATCAATCATTGGTTATACAAAAATAGTATACTAATCCCCACATTACCTAATTAAATTCAGATGTCATAATTTTGAAGCGTACCTTAAGTTATTCAAAATAAACCACTTATATGTTAATTCTTATTATACAGTCAGAACAGTGCTTATTCAGATCAGAATTCAGGTGCCAAGAAAATCGTCAAACACTGTAATCCAGAACGCATGGCAAAAACCACTAACCATACAGAGGCACATAGATCACTTCTTTGGGAGGGTTAATGAATAGAACTAAGAGAGGGGATTAATTTTTAGGTTATGAATAAAGGGAACCATACAAATATTAAATACCAATTATATTAGTTTTATTCCCAGATTTTCTAAATGGTAATTTTTATTAAAAATAAGTTCACCCAAATTGAAAGCTTATAAATTATTCAAGTATTGTATTAAGCTCTAAAGCCTCATTCAGACCTTGCGGATGTAATGTATTTAATTGGAAAGTCCAATAGATCTCTTGCTTGCAAAGCCTGGCAAATCTGTCCCCTCCCCTTTTAGTTAATGGAATATGTTCCAGTCCAATAATTTTCAGAGATGCTGGGTTACCCTCATGAAATTTATTGAAATGCCTAGGTACACTGTGGTTAGTAGCTTTGTTGATTACATTCCTCCTGTGCTCCATAAACCTCGTTTTCAGTGGCCGAGTTGTCCTTCCCACATACCACATATAAGTAGATAAATGACCCAACTTGAGTCACAGTTGATGAAACTTGTAATGGTGTATTCTTTTTGTACCCACTCTCGGGGCAAAGTCAATGTTTTATTCACTGTATGTTGGCATGTGGTACATTTCGTTTTGCCACATTTAAAAAATCCTTTCTGTTTCATTGGAAACCATGATTGTGATCCGTTTTTTTCCTCTTGTTTTTTATGGGTTTCATATAGCTGGGGGCAAGTATAGTTTTTAATGATTTATTTTTCTTGAACGTGAATTTCGGATCAATGGGGATACAATCTCTTAATATCATATCATATCTCAAAACATTATAATTTCTCTTTATTATCCGTTTAATCTCCCCTGATTGATTATTATAGGTGGATATAAACGATAAATCCCTCTCATCACTTCTTAATTCCTGTTTCGATTTTGAACCCAATAACTCGCATCGATCCAGCAGTAAAACCTCATCATATGACTTCTTTAGTAATGGTTCAGGATAACCTCGAGCCTTAAAGGTTTCCAACATGACCTTTGCTTGCGACTCAAATAAACTGACCGACGAACAATTACGTCTAATACGCATGAACTGTCCCTTAGGGATGTTCAATTTCCATGGCATGTAGTGGGAACTATTAAAATGTAGATAGGTCCCACTTCCTACCTCCTTGATGTAATTGGAGGTCTGAATACATTCTCCATTCACCTTGAGGGTCACATCCAGAATGGTAATCTTAGAAAGATGATAAGTATGGGTGAACTGCAAATTAAACGTGTTCGTGTTGAGATAAGAAACAAAACTCTGAACTGTGCTAAAATCCCCATCCCAAATAAAAAATAAATCGTCAATGTAACTGCCATAGAGGACAAGGTTCCCCGCGAACTCGCCCCCACACACGAGTTGGTCCTCGACCATGCCCATGTAGAGGTTGGCGTAGCTCGGTGCGAACCTTGTCCCCATGGCCGTACCCATGACTTGTAGATAAAATGTGTCCGAAAAAAGAAAAATATTGTGCTGAAGAATGAATGAGATAGAATCCAACAGAAAGTACCTATGTCTCTCCGTGAGGTCACCATCTGCAATAAGTCTTTTTTTAATTGCTTGCAAACCCAATGAATGAGGAATGTTTGTATATAGACTTTGTACATCTAGTGTCAAAAAGGCATATGTTGATTGCCACTTGACTATTTGAATGAGTTGCAAAAAGTGTGTTGTATCACGTATATGGGACCTCAATGAAGAGACACAGGGCTGAAGGAAACTATCTACATACGCTGAAAGATTAGAAGATAAAGAATTAACACCGGAAATTATAGGGCATCCAGGGGGTGAAGTGATGGACTTGTGAATCTTAGGTAAGTGATAATAGATGGGAATGACAGGAAAAGAAGGAAACGAAAACCAGAATTCTTCTCTGGATATGACCCCCTCCTGAAAGGCTGATGACAACAAATATCAAAAGTTCAGCTGAAAATTCAGCAGAGGGGTTTTTAGTCAGTCTTCGATAAAAGGACTGGTTCTCCAACTGCCTATTGGCCTCTCTTATATAATCACACCTATTTTGGACGACTAACCCCCCCCCCCTTGTCTGCCTGTTTAATTATCACTGAAGTGTCTCTCGTTAATCTTTTTAAAGCAATTCTCTCTTTTTTACTTAAATTCCCACACTGATTAGTTTTTTTGTTTGATCTCTCACATAAAGTTCTAAAATTATCAAGTGTTGTTCTATAAAAACATTCAATACTACTACTTTTAGAAGTGATAGGAAAAAAATCTGATTTCAATTTGAAGGCTTTCCTGTTTATATCAAAAACCTTCTTCTGAGTGGACATAATCTCATTTGTTATACCCTCCTGTTGCAACTCCTCTAACATTGACAGTAAAGGTTTATCTGTATCATTCAACAGAATTGGTGAAAGATCATCATCAATCTTGTTTCGTTTTTTCTGTGCGAAAAATCTCTTTCTACATAGTGTTCTAATGAACCTGTTAAGGTCCACAAACAACTCAAAGAGATTTGGTCCTGTTGAAGGTGAGTATTTCAATCCTTTCGTCAGGAGAGAAATTTCACTTTCATTTAAAATCTTACTAGAGAGGTTGAATATACCTGTAGGGCCCGAGGTGGTTTTTTGATCTCTTAATACTTTCTTATATTTCTCCTTTTTCCCTCCTCTGCACCCTCTAAACTTGGGCTTCTGTTTCTCTTGGGGGTCTGAGGCTGACATGATCTGTTCTGTTGATTCTTGTGACGACTTTCTCCTAAAAAAGTTTAGCTAGAGTGGTCTACCCCTCGTCTATTGTCTATCTTTTGGGCGGGCCCCTAGTTGACTGTCCTCAATAATATGTGGGGGAGATGATTGGGTATTCTTTCTGTCATCCCTACTATTTTCTCTATCTTTCTGTTTTCTATGGTCAGAGAACACTCTCTGTCTCATCTGTGGACGTCTAGAGGGGTGTAAATGATCCTCTCTATTCTTCCATCCAGATTCAGTCCGTTTTCTGGTATCTGAATTGATTGGATTGAATCTCTCTGTGTGGGTTAAAGTGGATTTTTTCTTATAAGTTCTAACCTCCCCTTTTGTGTAGTCCTCTAGATCCCTTTTGAATTTTTTGCACTTCAAATCAGTGATCGTCTGTTCGAACTTGATGATCTTATCAGTGATTACTTGGTCACGTTCTTTAAACTCCTTTGATAGGCTATATGGTTCAATTCTCTCTTTAATTTTGTCAATCTCACCTACTAACATCTTAACCTTATCACTTCTGAATTTAATTACCAGTTCCATCAAAGTAAAAGAACACTTGTCTAAAATAGCCTCCCAGTTTTTCTGATACTCCTCATTTTCTCCAAAAATAGATGGCTTAAAGATTCGTAGTCCCCTTGGGATCATCTTTTTATCCAAATATTTTTGGAGATTCACACTATCTAACCAATTCTTAGTTTCCTGTTTTAGCAAATCTTCTAATTTAAAAAAGTCATCCCTTAAGGATGTTTCTTCACAAGTGGGATCAACAGAATCATTAGTCTCCCATTTAGACATATAATTTTGTCTTCTGTTGTTTCTGCTATCGAGATTGATTAACGAGAGACACTTCAGTGATAATTAAACAGGCAGACAAGGGGGGGGGGGGGGGTTAGTCGTCCAAAATAGGTGTGATTATATAAGAGAGGCCAATAGGCAGTTGGAGAACCAGTCCTTTTATCGAAGACTAACTAAAAACCCCTCTGCTGAATTTTCAGCGGAACTTGAAAATTTGTTGTCATCAGCCTGTCAGGAGGGGGTCATATCCAGAGAGGAATTCTGGTTTTTGTTTCCTTCTTTTCCTGTCATTCCCATCTATTATCACTTACCTAAAATTCACAAGTCCATCACTTCACCCCCTGGACGCCCTATAATTTCCGGTGTTAATTCCTTATCTTCTAATCTTTCAGCGTATGTAGATAGTTTCCTTCAGCCCCGTGTCTCTTCATTGAGGTCCCATATACGTGATACAACACACTTTTTGCAACTCATTCAAAATGTCAAGTGGCAATCAACATATGCCTTTTTGACACTAGATGTACAAATTCTATATACAAACATTCCTCATTCATTGGGTTTGCAAGCAATTAAAAAAAGGCTTATTGCAGATGGTGACCTCACGGAGAGACATAGGGACTTTCTGTTGCATTCTATCTCATTCATTCTTCAGCACAATTTTTTTCTTTTTTCGGACACATTTTATCTACAAGTCATGGGTACGGCCATGGGGACAAGGTTCACACCGAGCTACGCAAACCTCTACATGGGCATGGTTGAGGACCAACTCGTGTGTGGGGGCGAGTTCGCGGGGAACCTTGTCCTCTATGGCTGTTACATTGACGATTTATTTTTATTTGGGATGGGGATTTTAGCACAGTTCAGAGTTTTGTTTCTTATCTCAACACGAACACGTTTAATTTGCAGTTCACCCATACTTATCATCTTTCTGAGATTACCTTTCTGGATGTGACCCGCAAGGTGAATGGAGAATGTATTCAGACCTCCAATCACATCAAGGAGGTAGGAAGTGGGACCTATCTACATTTTAATAGTTCCCACTACATGCCATGGAAATTGAACATCCCTATGGGACAGTTCATGCGTATTAGACGTAATTGTTCGTCGGTCAGTTTATTTGAGTCGCAAGCAAAGGTCATGTGGGAAACCTTTAAGGTTCGAGGTTATCCTGAACCATTACTAAAGAAGTCATATGATGAGGTTTTACTGCTGGATCGATGTGAGTTATTGGGTTCAAAATCGAAACAGGAATTAAGAAGTGATGAGAGGGATTTATCGTTTATATCCACCTATAATAATCAATCAGGGGAGATTAAACGGATAATAAAGAGAAATTATAATGTTTTGAGATATGATACGATATTAAGAGATTGTATCCCCATTGATCCGAAATTCACGTTCAAGAAAAATAAATAATTAAAAACTATACTTGCCCCCAGCTATATGAAACCCATAAAAAAACAAGAGGAAAAAAACGGATCACAATCATGGTTTCCAATGAAACAGAAAGGATTTTTTAAATGTGGCAAAACGAAATGTACCACATGCCAACATACAGTGAATAAAACATTGACTTTGCCCCGAGAGTGGGTACAAAAAGAATACACCATTACAAGTTTCATCAACTGTGACTCAAGTTGGGTCATTTATCTACTTATATGTGGTTGTGAGTTGAAGTATGTGGGAAGGACAACTCGGCCACTGAAAACGAGGTTTATGGAGCACAGGAGGAATGTAATCAACAAAGCTACTAACCACAGTGTACCTAGACATTTCAATAAATTTCATGAGGGTAACCCAGCATCTCTGAAAATTATTGGACTGGAACATATTCCATTAACTAAAAGGGGAGGGGACAGATATGCCAGGCTTTGCAAGCAAGAGATCTATTGGACTTTCCAATTAAATACATTACATCCGCAAGGTCTGAATGAGGCTTTAGAGCTTAATACAATACTTGAATAATTTATAAGCTTTTAATTTGGGTGAACTTATTTTTAATAAAAATTACCATTTAGAAAATATGGGAATAAAACTAATATAATTGGTATTTAATATTTGTATGGTTCCCTTTATTCATAACCTAAAAATTAATCCCCTCTCTTAGTTCTATTCATTAACCTTCTCAAAGAAGTGATCTATGTGCCTCTGTATGGTTAGTGGTTTTTGCCATGCATTCTGGATTACAGTGTTTGACGATTTTCTTGGCACCTGAATTCTGATCTGAATAAGCACTGTTCTGACTGTATAATAAGAATTAACATATAAGTGGTTTATTTTGAATAACTTAAGGTACACTTCAAAATTATGACATCTGAATTTAATTAGGTAATGTGGGGATTACATTTGATACCGTGGACCATGGGCTACTGATTGAGCGACTGATACATTTCTGTGGTCTGGATGGCACAGTCCTAAGCTGGTTCAAATCATTTCTCACAGGCAGGTCACAGAGTATCATCTGGATTATACTCATCACCACCAGTGCCATTGCCATGTGGTGTCCCACAAGGTTCTATACTATCCCCCATGCTTTTTGCAGTATACATGCTCCCATTGGGCGAAATAATCAGGCGCCATGGCCTGGTCTACCACTGCTATGCAGATGATACACAACTGTACTTGTCCTTTGCTCCGGGTACTGATAACCCAATAGCAACCCTAAATGGCTGTCTAGCTGAACTACAGGAGTGGATGAGCGTCAGTTGGCTGCGACTGAACCCGGATAAAACAGAGGTCCTCATGATACGACCACAACATCAAAGGACAAGACTGCAGCATAGCCAACCAACTGGACTTACACTCGGGGATTCAGAATTACAGACCAGTGATCTTGTGCGGAATCTTGGCGTTGTCCTGGATGGTGGCTTGACACTTAAACATCAGATATCAGCCAGAATCAAATCCTCATTCTTTCACCTGAGGAACATAGCCAGAATCAAGCACTTAATTCCCTCAGATGATATGCCAAAAGTCATACATGCATTTGTATCATCTCGTTTAGACTACTGTAATGCCCTCTACCTTGGTCTACCAGCAAAAGAATTGCAGCGCTTACAGCTGGTGCAAAACACAGCTGCCAGGCTATTAACCAACCAGCCCCGTTCTAGCCACATAACACCCATCCTCTACTCCCTTCACTGGCTGTCTGTACGATGGCGAATCATCTTCAAGATTGGCTTACTGAGTTTCAAAGCATTACATGACTAAGGCCCAAGGTACCTGAAACAGCTTCTGACCCCATACTGCCCCACTCGATTACTGCGATCTGTAGATGAAGGACTTTTAGCAGTACCTAGAATCTACCGTAATTCATCTGGGGGTCGAACTTTTAGTCATGCGGCTCCGACTCTATGGAACTCACTTCCCCGCACAGTGTGAGAGGCCCCAACTATAGAATCCTTCAAAAGTAGACTCAAGACTTTTCTGTTTACTCAAGCATTTCCATAATGTCCCTTTTAGTATCTTCATGCTTCTGTATTTTATGAAAATGTACTTCATTATTTTCTGTACTATATTATGCTATGTTTCTGTTAAGCGCCTTGAGTCCTATTGGAGAAAGAGCGCTATATAAATAAAATTATTATTATTATTATTATTAGTATACTATTTTTGTATAACCAATGATGATTGAGTTATGTGTTCATCATCCCACTAAGTTTGATATAAATTATGCTGATGTCATAAGCCTGTTAGTAGTGTCATAAGTATTCTTCTATGTTTTCCTCTCACAACATTAGTATGGTTGCTAACAACAGTATGCACCAGGAAGTGACGGCTTCGTTGCCATAGAAGCAGGTCACTTCCGGTGATCGTACACGCAACTTATGAGAATCCTCCCACTTTTGGTTACTCCTGTGCCTCTTAGTAACGGTGTGGACGCTAACATCACCGCGTACCAGGAAGTGACGGCTTCGTTGCTATAGAAGCGTGTCACTTCCGGTATCGTACACCCACGTGATTCGGGAGCGGGGCTGGACGTACTGAGTGACGGATGGCTGTCCCTATGAATAGACAGCCATATAGGAAATCACTCTGGGCGGCATCACATGACCGGCAATACGATCACATGACTAATTATTGGAATATAAATATAAAGCTATTCTAAGGGATCTGTGATTAGTTTTATGAACATTAGTTCATGATTGATTTTATTTTTAAGTCTCTGCTGTTTCTGCTTGATTAAATGTTGAAATTATGATGCTTGGTTTTAATTGATTGTTTATGTAAATTAATTGATGACATCATTTCCCCTATAAAAACGGGTACATTTGAACTAGAGATGAGCGGGTTCGGTTCCTCTGAATCCGAACCCGCCCGAACTTCAGTTTTTTCTTCACGGGTCCGAGCGACTCGGATCTTCCCGCCTTGCTCGGTTAACCCGAGCGCGCCCGAACGTCATCATCCCGCTGTCGGATTCTCGCGAGGCTCGGATTCTATCGCGAGACTCGGATTCTATATAAGGAGCCGCGCGTCGCCGCCATTTTCACACGTGCATTGAGATTCATAGGGAGAGGACGTGGCTGGCGTCCTCTCCGTTTAGAGAAGAGAGTGAGACAGTAGAGAGAGACACAGTAGTAGTAATTTTGGGGAGCATTATTAGGAGGAGTACTGCTATACTACTACTACTTGCTGAAGTGATATAGATTAGATAGTGTGACTGTATTAATTATCTGACTTGTGGGGGAGACACTGACAGTGGGGAGCAGTTAGAGTCTGAGAGCAGGACTCAGGAGTACATATAACGTACAGTGCACACTTTTGCTGCCAGAGTCAGTGCCACACTGCCATTGTGACCACACTGACCACCAGACCAGTATAATATATTTTGTTATTGTCTGCTTAGGAGTACTACTTGCAAGTTGCTGATAGTGTGACCAGTGACCTGACCACCAGTTTAATAATCAATCACCACCAGTTTAATATATATATATATATATATATATATATAATTGTATATAATATATATATATATAATATTGTATACCACCTACCCGTGGTTTTTTTTTTTCATTCTTCTTTATACATACTACTATAGTAGCTTACTGTAGCAGTCTGCGGTGCTGCTGAGCTGACAGTGTCCAGCAGGTCCGTCATCAGTCATTACATAATAAATATATATACCTGTCCGGCTGCAGTACTAGAGATATTATATATACATATATATTGATTTCATCTCATTATCATCCAGTCTATATTAGCAGCAGACACAGTACGTTAGTCCACGGCTGTAGCTACCTCTGTGTCGGCACTCGGCAGTCCATCCATAATTGTATACCACCTCCCCGTGGTTTTTTTTTTTCTTTCTTCTTTGTACATACTACTATAGTATAGTAGCTTACTGTAGCAGTCTGCGGTGCTGCTGAGCTGACAGTGTCCAGCAGGTCCGTCATCAGTCATTACATAATAAATATACATACCTGTCCGGCTGCAGTACTAGTGATATTATATTGATTTCATCTCATTATCATCCAGTCTATATTAGCAGCAGACACAGTACGTTAGTCCACGGCTGTAGCTACCTCTGTGTCGGCACTCGGCAGTCCATCCATAATTGTATACCACCTCCCCGTGGTTTTTTTTTTTCTTTCTTCTTTGTACATACTACTATAGTATAGTAGCTTACTGTAGCAGTCTGCGGTGCTGCTGAGCTGACAGTGTCCAGCAGGTCCGTCATCAGTCATTACATAATAAATATACATACCTGTCCGGCTGCAGTACTAGTGATATTATATTGATTTCATCTCATTATCATCCAGTCTATATTAGCAGCAGACACAGTACGTTAGTCCACGGCTGTAGCTACCTCTGTGTCGGCACTCGGCAGTCCATCCATAATTGTATACCACCTCCCCGTGGTTTTTTTTTTCTTTCTTCTTTGTACATACTACTATAGTATAGTAGCTTACTGTAGCAGTCTGCGGTGCTGCTGAGCTGACAGTGTCCAGCAGGTCCGTCATCAGTCATTACATAATAAATATACATACCTGTCCGGCTGCAGTACTAGTGATATTATATTGATTTCATCTCATTATCATCCAGTCTATATTAGCAGCAGACACAGTACGTTAGTCCACGGCTGTAGCTACCTCTGTGTCGGCACTCGGCAGTCCATCCATAATTGTATACCACCTCCCCGTGGTTTTTTTTTTTCTTTCTTCTTTGTACATACTACTATAGTATAGTAGCTTACTGTAGCAGTCTGCGGTGCTGCTGAGCTGACAGTGTCCAGCAGGTCCGTCATCAGTCATTACATAATAAATATACATACCTGTCCGGCTGCAGTACTAGTGATATTATATTGATTTCATCTCATTATCATCCAGTCTATATTAGCAGCAGACACAGTACGGTAGTCCACGGCTGTAGCTACCTCTGTGTCGGCACTCGGCAGTCCATCCATAATTGTATACCACCTCCCCGTGGTTTTTTTTTTCTTTCTTCTTTGTACATACTACTATAGTATAGTAGCTTACTGTAGCAGTCTGCGGTGCTGCTGAGCTGACAGTGTCCAGCAGGTCCGTCATCAGTCATTACATAATAAATATATATACCTGTCCGGCTGCAGTACTAGTGATATTATATATATATATATATATATATTGATTTCATCTCATTATCATCCAGTCTATATTAGCAGCAGACACAGTACGGTAGTCCACGGCTGTAGCTACCTCTGTGTCGGCAGTCGCTCGTCCATCCATAAGTATACTAGTATCCATCCATCTCCATTGTTTACCTGAGGTGCCTTTTAGTTGTGCCTATTAAAATATGGAGAACAAAAATGTTGAGGTTCCAAAATTAGGGAAAGATCAAGATCCACTTCCACCTCGTGCTGAAGCTGCTGCCACTAGTCATGGCCGAGATGATGAAATGCCAGCTACGTCGTCTGCCAAGGCCGATGCCCAATGTCATAGTACAGAGCATGTAAAATCCAAAACACCAAATATCAGTAAAAAAAGGACTCCAAAATCTAAAATAAAATTGTCGGAGGAGAAGCGTAAACTTGCCAATATGCCATTTACCACACGGAGTGGCAAGGAACGGCTGAGGCCCTGGCCTATGTTCATGGCTAGTGGTTCAGCTTCACATGAGGATGGAAGCACTCAGCCTCTCGCTAGAAAACTGAAAAGACTCAAGCTGGCAAAAGCACCGCAAAGAACTGTGCGTTCTTCGAAATCCCAAATCCACAAGGAGAGTCCAATTGTGTCGGTTGCGATGCCTGACCTTCCCAACACTGGACGTGAAGAGCATGCGCCTTCCACCATTTGCACGCCCCCTGCAAGTGCTGGAAGGAGCACCCGCAGTCCAGTTCCTGATAGTCAGATTGAAGATGTCAGTGTTGAAGTACACCAGGATGAGGAGGATATGGGTGTTGCTGGCGCTGGGGAGGAAATTGACAAGGAGGATTCTGATGGTGAGGTGGTTTGTTTAAGTCAGGCACCCGGGGAGACACCTGTTGTCCGTGGGAGGAATAGGGCCGTTGACATGCCTGGTGAAAATACAAAAAAAATCAGCTCTTCGGTGTGGAAGTATTTCACCAGAAATGCGGACAACATTTGTCAAGCGTGTGTTGCCTTTGTCAAGCTGTAATAAGTAGGGGTAAGGACGTTAACCACCTCGGAACATCCTCCCTTATACGTCACCTGCAGCGCATTCATAATAAGTCAGTGACAAGTTCAAAAACTTTGGGCGACAGCGGAAGCAGTCCACTGACCAGTAAATCCCTTCCTCTTGTAACCAAGCTCACGCAAACCACCCCACCAACTCCCTCAGTGTCAATTTCCTCCTTCCCCAGGAATGCCAATAGTCCTGCAGGCCATGTCACTGGCAATTCTGACGAGTCCTCTCCTGCCTGGGATTCCTCCGATGCATCCTTGCGTGTAACGCCTACTGCTGCTGGCGCTGCTGTTGTTGCTGCTGGGAGTCGATGGTCATCCCAGAGGGGAAGTCGTACTTGTAAGCCCACTTTTACTACTTCCACCAAGCAATTGACTGTCCAACAGTCCTTTGCGAGGAAGATGAAATATCACAGCAGTCATCCTGCTGCAAAGCGGATAACTGAGGCCTTGGCATCCTGGGTGGTGAGAAACGTGGTTCCGGTATCCATCATTACTGCAGAGCCAACTAGAGACTTGTTGGAGGTACTGTGTCCCCGGTACCAAATACCATCTAGGTTCCATTTCTCTAGGCAGGCGATACCGAAAATGTACACAGACCTCAGAAAAAGAGTCACCAGTGTCCTAAAAAATGCAGCTGTACCCAATGTCCACTTAACCACGGACATGTGGACAAGTGGAGCAGGGCAGGGTCAGGACTATATGACTGTGACAGCCCACTGGGTAGATGTATGGACTCCCGCCGCAAGAACAGCAGCGGCGGCACCAGTAGCAGCATCTCGCAAACGCCAACTCTTTCCTAGGCAGGCTACGCTTTGTATCACCGGTTTCCAGAATACGCACACAGCTGAAAACCTCTTACGGCAACTGAGGAAGATCATCGCGGAATGGCTTACCCCAATTGGACTCTCCTGTGGATTTGTGGCATCGGACAACGCCAGCAATATTGTGTGCGCATTAAATCTGGGCAAATTCCAGCACGTCCCATGTTTTGCACATACCTTGAATTTGGTGGTGCAGAATTTTTTAAAAAACGACAGGGGCGTGCAAGAGATGCTGTCGGTGGCCAGAAGAATTGCGGGACACTTTCGGCGTACAGGCACCACGTACAGAAGACTGGAGCAACACCAAAAACGCCTGAACCTGCCCTGCCATCATCTGAAGCAAGAAGTGGTAACGAGGTGGAATTCAACCCTATATATGCTTCAGAGGTTGGAGGAGCAGCAAAAGGCCATTCAAGCCTATACAATTCAGCACGATATAGGAGGTGGAATGCACCTGTCTCAAGCGCAGTGGAGAATGATTTCAACATTGTGCAAGGTTCTGCTGCCCTTTGAACTTGCCACACGTGAAGTCAGTTCAGACACTGCCAGCCTGAGTCAGGTCATTCCCCTCATCAGGCTTTTGCAGAAGAAGCTGGAGACATTGAAGGAGGAGCTAACATGGAGCGATTCCGCTAGGCATGTGGGACTTGTGGATGGAGCCCTTAATTCGCTTAACAAGGATTCACGGGTGGTCAATCTGTTGAAATCAGAGCACTACATTTTGGCCACCGTGCTCGATCCTAGATTTAAAACCTACCTTGGATCTCTCTTTCCGGCAGACACAAGTCTGCTGGGGTTAAAAGACCTGCTGGTGAGAAAATTGTCAAGTCAAGCGGAACGCGACCTGTCAACATCTCCTCCTTCACATTCTCCCGCAACTGGGGGTGCGAGGAAAAGGCTCAGAATTCCGAGCCCACCCGCTGGCGGTGATGCAGGGCAGTCTGGAGCGACTGCTGATGCTGACATCTGGTCCGGACTGAAGGACCTGTCAACGATTACGGACATGTCGTCTACTGTCACTGCATATGATTCTCTCCCCATTGAAAGAATGGTGGAGGATTATATGAGTGACCGCATCCAAGTAGGCACGTCACACAGTCCGTACTTATACTGGCAGGAAAAAGAGGCAATTTGGAGGCCCTTGCACAAACTGGCTTTATTCTACCTAAGTTGCCCTCCCACAAGTGTGTACTCCGAAAGAGTGTTTAGTGCCGCCGCTCACCTTGTCAGCAATCGGCGTACGAGGTTACTTCCAGAAAATGTGGAGAAGATGATGTTCATTAAAATGAATTATAATCAATTCCTCCGTGGAGACATTGACCAGCAGCAATTGCCTCCACAAAGTACACAGGGAGCTGAGATGGTGGATTCCAGTGGGGACGAATTGATAATCTGTGAGGAGGGGGATGTACACGGTGATATATCGGAGGATGATGATGAGGTGGACATCTTGCCTCTGTAGAGCCAGTTTGTGCAAGGAGAGATTAATTGCTTCTTTTTTGGTGGGGGTCCAAACCAACCCGTCATTTCAGTCACAGTCGTGTGGCAGACCCTGTCACTGAAATGATGGGTTGGTTAAAGTGTGCATGTCCTGTTTATACAACATAAGGGTGGGTGGGAGGGCCCAAGGACAATTCCATCTTGCACCTCTTTTTTCTTTAATTTTTCTTTGCGTCATGTGCTGTTTGGGGAGTGTTTTTTGGAAGGGCCATCCTGCGTGACACTGCAGTGCCACTCCTAGATGGGCCCGGTGTTTGTGTCGGCCACTAGGGTCGCTTATCTTACTCACACAGCTACCTCATTGCGCCTCTTTTTTTCTTTGCGTCATGTGCTGTTTGGGGAGTGTTTTTTGGAAGGGCCATCCTGCGTGACACTGCAGTGCCACTCCTAGATGGGCCCGGTGTTTGTGTCGGCCACTAGGGTCGCTTATCTTACTCACACAGCTACCTCATTGCGCCTCTTTTTTTCTTTGCGTCATGTGCTGTTTGGGGAGTGTTTTTTGGAAGGGCCATCCTGCGTGACACTGCAGTGCCACTCCTAGATGGGCCCGGTGTTTGTGTCGGCCACTAGGGTCGCTTATCTTACTCACACAGCTACCTCATTGCGCCTCTTTTTTTCTTTGCGTCATGTGCTGTTTGGGGAGTGTTTTTTGGAAGGGCCATCCTGCGTGACACTGCAGTGCCACTCCTAGATGGGCCAGGTGTTTGTGTCGGCCACTAGGGTCGCTTAGCTTACTCACACAGCTACCTCATTGCGCCTCTTTTTTTCTTTGCGTCATGTGCTGTTTGGGGAGTGTTTTTTGGAAGGGCCATCCTGCGTGACACTGCAGTGCCACTCCTAGATGGGCCCGGTGTTTGTGTCGGCCACTAGGGTCGCTTAGCTTAGTCATCCAGCGACCTCGGTGCAAATTTTAGGACTAAAAATAATATTGTGAGGTGTGAGGTATTCAGAATAGACTGAAAATGAGTGGAAATTATGGTTTTTGAGGTTAATAATACTTTGGGATCAAAATGACCCCCAAATTCTATGATTTAAGCTGTTTTTTAGTGTTTTTTGAAAAAAACACCCGAATCCAAAACACACCCGAATCCGACAAAAAGAATTCGGTGAGGTTTTGCCAAAACGCGGTCGAACCCAAAACACGACCGCGGAACCGAACCCAAAACCAAAACACAAAACCCGAAAAATTTCAAGTGCACATCTCTAATTTGAACATCATACTACCCTTTGACAAAGCTGCCTGGAGCAGCGAAACGCGTAAGGGAACTCTGCTCCAGACCATTGGACTCCACATAAGGCAATATCACTGTTGGCTCCAATATCCAGGACGACCCACCTTTTTGCTAAAAGTGAACCAGGATCCCGATTCCATCTGGTCCAGCGTGGAATAACTTCACAGGATTCATCTAAAGTGGAACACAGTGTGCAGGACATTACAACGTCATCACCACAGACTGTGAACCAGAATCCACTCCACAATTAAGGACCTTAACTCGGATCCCTGCATTGGAACACATGTTGGGTACCAATTTGCATTAGTCCTGGTCTAATTTAGACTTTGCGTCCTAATTTAATATATGTACTTTCCTGCCTTCATTAAGGTTATATTGAGGAGCTTAGTGTATGTCCGTCAATTGGTCTATGAGCAATTTGAACATAATATATCATCAATTTTTATATGTTTGGAATTTTAATATGTTGTAGTCATTAAATTTATCCATTATTAGCATCAGTTGTATAAGCGCTGTAATTTTATTTTTTGTGTTATTTCCATTAAGGAGACTGACTTTCTCCTATTCACAGCAGCTTGGAGGAACTACTAATTTCAGCGCCTGTTTATTATATACTTGATATATAATTTTTTCGCAACTAGGAGGATGGATTAGTCTGGTGAGGGGTGTCGGTTAGCCTGGTGACAGGGTGAGGAGGGTGCATTAGGCTGGTGAGGGGGGTGGGTTAGCCTGGTGACAGGGTGAAGAGGGTGGATTAGGCTGGTGAAGGGGGGGTAGCCTGGTAATAGGGGGAGGAGGGGGATCAGCCTGGTGATGAAGGAGGAGGGGGCATTAGGCTGGTGTAGGGGTTAGACTAGGTTAGCCTAGTGACAGGGGGAGGAGGAGGAGGGTTACTCTGATGACAGGGAGAGGAGGGGGATTATTTTTGTGAGGAGGGGTTAGCCTGGTTATAGGCGGAGGAGAGGGATTTGCCTGGTGACAGGAGGAGGATGGGAGGATTAGCCTGGTGAGTGGGGACAGGTTAGCCTGGTGATGGGGTGAGGAGGGGGGATTAGTCTGGTGAGGAGGGGGGTAGCCTGGTGAGAGGGGAAGGAGGGGTGGTTAGGCTGGTGAGGAGGGGGGGATTAGCCTGGTGACAGGGGGAGAAGGGATTCGTCTGGTTAGGGGGGGGCGCGGGGGCGCAGGAGGCGTTTTCATTTGTGCTGCTGGTACTACATATTGCAGAGCTCTGGGTTATGTAATCTATTCTGTATATTACAGTACCTGCTGTCACTTGCAGATGGCGGCTCCAGTAATGCTATGAGGGGGCTCCGGGGTTTCTGACCTACTTGCCCCGGACACAGTGAGGGGGACACCCGGCCTTCCACGGACGCCAATCACTGCATAGTTGCGGATGGCCCGTCTGGCATCTCGAGGGAGCCATGGCTGAGAAAGGAACAGCCCGGAAGCCGCCAGAGCCGGGAATGCAGCATGGGCTTCCTGGTAGGCTGGGCAGTGGCGGTTCTTGCCACGGGCAAGCAGGACTTTTGCCCGGGGCGCCGCCTTCCGGAGGGCGCTGGCGCCATCCGGAGGGCGCCGCACCGTGGCAAGATCCGCCACTGCTGCCCGCTGTGTCCCCCGTCCGCCTCCGCTGCCCGCTGCCGTCCCCGTCCTCGGCGCCTCCTGTGAAGGGAACTAGACGCTATGCGTCTAGTTTCCCTTCGTGGAGAGTAACTGCTGAGCGGTGCGCGATGACGTCATCGCGCACCGCACAGCAAAGGTCCTCTCCACGAAGGGAACTAGACGCATAGCGTCTAGTTTCTCTTCGTGGAGAGGACCTTTTGCTGTGCGGTGCGCGATGACGTCATCGCGCACCGCTCAGCATTCAAGCGGCGCTTTCAATGTACAGGGGGCGTGACTCACCACGCCCCCTGTATTAGGCCACGCCCCCTTCCTGCCCGGGGCGCTCTGCGCCCTTGAACCGGCCCTGAGGCTGGGGTCATGGTCCTGGCTGTCCGGCGCGTACGCGGTATAATGGTAGGGCCTGCCCTGTCTCCTTCCACTCATCCCCACTATGGAGATGCCGCCAGCAGCAGCAGCAGCATAGCAGTGCTGGGTCCTAGTGTCGCTGGCTAGATCCTCCTGCCCTGCAGCCGGCAGTAAATAGAGGTGCTGACGGGGTGGCTCTGCACTGCAGCTGTGCTTACCACACCGCAGCGTCACTGGCAATCTGCTGTAGCAGGATTTTTTTTCCTGTTTACAGCAGCACAGCAGTATGCAGTTGCTGTGGGCCTATATTGAAGGTGGGCCTGGAGCTGCAGCTCCATCGGCCCCAATGTTAATCCGGCCCTGTCCTCGGGCACAGTTTCTAGACTGAGTCTGGTAGTAGGGGCATAGAGAGAGGAGCCAGCCCACACTCTCAAACTCTTAAAGTGCCAATGGCTCTTAGTGGACCCCAGCATTCTCTACGGACTACGAGAAAAGGATTTACCGGTAGGTAATTAAAATCCTATTTTAACTCCCAGAGGATATGATTATGCATGTATAAGCCTGCCATAATATCCCCCTGGAACTGACTGTCTCACTGTGATTAGCAGGGTGTGCTAACAGTGGAAAGTCATTGCCAATGCTAGGCAGTCCCTGAGGGTGGCAGACTTTACTGGAGGGACTGCAGCCCGTAGATAACATTCACCATTGGTCCTATTAATTAAGCTCAAAATCCCAATAGTAAATGTGCTAATGGGCTTTTGGGACCATGCAGGCGATGTAGTTAAATGTTCAACAATTATGCTGTCGACAGTCGAAACGTTGACAGCATAATGTCGACCACATAATGCAGACATGTTAGTAATGTTATTTAAAACATTGTAACCATGTCACCATTATAACTGTAGCTTCACAGAGGAATCACTGACTGGATAGCGGATGGGTATGTTTGGTTGACAGTTATGCATAATTTTGACCACAGAAAAGTGACATGATAATACTATTTAAAGGATTATTTAAAGCATTTTTACAGTGACAGCATTATAACTGTTAACTAGAGATGAGCTGGTCCGGTTCTACGGCGATAACCAGACCCACCCAGACTTTGGGATCCGAGTCTGGATTACATTCCGGCTTGGGGTTTCTCGCTATACTCGGATCCACATATGAGGCAAAACATCAATATCACTCTGTGGGATTCTTGCTGGGTTTTGGATTCTATAAAGTCCCAGTGATCAGCGCCATATTCACTCCAGCTGTGGAGAGTATACTGAACGGACGTGTCCATCTCAGTGCTGGGTTGTATAGCGTGGGGCTGGTGGCTGCTGTGGGGCTGGTATATCAGTCCTGTAGTGCTCTGTCTGTCGTCTGCTGTATCTAACAAGGGGCTGCTGTGTCCTCCAGGGGTGCTCTGTCCACTTAAGGGTGATCTGTCCATACATCCAGGGGCTCTGCGCCAGTGTTAAATAAATAAAACAATTTTTTTTATTAATTTAAAATAAAAAATATAAATATTTTTTTCATGCTGTACCCCAGTATACATCCAGGGGCTGCTGTGTCTATACAGGGGTGCTCTGTTCATCCATCCAAGGGCTCCGCCCCAGTGTAAAATAAATTAGTAAAAGCTAAAAAGTCTAAAATATAATTATAACATTTTTGTTTTTATTTGGTGTACCCCAGTGTACTATACAATTTTTGTTTTATTTTCATAAGTACTGTGACACTGCCAGTCAGACCACAGTACGTTATTTTCTCATACGTCGTAGAGGATGCTGGGAACGACATCAAGACCATGGGGTATAGACGGGATCCACAGGAGACATGGGCACTCTAAAGACTTTTCATTGGGTGTGAACTGGCTCCTCCCTCTATGCCCCTCCTCCAGACCTCAGTTTTAGAAATGTGCCCAGGTCGACTGGATGCACTCTGAGGAGCGCTACTGAGTTTCTCTGAAAAGACTTATGTTAGGTTTTTTATTTTCAGGGAGATCTGCTGGCATCAGACTCCCTGCTTCGTGGGACTGAGGGGGTAGAAGTAGGAACCAACTTCCTAAAGAGTTTCATGGCTCTGCTTCTGGCTGACAGGACACCATTAGCTCCTGAAGGGAACTGAACGCTAGCCGTGCCTAGATACTCACTCCCACAGCATGCCGTCACCCCCCTCACAGAGCCAGAAGTCAGAAGACAGGTGAGTGTTAGAAGACAGATCTTCAATCAAGAAAGTGACGGCTAAAGGTAGCGCGCGGCTGGCGGGAGCGCAGCGTGCCATGTTGCCCACACATACACAGGCACTGTAGGGTGCAGGGCGCGGGGGGCGGCGCCCTGGGCAGCATGAAACATATGGAAACTGGCATAAATAAGGGGCATAAGTTGCTGAGGTACAGTCCTACCCCCACCAGTATAAAAAATTACCTCATAAAAGCTGAGGAGAAACACACCATTGAAGAGTGGAGCTTCCTCCTCAGTCAGCCAGCACACTACTCCGCCATTTTCTCTCTCTCCTTAGGCTGCAGAGACAAGGCTGGTCCTCCTCCACTACTGAACAAGTATCAGGGTGCAAAACAGGGGGGGCCACAGTGAATTTGGTGCTATCTAATTGTGTGATTAACATTATAAAAGCGCTGAATGTCAGTGGGCATTTTGTGTTCACAGACATTGTGTTACTGGCGCTGGGTTGTGAACTGGCAAATCCCACCTGTGTCCCTCTGACAGTTTTTACTGTGGGTCTGTCCCCTATAAATCCCAGCGTGTCTGTGGTGTGGTTCTGCAAGTGTGTGACATGTCTGTGGCAGGGAACTCTGTGGAGTCATGTTAGGGACACAGAGGTGTTATATGACACCAAGAGCCTGACTGGGTGAAAGGTCATATGATAGTGTGAATCATATCAGTAAGAGGTTGGACTGAATCTCATACAGAAAATTAAAATAATCTGTTGAAGATGTGATTTTTAATTGTTCTGCCTTTCATCCACAGGGACCTTTCTGGGTCACATACAAATTTGCACAAGTAGTACAAACTGATACCGACATGGACTGTGTCGACACTAGTGATTCCAGGGGAATAGGTCCTAAGTTAGCAAAAAACATTAAAAACATGTTTTAGCTATAAAGGAGGTGTTAGAAGTTACGAAGCCCCCTCAAGGAGAGGGTTTACTTTAGTAAAGAAGTAATGTAATTTTCCCTCCACCTCAGGTCTGATTTAACCTAAAAAGAAATTTCAGATTCCCAAAAGGAATTCAGGCAGCTTACCTTTTTCCAAAAAAGGTGGGAGTCACCCCGCATTTTAGACAGGGCCCTGTCATAAAAGAGAAAAGGTGTTTCTCCCCGCGCCTGGAATGGCTTCTGATGTGGCCAATGGGACACTACTCAGGCCTACCATTGTCTGTGAGTGGGTGAGTAGTGCTATTGAAAAGTGGTCAGAAAACTTGTCATTAGACATTGACACAATAGATGGAGACGAGATACTCCTAACGTTAGGTCATATCAAAGACGCTGCTGCATACGTACTAGAATCCATGAAATATATTGGTTTCTTGGGATCAAGAACCACTACCATGGCAGTATCGGCTCGGAGGGCGTTGTGGATTTGCCAGTGGAATGCTGATGTAGATTCCAAAATAAAATATGGAGGCTCTCCCGTATAAAGGTGAGGCCTTATTTGGTGATGGGCTGGATGCGTTAGCCTCGGCGGCTACCACAGGTAAGTCGACATTCTTGCCTTATGCTCCTACACCGGCGAAAAAGAAACATCACTCTCACATACAGTCCTTTCGGCCCAACAAATACAAAAAGGTCAAAGGTCTCCCCTTTTTTTGCAGGTAGGGGAAGGGGAAAAGGAAAGAAATCCGCAGCGTCTCCCGGATCGTAGGACCAGAAGTCCACCCCTGCTTCTGCCAAATCTGCAGCATAACGCTGGGGCTCCCTTGCCGGAGTCCGCTCGGGTGGGAGCATGTCTGAAACTTTTCAGCCAAATCTGGATTCAATCTGGCCTGGACCAATGGGTCTTACAAATAGTGTCCCATGGGTACAAACTAGAGTTTCAAGATCCCCCCCCCTTACGATTTTTCAAATCGACCTTGCCAGCTTCTCTTCCGGGAAGAGAGGCAGTAACAACGGCAATTCAAAAATTGTCAGGATCAGGTCATTGTCCTGGTACCCTTGGCACAGTAAGGAGAAGGTTTTTTTATTCAAGCCTCTTCGTAGTACCGAAGCCGGACGGCTCGGTCAGACCGATTTTAAACGTGAAAATCTGAATCTCTACCTGAAAAGGTTCAAGTTCAAGATGGAATCCCTGAGGGTAGTGATTTCCAGTTCGGAAGAGGGGGACTTCATGGTGTCAGTAGACATAAAAGATGCTTACTTGCATGTTCCCATTTATCCTCCTCACCAAGCTTATCTGAGATTCGTAGTAAAGGATTGCAATTACCAGTTTCAGACGTTGCCGTTCGGACTCTCCACGGCACCAAGGGTATTCACCAAGGTGATGGCGGAGATGATGGTCCTCCTTCGTTAAAAAGGAGTCAATATAATTCCTTATATGGACGATCTCCTGATAAAAGCGAGATCCAGGGAACAGTTGGTGCAGAACATCGCACTCTCCCTGTCAATACTCCAACAACATGGTTGGATCATGAATTTTCCAAAGTCGCAGTTGGAACCGACGACAAGATTGTCCTTTTTAGGGATGATTCTGGACACAGAAGTACGGAGAGTATTTCTTCCAGTGGAAAAGGCTCTGGAAATCCAGAAAATGGTCAAACAAATATTGAAACCAACAAGCGTGTTGATCCATCAATGCATTCGGTTGTTGGGGAAAATGGTATCGGCCTACGAGGCCATACAGTTTGGCCTATTTCATGCCAGAGTATTCCAGTGGGACCTGTTGGACAAGTGGTCCGGATGCCACCTACACATACCCAAAGCCAGGATTTCGCTCCTGTGGTGGCTACACAGTTCTCACCTACTAGAGGGACGCAGGTTTGGGATTCACGACTGGGTCCTAATAACCACGGATGCAAGTCTCCAAGGCTGGAGAGCTGTCACACAGGGGGAAAGCTTCCAAGGAAAATGGTCAAGTCAGGAAGCCTGCTTTCACATAAACATTCTGGAATTGAGAGCCATTAACAACGGCCTTCTACAAGCGGTACATCTTCATCAAGATCCCGTGCAGATCCAGTCGGACAATGTAACAGCAGTCGCATACATAAACAGGCAAGGCGGAACGAAAAGCAGAGCGGCAATGGCAGAGGTCACAAGGATTCTCCTATGGGCAGAAAGACATGTTAGAGCCCTGTCAGCATTTTTCATACCGGGAGTGGACAACTGGGAAGAAGACTTCCTCAGCAGACACGATCTCCATCCAGGAGAGTGGGGCCTCCACCAAAAAATATTTGCAGAGGTGACGAATCTTTGGGGAGTTCCTCAAGTAGACATGATGGCATCTCGTCTAAATAAGAAGCTTCAGAGATATTGTTCTAGGTCGAGAGACCCTCAAGCAATAGCAGTGGATACACTGGTGACCCAGTGGGTGTTTCGGTCAGTATATGTTTTCCCTCCACTTCCACTGATTCCAAAAGTTCTCAAAATAATAATAAGAACAAGAGTTTGAGCAATCTTCATTACCCCAGACTGGCCAAGGAGGGCTTGGTATCCAGATCTTCAGGAGTTGCTCATAGAAGATCTTCTGCCTCTTCCTCCTCAAGAGGACCTAATACAGCAGGGGCCATGTGTGTATCAAGACTTACCGTGGCTACGTTTGACGGCATGGCTGTTGAGCGTCGGATCCTAGCCCGAAAGGGAATTCCCAAGGAAGTCATCCCCACTCTAATTCAGGCCAGGAAAGGAGTAACGTCTAAACATTACCACCGTATTTGGAGAAAATATGTGTCTTGGTGTGAATCCAAGAAGACTCCTACGGAAGAGTTTGAGTTGGGACGTTTTCTCCATTTTCTGCAGGCTGGTGTGGATGCTGGCCTTAGATTGGGGTCAATCAAGGTCCAGATTTCGGCCTTTTAAGTTTTCTTTCAAAAACAATTGGCCTCCTTTCCAGAAGTTCAGACGTTCGTGAAAGGGGTTCTGCACATCCAGCCTCCATTTGGGCCTCCAGTGGCACCATGGGACCTTAATGTGGTGTTGCAGTTCCTTCAATCGGGTTGGTTTGAGCCTCTACAAGAAAAAGAGTTGAAGTTTCTCACTTGGAAAGTGGTGATGCTTTTGGCGTTGGCATCCGCAAGGCGGGTGTCTGAATTGGGGGCCTTGTCCCACAAGAGCCCTTACCTGATCTTCCATGAAGATAGGGCAGAGTTGAGAACTCGTCAACATTTTCTTCCAAAGGTGGTTTCCTCTTTCCACATAAACCAACCTATTGTGGTGCCAGTTGCTACTGACACGTTCGCTGAGTCAAAGTCTCTAGATGTGGTTAGAGCTTTGAAGATTTAGGTCGCTAGAACAGCTCGAATACAGAAAACAGAGGTTTTGTTTGTCCTGTATGCTCCCAACAAGATTGGGTGTCCTGCTTCCAAGCAGACTATTGCGCGCTGGATCAAAGGTACGATTCAGCAAGCTCATTCTACGGCTGGATTGCCGTTACCGATGTCGGTGAAGGCCCATTCTACTAGGAAGGTGGGCTCCTCCTGTGCGGCTGCCCAGGGGGTCTCGGCATTACAACTTTGCCGAGCAGCTACTTGGTCAGGGTCAAACACATTTGCAAAATTCTACAAGTTTGACACCTTGTCCGATGAGGACCTAAAGTTTGGTCAATCGGTGCTGCAGGGTCATCCGCACTCTCCCGCCCGTACTGGAGCTTTGGTATAGACCCCATGGTCTATACCAAAGTTCTGCACATCCAGCCTCCATTTGGGCCTCCAGTGGCACCATGGGACCTTAATGTGGTGTTGCAGTTCCTTCAATCGGGTTGGTTTGAGCCTCTACAAGAAAAAGAGTTGAAGTTTCTCACTTGGAAAGTGGTGATACTTTTGGCGTTGGCATCCGCAAGGCGGGTGTCTGAATTGGGGGCCTTGTCCCACAAGAGCCCTTACCTGATCTTCCATGAAGATAGGGCAGAGTTGAGAACTCGTCAACATTTTCTTCCAAAGGTGGTTTCCTCTTTCCACATAAACCAACCTATTGTGGTGCCAGTTGCTACTGACACGTTCGCTGAGTCAAAGTCTCTAGATGTGGTTAGAGCTTTGAAGATTTAGGTCGCTAGAACAGCTCGAATACAGAAAACAGAGGTTTTGTTTGTCCTGTATGCTCCCAACAAGATTGGGTGTCCTGCTTCCAAGCAGACTATTGCGCGCTGGATCAAAGGTACGATTCAGCAAGCTCATTCTACGGCTGGATTGCCGTTACCGATGTCGGTGAAGGCCCATTCTACTAGGAAGGTGGGCTCCTCCTGTGCGGCTGCCCAGGGGGTCTCGGCATTACAACTTTGCCGAGCAGCTACTTGGTCAGGGTCAAATACATTTGCAAAATTCTACAAGTTTGACACCTTGTCCGATGAGGACCTAAAGTTTGGTCAATCGGTGCTGCAGGGTCATCCGCACTCTCCCGCCCGTACTGGAGCTTTGGTATAGACCCCATGGTCTTGATGTCGTCCCCAGCATCCTCTAGGACGTATGAGAAAATAGGATTTTGATAACCTACTGGTAAATCCTTTTCTCCTAGTCTGTAGAGGATGCTGGGTGCCCGTCCCAGTGCGTACTTTACCTTCAGTTTAGTTATTACAGTTACACAATTTGTGTTATCTTGGTTTCAGCATGTTGCTGCAATTAGTTCATGCCTGTTGGCGTGTGTTATGTTGAATGCCATGTGTGCGGCATGGTTGAGGGTGTGAGTTGGTAGATATCTCACCACTAGTTAAGTAATTCCTTTCCTCGAAATGTCAGTCTCCCTGGGCACAGTTCCTAAAACTGAGGTCTGGAGGAGGGGCATAGAGGGAGGAGCCAGTTCACATCCAATGAAAAGTCTTTAGAGTGCCCATGTCTCCTGCGGATCCCATCTATACCCCATGGTCTTGATTTCGTCCCCAGCATCCTCTATGGACTAGGAGAAAAGGATTTACCGGTAGGTTATCAAAATCCTATTATTTCATACTCATACACTGTGGGTGTATGTGGTACTACAGTAATATATTTTATTTCATACTCATACACGTATTGTGCGACACTGTGGGTAAAGGTGGTACCACAGTAATATATTTTATTTCATACTCAAACACGTATTGTGTGACACGGTGGGTGAAGGTGGTACCACAGTAACATATTTTATTTCGTACTCATACAAATATTGTGTGACACTGTAGGTGAAAGTAAACCACAGTGTTAGATTATTATCTCTGACTCATACACATATTGTGACACTGTAGGTAGTAAATTTTTTGTACCAAATGTGGTGTGTGCTGTACCCCACTTGGTTCATGTTTGTGGATAGATATGGAGGCCGAACAATTTAGAGGAGAGCAGGAAGCACATACTAATGCTGCAGGTGCTGCCACCAGTCATGATAATACAAGTCCGTCAAAGTCATCTACTAAGGCCGATGCCCAAGGACATAGATGGCTTAGGTCAGGGCATGAAAAATCAAAGAAAAAGTAAAAGTCAGATTAGTGCAATAACCAATAAAAATTCTTGTCTCTGCAATAAAGACCGTCACCAATGCCCCCAATGATTAATTTCAATTTTTTAAATCAAACAAATTAAATTACTAATATAGCCTACCTTCCACTACATGCATACTCCACCTCCTTTGGGCTTCTGATCTAGTTATTTATAAAGATCTGTGTCAGACCATTTTTGCTGATTTTGGTTTAATATTTTTGTTTTACAGTTATTTTTTACAAAGGTACCGGTGGGCGGGGCACCAAGAATGGCCGCTTTTTACATGGGCTCAGGACCCTGTTCTCCAGATTTCTCTTTAATTCCAGGACTCTGCCCCAAAGGCTGTCTGCAGATACCTTTAGATCCTGGTGCAGCTTTGTGTCCATATCTCGGGCCTGGAGCAGTTTTCTTCACGCCGGAATCCAGCCTGCAAGGTTCCAGGCGTGTATGACCGCACGCAGCCATCTTTGGTGCTCGATCACCCAGGAGCACTTGCTAGATTCCGCCATTATGCTGATCTTGTCGGTAGTGAACAAGCCCTGACAGCGTGTTAAAGTTATCTGCAACTCTGCTGCCGGCTGTGAAATTCCCACGCTACACCCGTAGTGTTGAACTTTCCGCTGGGTCAGACTGCTACTAGCCAGGACTGTAAAGCCACCCACCTTTCCTACATACAGTCACTAATGGCAACCCCTGCCTTATTGGATATGCATACCACTTTTTTCACTAGTTTGGCAAAAGAACTTAGGGGTACATTTACTAAGCAATGATAAGAGCAGAGAAGTGAGCCAGTGGAGAAGTTTCCCCATCAACCAATCAGCAGCTCTGTATAATTTTATAGTATGCAAATTATAAATGTTACTTCAGTGCTGATTGGTTGCCATGGGCACTTCTCCACTGGCTCACTTCTCCGCTCTTATCACTGCTTAGTAAATATACCCCTTAGTGACTTACTGATACCATTTCTCTATCATCCATCTGGGGGACGCTGCGCACTTACAATTGGGTTAGACTGTGTGAGTATGGAGTTTAGCACAAGCTATGAAAAGAACTAACTCCTCCCCCTCTAACCCCTCCCATCAAGTCCCTGCTCACAGGAAGTACTCCTCAGTTTTAGTTTTGTGCCTTGGAGGACAGGCACAGTTTATTTTGCTCTTAGATTTAGTAGATTTTTGTTTCTTATCTGTTTTGATTTTATGCTTAGTCCCTGTATACAGGCGACAAGCATATTGTGAGTGTTATATAGAAGGCGGCTGTGCGCCTTATTTCTCACAAACCCAGTCTCTAGAAAGTCACCATGCCAGAGGTCTTTAGGGCTTTCTGAGGAGGCACTGTATCAGGTAGGAAAGACAACTCGCCCTGGCAGTGTTGGACAGTGTCCCAATATTACTTTCTCTGACGTCCTAAGTGGATGCTGGGGACTCCGTCAGGACCATGGGGAATAGCGGCTCCGCAGGAGACAGGGCACAAAATTAAAAGTTTGACCACTAGGTGGTGTGTACTGGCTCCTCCCCCTATGACCCTCCTCCAAGCCTCAGTTAGGTTTTTGTGCCCGTCCGAGCAGGGTGCAATCTAGGTGGCTCTCCTAAAGAGCTGCTTAGAAAAAGTTTGTTAGGTTTTTTATTTTCAGTGAGTCCTGCTGGCAACAGGCTCACTGCAACGAGGGACTTAGGGGAGAAGAAGTGAACTCACCTGCGTGCAGGATGGATTGGCTTCTTAGGCTACTGGACACTAGCTCCAGAGGGACGATCACAGGTACAGCCTGGATGGGTCACCGGAGCCGCGCCGCCGACCCCCTTGCAGATGCCGAAGAGAGAAGAGGTCCAGAAACCGGCGGCTGAAGACTTCTCAGTCTTCATGAGGTAGCGCACAGCACTGCAGCTGTGCGCCATTGCTCTCGGCACACTTCACACCAACGGTCACTGAGGGTGCAGGGCGCTGGGGGGGGCGCCCTGGGCAGCAATGAAAGTACCTATTCTGGCTAAAAATACATCACATATAGCCTCTGGGGCTATATGGATGTATTTAACCCCTGCCAGGTTGTCAGAAAAACGGGAGAAGAAGCCCACCGAAAAGGGGGCGGGCCTATTCTCCTCAGCACACAGCGCCATTTTCCTACACAGCTCCGCTGCTAGGAAGGCTCCCAGGCTCTCCCCTGCACTGCACTACAGAAACAGGGTAAAAACAGAGAGGGGGGGCACTTATTTGGCGATATTAATAATATTTAAGCTGCTATAAGGGGAACACACTTATTTAAGGTTGTCCCTATATATTTATAGCGCTTGGGTGTGTGCTGGCAAACTCTCCCTCTGTCTCCCCAAAGGGCTAGTGGGGTCCTGTCTTCTATCAGAGCATTCCCTGTGTGTCTGCTGTGTGTCGGTACGTGTGTGTCGACATGTATGAGGACGATGTTGGCGTGGAGGCGGAGCAATTGCCTGTAATGGTGATGTCACCCCCTAGGGAGTCGACACCGGAATGGATGGCTTTGTTTATGGAATTACGTGATAGTGTCAGCACGCTGCAAAAGTCGGTTGACGACATGAGACGGCCGGCAAACCAGTTAGTACCTGTCCAGGCGTCTCAAACACCGTCAGGGGCTGTAAAGCGCCCTTTACCTCAGTCGGTCGACACAGACACCGACACGGACACCGAATCTAGTGTCGACGGTGAAGAAACAAACGTATTTTCCAGTAGGGCCACACGTTATATGATCACGGCAATGAAGGAGGCTTTGCATATCTCTGATACTGCAAGTACCACAAAAAGGGGTATTATGTGGGGTGTGAAAAAACTACCTGTAGTTTTTCCTGAATCAGAGGAATTGAATGAAGTGTGTGATGAAGCGTGGGTTACCCCCGATAGAAAACTGCTAATTTCAAAGAAGTTATTGGCGTTATACCCTTTCCCGCCAGAGGTTAGGGCGCGCTGGGAAACACCCCCTAGGGTAGATAAGGCGCTCACACGCTTATCAAAACAAGTGGCGTTACCGTCTCCAGAAACGGCCGCCCTCAAGGACCCAGCTGATAGGAGGCTGGAGAATACACTAAAAAGTATATACGGTTATACTGCGACCAGCAATCGCCTCAGCCTGGATGTGCAGTGCTGGGGTGGCTTGGTCGGAATCACTGACTGAAAATATTGATACCCTGGATAGGGACAATATTTTATTGACTATAGAGCATTTAAAGGATGCATTTCTTTATATGTGTGATGCACAGAGGGATATTTGCACTCTGGCATCAAGAGTAAGTGCGATGTCCATATCTGCCAGAAGAAGTTTATGGACGCGACAGTGGTCAGGTGATGCGGATTCCAAACGGCATATGGAAGTATTGCCGTATAAAGGGGAGGAATTATTTGGGGTCGGTTTATCGGATTTGGTGGCCACGGCAACAGTTGGGAAATCCACCTTTTTACCTCAGGTCACCTCCCAGCAGAAAAAGAAGCAGTCTTTTCAGCCGCAGTCCTTTCGTTCCTATAAGAACAAGCGGGCAAAAGGACATTCATATCTGCCCCGAGGCAAAGGAAAGGGTAAGAGACTGCAGCAAGCAGCTCCCTCCCAGGAGCAGAAGCCCTCCCCGGCTTCTGCAAAGGCCTCAGCATGACGCTGGGACCTTACAAGCGGACTCAGGGGCGGTGGGGGGTTGCCTCAAGAATTTCAGCGCACAGTGGGCTCACTCGCAGGTGGACCCCTGGATCCTGCAGGTAGTATCTCAGGGTTACAGGTTGGAATTCGAGACGTCTCCCCCTCGCCGGTTCCTAAAGTCTGCTTTGCCAACGTCTCCCTCCGACAGGGCGACGGTATTGGAAGCCATTCACAAGCTGTATTCTCAGCAGGTGATAGTCAAGGTACCCCTTTTACAACAGGGAAAGGGGTATTACTCCACGCTATTTGTGGTACCGAAGCCGGACGGCTCGGTAAGACCTATTCTAAATCTGAAATCTCTGAACCTGTACATACAAAAATTCAAGTTCAAGATGGAGTCACTCAGAGCAGTGATAGCGAATCTGGAAGAAGGGGACTTTATGGTGTCCTTGGACATCAAGGATGCTTACCTCCATGTCCCAATTTGCCCTTCACAACTGATCCCGACGACACGTTTGCTGTTCCTAGGGATGATTCTGGACACTGTTCAGAAAAAGGTGTTTCTTCCGGAGGAGAAAGCCAGGGAGTTATCCGAACTCGTCAGGAACCTCCTAAAACCAGGAAAAGTGTCTGTGCATCAATGCACAAGAGTCCTGGGAAAAATGGTGGCTTCTTACGAAGCGATTCCATTCGGCAGATTCCATGCACGAATTTTTCAGTGGGATCTGCTGGACAAGTGGTCCGGATCGCATCTGCAGATGCATCAGCGGATAAACCTGTCGCCAAGGACAAGGGTGTCTCTGCTATGGTGGTTGCAGAGTGCTCATCTGTTAGAGGGCCGCAGATTCGGCATACAGAACTGGGTCCTAGTGACCACGGATGCCAGCCTGAGAGGCTGGGGAGCGGTCACACAGGGAAGAAACTTCCAGGGCGTGTGGTCAAGCCTGGAGACGTCTCTTCACATAAATATACTGGAACTAAGAGCAATCTACAATGCTCTAAGCCTGGCAAAACCTCTGCTTCAGGGTCAGCCGGTGTTGATCCAGTCGGACAACATCACGGCAGTCGCCCACGTAAACAGACAGGGCGGCACAAGAAGCAGGAGGGCAATGGCAGAAGCTGCAAGGATTCTTCGCTGGGCGGAAAATCATGTGATAGCACTGTCAGCAGTGTTCATCCCGGGAGTGGACAACTGGGAAGCAGATTTCCTCAGCAGACACGATCTTCACCCGGTAGAGTGGGGACTTCATCCAGAAGTCTTCCGCAGGATTGTGGTCCGTTGGGAAAGACCAATGGTGGACATGATGGCGTCCCGCCTCAACAAAAAACTGGACAGGTATTGCGCCAGGTCAAGAGACCCTCAGGCAATAGCTGTGGACGCTCTGGTAACACCATGGGTGTACCAGTCAGTGTATGTGTTCCCTCCTCTGCCTCTCATACCCAAGGTACTGAGAATTATACGGCAAAGGGGAGTAAGAACGATACTCGTGGCTCCGGATTGGCCAAGAAGGACTTGGTACCCGGAACTTCAGGAGATGCTCACGGAAGATCCGTGGCCTCTACCTCTAAGAAGGGACCTGCTTCAGCAGGGACCTTGTCTATTCCAAGACTTACCGCGGCTGCGTTTGACGGCATGGCGGTTGAACGCCGGATTCTAAAGGAAAAAGGCATTCCAGAGGAAGTCATCCCTACCCTGATTAAAGCCAGGAAGGAAGTGACCGCACAACATTATCACCGCATTTGGAGAAAATATGTTGCGTGGTGTGAGGCCAGGAAGGCCCCCACGGAGGAATTTCAACTGGGTCGATTCCTACATTTCCTGCAAACAGGATTGTCTATGGGCCTCAAATTGGGGTCCATTAAGGTTCAAATTTCGGCCCTGTCGATTTTCTTCCAGAAAGAATTGGCTTCAGTTCCTGAAGTCCAAACTTTTGTCAAAGGAGTACTACATATACAGCCCCCGGTTGTGCCTCCAGTGGCACCGTGGGATCTCAATGTAGTTTTGAATTTTCTCAAATCCCATTGGTTTGAGCCACTCAAATCGGTGGATTTGAAATATCTTACATGGAAAGTAACCATGCTACTGGCCCTGGCTTCGGCCAGGAGAGTGTCAGAATTGGCGGCTTTATCGTACAAAAGCCCATATCTGATTTTCCATTCGGACAGGGCAGAACTGCGGACGCGTCCTCAGTTTCTCCCTAAGGTGGTGTCAGCGTTTCACCTGAACCAGCCTATTGTGGTGCCTGCGGCTACTAGCGATTTGGAGGACTCCAAGTTGCTGGACGTTGTCAGAGCATTAAAAATATATATTTCAAGGACGGCTGGAGTCAGGAAGTCTGACTCGCTGTTTATACTGTATGCACCCAACAAGCTGGGTGCTCCTGCGTCTAAGCAGACGATTGCTCGTTGGATTAGTAGCACAATTCAACTTGCGCATTCTGTGGCAGGCCTGCCACAGCCTAAATCTGTCAATGCCCACTCTACAAGGAAGGTGGGCTCCTCTTGGGCGGCTGCCCGAGGGGTCTCGGAATTACAACTCTGCCGAGCAGCTACGTGGTCAGGGGAGAACACGTTTGTAAAATTCTACAAATTTGATACCCTGGCTAAGGAGGACCTGGAGTTCTCTCATTCGGTGCTGCAGAGTCATCCGCACTCTCCCGCCCGTTTGGGAGCTTTGGTATAATCCCCATGGTCCTGACGGAGTCCCCAGCATCCACTTAGGACGTCAGAGAAAATAAGAATTTACTCACCGGTAATTCTATTTCTCGTAGTCCGTAGTGGATGCTGGGCGCCCATCCCAAGTGCGGATTGTCTGCAATAATTGTACATAGTTATTGTTACAAAAATCGGGTTATTATTGTTGGGAGCCATCGTTTCAGAGGCTCTTTTCGGTTATCATACTGTTAACTGGGTTCAGATCACAAGTTGTACAGTGTGATTGGTGTGGCTGGTATGAGTCTTACCCGGGATTCAAAATCCTTCCTTATTGTGTACGCTCGTCCGGGCACAGTATCCTAACTGAGGCTTGGAGGAGGGTCATAGGGGGAGGAGCCAGTACACACCACCTAGTGGTCAAACTTTTAATTTTGTGCCCTGTCTCCTGCGGAGCCGCTATTCCCCATGGTCCTGACGGAGTCCCCAGCATCCACTACGGACTACGAGAAATAGAATTACCGGTGAGTAAATTCTTATTATCTCCCTCACCCATTTAGCATGTGATTGCAGTGGCGCGCAGCAGGGTACTGAGAGCGGCCAGGATCACGCCGCTGACAGGAGGTCGGTTGCCGCTCCCCGCTACTTTGGATCCCGCCGTTGCCGTTTCATGATCACAGGCAGCGGCGGGACTGTAGTGGAAGGGGAGCAGTCGCATCCGTACTTTAACTGAAGGGGTTTTACGGGCGCTACAGGCCATTCTCCTAAAGGGGATTTTGGAGCGTAGAGGGTTCCCGCCATGCTCTTCCCACGTTGGCAGTCTTTGCCGTTCCGCCCATCACTGTCTGTGAGGGCGTACTCGACCAGCAGGCGCCATTTTACTACCCACTCCCTCTCTATCAGAGCTGTCTGACCGGGGAGCGCTGCACAACACACTGAGGAGAATATTTGACAGAAACCTAACTCACCCTGTTATTATACAGGCGGGGATCAGGAAATACAAGTGTTTTGGGTTAAATCAGAAATCTGCATCACCCAATTTTATTTCTTGTCTGCCTGTGTATCAGTAGTTTCACTGTAATAAAGTAATTATTTATCTCACCCTGTTTATTACACAGGGATCATATCTTAACTACTGTTGTGCTCAGCGGTGTAAGTAGAAATATTTTCTTAGTGGTACTGAGTGCCGAAAATGTGTGTGGTCATGTGTCGTGAGGGGGCGTGGCCACAAGTGGGAGTGGCTACATGACACTAGTGGTGTGGCGACACTACAAAGCCCCTTTTCTTTGCACTCTGGAGGCAAGGCTAGAAATACATAGTACTACCTCCAATATAATAGAAATATATAGTGATACCCCCAGTATAACAGAAATATATAGTAATGCCCCCAGTATAATAAATATATATAGTAATGCCCCCAATGTAATAACAATATATAATAATGCCTCCATTATAACAGGAATATATAGTGTAGCAGTGCAATAGAAATATGTAGTAATACTCCCATAATAATAGACATATACTGTATAGTAGTGTCCACATTATATTAGAAATGAATGCTCCCAGCAAGAGACGCTGCTGGAAAGTGCAGTCAGGCTACTCTCTTCACGCCAGCCACAGCCACCAGAGGAGGAAGTGTGATGTGGTGTCATGACATCACCGTTGCGCTCCCAGTAACCCTGACAAACTGGGAGGCGCTATCATTATGCCAAGCACCATGGTCTTGTTACTTTGTGGTGCATTATAACTGTGGTAATGGCAGTCATGGGTGCAAAGTGTGTGGCAAGTGGTACTGAGTACCCGCTGCCATATTCTTAAGGGTACTCCGTACCCGAGTGTACCCGCATACTTCTTGCAACACTGGTTGTGCTATTCTAAAGGTGGGTACACACTAATAGATATATCTGCAGATCAATTGATCTGCAGATATATCAATGTACGGATCGGGCAGTGTGCTGTGCATACACACTGCCCGATCCGTCGGGGGACTGACGTCACGAACTGGGCGGGCGCCCGCCCGCCCAGTTCAGCTGTCAATCACCGCCGGCCGCCGCAGCATGTGTCCGACCGCCCCGTACACACACAGCGACGCGCCAATATATCGGTAGATATATTGTCCGTCGGCTGTGCTGCGCGGCCGATGCGATACGTCTGTGAACAACGGAGTTCACAGACGTATCGGCCATACACACTGGCCGACGGTCCCGCGATATATCGGCCGTTCAAGAGAACGGCCGATATATCAACCAGTGTGTACGGGCCCTAACATAGACAACAGTTGTTTACCTGTTTACAGACATTATGTTTATAAAAGGAGCTGCTATAGCTCAATCAGTAGAGCTCTGGACCACAGCACACAGAGCCAAGAGGAGCAATAGTGAGACATAGGGGTATATTTACTAAGCTCCCGATTTTGACCGAGATGGTGTTTTTTCTTCAAAGTGTCATCTCGGGAATTTACTAAACTCAAATCTCGGCAGTGATGAGGGCATTCGTATTTTTTTGGAAGTCAAAGAAAAAAATACGAATGAATACACCATCGGTCAAATACGACTGTTTTTTGATACAACTCGATAATTTACTAAAAAGTGTATTTCACGAACACTGCCGGCAATAGCCAAACACTGCCGTGAAAAAATACAAATCGTAAAAAAAAGCAGATTTAAAACAGACCTGCTTTTTTTTACCGTGTTCTGATAGGTATGCACGGATCCATGAGATCCGTGCATGTTTATCAGTGGGAAGGGGTGGGAAAGTGTTAAATTTTCAGGAAAAAAATGCGTGGGGTCCCCCCTCCTAAGCAAAACCAGCTGTGGCATTATGTAACTGTGTCTCCTGTTTTTTGGGGGGTATTTTTTTAGTAGTAGTACTACAGGTACCAGCGGGCCCGGTTTTCCATCGCATGCTGGTACTTGTGGTTCTCCAAGTACCAGCTTGCGGGGGAGGCTTGCTGGGACTTGTAGTACTGCTACTAAAAACACTATTCACATTTTTATCAAAAGGTTATCAGCCCCCCATCCGCCGCCCTTGGATGGGGGGGACAGCCTCGGGCTTCACCCCTGGTCCTTGGGTGGCTGGACGGGGGGGGGGACCCCTTGATTTAAGGGGTTCCCACTCCTCCAGAATACCCCGGCCAGGGGTGACTAGTTGGGTATGTAATGCCAGGGCCGCCGGGACCAGTTTAAAAGTGTCCCCCGGCTGTGGCATTATGTACCTGGCTAGTGGAGCCCGGTGCTGGTTTCAAAAATACGGGGGACCCCTACGCTTTTTGTCCCCCGTATTTTTTGAACCAGGACCAGGCGCAGAGCCCGATGCTGGTTTATGAAATATGGGGGAACCCCTGACATTTTTTCCCCCATATTTTGTCAACCAGGACCGGCTCAAAGAGCCCGAGGCTGGTTTTGCTTAGGGGCAGGGGGGGGGACCCCACGCATTTTTTTTTTAGATTTGTAACAATGTTATTTTTTTTACGAAAGGTGCACAATGAAGCCCTGCACGGATCTCACAGATCCGGCCGAGATTCATTGTGTTATAGGCCCTACACACTTGGCGATATTCTGAAAGATATGAACGATCTCGTTCATAAATGAACGAGAACTCGTTCATATCTTTCAGTGTGGAGACTTAAGCGATGAACGATGCGCGGCCCCGCGCTCGTTCATCGCTGATCTCCCGTCGGCTGTGCATGCAGGCCAATATGGACGATCTCGTCCATATTTGCCTGCACTTCAATGCAGCCGGGTGACGGGGGGAGTGAAGAAACTTCACTCCCCCCGTCACTGCCCCCCCGCCGCCGGGTTGCTCGTCGGCCGTATCGGCCGTCGGGCACCTCGGCGGCGCATCGCCGAGTGTGTAGGGCGCCTAAATGTCGGCAGTGTTTTACTATTCACTCCCGTAAAACACTGCCAAAAAATACGGATGACATCGACATCGGAAAACACGAAAATGCAGAATACGACAGCTTAGTAAATTAGTCGTAATAAATTCAAAAAGTTGCAAATTTACACTTTCGATGTCATTCGTGTTTGAACTTTAACCTCATTCTGAAAAATACGAATTTTAGTAAATATACCCCATAGTGAGCTTTGGTTGTGGCATTGTTTATTCCATGGTCTGTAAACCAGCAAATCTCCTAAAGAAACGGCAGGTTCAGTAGTTTACTTTGCATGTTCCCAATGTGGCTCCAAACTTCCTAAAGGTAGCACGGACCCAGGTACCCCATGCTCCGGGACACCAGTTACGGAGCAGCCGGGAGGCTCCATGGATCAGTCTATGCCTCTGTGGGCCAGAGACACCCAACCCAGAATAATACGGATGGGTAGTGGTTAGCAATGCTGCCTCACAGCACTGAGGCCATGAGTTTGTTTACATAGAAAGATATGCATATACCAAGCAGGTTTAAATTGCTATACAGTCTTAGCCTCCACCACCTCTGATGGGAGGCTATTCCAGTTATCCACATGTGCACTGCAGGGGGACAGATATAACATGTGCAGAGAGAGATAGATTTGGGTGGGGTGAGTTAAATCTGCAATCAAAATTGCAGTGTAAAAATAAAGCAGCCAGTATTTACCCTGCACAGAAACAAAATACCCACCCAAATCTAACTTTCTCTGCAAATGTTATATCTGCCCCCCCCCTGCAGTGCACATGGGGGGTCATTCCGAGTTGTTCGCTCGCAAGTGGATTTTAGCAGATTTGCTCATGCTAAGCTGCCGCCTACTGGGAGTGAATCTTAGCATCTTAAAATTGCGAACGATGTATTCGCAATATTGCGATTACACACCTCGTAGCAGTTTCTGAGTAGCTCCAGACTTACTCGGCATCTGCGATCATTTCACTGCTTGTCGTTCCTGGTTTGACGTCACAAACTAACACACCCAGCGTTCGCCCAGACACTCCCCCGTTTCTCCAGCCACTCCTGCGTTTTTTCCGGAAACGGTAGCGTTTTTCCCCACACGCCCATAAAACGGCCTGTTTCCGCCCAGTAACACCCATTTCCTGTCAATCACATTACGATCGCCAGAACTATGAAAATGCCGTGAGTAAAATTCCTAAGTGCATAGCAAATTTACTTGGCGCAGTCGCAGTGCGGACATTGCGCATGCGCATTAAGCGGAAAATCGCTGCGATGCGAAGATTTTTACCGAGCGAACAACTCGGAATGACCCCCATGGTTTTGCCGAGCTGCTAAGAAATTTGCTGCTGCCATCAACTCTGAATTACCCCCTATGTTTCTTTATCCTTTCGGTGATGAAGACACTGATCTGATGACGGTTCCACTAATAATTAGTGGACTCATCCATCATGGGAGAGCCTAACGCTGGGTACACACTAGCAGATATATTGGCCAATCAGTTGGTTGTCCAATATATCTTTTGCTGATCTGCAGGTGTGTACAAGCAATATATCTGTGAAAGACGTCTTTCACAGATATTTCTCTTACATCCTAGAGGATGCTGGGGTCCATTTTAGTACCATGGAGTATAGACGGTTCCGCAGGAGCCTTCGGCACTTTAAGACTTTTTAACAGTGTGAACTGATCCTCCCTCTATGCCCCTCCTCCAGACCTCGGTTTAGAAAATGTGCCCGGGAGACTGGATGCACACTAGTGGAGTTCTACAGAGTTCTGCTGGAAAAGACTTTGTTAGGTTTTTTATTTTACAGGGAAGCTGCTGGCAACAGTTTCCCTGCTTCGTGGGACTTAGGGGGGGAAGTAGGAACCAACTTCTCAGTTAGTTTAATGGCTCTGCTTCTGCTGACAGGACATCATTAGCTCCTGAAGGGTACTGAACACAGCCCTTGCCTGGCTGCTGCTCACTCCCACAGCACTGCCGCCACCCCCTAGCAGAGCCAGAAGTCAGAAGGCTGGTGAGTATTCACCGGAGACCTGCAGAGAGGGGTTCTCCAGTCATCATGGCGGCATAAAGGTACCAGCGCAGCGCGGGACGCTGCGCACAAACATGTCTCTCAGCACAGGGTGCAGAGCGCGCGGGGTGGGGGGGTGGGGGCGCGCTCTGAGGGACATGATAAATCCTTACTCTCACTGGCATTAAAGTACACACAAGGGAGCCGCTGGTGTACATACCCCTGCCAGTATAAATATTATGTGGCTGAACCGCGCTATTATAGGGGGCGGGGATTCTCCTCAGAATTGCTTGTAACACTCAATTGGCACCATTTTCTCCTCACAGAGACGCCGGAGCGCTGGTCCTGAACGCTGCTTCTCCTCACATATCGCTGATACAAGTACCAGGGTGTTATAGAGGGGAGGGGAGCACATACTTTATTGAAGTCTGCGGGCTTCACATTGGATATAAGGTGCTGTGTTGGTATATATGTATATTCATTATATGCAATACATATAGGGCGCGTGGTGTAGACTGGCAATTCCCTCTGAGTCCCTCTGACAGACATTAGTGTAGGTCTGTCCCCAATAGCTCCCTTGTGTGTGAGTGGTGTGACTGTACATGCGTGTAACCTGTCTAGAGAAAGCTCTTCCCCAGAGGAACCCATTTTGGAGGCACAAGAGTGTTCTGAGCCTGTGTGGGTGAGAAAGCTGCAGAGTAATATGGCTAAACTAGCGAAAAAATTATCTGCATCTGAGGAACAGACAAAGCATTGGAGACAGTCTGTGGAAGATGCTCTATTTGCTGATTCTTCCACATCATCCACTCGGGACCCCTCCAGTTCCCAGAAAAGGTCCCTGGCCCAAATTATGCAAAGGGACACTGACACAGATTCCGACACTGACGTCGACACTGGGGTGTTAAGGGAGGTAGATGCCAAACTGGCTAAGAGCATTCAATGTATGATAGTCGCTATAAAAGAGGTGTTGGAATTTCCTGACACAACACCTCCACCTGAGGAAAAAGATTATTTTAAATTAAATAAAAACAGGTGGTGACTTTTCCTCCATCTAGGGACTTAAATAATTTTTTTGAGGAATCCTGGGCTAACCCGGAAAAGAAATTTGCTATCCCTAAAAGGTTGAGAGTAGCGTACCCTTTCCCTGAAGAGGATAGGCATAAGTGGGAATCACCCCCAGTGATAGACACCTCACTCTCCAGGTTGTCAAGGAAAATAATTTTACCTGCCCTGGGGTCAGCTTCATTAAAAGAACCTGCTGACCGCAAATTAGAGACGACTTTAAAGTCCATCTATGTTGCTACGGGTACGTTGCTCAGGCCCACAATTGCTTCTGCATGGGTAGGTAACGCAGTCGAAAAGTGGGCAGATATCTTGATGGTTAATATTGATACTGTTGATAAAGATGACATGCTGCAAATTCTAGGTCATATCAAAGATTCTGCAGGTTACTTGGTTGAGGCTATGAAGGACGTAGGCTTACTGGGCTCATGTGCCTCTGCTATGGTGATTTCAGCCCGCAGGGCGCTCTGGATACGCCAATGGAATGCTTATGCAGAATCCAAAAGAAATATTGAGGCGCTGCCCTACAATGGTGAGGCCCTCTTTGGCAGAGCCGGCCCTAGCCAATTTGATGCCCTAGGCAAAATTTTGTCTGGTGCCCCCTAGCTCCGCCACTAGTTCTGCATCTGTACCTGCAACGCTCAGGTAGTGGGGCCCACCGGGGGGTTACCCTGTGGGCCAGTTCAACTCTGCACAATGCCACACAGTAATGACCATAATACATATTTCCACACAGTAAAGGAACCTTACACATATCCCCCACATTAGTAATGCCCATAATACACATAATGCCATACAGTAATGCACCTTACACATATGCCCCACATTAGTAATGCCCATAATACACATATACTGCCACAGATACTGCCACACTTGCTGGTTATACAAAAAGATCAGTATCAAACATGTAGAAACTGTCCATTCTCTTCACTATTCAGTGTGTTTGCTGGTGTCTGTTACTGCATGCCCTTTACTTTATACTGTGGGAGCTAAATGCTCTGCCCTCCAGTCTGATGTGTCCGAAAGTCATGCTGCACTGATGTTTCATATAGAAATAGCACAACGCAACTTACTGACCACGTTACAGTGCTAGATGGCAGGGGAATTTTACGGTATGGACTGACTAGGAAATAAAGTGTGGGGAGATCACTGCCCATGTTATGTCCCTGCAGACACCTGGGGTTTGCACAGGGATAAGGGACACACACAGGATGGCAGGGTCCCCCTCCCCCATGTGCACAAGCAGTATAGGTGATGTCAGGTTTCTGTGAAGCAGTCTTCCAAAATACACATGTGTTATCATAAGAAGCCATCCAGTAATAACCTTATATAGTCAGTAAAAATGTCACAGGTCCAGGAATTGCATTTACTGGGCTTCTGCTGTCTGTCTGAGGTCTCACAAGTCAGGGGCATTCAAGCATGTCGGAGGAAGTTTAAGGCACAGTGTGCATTTTTTTTGACAAATGTAAACAGCAGTGTATACAAGTACTGATTGAATACATTTGGAAAGTAACAGTTAGTTTACGGACTGTCCCTCTCAGCATGAGATACTGCAGGGACATGCTTGGATGCCCCTAGACATGCTTGAATGCCCTAGGCAAATGCCTAGCCTGCCTATAGCTAAGGCCGGCTCTGCTCTTTGGAGAGAAACTAGATGCCATGATATCAACTACTACATCTGGCAAATCAGCATGTCTACCGTCGGCAGCTACACCGGCTAAAAAAGAATATCATTCTCATACTATGCAGTCCTTTTGGCCCAACAAGTACAAAAAGGCTAAAAGTACCCCTTTTTTTCACAGGAAAAGGGAGAGGGAAAAGTAGAAAACCTACAACCCTCTAAGGCTCCCAGGAGCAGAAGTCAGCAGCTACTTCTGCAAAAGCCACAGCATGACGCTGGGGCTCCTCTGCGGGAGTGCGATCGGGTGGGGGCACGTCTACTCTTTTTCAGCCAAGTCTGGTTTCGTTCAGACCTGGATCCTTGGATTTTACAGATAATATCCCAAGGTTACAAGTTGGACTTTCAAGACCTTCCCCCATGCCGATTTTTCAAATAAGCCTTGCCAGTTTCTGCTCAAGACAGCACAAATGTCCTGAACACAATACACAAATTATGTCAAGACAAGGTAATTGCCTTGGTTCCTGCCAAACAAAGGAATCAAGGTTTTTATTGAAGCCTGTTTGTAGTACCGAAGCCGGATGGCTCGGTCAGACCGATTTTAAACCTAAAATCTCTGAATCTTTATTTGAAAGATTCAAATTCAAGATGGAATCTTTGAGAGTGGTGATTTCCAGCTTGGAAGAAAAGGAATTTCTGGTGTCAGTGAACATCAAGGATGCTTACTTGCATGTCCCCATTTACCCACCACATCAGGCATACCTGAGGTTTGCAGTTCAGGATTGCCACTACCAATTCCAGACATTACCGTTCGGGCTTTCCACGGCTCCGAGAATATTCACCAAGGTGATGGCGGAGATGATGGTTCTCCTTCGCAAACAAGGAGTCAACATAATGCCATACTTGGACGATCTCCTCATAAAAGCGAGGTCCAGGGACAAGCTAATCCAAAACATAGCGTTATCCCTGATGGTACTTCAACAGCACGGTTGGATCATCAACTTTCCAAAATTCCAGTTGGAACCGACGATGAGGTTATCATTTTTGGGAATGATATTGGACACCGAAGTACAGAGAGTATTTCTACCGGTGGAAAAGGCTCAGGAGATCCAGAGCATGGTCAAACAACTTTTGAGACCAAGAACAGAATCAATTTATCAGTGCATTCGCCTGTTGGGGAAAATGATAGCGGCTTACGAGGCGCTACAATATGGCCGATTCCATGCCAGGGTCTTCCAGTGGGACCTACTGGACAAGTGGTCCGGGTCGCATCTCCACATGCATCAAAAGATAATCTTGTCAGCAAAAGCCAGAATTTTGCTCCTGTGGTGGCTACAAAGTTCTCACCTCCTGGAGGGACGCAAGTTCGGGATTCAGGCCTGGATCCTGGTGACCACGGATGCAAGTCTCCGAGGATGGGGAGCAGTCACGCAAGGTGAAAGCTTCCAGGGAAGGTGGTCAAGTCAAGAAATTCGCCTACACATAAACATTCTGGAGTTGAGAGCTGTGTACAACAGTCTTCATCATGCGGCACGCCTTCTTTAAGGTCGTCCCATACAGATTCAGTCAGACAATGTAACGGCAGTAGCTTACATAAACCGTCAAGGCGAAACAAAAAGCAGAGTGGCAATGGCAGAAGTGACAAAGATACTCCTCTGGGCAGAAAGACATGCAAAAGCTCTGTCTGCAATTTTCATTCCGGGAGTGGACAACTGGGAAGCAGACTTCCTCAGAAGACACAATCTCCATCCAGAAGAATGGGGCCTCCACCCAGAAATCTTTGCATAGGTGGCAAGTCGTTGGGGCGTTTCTCAAGTGGATATGATGGCATCATGCCTCAACAAGAAGCTTCAGAAATATTGTTCCAGGTCGAGAGACCCTCAAGCAATAGCAGTAGATGCACTGGTGACCCAGTGGATGTTTCAGTCGGTGTATCTGTTCCCTCCACTTCCACTTATACCAAAAGTTCTCAAGATCATCAGAAGAACAAGAGTTTGAGCAATATTCATTGCTCCAGACTGGCCAAGGAGGGCTTGGTATCCAGATCTTCAAGAGTTATTACTGGAAGATCCTCGGCCTCTTCCTCTTCGCAAGGACCTGCTTCAGCAGGGGCCGTTAGTCTATCAGGACTTACCGCGGCTGCGTTTGACAGCATGGCTGTTGAACGCCAGATCCTAGCCTGTAAGGGTATTCCCAGTTAAGTCATTCCCACACTTATTCTGGCCAAGAAAGGGATAACGTCCAAACATTACCATCGTATTTGGAGAAAATATGTATCTTGGTGTGAATCCAAGAAGTCTCCTGCGGTGGAGTTTCAATTAGGACGACTTCTCCTATTTCTACAGGTGGATGTGGATGCTGGATTGAGATTAGGATCTATCAAGGTTCAGATTTTGGCCTTGTCAGTTTTCTTTCAGAAACAATTGGCTTCTCTTCCTGAGGTCCAGACGTTCGTGAAGGGGGTTCTGCGCATCCAACCTCCCTTTGTGCCTCCTGCGGCACCATGGGATCTTAATGTGGTGTTGCAGTTCCTTAAATCGGACTGGTTTGAGCCTCTACAAGAGGTAGAGTTGAAGTTTCTCACTTGGAAAGTGGTCATGCTCTTGGCCTTGGCCTCAGGCAGACGAGTGTCTGAGTTAGAAGCTCTATCACACAAGAGTCCTTACTTAATATTTCATGAAGATAGGGCTGAACTGAGAACACGTCAGCATTTTCTTATGAAGGTTGTGTCTTCTTTTCATATCAACCAACCAGTGGTGGTGCTAGTGACTTCTGACACCTCAGCCGTCTCAAATTCCTTGGATGTCGTCAGAGCATTAAGGATTTATGTTGCAAGAACGGCTAGGATAAGGAAAACAGAATCTTTGTTTGTCCTCTATGACCCCAACAAGATTGGGGGTCCTGCTTCAGACTATTGCGCGCTGGATCAGGGGTACCGTTCAGCACGCTCATTCCACGGCAGGATTGCCGTTACCGACTTCGGTAAATGCCCACACTACACAAAAAGTGGGTTCGTCCTGGGCGGCTGCCCGGGGTGTCTCGGCTTTGCAAATCTGCCAAGCTGCTACTTGGTCAGGTGCAAACATGTTTGCTAAGTTTTATAAGTTTGACACCTTGGCTGCTGACGGCCTAAAATTTGGTCAGTCAGTTCTGCAGGAACATTAGCACTTTCCCGCCCGTACTGGGAGCTTTGGTACATCCCCATGGTACTAAAATGGACCCCAGCATCCTCTAGGACGTAAGAGAAGACAGGATTTTAATAACCTACCGGTAAATCCTTTTCTCGTAGTCCGTAGAGGATGCTGGGCGCCCGCCCAGTGCTCATTTTTTCCTGCTGATAATATTTATTTTTTTGCATACATGTGTTTAGTTGTTGACAGCTGTTGCATTATACATGCTGGTTGGCATGAGTTATGTTAAAGGCCATGTTAGCCGATATGTTTTTTGTGTATGGTGTGAGCTGGTGTGAATCTCGCCACAAGTTTATTAGTAATTCCTCTCTCGAAAATGTCCGTCTCCTCTCGCAAAGCTCCTATACTGGGGTCTGGAGGAGGGGCATAGAGGGAGGAGTCAGTTCACACTGTTAAAAAGTCTTAAAGTGCCGAAGGCTCCTGCGGAACCATCTATATCCCATGGTACTAAAATGGACCCCAGCATCGTCTACGGACTACGAGAAAAGGATTTACCGGTAGGTTATTAAAATCCTATTATTGCATCTGCTGAGCAACACAGCAGATGACCAATATATCTGCAGATATATTAGTGCATCTTTCAGTGTGTAACTATGAGCAATCCCCATCTGCATATATAGCTGCAGATAGATTGAACAGCAGATATATCTTTATGCTATATTGGTGCATCTTTCTGTGTGTATGAACAACCACCATCTGCAGATATATCTGCAGATCGATTGAACTGCAGATATATCTGCCAGTGTGTACCCATCTTTCTGCCAGTGTGTACCCAGCTTTAGATGACTGTCTTTACTAACGTACAGTATGTGACTTTAACAGTCACCGCAGATTGACAACGGTGAGGCGGTTATTATATTGGTATTCATTCTGACAGGAATATTCCTACGCCCTCTCCTGGCTAATGCATGTATCTTTAAACCGGTTGCAGATTGTATAATGCAAGTTGTCCATTCTTGTGTCAGCTGATCCTTTTCAAATTATCCATTGACAGATCGGGTCTACGAAGCTCTATTCCCTGTCTACTCAATGTTGCATCTTTTCCCTGGCTATGACACCCTTATATTCATTTTGGTTGCGAATCGTGGAATTCTGCTTCCAAAATAAAGGCGTACTTTTCAGGCAGGAGCAAATAACTCTATCAGTAAGGTGCATGCCTGCGGTATAACAGGTCATGGGTTCTCATCCTGAGTATAACGGCTGAGAAATGTGTATTTTAAAATATGTCAATGGAATATGTATTCTTTTGGGAGGCATTTGTCCACCTAGAACACGGAATTCCGATGTGTCCTCTGCAGGGATCACGGAGTCAGGCAGTCTGGTTCCCAGTGGGGGGGGGGGGACCATCTTTATCAGAGTCCACTGGTCCATTGGATATACTGAATTGTATCACGAACATATATTCTGAATCCTGGTGAACACGTACCAAGCAGGATTCTTTAGTGCCCCTCTTGTTTTCGTTTCATCCAAGAGACGGGCTCTAATCATTGAAGTCTGTTCGCTATCCACCACAGGAGTATTCAGTCCAAACCTTTTCCCATCATCGGGGTCTTGGGGATTATTTTATGTTACTTTCCCATCACTGCCATATTGGGTCGGTTGTTGCAAAAAGAACTCTGTCTCATGCACCTTTTTTCATACACATCTACAGCGGACCTTGGTTCTGGATTTCTTCCTTCGCAGAGGATGGTATTCAGGGGTCTTCTTTTCGATCCCAAGTACTCCATGGCATACACTTCCTCTGCAGGATAGTGGTGACTTTACAGGTGGCTCCATTCTCCCTGTCTCATGCCTGGTTTCTCCAATCTCAGATTCTACAGATGGAGCCATGCTCATCTTGGCCTCTCTGCTGCGCCTAGGTGCACCATGGTTTATTAACATAAGCCTTTCATATATTGTTCTCAGCTGCAATACAATACAGAGAGAACAATACAGCAGGGGATTAAGTCATTACAGCAGGGGATTAAGTCTGACTGACCTGGCTCAGGTAATCCTATTAAAGGCCAAGATGAAGATGGCTCCATCTGTATGTTATTAATCCCAGGCAGGATTGAGTTTACATAAACAGTTCAGTCTCTCAATTCAAATATGACAATATTTTCATTGGTTTAAATTTTCGTTGGACTACACAATCCAAATCTGACCTATAGGACTTCATTCTGTCTCGACATGAGGGTCATAACCACAGTCAAAAGTCTCAGACGTTACGGTTTTTGGTTTCAACTCTGGCGTTTTCAAAGACACTGAAGTCCGAAGTGGAGATGTCACTTCCGATCTACGAGCGATCCACAACACCTTGACTCCAGCTCAATGTTTTCTACAAGGTCTTTCCTCTGTGGCCTATATCAACATGTGCTGTGGCACTTGTAGCTGGAAAGCCATTGGGACAGTATCTAACATATGCAGAGGGCATAATTTTGTGTTCCGGCAATATCATTCATCTCCAGTTCCAGAATGGGCAACTGGGAAGTGGACTTCCTGGGTCGTCAGGCTGTTCTTCCTTGAAGTATGTGAAATCAACGGGTATTTCTGGCCTTGGTGTACCTCTGTGACTAGCCGACATAGACCTCATGGCTTCCTTGGTACTGTGATCACTCCAGGGATCCTCTTGTGGCAATCGTGGATGCCGTGTCAGCTCCTTGTCACTTTCATCTGGCATATTTATTTCTGCCTCTGGCAAAATCTAGTGAGTACTTCAATGCATTTGACCATTGGCTCTTTCGGTCTTCCTAATCCGCTCCGGATTTGCCTGTCGACTCTGCTCTGCAATGCTTCAGGCCAGGTTGGCCAGGGCTCCTTGCAGGGTACCTTTTCGTCCGGCTCTCCACTTTCAACCTTTGCGTTATCACCGGGATTTTGTCTCATCTGACCGTGACAGCGTGATTGTGGAGAACAGCGTCATCAAGCCCTACTATGTTTCCGGCTCACTAACCAATCACAGTGCCCAGAACACTTGTCATCATTTTGTGCATATGTAACGGTCACTCAGCTGGGGTTCTTAGTCTTTTCCGCCTTTTGTCTTTTCTGCAAAATAGTTGTCAGAACTACTTTGTCTTCTTATCTTAGGAGACTGGGTACTGCTCTAGAATTTATTTTCCAGAGCTGGTTACCAACATTCTTACGGATGTTCTTCACAGTTTTTTTTTTTTGTGCATATACAGTTTCCTTGCATGGCTCCTGTTTCTCCTTTCTGGCCTCTGGACTCTTGTTGAATTGCGGTTTCTTTTCTCTTACGGTATTTTTTTTATGCCGTTAAGGTGGTTTTACCTACAAACCACAGGTTGTATCTGTTTTTCCTCTTCATCAGCACATTGTGCTTCCTTGGTCATCCCAGTCTCGTCTGGGGCGGGTCGGCACTTGACCTTATTGGTTGTTGTTCGAGCCTTACACATTCCCTTTCTTGTAGGGAGTCCGATCGCCATATGGACTTCTTAGTGTTGCGCCCAAATGAGGTTGCAGGTCTCTACGAACACTGTGGATCGTTGGGTCACATCTGCTATCCGACAGCCTTATGTGTCCTTTGCCATTTCTGTTCCTTTTCCTGGCCCCCTGTGTGGCTTGTACGACTCCGGCCTTTGGGGTCATCTGGGCTGTTCGCGAAGGTGCCTCTGTTGTGCAGCTGTGAAGAGTAGCAGCCTTCACAGGATTCTCTTGTTTCCATGCTTTTGGTATGGGGGATGCCTCTGTTGGGCATCTAATCTTACAGGCATTTTTTTTGCCTGTTTCTCCCCCCCTTTGGCTTGCTTTGGGATATCCCAATTGAAAGTGCACAGCGTCCCCCAGATGGATGATAGAGAAAATTGGATTTTTTACTTAGAGTAAAATCTCTTTCTCTGAGTCCATCTGGGGGACACTGCGATCCCTTCCCTCTTATTGGTTCTGTTCTCTCTCTCGGCTTTGTTAAACTTTAACTGGGGAGTACTTCCTTTGAACAGGGACTTGATGGGAGGGGTTAGAGGGAGAGGAGTTAGTTCTTTTCATAGCTTGTGCCAAACTCCATACTCACACACTCTAACCCAATTGTAAGTGCGCAGCGTCCCCCAGATGGACTCAGGGAAAGAGATTTTACGGTAAGTAAAAAATCTAATTTTCTAGAGGATTGTGTCACCCTCCTGATATCTTGCCTGGACACTGTGATAATATCTACTGATCCCCCTCCCCCCCCCCCTCCAGGACCACAGATACCTTTATAGATGCCTACTCTTCAATTGCTGTGATGTCCAGTCCTCCTACTTCAAGTTCTCAGTACCCAGGAGGGTTAACCCCATTACATCCAACTTCCTTCTCTCTCCAGGAGACTTTTGTTCTAATGTTAAGATGGACTGTGGACTCCCTGCAGGAAACTTGGGCATTCTGATGTCAGCCCCTACCCTATGTGGCCTGACTACTACATTTTGGAGTCGTTGTCATCACAAATCCCGCACTGGTATCCATGGAAATTGCTGGTCGGCACATATCTACCTGTACCTGCTCACAGTTCCTGGCTGGCTTTACCAATATCTGCCGTATGGTTGCTGCCCTCAAGGGGATTTGTCTTGCCTCCCAACATGTATGTCTTACACCTGTCTCCAGGCCTTCTAGGGGCAATAACATGAAGAGGCTGTCAATAACTTTTGCTCTCATGGTTTTTTCCTGCTTTCCTTATTTTATGACACTGACCATGTTTATGAAAAGCTAGGGATTATACCTCATGTCTTACATTTCTTTTAGATTTTTTTTCTTTGTTAGTTAGGGACTAGTGGATTTAGTCTTGTGTCTAACCAGCCTTTGTTATATGGCATATCAGACATTTAAGGTTGATTCCTACAGTACATTATGTGGCTTATGCTCAAGTTTATATATCTGTCACACCCTTATGCTCTGGCCCATTAGGCCGCATCAGGTAATTATCATGATATCCACCTGTGTACTGTATGTATCATTCGATTTTATGCCTCTCATTAGTACTCAAGTTCGTGTTTCAAGGCCTCTCTAAATATAGTCATTCTGCAGATGGGATATCTGTCTTTTTATTGAACCTTTGGTTAAATTATTTTCTTTGTATAGGTTTATACCCTGTAGCAGTCTATGGCCCTATTGGCTAGCATAGTTATTCCAAATATTTACTACTGGTGAACACGCAGATACTTTCATTTCATTTTAGATTTTCTGAGGCCTATTATTCATGTATTGATATCTACACAGATTTTTTTGCTTTTCTCTTTATATCTCATTGTACACACATATTGGAACTAGGGCTTTCCATAATACTGTTGTTTAGTGGATGGAATATACAGGTATTTTGTGTTTGACAGCACCTTCAGTCCTAGTTCCTTTTAGCCTATGCCGAAATACAGTTTACACCGCATAGGTAGTTTGAATTTTAGTTTGCAGTTTACCTTATGACCATGGGCTACGGCCGTAGCTCATGCTCTCCCCATTTTGGTTGGGAAAATTTTGAAAAAAAAAAGGAGTTTGGAGCAATGCATTAATCTTTTAGCCTTGCAAATTCTTCTTACAATAACCTGTCACTCTGCCTTATATGATGTGTTAAAATCTGCCTTATTAGTTTACCTGAACTATATGTTACATTGTCATGATTTCAGACTTACACTTTGATTATGTAAACTGTCTAAACGCATGTGCTTCAATAAAAAAAAAGTAGAATTATTATTTTTTTACAAAATTAGCTAAAATCACATGATTCGGCCTTTTTTTGTTCCTGTAGTATTATTAATCCCAATAACATTAATTTGAAGGCATTTCCAGGCAATTGTGACCACAGTACAAGCAATGAAAAATATATCTTGTACAATATATATTTTTAGATGCTGTAATCATCTGTACAGATTATTTTCAGCTTCAATGTAGGATCAGTTCCTGAAAGTTATGTTTGACCTGGAGAAGGATCCACCTGTAGGAGTAGTTTGGTAACAACAGGGGGAGTGCCTTATATTGTCTCAGCCAGCTTTATGCAAGGTATGTACCATCACAATGTAAATAAATATGTATGGTTTTGACCAATATACGCAACTATTTTTAGTATTAATTAAACATATTTCCACTTTATTGCTGACATCCTGGCAGAAAGGGAGTGAAATTACGCCAAGTCCCTTATATGGAATCAAAACCTGACAGAACAAAATGTAAGTTGCTCAAATCAATTAGGAAGTACAATTCAGGTGCATGAAAGGGAGGGGGTAGTCTGGCTAGAAATACATTGGGGATAAACCCCTGGTGTCCCCCAGCACACCAAGCTGTACCTGTACCAAGACATGAAAGACTATATATATACATATAACAGAAATCCAGAGGTCTTAGTTACATACAGTTTGCAAACGTATGATAAGCCACCAGGCCCCGACAAGGCTCCTCTGATGCTGGTGGTCTCTAACTCTAGGTCTGGGCCCGGGGTGCAGAACCCCACAAACCGGCAAAGGCCAGCTACCCCAGGGCAGCACAATGCGAGAAGGTAAAGTGTTAGTATGTGTTAATAAAAGGAAACCAAAATCTATATACAAAAATTAATATACTAGTGAGAGTGTAATTAAAAGACCAGAAGGATTAATAAATGTGTTAAGGGGGTGCTAAATAAGATCTCGCAGTGTGCTACCTCAGAGCAGCCCAGCCCCCCCAATCCAGGGGGAACCGCACCCCAGACCCACCCCAGGTACTAATAATAATATTAACAACCCTTCCGGGTAATATAACAAATTAATTTTTGTATATAGATTTTGGTTTCCTTTTATTAACACATACTAACACTTTACCTTCTCACGTTGTGCTGCCCTGGGGTAGCTGGCCTTTGCCGGTTTGTGGGGTTCTGCACCCCGGGCCCAGACCTAGAGTTAGGGACCACCAGCATCAGAGGAGCCTTGTCGGGGCCTGGTGGCTTATCATACATTTGCAAACTGTATGTAACTAAGACCTCTGGATTTCTATTATATGTATATATATAGTCTTTCATGTCTTGGTACAGGTACAGCTCGGTGTGCTGGGGGACACAAGGGGTTTATCCCCAATGTATTTCTAGCCAGACTACCCCCTCCCTTTCATGCACCTGAATTGTACTTCCTAATTGATTTGAGCAACTTACATTTTGTTCTGTCAGTATGAGGGGCATGGATGGGACCAGTGTTTGGAGGGCATGCTGGTCTCTGTATTGCCATTTGGAGATCCCGGGGGTATCTTCAGGTAAGTTAGCTCTCAATTTGGATACATTTGCTCAGATGCCATTATTATGTGGCATTATGTTATATTACCCGGAAGGGTTGTTATTATTATTATTAGTACCTGGGGTGGGTCTGGGGTGCGGTTCCCCCTGGATTGGTGGGGCTGGGCTGCTCTGGGGTAGCACACTGCGAGATCTTATTTAGCACCCCCTTAACACATTTATTAATCCTTCTGGTCTTTTAATTACACTCTCACTAGTATATTAATTTTTGTATATAGATTTTGGTTTCCTTTTATTAACACATACTAACACTTTACCTTCTCGCGTTGTGCTGCCCTGGGGTAGCTGGCCTTTGCCGGTTTGTGGGGTTCTGCACCCCGGGCCCAGACCTAGAGGTAGGGACCACCAGCATCAGAGGAGCCTTGTCGGGGCCTGGTGGCTTATCATACGTTTGCAAACTGTATGTAACTAAGACCTCTGGATTTCTATTATATGTATATATATAGTCTTTCATGTCTTGGTACAGGTACAGCTCGGTGTGCTGGGGGACACCAGGGGCTTATCCCCAATGTATTTCTATGGAATCAAAACCTGCAAGATTCCACGCTGGTTGAAAACAATATTGTGACTGGAAATGAATGTTATTAAGGTTAATAATACTGGTTGCAGGATAGAAAACAGTGAGTTGTAGTAAATGGAGTGCATTCACATGAGAGAAATGTTACTAGTGGAGTACCTCAGGGATCTGTACTTGGACCAGTGCTTTTAATATCTTTATTGGTGACATTGCAAATGGCATTAAAGGGAAATTATTCCTTTTTGCAGATGACACAAAGGTATGCAACAGGGTAGGCAAACCAGGAGTGATAAAACAAATGATTGAGGATCTGTGTAGACTAGAGGAATGGTCAAGAGTGTGGCAATTACAGTTTAATGCCAAAAAAATGCAAAATCATGCACTTTGGTCTCACAAATCCAAAGGCTAAATAAAGTATTAATTGCACTATACTGGAAACTACTGAGAAAAAAAGGGATCTAGAAGTCACTATTTCCGGTGACTTAAAGGCAGGTAAGCAATGTAACAAAGCAATGAGGAAGGCTAGTCAGATGCTTGGCTGCATTGGGAGAGGAATCAGCAGCAGAAAGAAATAAGTAATAATGACACTGTATAGGTCATTGGTACGGCCTCATCTAGAATACTGTGTTCAATTCTGGAGGCCATATCTTGAAAAGGATATTAATACAATAGAGACTGTACAAAGAAGGGCAATAAAAATGATATATGGCCTACATCACAAAACATACACAGAAAGACTAAGAAATCTCAATATGTATAGTTTGGAGCAGAGAAGGGAAAGAGGGGACATGATAGAAACTTTCAAATATATCAAAGGTTTTAACAAAGTCCAGGAGGGAAACATTCTTTAAATGAAGAGAAGCAATAGGAAACGAGGACATGCACTGAGACTGGAGGGAGTGAGGTTCAACGGAAATTTGTGGAAAAATTACTTCACAGAAAGGGTAGTGGACAAGTGGAATAGCCTCCCATCAGAGGTGGTAGAGGCTAAGACAGTAGAGCAATTTAAACATGCATGGGATAGACATAAGGATATCCTTACAAAGAAATAAGGATCAAAAAAGGTTAGAGATAAAAATATGGTAAAAAAAGGGGCAGACTAGATGGGCCAAGTGGTTCTTATCTGTCGTCAACTTCTATGTTTCTATGTAGGAAATTATGTAATTTTTGCTGTTTTTATTATTTACATTTTTTTTGCAGGAGTTCCGGTGGGCAGGGCATCAAGTATGGCCACCTTTTAGCTGCCCTCCTGAGTGGGATGCTAGGAATCTAACTCCATCATATTCATTCTGGACTCCTTTTACAATAATTTGGAAAGTGGTACGTGGGGAAAACTGTCTAGAATCTTTTGGTCCTACTATCTCCTCGAGATTATCTATATCCACCGGACTCTGGCCACCTGCTGTTGTGGCATGTAAGAATGCCTGTTTAGGCGCGAATTTTGATATGAGTGTGGGGGCTGGTGGCTATACCATTGTGGTTTACTGCTCCAACTCCTGCCTTCTGCCCTACTGCCGGACTATCCAGTACGGGGACCTACTGTTTGACCATCGGTGCCTTCAGATTTAGGGATGTCTGTGACACCTAAAGCTGGGAGTGCACCTTGGATCATCTGCTCGCCCCTCACTCAGATTTGACACTATCATGGAGCCGCATCTCCTGAGCTAAGCTTGCAATGTGAGTGCAGGTTACTGACCTGAGCACGCACATATCGGAGACCACCCTCTGAATCCAATAGAGGCTTCTTGCTGCCCGGACCGCGGGCTGGTAGTGCTGTCCGCGGACTCCTGCTCTGCTGCTTGGGAGAGGTAGCCAGTGGGGGACTACTGTGTCACTGACTGCTCTCCTTATAGCATCAGCCTGACTGTGGTGAAAAGCAAGGATATGGTCTATGGCGCTAAGGTGAGTGGTGTATAATTAATAAGTGTAAAATTCTGTAAATCAGCAGCCACCCGGAGCTGGAGATGCCGAATCCAGACAAACAGAAACAACACAAATAAATATTCCAGGTGGCGCTTAAAAGTACAGAAACCAATTAGACATATTAAAATAAAAAAAATATTTTTGTTTATTATTGATAAAAAAAAAGAGATAATATAGTGTAGTATACACTGGTAACACAAACTCCCGGGTGTAAACAATATAAAATAAAACAAATATAAAATCCATTTCTTTGTAAATGTGACCAACGCTCTACTTATATAAGTAATACTGGGGTGGCAGCAGTACGTGTGAGAGGTTAAACCCAGAAACCTCCAGTATTTAAAGTTCAAACAGGATTTACACAACTGCGCCTACTTGCAAAATAAATTGTCAGTATAAGTGAAAGAACCACGGAATAATATGTAGTATGAAAAATACTGACGTTTATTTGTATATAAATAATATAGGGTCAAAATTTGCTTTTACCCAAATGTATGAAAAAAATGATAGTGATAATCATGAAGTTGGGCAAAGAATGATGATAAAAAAAAAAAAAAAATTTTTTTTATCATCATTCTTTGCCCAACTTCATGATTATCACTATCATTTTTTTCATACATTTGGGTAAAAGCAAATTTTGACCCTATATTATTTATATACAAATAAACGTCAGTATTTTTCATACTACATATTATTCCGTGGTTCTTTCACTTATACTGACAATTTATTTTGCAAGTAGGCGCAGTTGTGTAAATCCTGTTTGAACTTTAAATATAAAATCCACACCACAGTTAGGAGCCTGATAGATTCTCACTAGATCATATACTGGCTATACTGATATAAGATAAATGGTTGTAACATTATACACTGATGGCCATAACTGCTGTATAGTATATATTGATATGATCTAATCACACAGATGTGCACTCCAGCGCTGGAGTGCACATCTGTGTGATTAGATCATATCAATATATACTATACAGCAGTTATGGCCATCAGTGTATAATGTTACAACCATTTATCTTATATCAGTATAGCCAGTATATGATCTAGTGAGAATCTATCAGGCTCCTAACTGTGGTGTGGATTTTATATTTGTTTTATTTTATATTGTTTACACCCAGGAGTTTGTGTTACCAGTGTATACTACACTATATTATCTCTTTTTTTTATCAATAATAAACAAAAATATTTTTTTTATTTTAATATGTCTAATTGGTTTCTGTACTTTTAAGCGCCACCTGGAATATTTATTTGTGTTGACTGTGGTGAAAAGCCTGGAAGCGGCAACGCTCGGCACTTGCAGGGTGAAGCTGAAATGGTGGCGACTAACCTCATCCTTCGACTGTCTTGATTGCCTGGGTGCTGACTAACATGCTGTGTGAGCCCCTTGAATGCCTGACTGATCACTCTGCTCACTGAGGAGCAGAGTGATCAGTCAGGCGTTCAAGGGGATCACACTGTGAGCCCCTTGTTGTCACCTTGCCGGGCTACTGTGGATGTGAGTTGGGTGGAAGTGCGCTCATTATCTGGCCCCTAACCGCTGATTGTGGGGAGAGAGCTCCCCTTGTGGGTGTCCCCTGAAAGACCTACAGGATTGCAAGTGGCAGAACGTGGATGCTGAGGACACCCAGCATCTTCCTGCTTTATTGAGTGGCTACTCCATTGCATCTGACAGTCTCTGTCCCTGGGAGTCCATACATCTGGCTGGCTGGTGAAATCCCCTAACTCTACAGCTGCAGAGTTGATGCTGGTGCTGGATGCCACAAAGTTCCATCCCCCAGGTACTAACATTGTTTATCTCGTTTTCCATTTATACTAACAACACTCTACAACCCCTTTTCACCTTTTCTAAACTTTTTCCCTACCCCCTTTTGTGTGATCCACCCCACCAAAATAACACTTTCCCCCATATCTGGATACCAATTATTTATTTTCTTTGAACCTGCTGAACATCTAAAATCATCTCCCCCAACAAGGAACTGTTTGTCCCCCTTTACGAACAGGGGCTGAATAAAGCTATTTGATAATCAAGTGAAGCTCATATTTACTCCTAAGATCCATACTAGTATATCTATTTGAATACAAAACATTATTTTACAGTAGAGCAAGGTTTCTCTCATTTTGAAGTGGGGTGATCCTGATTGGTTCACAGGTGTTGTGGGCGGGATTGTGAGCTGGGGTCTAATCCCACTTTGGGATATCTCTCTTCATATCCTGCTTTAACATATGAACCCTGTTTATGTAATGTACTTGCATTAGCATATAACATGTGTCTGCTTTAATATCTGCATTGTGAATACTTGATAAATTGGATTAACACTGTATCGTGAGCTGTTTGGGTGAAAGACCCTATTTCTTGCTACCTTGCTGTTTAAACTCTAACAATGTAACTTTTATACCCTCAATGGGTCACTGAGTCGATCCTGAAAGCACAGGTCAATATTAATATCTTTTACTGTATCATTACCCTGCTTGGGCATACATTATCTAACTTTGCCAAATTAGGGTTGTGATTATTGACACTGATTAGCCCATATTGGTGCATGGACAAACTCTTAGAGAAATTGCCATCTGTAAGTAACACTGATTTTGCACCTGCCACGACCATGGTTAAAAACTGTCATAAATCTACTACTTCAATTTCCCCTCCCTCACCCCCTTTATTTTCCTCTGAGGTTTCCTCAGGAGCCCAGTCAGGAGCTTCTTCACAGACCATCTCCATTCCCACTCCAGAAGACAATGCAAAGGTGACAATTCAAATGTTGATGCCTTTGCTTGATAAAAAATTTGAAGACCTGCACACTCGCCTAGAGGCATCCCTAAATAAGATTGATGCTAACTCAGCTAGGATAGTGATGGTAGAACAAAGCACTAGTGATTGTGAGGACATAATCCACGCCCTATGGGCAACTGAGGAGAGTCAGGCACAAACTATTCAAGCTCTTTCATCCAAAATTGATGATACAGAAAACAGAGATAGAAGGGTCAACCTGAGGTTCAAAGGGGTCCCGGAGGCTATACGGGATCCTCAATTGGTGGAATTTATTGCCATTCGGGTCTCTCAAGTTTTGGGAATCTATGATGAGGCAGCCATCCCACAACTTGAACGAGCGCATAGGATTGGCCCAGAGGGCTTGGGACGTGACTCTAGGCCATGCCCAGTTATAGCCAAAAAATTCTGATGCGCTGATGTACCCGGCTAAATTGAGGATTATGGAGGATGGGAGACCCCTATTCTTCACTGACCCCAAATTGGCCAAAGCACATTTTACTACAGACCCCTTGGGGTCTTCTCCTCGTCGTCACAAAGATTAGGATTGTCCATGCCTTGTGAGTACTGTACCCTGAAGGGGCGCATGGATTATTTAATTGTGGCACCTTGGGGCTCACCTTGGGAAAGGCAAGGAACGAATAGGTATCATCTGCTTACTAACCTGTGGTTAAGGGAACTGAGGTTTTATTGTTCACGTACACTAAAATGGGTCCCCCTTATTATGTTTGGATAACCTCTGGTGGGATGTGGCATCCTTATAATTGTTATTATGCCCCATGTACATTTTGGCCTGAGTTTAGTTTTGTTATTCCTAAATATATTGCATAATATGACTCGTGACCGCAAACATGTTTTACTTAAAAAATGTGTGAAGGTTATATTGAGCATCCCACTCATTTTGGGTTGGGATCCTCACTGGATGTTGGTGGAATACATCCACCCTTTTGTTCTAAAATAAAACACTTTAAACACCATGCTCATAACCTGACAATTGTTATAATATATTTAACTATGTTGTATATGACTCTTGTGATGTATATGTCTTAGACGTGTCCTTGCACCACACATGGTGGCCCATGGGAGTATGCTGGGCTGCAGAGGGGGAAGAGGCTGCGGGATTTATTGTGGAAGGAGGGCCCTCTTCTTTGTTACTACTTACTTTTCGCTCCAGGCCACCCTCCCTCCTTTTTCTTTTCTGAGCCTCCTGTATTCAGAAGTTTTCAGTATCTGATTTCCTTTCTCTGCTTTGATCCATGTCTGAACAGCTAATTAGGGAAAATAGACCTGGTCCATCCCCTCATTTTAGAATGGTGTCCTAGAATGTGAATGGATTAAACACATCAATTAAATGAAGAAAGTTGTGACCTACTTGCAGAGATTGCATCCAGATATAGTGCTGCTGCAGGAGACACACTGGATGCGGGGGGGATGAGAATGTATTGAAGGCCAGATGGATTGGGGAGTGCATTTCGTCTCCATTCAAATCTAAATCTAGGGGGGTTGTGATCCTGTTTCACCGCAATCTACGATACCTAATTTTGGATAAGTTAATTGACCTGGAGGGTCATTACCTTAGCTATTGAGGGCCTCAATTTGTGAATCTGTATGGCCCCAATACTTCCCCTAATCAGTTTTTGTCCAAACTTTCTCAAATATTGTCAGGACGCACAATTCACAAGCTAATCTTGACAGGGGATTTTAATTTAGTGGAGGATTTAACTATAGATAGGCCTAAACACCGGAGGAGATCCAATTCTCTATCTTGGAGTCAATTGCAATCTCTTAAATCTGCGCAACAGATTTCTGATCCATGGAGACTCGTACATGGGTCTGACCACACTTACACCCATCTTTCTAGAGTACATCAAACATTTTCAAGAATTGATTTTTTTCTCATCGCAAACTCATTAATGATGCAGGTGAAAAAGTTTGAAATTCATGACATATTGATTTCCGACCATGCCCCGGTATCTTTGACATTATGGCAAGTCTCTTAAACTCGAGCTGACGGGATATGGAGGTTTCCAGTCTATCTTGCCAAATCCGAAGAATTTAAACAATTTCTAACTACATCATGATCTAATTATTTAAACAACAATGTCAAACATTGCCAAGATATTATACTGTTCTGGAATACTTACAAGGCGGTTATGCGGGGTCAGATCTTGCAATACATGTCTAGGCTAGTGATGAGCGTGTTCGGTTCCTCGGAAACCGAACCCCCCCGAACTTCACCCATTTTACACGGGTCCGAGGCATACTCGGATTCTCCCGTATGGCTCGGTTAAGCCGAGCGCGCCCGAACGTCATCATCCTGCTGTCGGATTCTCGCGAGATTCGGATTCTATATAAGCAGCCGCGCGTCGCCGCCATTTTCACTCGTGCATTGGAAATGTTGGGGAGAGGACGTGGCTGGCGTCCTCTCCGTTTATTAATGTTGATGCAAATATTTGTGCTTATTGCTTAATTGTGGGGACTGGGGAGCAGCTGTATTATATAGGAGGAGTACAGTGCAGAGTTTTGCTGATCAGTGACCACCAGTTTTATCCGTTCTCTGTCTGAAAAATGCTCCATATCTGTGCTCAGTGTGCTGCATATATCTGTGCTCACACTGCTTTATTGTACGGACTGGGGACCAGCAGTATTATATAGGAGGAGTACAGTGCAGAGTTTTGCTGACCAGTGACCACCAGTATTATACGTTGTCTGCCTGAAAAATGCTCCATATCTGTGCTCAGTGTGCTGCATATATCTGTGCTCACACTGCTTTATTGTGGGGACTGGGGACCAGCAGTATTATATAGGAGGAGTACAGTGCTTGCTGACAGTGACCACCAGTATATATAGCAGTACGGTACGGAAGGCCACTGCTCTACCTACCTCTGTGTCGTCAAGTATACTATCCATCTAGATTCTATACCTGTAGTGCATTTTAGTTTTGCAGTTTGCTGACAGTGACCACCAGTATATATAGCAGTACGGTACGGAAGGCCACTGCTCTACCTACCTCTGTGTCGTCAAGTATACTATCCATCTAGATTCTATACCTGTGGTGCATTTTAGTTTTGCAGTTTGCTGACAGTGACCACCAGTATATATAGCAGTACGGTACGGAAGGCCACTGCTCTACCTACCTCTGTGTCGTCAAGTATACTATCCATCTAGATTCTATACCTGTGGTGCATTTTAGTTTTGCAGTTTGCTGACAGTGACCACCAGTATATATAGCAGTACGGTACGGAAGGCCACTGCTCTACCTACCTCTGTGTCGTCATTAAGTATACTATCCATCTACATTCTATACCTGTGGTGCATTTTAGTTGTGCGCAGTATATATTGTCTACCTCAGAGGATTTAAAAAAATTCCTACTACATTCTTGGACTAATTTTGTGGACAATAATATAGAGCATTGGGATAGCTCAGTGCTGTTCTGGAAGACGTCAAAGGCAGCGTTGCACGGTCATATAATTGGATATGTAGCGAAAAAAAGAAAAGACAACACAAAGAAATATCATGAGCTACATGCAGCTATGTCCCACAGTTTTAATGCGTATAAAAATAACCCTTCTGAGGATCTTCTGGAGACTTACTTACGAGACAAACAGCTACTTGATGCCTTTTTAACAGCTCAGGCTCAACAGCGCCTAGACTTCACTAAGTTCCACTACTACAGAGGTATTGTTTCTGCAGGCACAGGGAATAGGAAGCATATCCACAGCAACAGAAGATAATTCAGATCAAAACCAAATAAAAATAGGCAGAGAGAAGAACATAGCTAGGAACAGAAAAAGCACAAACAAAACTCTAAAAGCTATGTGTACAAATGCTAGGAGCTTAGGAAATAAAATCCCAGAACTAACTGCAATAATGACAAGGGATGATCTAGACATTGTGGCAATTACAGAGTCATGGTACAATGAAAATCATGACTGGGACATAGCTATACCGGGATATACTTTATTTAGGAAGGACAGAATTGGAAAAATCGGAGGAGGGGTAGCAATGTATGTAAAAAATGCCATAAATACTACATTAATACAAAGTATTGAAGAAAAAACTGAGGCCCTTTGGGTGACCATAGAAACAGGGGAAAAGTTGATTATTCGTATTGGCGTGATATACAGGCCACCAGGTCAGGAAGAGGAACTTGACAAGAACCTATTGCAGGACATAACTAAAATGGCATTAAAAGGAGAGGTAATAATCATGGGAGACTTTAATCTTCCTGATGTAAACTGGGAGGTGTCTGTTGCTAGTTCCACTAGAAGTAGGAACATTTTAAATTCCCTTCAGGGAGCATCCCTCCACCAATTGGTGAGGGAGCCCACTCGGAAAGACGCAATATTAGACTTAATACTTACAAATGGAGACAGATTATCGGACGTAAAAGTGGGTGAAAACCTGGGATCCAGTGATCATCAAGCAGTATGGTTCAGCATTAAGACAGAGACTGACTCGTCCCATACAAAAACAAAGGTGTTGGAATTTAGGAAGGCTGATTTTGTAGGGATGGGAAAATGTGTAAGCGATTCTTTGGCAGAGTGGAGGAACTTGGAAACAGTGCAGGAGAGGTGGGAAACATTAAAATGTGCAATATTGAAGGCAACAGACCTTTGTATCAAAACTGTTAGGAAAAACACAAGGAAAAGGAAGCCAGTGTGGTTTGCAAAAGAAGTAGCAAATATTGTGAGAGCAAAAAAGATGGCTTTTAGGAAATATAAGCAGACACAAAATAATGAAGACAAAAAGATATATCTTGTTAGACAGAAGGAGACAAAGAAGGTAATCAGATGTTCAAAGGCACAAGCTGAGAAGAAAATGGCCCAGTCAGTGGGTAAAGGAGGCAAAACTTTTTTTAGGTATATAAGCGAAAGGAGAAAAACAAAAGGCGGAATTATAAAACTAAAGACGGACACTGGGAGTCTTGTTGAAGGAGACAATTTAATAGCAGATCATCTTAATGATTATTTTTGCTCAGTATTTACTACTGAAAGAGAGGGGAAGGGGCCACAGTTAAGTTGCAGGGATATTCAGGAAAATGAAACAAGTACATTTACAGAGGAGAAGGTCCTAACAGAACTCTCAAAGCTGAAAGTGGACAAATCTATGGGGCCAGATGGGATACATCCAAGGATACTAAAAGAACTTAAAGAGGTGCTGGCAGCACCATTGACAGAATTATTCAACCAGTCATTAGCTACAGGAGTAATTCCAGAGGACTGGAAAAGAGCAAACATAGTCCCACTGCACAAAAGTGGAAGCAAGGAAGAGGCAAACAACTACAGACCAGTGAGTCTTACATCAGTAGTAGGGAAATTGATGGAAACACTCTTAAAAGAAAGAGTTGTAGATTATCTCAAATCCGGCAATTTACTGGATCCCAAACAGCATGGATTCACTGGGGGGAGATCATGTCAAACAAATCTTATTTACTTTTTTGATTGTGTGACTAAAGTGATGGATAAAGGTGGAGCCATGGATATAGCTTATCTAGACTTTAGTAAGGCTTTTGACACAGTTCCACATCGCAGACTGCTAAATAAACTTGAAAGTTTGGGATTGGATATTAGGATTATTGAATGGATAAGATCTTGGTTGAAGGATAGAAAACAGAGAGTTGTGGTAAATGGAGTGCATTCACAGGAGGGAAATGTTACCAGTGGAGTACCCCAGGGATCTGTACTTGGACCAGTGCTTTTTAATATCTTTATTGGTGACATTGCAAATGGCATTAAAGGGAAAGTATGCCTTTTTGCAGATGACACAAAGGTATGCAACAGGGTAGACACACCAGGTGGGGTAAAACAAATGATTGAGGATCTAGGTAGACTAGAGGAATGGTCAAGAGTCTGGCAATTACAGTTTAATGCCAAAAAATGCAAAATCATGCACTTTGGTCTCAAAAATCCTAAAGCTAAATACAGTATTAATGGCACTATACTGGAAACTACTGAGGAGGAAAGGGATCTAGGAGTCACTATTTCAGATGACTTAAAGGCAGGTGAGCAATGTAACAAGGCAATGAGGAAGGCTAGTCAGATGCTTGGCTGCATTGGGAGAGGAATCAGCAGCAGAAAGAAAGAAGTAATAATGCCACTGTATAGGTCATTGGTACGGCCTCATCTAGAATACTGTATTCAGTTCTGGAGGCCATATCTTCAAAAGGATATTAATACATTAGAAACTGTACAAAGGAGGGCAACTAAAATGGTGCATGGCCTACATCACAAAACATACCCAGAAAGACTAAGAAATCTCAATATGTATAGTTTGGAGCAGAGAAGGGAAAGGGGGGACATGATTGAAACTTTCAAATATATCAAGGGTCTTAACAAAGTCCAGGAGGGAAACATTCTCCAAATGAAGAGAAGCAATAGGACACGAGGACATGCCCTGGACTGGAGGGGGGGAGGTTCAGGGGAAATTTGCGGAAAAATTATTTCACAGAAAGGGTAGTGGACAAGTGGAATAGCCTCCCATCAGAGGTGGTAGAGGCTAAGACAGTAGAGCAATTTAAACATTCATGGGATAGACATAAGGATATCCTTACAAAGAAATAAGGATCAAATAAGGTTAGAGATAAAAATAATATAAAAAAAAAAGGGGCAGACTAGATGGGCCAAGTGGTTCTTATCTGCCGACAAATTCTATGTTTCTATGAAATAAAGCTGGGAAGCTGCTGGCCACTATGTTGAAAGCAAGGAAAAAGCGCTCCCTTATTACGGCCCTAAGAGATGTAGCCCGGAATAAAACTTACACCAAGACAGCTGAAATACTGTCACACTTTAGCAACTTTTATACTGAACTATATAATCCTATCCCCCCAGGAGGAATTACAAAGGGATTTCCTGTCTATGGCTAATTTACCTTAGCTTAGTTTAGAACAACAAGAAATATTAGACGGGGACATCCGGGAAGACAAAATTAGAGCAGTCATATCTTCTTTGCAACCGAATAAATCACCGGGACCTGATGGGTTCATTGGGACATATTACAAAATACTGCAGCAAGAACTGATACCGACACTAAAGGAACTCTATAATAAAATTTATCGAGAACACCCTGATAATCCATCGTTTTCCCAGGCTTTCACTACTTTGATCCCTAAACCTGACAAAGATCCGCTGTTAGCGGATTCATATAGACCCATTTCCCTCTTAAACTCCGATTTTAAAATCTTCACAAAAATTTTCGCGAATAGATTACAGATGATCCTTCCAGAATTATTGACAGACCATCAATTTGGTTTTGTACGGGGCCGCCAGTCGGTTAAAGCCATTCGCACCGCCATAGCGGCAACAGTGGCGTCAGGAAACACCCCTGAGGCAGAACACATGCTCTTAAGCATTGACACACATAAGGCCTTTGACACAGTGTCTTGGCCCCACTTGTTTAGTGTATTGGATTGCAGAGGATTTAGTGATAGTTTTGTAGGCATTATTAAATACCTGTATACTAACCCGACAACCTCTTTGTTGGTTAATGGTAAGCGGGGTCCTCGGATTACCATGCACAGGGGAACAAGACAGGGATGCCCCCTGTCGCTCCTTCTCTTTAATCTTTCTGTAGACCCTCTCTTTAGAATACTGCAGGACTCACCGACATATGCGGGTATCCCTATTGGCGACACAGAGATAAAACTATCAGCATTTGCTGATGACGTACTTGTGTATATTGGGAACCCCAAAGACTCGCTACAAGACATTTTGGACCTATTGGACAAATTTGGGAAAGTTTCGGGTTTCAGATTAATCTTTCGAAATCTATAGGGCTCTTTCCGAAATACCCCGCAGATATATACAGGTTCAACGTGAAAGAGACAATAGCCTCAATCACGAAGGAATTGGAAGGATGGCAACACCTGGTGCTCTCATATTTAGGGAGGGCTAATTTAATAAAGATGTGCACATTTCCCCGACTATTATACATTCTACAATCTCTCCCTGTGCTGCTCAGTAGAGCAGATCTAACACAAATAACCAAATTGTTTAGGCAATTTATATGGAAAGGGAAAAGGCCGCGCATTGCAATGTACAAACTGCAACAACCAAAATCCAATGGCGGAATTCATTTTCCAAATGTGTGACTTTATAACCAAGAATCTTTATTAAGGTTTCTGAGAGACTGGTTAAATGATACAGATAACTATGCAAATACTAGAGATGAGCGGATTCGGTTTTACTCGGTTTTACTCGGTTCTCAAAACCGAATCTTATTGGCTATCCAAAACACGTGACATCCGTGAGCCAATTAGATGCCGTTTTGAGAACCGAGTAAAACCGAGTAAAACCGAACCCGCTCATCTCTAGCAAATACCCGACTAGAGGTGCAATTCATAAAAACCAAGAGTTTGGTCAATTTCCTCCATTGTATAGAGGCGGAGTGCGATCAGGATCTGAAGGATAATCCCCTTCTGTGGTCGGTTTATCGTCTCCTGCACTCACTTAGACGTTCCGGGAATTTAGGGAACCACAGCTCCTTATACTTGAGATTTTTAGGCAATCCAGACTTCCAGCATGGGGAGGCGGGTTTCCCATACACGATGTTTCATAATGAAGGCCTGAGGGATATAGGACACATGGTTGACAAAGACACCGGAAGACCACTCACATATGCTCAGGCAAAGGAAATGTATCCATTTCTACACAATTATCCATTAGCATTTCTACAGTTGCAGCATTATACCAGCTAGGTAATTAGAACTTTATCAGAGGCAGATTTGAATAGTGACCTAGATACCCTTTTACGGACCCCACCGGCCACGAAAAAAGCTCTCTCTATACATTACAAAAAAACTAACCACTCAAATAGATCACTCTCAATCAACCTCAGGAATACAAAAATGGCTATCAGACTTTCCTGGGTTGACTTGTGAGGCATTATTGAAAAGTTTGCTGCAATATTGCAAACTACTGCCCTCAGCACAATATCAAGAGATGTTTTATAATATAGTGCACAGAGCTTACTATTGCCCATATCGGCAATACAAGGCGGGGATGACAGATACGGACAGTTGTCTGAAATGTCGTGCCCCAAGGGCTGACCTATATCATTGCTTTTGGTCATGCCCCATGCTCCGCCGCTTTTGGCTACATGTACGACAATTTGCTATGGAGTGCTTGATAAACTTCATCCCCTTCATGGCAGAATGGGCAATTTTTGGGATAATCCCGGCTGGGCAGAGAATCACAAGGGGGTGTAAACGGTCGTAGATGGCAATCAGTGCAGCTGCACGCAAGGCCATCTTGCAATCGTGGATAACTAAGGATTCTCACACTTTATCCTTATTCAAAGGGAAACTGTATCACCTATTTAAAATGCATTGGATAGAAACGATCTTACAAAAAGATAAGCTGATGGGACAATTCTTCAAGACCTGGGAAAGTTACATCTCCAACCTTCCAATAGCCTTCCGAATTAGAATCCAGAATTCGCAAAAAAATACTGAGTGGTTTGAGACGCGAATGGCGATTGGAGATCTGCCCATAGTACTGGCGGACTGAGCGATGGGTGGGGGTGCCGTGGGGCCCCGGCCTTCCCATATCTCTGCATTAGATGGACTAGCAGGTCATTTGTTAAATAATCTGTTTTGCACTTTCTCTGGAATTATGTTATTGGGAATGCACATTGTATGTGGTGTTGTTACCTATGATCTTAAGTTTCAATATTCTATTGTCATGTGTCGCTTTCGCTATGTACTTGTTCCTTGAGAATGCAACCATCTTTGTAACAAGAAGCAATGCCTTAATAAAAAATGTTATACCTTAAAAAAAAACAATCAAGTTCTTGTCCTATGGGTAAAGTCACTGTAATGGTACCTTTTGTTGAAATGTCAGTTGCTGCAGGATACACAGACAGTGCTGACACAGGGGTTGCGCACCTTCATGCTTTGTCATCTTGTGTGTGCTGCTTCACGTATGGCTGGTCAGAAGCCTGTAGCCTATTGCTGCTCTGAAAACCTGTTCTAAATCTATCGAACAGGGTCTATATATAACACACACTTGTATTTGCTTAAAGAATGCAGCAGGATTTTTCCTCATATCTAGTAACTAATTTACAATTCTTAACATATCAGACTGAAACCACAGTGTGTAATGTTCCTGCTCAATATGTCTGGGGTTGTAATGTCTGATTCATTTTCCCCTGCATCAAAACTGCACTACAAAACTTCTAGTATTTCAGATAATAACAAAGTACAGTAGTAATGAGTACTACACTACTGCCTCCAACTACCTAACAGCTGAGAACTCTTTCCTAAACCAAAACTAAAATACACATTGCTTATATGTAAAATGACTTATGGGAATATATAAATCTACATAAGTATGCGTGATCACCCATTAATATGATTTGCAGTAGCATGTTCTATTTAGTTAAACTTACTGTTTTCTAATTTTCTTTAAAATCTTATAAGACATTCAGGAATAAAGTGACAGTTATTTCCCTAATGCAACTTTTATTTATTGTCATATTATCCATATTTTGCATTCAAAAACATTTTACATCCGTATGTACAGTATGTAAATATTACAGTATGCTCTTTCATGTAGAAGCATTATCTACACATACTGATCCTTTATTTTTTCTGAGCCACATTAAAACCTTTTAGCCTATAACTGAGGGAGCAGCAAAACTGCAGTTCCCATTACATGAACACATTGCTGTTTCCCTGTATATATACAGTGATGTGCATGTAATATAAAAATTATAACAAAGGATTAGACACTTCTCTCTGATAAATCAATACATGTGCAAAGTCTGTTTTCTTCTAGGGGCATTATGTTGCCAAGACTTATTGCATTATTATTTCTCATATATACAGGTGATGTACTGTATTAAACCTCAATTTGCTACTGTATCTATTTCAAACCTATCCTCTTTTCTCTGCTTTAATTCATCATATACTTCTTGTGAGATAGTTTGCCAAATTTTTACAGTGTCAGAAAAACCTTTTTTATTAATCCAGTGTTTGTTATTTGCTTCAAATCTCCTCCATTGGTCAGGATTCAATGTCCCTTCCTCTGGGAAGTTTGCCCTTTTAAAAATTGCACTTGCCCCTTGAAGTGCTCTTTCCCCTCCCTTAGACCGGACAACCTCCAAGGGACTCTTTCTCCTAGATTTACTATTATGCGAACCCATTGCGTGATTGATCAGTTCACCTTGCGAAATCCTTCTGGGCCGCACCCGTTACTTGTACTGCGCAGTAGCCTCAAAAGTCAGTCTATACTTCTGCGGGAGATCCTTCTGGGAAAGTTAACTAAACTAACAAGAAAAGGGTAAAAAATGAAGCAAACTATTTGGATCTTAACTTCTGACACAAAAATACAAGACTTTGATATTACTGACTTAACTTTACCTAGTCCACAGAGATTTCTCCAACCACTGTCTAAGAATGTTAAACTCTTTGAACAGATAGGAATAAATTCAGGTGGTAAATGATTGACAGGCAAAAACCACAGAAAATAGGGATAAGCTCCGCCAATAAAATGTTTTAATATATCAGTTATACACTTTGAAACTTTGATTTTAACTCAAAAGATAACCTTAGGTGCCTATGATATGAATATACTGGATTCAAAAATGATTATTTATTTAGATGTTTTGCATTTATTTGTTTTGCATTTTTACTTTATTCTATGCCACATGACCATGAGTCTTTTATGATCAGAAAAATTCCCTTTACCAATTATAATTCTTGGACTAATATCCAATAGTGACAAAGAATCAGAACAGACTACTTTAAAATCCTCTCTTATGTGATTAGCAGGTAATTTACTTAGACAATATGGATATCTATCACCAATAAATTTTTCTATCACTACTTTATAAAGATGACACCCCACAACTGTTGCAAAACCTGTCTTAAGGTTCCCTACAAAACTGAAATCACTTTTCTGCAATATACCTTTAAATTCACAATATTCAGACTCAATAGCAGGATTATACCACAATAATATTGAGCATTTGCAATTCTGACATGTCATTTAAAAATAAAACCAAATTTTTCCTTGCAAATGTGAAACTGAAACTTATGTATGTACTTTATCAGAGAATACAGAAAAACAACAAAATGTACACCTTTAAACAGGCAAGTGGGCTCAAAAATAATCATGTTTCACTACCTGTACATAGATGAACAGAATGGTAGACAATATACAAAGACTGAGAGAGTAATCAAGGTGAAGAATCAACCTTTAAATTACTCACCCGGGGTTTGTCAGTGATTGTATACGAACACCAGCTGCGTTGTCATCTGCTGACAGGAGCATTTAGTGATCCCGGACACTGGCCCCCATGTAATGTTGGAGATATCCTCCTGTACCACCGGCCTTCAGTTGTCTGTCTAATACCGTTACCAATCGATTGGGAGACTCACACAGTAAACATCACACAAAGTTATGTTCAACAAGATGAGACTTTATTGGTTTGTTTGTCCAGGGTTAATATAGGCAAAAGAAAATGATTACACAAGCACTTTGTATGTATCACAAACAGAACAAAGAATCATTTCTGCAAAGACAAGGGACCTTGGTAGATGCTCTTTCCCCTCCTTTACTTGTAGGAGGCTACCTCACAATATGTTTCCAGAAAGTCCATTTGACCTTGCTTCTCACAGAAACTTCTTTCTAACTTTTGAAATGTCAGCATTACTTATAACTCATTATGAAGCCTGAAGCATTTACTAAAATGGCTGCTGTTATACAAGATGGCTTATAGTTGCATTAACATAATACTGTCTCTCTCAGAGGGCACCGGAGCCAGCACCAAGGTGGGGAGGAGAGTGTCGGACTGCATTGAGGACTATATATATATATATATATATTGAGTATAAAGGGAGAATACTGCACCACTTGTGATACTAACAACAGACAAATAAATGCGTAATGACACTCCCAAAAACATAGGGCGTCTGCTGATCCCCAAACAAACAGGGATGGTAATTCCCTGAAATGTAAAGTTAGCAGCAAAGAGGGATGGGGGATATAGTGACCAACGGTGTCTGAAATAAATTAATCTGACAGTATATAGATAATTATAACAAAAATTTAAAATCTATTCACAAAAGAAATCTAAAAATAAATGATGTACATATCTCTTTAAAAGAATGGGACAAAAAACATACACAATCATATACATAGATAGGTAAAGTGCAAAATACAATATTTGTAAGAGGATTTTGCTTATCTGAGTATGGGGTCACTGTCAGGTTGCTCAATGCATTTCATCACACAGACTTCATCAATTGAAGCTCTGCTTTGTAAATCTAGCCCCTAGTGTATTTCTTTTTGTGACCTTTTTTGCCAGACAACTAGAAGTTACTTTAGAAAATGCCTACACCTATTCCTGTGCTTCTCAAGTTGTCAAGTTAGTAGTACATGGTATCTCTCCATTGTATGAATGCTGATAGCAAACTGGACTTGTCTGTTTCAAGCAAGTCAGATCACAACCTAACTCCAGTTCCAGTTCTCACCGGTTCCAGTCCAGTTCAAGCAAGTCGGATCACAGCCTGATTCCAGTTTAAGTTTTCACCGGTTCCAGTCCAGTTTAAGCAAGTCAGATCACAACCAGACTGCAGTTCCAGTTCTCACTGGTTCCAGCCGATTCAAGCAAGTTAGATCACAACCTGACTTCAGTTCTCGCTGGTTCCAGTCTGGTTCAAGCAAGTCACATCACAACCTGGCTCCAGTCTCAGTTCTCACCGGTTCCAGCCAGTTCCAACTGGTTCTAGCCATTTCCAACTGGTACGAACCGGTTCTGTCCGGTTCCAACTGGTTCTAACCATTTCCAGCCAGTTCCAGCCAGTTCCATCTGGTTCCAGATGGTTCAAGCAAGTGAAATCACAACCATGCAGACTAAGGTCGTGGAGGGTGGTTGTATTTTTTACTGTGTTTTGGATCTTTCTGTGGAGGGGGTTGTGTTTTTTTTTTGTAGGGGGTGGTGTTATTGGTGTGTTTTGTGTTTTTTTGTTTTTTGGGGGCTTTTTTATGCAGGAGGGAAGTGGGTTATATTTTTGTATGTTTTGGGGCTTTAGTAATCCATTTTTTGAGGAGGGGGGGTGGGTTGTATTTTTTTGTTTTGTTTTTGTTTTTTTGGGTCTTGTTGCAGTGTGGCAGGTTGTATTTTCATACAGGCACTCTCTGTATGTCTGACCATGGGCGGTGATCTTCCATTAGGAGTGCGGGAGTACAGTGTCTAGATGTCCTTGTCTATCTCCTATGGGTGAGGGGACCTTGGACTGCACACCCTAATTATAAATATAATGAGAGGTGCTATCATGATGAGACTTATATTTCCACAAAGAAAGACAACATATAATGCCAATGCTGATCAGAATAATTATAATAATAACTAGCTGAATTACTCGCCATTGCTCGGGATTAAAACTTCAAGTTATAAGGTTATCAATGAGTTGGATATAAGTTGCAACTGTCAACATATTAAAAATAAGTAGCAGCTCTTCCAGCACACCCATGAGGTGGCCGACCAGTGTCTTTGTTTTTGGGGTGTCGCCAGTAGCCCTAATCCCCAGATTTCTTTTCTGTTCAGTTTTTTTTTGTCTTTTTATTTATTTTTTATTTTGCAGATTGTTTTTATTTTGCAGATTAATTGTTTAGTGTTTTCTTGTGTTTTTATTTGCAGATGTGTATTTTTAGTTTTCTTAACTTTTATGTATATTTTTGTTTTCTTTTTGCATATATGTATTCTTGTGTTTTTATTTTTGTGTATTTTTTGTTTTGTTTATGCAGTTGTGTATTTTGTACATTTATGTGCATGTTTTTTGTTTTGTTTTTCAAGTTTAACTTTGTGTTTATTTCTTTATTTTTGTGTATTTTTTTGTTTTCTATTTGCAGATGTGTATTTTTTAAATTTTTCTTAATTTTTCTTTTTCTTTCGATTTGTCTATTCTTTTATTGTTTTTTACTATTGCATAATACAAAACATTCTTCGCCAAATACTAACCTCAGATTTGCCCGCTGCTTGGGTTGGGCTGGGGCCTGCCGCTCGGGCTGGGCTGGGGCCCACCACTTGGGCCTGGCTGGGGCCCGCTGGTTGGTCTGGGCTGGGGTCCACCAGCTGGGCTGGGACCCACCGATTGGGCCTGGCTTGGGCCCACCAGCTAGGTCGGGCTGGGGCGCGCAGGCTTGGCTTGACTGGGGCCCAATGGTTTGGCCCGGCTGTGGGCCGATGGCGTTGCCCGGCTGGGGGCCGGCAACTGGTCCTGACTGGGGCTTATTAGCTTAGGGCTCTCAAACAGCCAAGCCGGTTGATGGCCCACCAGCATGGGTGTGTGAGTGCGTGCCAGCTTGGCCAGGTGCTTCGCTGCTGGCTCATCTTTGATATATCTATATTGGGGCCAGTGGGATATTTCTGAGATCACTGCCTTTGGCATCCTTTCACTAGGAGCACTGAACAGATATGGCAGTAAACTGCCTGGGGGGTGATATTTATAACCTCTGGTCCACGTGATAGATGACCATATATGACCATTGGTATGGGTCGTTGGGTAGACACAACTTAGGTCGACAGTCATTAGGTTGACCATGGAAGGTCGACATGCATTAGGTCGACAGGGACAATAGGTTGACATGGTAATTAGGTCGACAGGTCAAAAGGTCAACATGTTTTTTTTACTTTTTTGGCGTCATTTTCTTCGTAAAGTGGCGGGGAACCCCAATTATTGCACCGTGCCACCTCGCAAGGTGCCTCGCTCTGCTACTGCTTTGCTCAGCACAGGTTACTGTTCCAATCGTAGTCCACGTGGATCGTTAAGTATGAAAAAATCCAAAAAATGAAAAAAAGTGAAAACCTCATGTTGACCTTTTGACCTGTCGACCTAGTACATGTCGACCTATTGACCATGTCGGCCTAATGCATGTTGACCTTTGGTGGTTGACCTAATGACTGTCGACCTAAGCTGTGTCGACCTAACAACCATTTTCCATGACCATATATGGGCATGAGATGAATGCCTAATCCCGGGGCATGTCTGGGCATGTTGGGAGCTCTGATGGGCATGTCTGAAGATCTAAGGGGTATGTTGGGAGCACTGATGGGCATGTCTGAAAGTCTGATGGGCATGTAACTGACATGTTGGGAGCTCTGATGGGCATGTCTGGGCATGTTGGGAGCTCTGATTGGCATGTGTGAAGGTCTGAAGGGCATGTTGGGAGCACTGATGGGCATGTCTAAAGGTCTGTGGGGCATGTTGGGAGTACTGATGGGCATGTCTAAAGGTCTGAGGGGCATGTTGGGAGCACTGATGGGCATGTCTAAAGGTCTGAGGGGCATGTTGGGAGCATAGATGACCATATATGGGCATGGATAGACTGAACTCAGAGACTCCCAACATCCTGCTAAAGGATTTTTAGTTGTATACTTGGGAAAACAAAAGGAGGAGAAAAAAAAGTACTCTCAGGTTACTGAGGGCCATTGTTACCTTTATTATTTTAAAAAAAATCCTTTTTGTACTTTAATGTTAAAAAACAACAAACAACAAAATAGACACGTGTACTAAAACATAGATATAAAAATTTCGAAGAAAATGATCCATACTTGTCTACTCTCCCGGAATGGCCGGGAGGCTCCCGAAAATCGGGTGACTCTCCCGGCCCCACGGAAGAGCAGGCAAGTCTCCCGGTTTTTCAAGTTCCTCCCTGCCCGGCCACCCACTTTGAGAGTAAAGTGGGCGGTCCGGACAGTAGATGACGCGATTCTTGTTGAATCGCGTCATCATAGTCACGCCCCCTGCTGTAAAATGCCGGTTATCGTGGCATTACAGAGCGGGGGGCTTGGTTTAAACGTGTGATGCTGTAACCCCACCCTCGTTCCGCCTCCTCCCCTCCTCCTCCCCACCCCGTTCCGCCTCCTCCTCGCTCCGTTCCGCCTCCTCCCCGCCCCCTCCTCTCGACATTGCCCAGCCCAGCCCTTCCACTGAGCCGTCCTGGCAGCTCTCTCCCGGAGAGAGCTGCCAGAAAGTAGGTAAGTATGAAATGATCCCATGTGAACTGACAATATGGTGAAATATCAGATATATAACTATAATTTAGTAAGAGAGATTCTCTATGCATATAATCCTGTAGTCACAGTAGCCTAACAAATAAATAATGGATACAGAAATTCCTACATGGATGTATATTAAAGGCCAGAAAGAGGAAGGTCAGGAGCAGTAATTATTATTGGTAGAAAGTAGAGATGAGCGGGTTCAGTTCCCTGAGAACTGAACCCCCCTTCCCGAACCTCACGTCCCGAGCTCATTTCCGAGTCCAGCTCAGGACTTCTCGCCAGACTTGGAAACCAGAACGAGGCAAAAAGTCATCATCCCGCTGTCGGATTCTCGCGGGATTTGGATTCCATATTAAACAGCTGCGCATCGCCGCCATTTTCACTCCAGACTTGGAGAGTGAGGGAGACAGACCTCTGACTCTCTCTGTGGATGGTGGCGAAAGGTGGCGTTAGTGTGTGCTCTGTAGGGATGCTGCTGCAGTCACTGTGGTGTACCTGTGCTGTGTTAGGGGTGCTGTCCTGGCTGTCACTGTATTGCACAGGGTGCAGGGGTACTGTCCTATATGCTAGAAAATATTGGGATGCTGCTGGCCCTGTATGTTGTAAAAATTCAGGGGTGTAGTTAAAAATTAAAAGCACACTGCTGTATGCTGTAAGATATAGGGGTGTTGTTGCTCAAATAACATTACACTGACCCTGTATGCTATAAAAATTCAGGGGTGTAGTTGTTAAAAGTTAAAAGCACACTGCTGTATGCTGTAAAATATAGCGGTGTTGCTGTTCAAATAACATTACACTGGCCTTGTATGTTGTAAATTTTCAGAGGTGCAGTTGTTAAAAATTTTAAGCACACTGCTCCTGTATGCTGTAAAATATTGGGGTGCTGCTGGCCCTGAATGTTGTAAAAATTCAGAGGTGCAGTTAAAAATTAAAAGCACACTGCTGTATGCTGTAAAATATTGGGGTGTTGCTGTTCAAATAACATTACAGTGGCCCTGTATGCTATAAAAGATCAGAGGTGCAGTTGTTAAAATTTAAAAGCACACTGCTCCTGTATGCTTCAAAATATAGGGGTGCTGCTGGCCCTGTATGTTGTAAAAATTCAGGGGTGTGTAAAAATTCAGTGGTGCAGTTGTTAAAAATTAAAAGCACACTGCTGTATGCTGTAAAATATAGGGATTTTGCTGTTCAAATAACATTACACTGGCCCTGTATATTGTGAAAATTCAGTGGTGCGGTTATTAAAAATTAAAAGCACACTGCTGTATGCTGTAAAATATAGAGGTATTGCTGTTCAAATAACATTACACTGGCCCTGCAAGCTATAAAAATTCAGGGGTGCAGTGAAAGTCAATGTACACTGGCCCTGTCTTGTATGCTGTAATAATTCTAGGGTGCAGTGAAAATCAATGTACACTGGCCCTGTCTTGTATGCTGTAATTATCCTAGGGTGCAGTGAAAATCAATGTACACTGGCCTTGTCTTGTACGCTGTAAAATTACAGGGATGTTGTGAAAATACAGGGGTGCTGGCACTGTCTGCGGTTGCAATGTCTAGGCCTGACCTTCACAACACCTTATGGAAAGAGGAGGCTCCTACTATTATTTGTATGCCCCCTGCAAGTGCTGGTAGGAGCACCAGCAGTTCAGTTGCTGATATTGAGATTGAGGATGTCACTGTAGAAGTACACCAGGATGAGGAGGATATGGGTGTAGCTGGTGCTGCGGAGGAAGTAGACGATGAGGATTCTGATGGTGATGTGGTTTGTTTGAATAAGGCACCAGACAGTTGTTGGCCATGGGATGAAAAAGCCCATTGTCATGCCTAGGAAAAATACCAAAAAGGCCACCTCTTCGGTGTGGAATTATTTCTCCACAAATCTGGACAACAGGTGTCAGGCCATCTGTTGCCTTTGTCAATCCATAATAAGTAGAGGTAAGGACGTTAGCAACCTTGGAACATCCTCTCTTATACGTCACCTGCAGCGCATTCATCATAAGTCATTGTCAAGTTCAGAAACTTTGGGTAATAGCGTAAGCAGTCCACTGACACCTAAATGATGTGGATTTGTTTATTTGAATATTATTTCTCTGTAAGGATGAGGATGTAAACACTGAAGCGGGGGGTCTGAGGATGAGGACGACATCTTGCCACTGTAGAGCCAGTTTGTGCAAGGAGAGATTAATTGCTTCTTTTTTGGTGAGGTCCCAAACAAACCAATCATTTCAGCCACAGTCATGTGGCAGACTCTGCCGCTGACATAATTGGTTTGTTAAAGTATGCATGTCTTGTTTATACAACATAAGGGTGGATGGGAGGGCCCGAAGACAATTCCATCTTGCACCTCTTTTTCTTCTTTGCATTATGTGCTCTATGGGGCCTAGTTTTTAAAAAGTGCCATCCTGTCTGACACTGCAGTGCCACTCCTAGATGGGCCAGGTGTTTGTGCCGCCCACTTGTGTCACTTAGCTTAGTCATCCAGCGACCTTGTGCAACCTCTTGACCTAAAAACAATATTGTGAGGTGTGAGATGTTCAGAATAGACTGGAAATGAGTGGAAATGAATGTTATTGAGGTTAATAATACAGTAGGATCAAAATTATCCCCAAATTCTGTGATTTTAGCTGTTTTTATGTTGTTGTTTTTTTAAATCATCCAAAACAAAAACCCGAAAGGGTGGTTTTGGCAAAACCAATCCAGATCCAAAACACGAGCGGGGATCCATATCCAAAACCAAAACACCAAACCTGAAAAGCGCCCACCGCACATCTCTACTATTAACATTGGGCCTAATTCAGAGTTGATTGCAGCAACAAATTTGTTAGAAGTTGGGCAAAACCATGTGCACTCCAGGGGGGGCAGATATAACATGTGCAGAGAGAGTGAGATTTGGGTGTGGTGTGTTCAAACTAGTGATGTGCACCGGACATTTTTCGGGTTTTGTGTTTTGGTTTTGAATTCGGTTCCGCAGCCGTGTTTTGGATTCGGACGCGTTTTGGCAAAACCTCCCTGAAAATTTTTTGTCGGATTCGGGTGTGTTTTGGATTCGGGTGTTTTTTACAAAAAAACCTTAAAAAACAGCTTAAATCATAGAATTTGGGGGTCATTTTGATCCCATAGTATTATTAACCTCAATAACCATAATTTCCACTCATTTCCAGTCTATTCTGAACACCTCACACCTCACAATATTATTTTTAGTCCTAAAATTTGCATCGAGGTCGTTGGATGACTAAGCTAAGCGACCCAAGTGGCCGACACAAACACCTGGTCCATCTAGGAGTGGCACTGCAGTGTCAGACAGGATGGTCGATTTAAAAAATAGTCCCCAAACAGCACATGATGCAAAGAAAAAAAGAGGTGCACTGTGGTCGCTGGATGGCTTAGCTAAGTGACACAAGTGGCCGACACAAACACCTGGCCCATCTAGGAGTGGCACTGCAGTGTCAGGCAGGATGGCACTTCAAAAAAATAGTCCCCAAAGAAAAAAGAGGTGCAAGATGGAATTGTCCTTGGGCCCTCCCACCCTTATGTTGTATAAACAGGACATGCACACTTTAACAAACCCATCATTTCAGCGACAGGGTCTGCCACACAACTGTGACTGAAATGACTGGTTGGTTTGGGCCCCCACCAAAAAAGAAGCAATCAATCTCTCCTTGCACAAACTGGCTCTACAGATGCAAGATGTCCACCTCCTCCTCATCGTCCGATTCCTCACCCCTTTCACTGTGTACATCCCCCTCCTCACAGATTATTAATTCGTCCCCACTGGAATCCACCATCTCAGGTCCCTGTGTACTTTCTGGAGGCAATTGCTGGTGAATGTCTCCACGGAGGAATTGATTATAATTCATTTTGATGAACATCATCTTCTCCGCATTTTCTGGAAGTAACCTCGTACGCCGATTGCTGACAAGGTGAGCGGCTGCACTAAACACTCTTTCGGAGTACACACTGGAGGGGGGGGGGGCAACTTAGGTAAAATAAAGCCAGTTTCTGCAAAGGCCTCCAAATTGCCTCTTTTTCCTGCCAGTATACGTACGGACTGTCTGACGTGCCTACTTGGATGCGGTCACTCATATAATCCTCCACCATTCTTTCAATGGTGAGAGAAGCATATGCAGTGACAGTAGACGACATGTCAGTAATCGTTGGCAGGTCCTTCAGCCCGGACCAGATGTCAGCACTCGCTCCTGACTGCCCTGTATCACCGCCAGCGGGTGGGCTCGGAATTCTTAGCCTTTTCCTCGCACCCCCAGTTGCGGGAGAATGTGAAGGAGCAGCTGTTGACTGGTCACGTTCCGCTTGACTTGACAATTTTCTCACCAGCAGGTCTTTGAACCTCTGCAGACTTGTGTCTGCCAAAAAGAGAGATACAACGTAGGTTTTAAATCTAGAATCGAGCACGGTGGCCAAAATGTAGTGCTCTGATTTCAACAGATTGACCACCCGTGAATCCTGGTTAAGCGAATTAAGGGCTCCATCCACAAGTCCCACATGCCTAGCGGAATCGCTCTGTTTTAGCTACTCCTTCAATGGTGGTCATTCCGAGTTGATCGCTCGTTATTTTTTTTTCGCAACGGAGCGATTAGTCGCTAATGTGCATGCGCAATGTCTGCAGTGCGACTGCGCCAAGTAAATTTGCTAAGAAGTTTGGTATTTTACTCACGGCATTACAAGGTTTTTTCTTCGTTCTGGTGATCATACTGTGATTGACAGGAAGTGGGTGTTTCTGGGCGGAAACTGCCCGTTTTATGGGAGTGTGTGAAAAAACGCTGCCGTTTCAGGGAAAAACACGGGAGTGGCTGGAGAAACGGGGGAGTGCCTGGGCGAACGCTGGGTGTGTTTGTGACGTCAAACCAGGAACGAAACTGACTGAACTGATCGCAGTGGCAGAGTAAGTGTCGAGCTACTCAGAAACTGCAAAGAAATTTCTATTCGCAATTTTGAGAATCTTTCGTTCGCAATTTTGCTAAGCTAAGATTCACTCCCAGTAGGCGGCGGCTTAGCGTGTGCAATGCTGCTAAAAGCAGCTTGCGAGCGAACAACTCAGAATGAGGGCCAATGTCTCCAGCTTCTTCTGCAAAAGCCTGATGAGGGGAATGACCTGACTCAGGCTGGCAGTGTCTGAACTGACTTCACGTGTGGCAAGTTCAAAGGGTTGCAGAACCTTGCACAACGTTGAAATCATTCTCCACTGCGCTTGAGTCAGGTGCCTATATCGAAGGCAGATGTATAGGCTTGAATGGCCTTTTGCTGCTCCTCCATCCTCTGAAGCATATAGAGGGTTGAATTCCACCTCGTTACCACCTCTTGCTTCAGATGATGACAGGGCAGATTCAGGACTGTTTGCTGGTGCTCCAGTCTTCGGCACGCGGTGGCTGAATGCCGAAAGTGGCCCGCAATTCTTCAGGCCACCGACAGCATCTCTTGCACGCACCTGTCGTTTTTTAAATAATTCTGCACCACCAAATTCAATGTATGTGCAAAACATGGGACGTGCTGGAATTTGCCCAGATGTAATGCACGCACAATATTGCTGGCGTTGTCCGAAGTCACAAATCCCCAGGAGAGTCCATTTGGGGTAAGCCATTCTGCGATGATGTTCCTCAGTTTCTGTAAGAGGTTGTCAGCTGTGTGCCTCTTCTAGAAAGCGGTGATACAAAGCGTAGCCTGCCTAGGAACGAGTTGGCGTTTGCGAGAGGCTGCTACTGGTGCCGCCGCTGCTGTTCTTGCTGCAGGAGGCAATACATCTACCCAGTGGGCTGTCACAGTCATATAGTCCTGAGTCTGCCCTGCTCCACTTGTCCACATGCCCGTGGTTAAGTGGACATTGGGTACAACTGCATTTTTTAGGACACTGGTGACTCTTTTTCTGAGGTCTGTGTATATTTTCGGTATCGCCTGCCTAGAGAAATGGAACCTAGATGGTATTTGGTACCGGGGACACAGTACCTCAATCAAGTCTGTAGTTGCCTGTGAATTAACGGTGGATAACGGAAACACGTTTCTCACCGCCCAGGCTGCCAAGGCCTGAGTTATCCGCTTTGCAGCATGACTGCTGTATTTCATCTTCCTCGCAAAGGACTGTTGGACAGTCAATTGCTTACTGGAAGTAGTACAAGTGGTCTTCCGACTTCCCCTCTGGGATGACGATCGACTCCCAGCAGCAACAACAGCAGCGCCAGCAGCAGTAGGCGTTACACTCAAGGATGCATCGGAGGAATCCCAGGCAGGAGAGGACTCATCAGACTTGCCAGTGACATGGCCTGCAGGACTATTGGCTTTCCTGTGTAAGGAGGAAATTGACACTGAGGGAGTTGGTGGTGTGGTTTGCAGGACCTTGGTTACAAAGAGGAAGGGATTTAGTGGTCAGTGGACTGCTTCCGCTGTCATCCAAAGTTTTTGAACTTGTCACTGACTTATGATGAATGCGCTGCAGGTGACGTATAAGGGAGGATGTTCCGAGGTGGTTAACGTCCTTACCCCTACTTATTACAGCTTGACAAAGGCAACACACGGCTTGAAACCTGTTGTCCGCATTTGTGATAAAATAATTCCACACCGAAGAGGTGATTTTTTTTTGTAATTTGACCAGGCATGCAATGGCCATATTCGTCCCACGGACAACAGGTGTCTCCCGGGGTGCCTGACTTAAACAAACCACCTCACCATCAGAATCCTCCTTGTCAATTTCCTCCTCAGCGCCAGCAACACCCACATCCTCATCCTGGTGTACTTCAACAGTGACATCTTCAATTTGACTATCAGGAACTGGACTGCGGGTGCTCCTTCCAGCACTTGCAGGGGGCGTGCAAATGGTGGAAGGCGCCACCTCTTCCCGTCCAGTGTTGGGAAGGTCAGGCATCGCAGCCAACACAATTGGACTCTCCTTGGGGATTTGTGATTTAGAAGAACGCACAGCTCTTTGCTGTGCTTTTGCCAGCTTAAGTCTTTTAATTTTTCTAGCGAGAGGATGAGTGCTATCATCCTCATGTGAAGCTGAACCACTAGCCATGAACATAGGCCAGGGCCTCAGCCGTTCCTTGCCACTCTGTGTCGTAAATGGCATACTGACAAGTTTATGCTTCTCCTCAGACGCTTTTAATTTTGATTTTTGGGTCATTTTACTGAACTTTTGTTTTTTGGATTTTACATGCTCTCTACTATGACATTGGGCATAGGCCTTAGCAGACGACGTTGATGGCATTTCATCGTCTCGGCCATGACTAGTGGCAGCAGCTTCAGCACGAGGTGGAAGTGGATCTTGATCTTTCCCTATTTTACCCTCCACATTTTTTTCTCCATTTTTTAATGTGTGGAATTATATGCCAGTATCAATAGCAATGGCCTACTACTATATATACTGCGCACAACTGAAATGCACCACAGGTATGGATGGATAGTATACTTGACGACACAGAGGTAGGTAGAGCAGTGGCCTACTGTACCGTACTGCTATATATTATATACTGGTGGTCAGCAAACTGTGTAAAACTGAAATGCACCACAGGTATGGATGGATAGTATACTTGACGACACAGAGGTAGGTAGAGCAGTGGCCTACTGTACCTTACTGCTATATATTATATACTGGTGGTCAGCAAACTGTGCAAAACTGAAATGCACCACAGGTATGGATGGATAGTATACTTGACGACACAGAGGTAGGTAGAGCAGTGGCCTAGTGTACCATACTGCTATATATTATATACTGGTGGTCAGCAAACTGTGCAAAACTGAAATGCACCACAGGTATGGATGGATAGTATACTTGACGAAACAGAGGTAGGTAAAGCAGTGGCCTTCTGTACCGTACTCCTATATATTATATACTGGTGGTCAGCAAAATTATGCACTGTACTCCTACTATATACTACAATGCAGCACAGATATGGAGCGTTTTTCAGGCAGAGAACATATAATACTGGTGGTCACTGGTCAGCAAAACTCTGCACTGTACTCCTCCTATATAATACTGCTGGTCCCCAGTCCTCACAATAAAGCAGTGTGAGCACAGATATATGCAGCACACTGAGCACAGATATGGAGCGTTTTTCAGGCAGAGAACGTATAATACTGGTGGTCACTGGTCAGCAAAACTCTGCACTGTACTCCTCCTATAATACTGCTGGTCCCCAGAATAAAGATATTTGCAGCCCCCTGAAACAAAGTGAGAGGACGCCAGCCACGTCCTCTCACTATCATTTCCAATGCACGAGTAAAAAATGGCGGCGACGCGCGGCTCCTTATATAGAATCCAAATCTCGCGAGAATCCGACAGCGGGATGATGACGTTCGGGCGCGCTCGGGTTAACCGAGCCATACGGGAGAATCTGAGTCTGCCTCGGACCCGTGTAAAATGGGTGAAGTTCGGGGGGGTTCGGATTCCGAGGAACCGAACCCGCTTATCACTAGTTCAAACTGAAATCTAAATTGCAGTGTAAAAATAAAGCATCCAGTATTTACCCTGCACAGAAACAAAATAACCCACCCAAATCTAACTCTCTCTGCAAATGTTATATCTGCCCCCCCCCCTGCAGTGCACAACTGCTAACAAATTTGCTGCTGCGATCAACTCTGAATTACCCCCATTGTTTTATTAATGTTTCCAGTTGTAAAGCACAAAAGAATATGAAGCTGCTTTATAAATAAATCTTAATAAATTAGAAGTAAGAAGATGATTGATGCTCGGGTGACACGGACAGACAAACAAAAGGGGGGTGAGGTTCATTCTACCCTAGTGGAACTCAGATAACTTCCAGTTTTGGGTGGACTATCATATCAGAACCTGACCCCCCTTCCCAATGACTGCTTACTTGTGGTCCTGCCAGAAGCATTTAATGAATGAAATTGGCTGAATGCTAGAGAAATGCTAGTAAAAACAAGCAAGAGTTACACAGGGCAGTAGCAGCAAGGACAGGGCATAGGGGAATCCCACTGGAGAGGTTGAACACAGTGCCCCAAGTAAATAACCTTTGGTCACCAGATTTCATTATGATATCCCACCCAAAACCTAAACATTTTTATTGGTGGAATTATCTATACTGTCTTTTCTTTCATTTCTTTAAAGACAAAATGTCATCTCCCTATATGGGTGGGAGTGTGCTGGCTGGACTCCAGGCTTCTTCTATTCTGGAGCTATAACAGCATCCAACCCATAGCTATGAGTGCGAAAGCAAATCCCCCCCCCCCCCTACATTTTTTTGTTTCTGTTCAATCCCTTGTCTTTTTAGGCAGGATAATAAAAGTGCTGCAGTAAGCAGGGTCACGTAGGATATGCCAGTGAGAAACGTGAAAATGAGACTATAGGGTGCGATTATGGGCTCTAATGTGAGACGAATCCTTTTTAATCACATGATATGAACTAATGTCACCGTTTATTATAAAACAACAAAGTGTACGGCTACAGGAGGAGCAGAATGGATGACAACTGCATTTTTAAATGTTTTGTTTAAGAGCCTGCAGTGTGATCAATGTAAAATAAAACAGGACAAGTGTTAAAAGTTAATATAATTAAGTATTAAGCTGATTTTAGTACATTATTTCCTGTATTTTAAGCATGCTTTTATCATTTAAATGAGAACTAAATATTTTTTGATTTGTCATAGTACATTTCGTGACTAAGAACTGTTTTATATTCCCTGGATGTCAGTCCATATATTGTATGTGATTCCTGAAAAAGTAACTTTACAGATGGGAGCTGTCATGACAGTGAGACTGGCCCACTCAGTTCTGAGATTTGGAGCACACAATCTACTCTTTCTAAACAGATAAAAACTCTTGGATAAATTTGATATAAGAGATTTACCATCAACAAATTCCAAGCAGTTGTCCCATGACATGAGGGGAAAGAGGACCTCAAGATAAGGTGGATTAATTTAAACAAATTCAATATTAAGTTTACAAATACAACGGCATTAACTTAAATGAGTGGTTTTTACTTTGTTAATAAATATTATAATGCGTACAAATTTGAATTTTTAACCATTTAACTGGATACATGTTTTAAAAAAAAAACGCTCAGAAATTTTCTGTATTTTTTTAATGATTGAATTAGGACAAGAACATCTATTTAAAACTTATCCAACATAATTTGATTTAAATAGTTTTTTTTAAAACACAGTATACCATAAAAATAGCATTTTTGTTTTTTCAAATGCATAAACCTGAACTTTAAAACCTTTTAAAGTATTTAGGACTTACTGTATATAAATTGACAAACCCTAATCGGCAGCCCCACATCGATATTCTTAATCAAAACGAGATTGTCATAATCAAAATTATCATTAAATTAGATATAATATTAAAATTATAGATGTGTGGGTTCGGATTTACCCGATTTGCTCGGTTTTACCTGGATCTCAAAACGGCATCTTAGTGGCTCTTTTGATGTCATGTGTTTTGGATAGCCAATAAGAAAGATCCGAACTTGCGTTAATTCTGGCATTTAGAACTGAGTAAATCCAAACCTGCACATTTCTAATTAAAATCAATATCCATAAAATTGATATTTTTTTTATATATTGGAAAATCAATATGACCCACTAATCGGAAAAAAACACTGGGAGGCAGAAGCTCTGCTATGTTTATACGTTCCCGGCGGCTGTTACTCTCTGCAGCGGTCGGGTATACACTGAGGGCAGCACGTTGCTTGGATTACTTCCTCCTGTGGCTGCTCCTCTCTGCAGCCGCCCCAGTATACATAGGGGAATGGCAACTATGGGTGTCGATTAAAAGATCAATGGTATATATATAGTCAATAGGTCAGCAGTAGATAGGTAGACAGTCAAAAGGTCAACGGGTTAAAAATGTCAACATGTAAGTGGTTGTCACTTTTTTTTTATTTTAACCCTAATCGAAGCCCTAACGCTATATGTAGTGACTAAACTTAACACTCCCCCTGGTGCTTAACTCTTACCCTGGTGCTTAACCCTAACTGTCCCCTTTTGCAGACTAACCTTAACCCTCCGCCAAGTGCCTAACCCTAACCATCCCCTCCGTCAGCCTAACCCTAAAAAAAATGTGCCGACCTTTTATGTCAAAGATTTTAAACTGTCGACCTTTTGACACGGTTGACCAAAGTTCATGTCAACCATTTAACTGTCAACATTTTGAACCTGTCGACCTTTTGACCCTGTCAACCTATTGACTGTCTATTTAATGTCTATCTTCCATCCGGATATCTGGAACTACAGTGTAATGCCAAAAAATGCAAAATCATACACTTAGGTCTCAAAAACCCAAAGGCTAAATATAGTATTAACGGAACTATAATGGAAACTACTGAGGAGGAAAGGGTTCTAGGAGTCACTATTTCAGGTGACTTAAAGGCAGGTAAGCAATGTAACAAAGCAATGAGGAAGGCTAGTCAGATACTTGGTTGATAGGAAGAGGAATCAGTAGCAGAAAGAAAGAAGTAATAATACCCCAGGGATCTGTACTTGGACCAGTGCTTTTTAATATCTTTATTAGTGACATATCAAATGGCATTAAAGGGAAAGTATGCCTTTTTGCAGATGACACAAAGGTATGCAACAGGGTAGATACAGCAGAAGGTGTGGCAATTACAGTTTAATGTCAAAAAATGCTAAATCTTGCACTTAGGTCTCAAAAATACAAAGGCTAATTAGAGTATTAATGGCACTATACTGGAAACTACTGAGGAGGAAAGGGATCTAGGAGTCACTATTTCAGGTGACCTAAAAGCAGGTAAGCAATGTAACAAGGCAATGAGGAAGGCTAGTCAAATGCTTGGTTGCCTTCCTCACAAACCTTACCCGGAAATACTAAAATATCTTAATATATATAGTATATCAAGGGTTTTAACAAGGTATAGGAGGGAAATAAAGTGAAGTATGAGAACAGAAGGACATGCACTGAAACCGAAGGGAGGTAGATTCAGAGGAAATTTGAGGAAAAATTGCTTCACAGAAAGGGTAGTGGACAAGTGGAATAGCCTCTCATCAGAGATAGTAGAGACTAATACAGTAGAGCAATTTAAAATAAATATGCTTGGGATAGATTTAAGGGTATCCTTACAAAGAACTAAGGATTTCATAGTTTTAGGTATTTATAAGGTTAAAAAGGGACATATTAGATGGGTCAAGTGGTTCTTATCAGCCGTCAAAATCTATGTTTCTATGTTTACCTTGATTGCAGTGGTGTCATCATTGGATGATTCGAGAAGCTAGGTTCTGCTTTTCAGCCCAGAAATTGAGGAGATATTAAGAGCTCTTGTGAATGCGGCAGCAGTGCAGGAAGAGATTATCAGACTCCTGCATGAAGAGTTGTCATAAAGCAACATGTGTCCAGGAAACACCTGCCCCCAATGCTGCAGAAGCTAATGCCCGCAGTTGATGTTGAGATAAACCTGATGGCATTCAAGGATACTGCTAAGTGATCTAACCACCAGAGATTTGGGCAGAATGGCTGGCACCCTAATTGCCTAGGGAGGCACAGCATAAATTCACCTGGAGGAGGACTATGCAACTATCAATAGCTGAAGATAGAGATACTGTACTAGCACGTATTGATGTTGCAAACTCATGGATGTATATCATAGATGCTGACATTAGGATTGGGTGATATGACTTCCAGTGGGTGGACCATCCAGGATGGCCACATTTTAGCTCTGCTTCTCTCAGCCTGAAAAGAATCCTACATCACCCTCCTCTTCAACCCAGGTTACCAGGTGGCTGTATATCTCCTCGTGATCCCCTGGACCTAGGGAATCTGGTAAAACCTCTGGAGCTGGAACTAGTTGTTCGCTGTGAGGCTTGCAGTAACAAAGTTGCCAGACTGGGACGAGACCATATAGGTAAACACAGGTACAGGGAATGGGCAGGAAACAGGACACAAGAGTAACAGGAATCTGGTAACATAAATCACCAAGGAAATGCACTAGTAAGCACTAGGGCTTAGACATTGGAGTATGGTATAGGAACCTATACTTTGGCACCAGGGAGTGCCCAGGAACTTGTATAAGGTGGAGATTTGAATTTGGTGACAAATGAGATGTCATGTTTTCATGTTCCTGACTCTCTAAATTACAAACAGAGCAGCATGCATGTCCCTATGGAAGCTGCATCTGTCCACAATCACCAGCAGGAGATCCACAGCAGCTAGGGCAGAAGCCAGCCAGCAGGGAGGGAGAGAACAGCCTGCCAAGAGACTTCGGTGCAATGGGTCCTGCCGGGAACTTGCCCGTAACATAAACACTGCAGTTCAGGGACAACAGGGCCACCAGACTTAGTTACTGAACCATGGGCTCTGGAATGCCATGACAAATGGGCTCATGGGGCCAGACAAGGTGCAGAGGTACCATGACTAGCGACTATCCAAGTACAAGTGTGGACTCAGCTGGCTGACTTGACAAACGTCCTTAAGAAGTGTTTGCAGCCGGAGAAGCATACACTTGTTTAGATGATAGAGATCCTGGCAATAAACCATTGCATATGTGGATTGGAAAAGGGACTACATAGATGGGTACTGCAGTCCGACCCACATTAACTCGAAGACCTTTCCACTTAGTTGTAGCACATGTTTAACCAGCCATTGTATGTTCCTAGACCTATGCCTTTACAAAAGCCTGGACTATGAATGATTAGGACCCAGAACGGTGGAAAACCTACTGGGGAAAATGAGGTATTAAAAGTGAAGTCATGTCTATTTTGGATGTCCTTGTGGAAAACCAACTAGTTCTGACTCTGATAGATTCTGTAAACAAGTTAACCTTGTCTTCAGTTCAGTTGTGCCTAAATCTACAGCCACTATGTTGCCAAAGTAAAGGTGCTTTGAATTCAATATGAAAGAGCAACTTCCAGTCACCATCAAATGGCATACAGTCCCCATGATGGTGATAATTGCCCCCAAACTCCCATATCTGCTAATTCGGTGCACAATTTTTTGCCACTATTTAAAGAGGTCCTCCAAGAGCATGCCTGATTGGACAGGACGGCAATTGAAACCCAGTCCGAAAGTCCCATCTTGAAGGCCATGGGGAAGTGAACCCCAAACTGATGCCAGGAATAGTCATGAAAGTAAAGATGTTATGTCAGCCCTGTTCCATGCATGTGTCAGAAGTTCTGTCCTAAACCTGACTATAGGGCACTTCTTGTCCCCATTATAGTACTATATGTTCCATTTCAAAGTTTAGACATGGATTTAGTCAGCCCCTTGGAAATGTAAGATTGGGGTCATCAGGCTGTACTAGTAATCCTAGACTACACCACGCAGTGTCTGGAGGTAATTCCCTTACAGAACATTAAATGTAATACAATTGCTAAGGAACTTCTTCTTTTGCATACTCAACTGGGAATTCCAAAGGAGATTCTAATGGACCAGGGCACCTCCTTTACATCCCATGTAATGAAGGACCATGACTGGTTGTTAAAGGTAAAGACATTGCATACATCAGTTTACCATCCACAAACTGATGTTCTGGTGGAAAGTTCAACAAAACACTGAAGCACATGGTAAAAAAAAAAGTCTGTGGCCCAAGAGAAAAGAGACTGGGACATCTTCTTGCTTTAATATTTGATGTTTTACATATGGGAAGTACCTCAGGCTTCTTCAGACTTTTAGCGCCTTTCAGTTATTGTTTGGTAGACATAGACAACCAAAGGTATCCTGGATATAAGGAGGGTTTGGGAATGGCAGAGTCCTAAGGAACGTAACATGGGTTAATTTGTGTCTCAAGTATATGAGAGACTGAAGAAAAGTGAACCAATAGTACAGCATGTGCAGGATGTACAAATATGTCAAAAGAGAAATACTGATAGGACTGCTGAAGTTTGATCTTTCCAACCTGGGGACAAAGTACTGGTCTTGGTGCCTATTCTGGAGAATAAGTTGTTTGCTCACTCACAAGGCCAATGTGAAATAATTGAAGCATTTGGACCAGTCAACTACAGGGTCAGGCAGGTCGGTACGAGGGTAGAGGAACACACCTACCTTCCTGAAACTCTGGCAAGATGGGCCAAATTAGTCAGTACCATAGTTGGATAGGCTAAGATGCCAATAGAGTTACCTGTGTCACCAGATCGGAGACAACAAGCCATGGAAATGGTACAACAGAACCAAGATGTGTTTTCGGCCCTTCCTGGGTGTACCATCCCGTCTTTAAGGTTAAACCCTAATGTATCTTGAGGTGAGATGGATTGGCAGTAAAATGGGAAGTGCCGAAAATTCTAGAGAGACACGTGAAAAGGACAGCCCAATTGTATTGGTGTCCAAATCCGACAGGGGCATATGTTTCTGTAATGACCTCCACAAATTAAATGAGGTCTTCCAAATTAATAGCCATCCCTTGCCTCGGGTTTATTAGTTAGTCCATAATCTGGCCAGCAGTCATTGCTTTGCCACCCTTGACAATACTAAAGGCTACTAGCAGATCCCACTTACTCCCTCAGCTAGAGTCAAGATTGCCTTCTCTACCCTGGATGGACTATTTCAATACAAGGTCCTCCCGCTTGGTTTACACAGGGCTCTGGCTTTTTTCCAGTAGGGCATGGACAGGCTTTTCTGAGCCCATAGTGCCTACAGTTCAGCTTACTTAGTTGATATTGGCATCCATACCTAGTATTTGGAATCCCATCTCTCAAAGGTCAAGGTTGTACTAGCAACCTTTATGTGCCAATGGCTTAACCGTAACCTGGAAAGTTTGTGGTGTATATGCAGGCAGTAGAAAACTTGTGGTATATAGTGCGTCAAGCCAGATAAAACACTAGCTGGACAAAGTATATCTAGTGCAAAACTGACTGAACTAAGCCACTCAAATATAATTAGCTGTGAACTTTCTTGGGGCTAACTGGATATTATAAGCAATTTATGAGTCATTATGCCACTCGGGTGGCTCATTAAAGGAAATGTAAACACTTGCCCTAACCAGCTAGCATGGACCATGACAGCTGAAGCAGCCTGGTTTAATTTCCTATTGGCAGTATGCTCTTGTCTGGTGCTACAAGTGCCTGACTTCAACCTGAGCTTCATTCTACAAACAAAAACTTTTATTGTAGGTTTAGAACCGTACGGTCCCAACTGTAAGAAGGTGAGGTGATAACTGTTTTTTTATTTCGGTAGAAGACTTTTGAATAGGAAAGTATGACACCTTGGAAAATGAGTGCTTGGCCATCAAACTGGCCATTGAGGCCCTGAGTTATTATCTACTTGACTGAAAGTGTTAGGATCTGTGTTTTTTGGGGGCTTTGAATTGGTACCACTGAACAAGACTGGTTGGACAGGAGTGAATGAAGTTAGGTGGATTTAGGATGTTCTTCCTCATACAGGAGTATAATATAAGCAATCTAGTGCATAAGAGCTTGCAATCAGGTGTACAGGAGAAGGCTCCGCTGGTGAAATCAATAGATAATATAAACTGGAGAAAATCAATGCACTATAAGAAGCTGCCTCAGTCTGTAAAATAGCGTGTCACCACACACCAAATAATCACCAAAAAATATATATCATGAAATAGTCCATAGGCGCTGATGTAGGTAACCATAGACAGTAATCCTCAATGAAGAAAACTCAATTTCCTTGCTGGACCCCATAAGTCTCCAAGTACATAAAATAAAAATAAAGGAAAAGCACAATAGTGCAATATTGTAACCAAACGATTTACTGAATATATCACTATGTATGAGACTCGTACTGGAAGAAATGGTCTACTTAGATAGTAGACAGCAATTGCATAGGTTGGAGAAGGTCACACCTTAATGGAACTCTCTTCCACCTATTGCTTTACTTCCAGTGCTGGTCACTTATGATCCTCATTAGCATAAACAAGAAATTAAGTGGTATAGTTAGAGAAGGTCACATCTACTCCTATCTAAAAGGCTGTTTCATTGAATCATTCTGGACACTGGTTTTAGATGACCTGCAGAAATTGGATACAGGAAAGATCAAAAACAATTTGACATTTAAAGAAACGAAAAGCCCTTAAAAATCTTATGTCCATTAAAGAGCTGGTAATTAAACCCACATATAAAGGAGGGGGGATTGTTCTATATGATAAAGCAGATTATGAAGCAACAGTTTATAGCCTACTTGAGGATAAGGAGACATATAGGAAAACGAGGGGTGACCCCACAAAAGAGATGGCATAAATATTAAAGAGTCTAGTAGATAAATATAGAAATATGGGCACTTTGACAGAAAATGAATCAACATTTTTATGTATAGGGGATCCAGGGATACCTATAATATACATCCTCTCAAAAGTGCATAAATTCACATAAACCTCCGGGGAGACCCTTTGTCCCCGGTGTTGAATCTTTATCAGCAAAACTTTCTTATTTCATAGATATTTACCTTCAACCCTTGGTTTTTAATAATGAATCTCATTTGAGAGACACCATAGATGTTTTAATATTTTTTTGGAAACAATAGAATGGAAAGAGGATTATTATATGATCACTGCGGACGTCAGTTCACTTTACACTATCATAGATCATCATCAAGAACTGGAGGCAGTCAGGAAGTCCTTAGACACCTCCCCTTTAGATTTCAGCCTGCAGGAGTTTTTAATTGAAGGTATTATTTTTATCCTTTTTAATAATTACTTTTAAAGAAGAATTTTACATTCAGAAGCAAGGTACCACCATGGGCACTAGGTTCGCCCCGAGCTACGCAAACATTTTTATGGGAGCATGGGAAACAGAAAAAGTTCACGAAAACAATCCATTTCGGGCAAACCTAGTGTCCTGGCGGACGTACATTGATGACATTATGCTCATTTGGAAAGGATAGATAGATAGAGCTATTGTCACTATTTTCTAATCATTCAAATGAGAATGATAGAAATATTATTCTCACTTTGAAATGTCAGCAAATGGTTAATTTTTTGGATCTCAGTATTTATATTGAGGAAGAACAAGTGAAGACTAAGAATTTTATCAAACCCACCGACTCCCGTTCTTATATAGACTTAGACAGTTGCCACCACAAAATGTGTCTAGATCCAGTCCCTTTGGGACAATTAAAAAGACAAAAAGAAATTGTACTGATAGAGGCACTTTTTTAACTGAAGCGAATGAGATGTCAATGAGTTTAAAGATAGTGGTTATGATGAAAAAAATATTTTTAATTCATTGGATAGGGTTGGTAAAATAGACAGGCAGGAACTCCTGAATAAACAAGAATGCAAAACTGTTGAACCGAAGGATTGAGACAAGTTTAAATGGTCCTTTATTACTAATTACATATCACAACATCACCAAGTAAAAAAAGTTTTCAAAAAACACTGGAAGGTATTGAAAAAGGACCCAGTAATAGGAATGGAGTTACCTAATAATCCAAACTGCATTTTTAGAAGGGCCCCAAGTTTAAAATCTAAATTGGTAAAGAGCCTGTTTCCTTCCTCATCGAAAAAAACACAGTTTTATCCACAGGCTATTTTAGGTGTGGGACCTGTATGGGATGCAAAGGTCTTCCTAATACCTTTGGTAAAAAAATTAACAGAAGTAGAAATTAATAAAAAGAAACATAAAATAAATGACTTTCTGACGTGTCATTCTTTTAACATTATTAATGGAGAAGAATGCGCATGTGAAAAATTTTACATAGGAAGGACCAGCAGAGCCTTGAAAAATAGAATAGAATAGGCAAACACCTCTGAAATATCCGCAAAGGATTGGAAACACATGCACTATCAAAGCACTTTAAAGAAGTCCATAATTGTGAAGTCAAATACATAAAAAACACCTTTGCTCTCAAGAAGGTGTCAGCAGATATAAGAGGAAGGGATATATCTACCAAGTTAGCTAAATGTGAAATGTCTTAGATTTACAACTATAAAAAACTGGCCCCTTTAAGGGTTAAATACAGACTTCAAACTGAAATGGTGCAATAAGCGAATATTAAACAATGTACATTGTTCCTGTCTGCTTTTAACTATTTATACATTGATTTTATTTTGTGTTTTAATTATTCAGAAAATGGAGATCCATGTTTATAAATAGATTGATCCCTCCAAAGATGGCCGCCTTGATTATTGAGGACTTAAATTTAAACTATTAATACTCCCCCGCTTAGTGGATTGAGAACCGCAAATACCAGAAGTGACGTCCCGCCCGGCACACGGATGGAACGCAAGCGGCGGATTGTGACTTCCGGCCGTGGGGATAATGAACTGTACAGGATTAGCATGTGGCGGCAAAAGAAGTTGGAAGCCTACACGGAAGCCGGCACTGGATCAATGGAGTGTGCTTTTTACCATTTTGATATGGACATAATAGTTGGCAAGAAGTCTATGTCTGGAATTAGGTTTTGCTTTTAATTGATTGTGCATCTCAGGAGGTATAAATATGTGCCCTGGGACAGTGTTGCTTTATGCCTTGATAAAGATACTGCTTAGTATCGAAACGTGTCGGCAAGGAGCTTGATATCAGGGGATACTTTGGTACAGATCTGTGGAGGGATTACAACGGTTCCGGGGACGCCTGGCTTTATTACAATCATACCTTGTTAGTCTACTTTTTTTGGTAGACAATCCCACATGGTGAGAGTCCAATTCATACCCCGTATTTGTTTATTTGTGTGAATTAAATGGTGTTACACTATACCACTTAATTTCTTGTTTATGCTAATGAGGATCATAAGTGACCAGCACTGGAAGTAAAGCAATAGGTGGAAGAGAGTTCTATTAAGGTGTGACCTTCTCCAACCTATGCGATTGCTGTCTACTATCTAAGTAGACCATTTCTTCCAGTACGGGTCTCATACATAGTGATATATTCAGTAAATGGTTGAATTACAATATTGGGGGTCATTCCGAGTTGATCGCTCGCTAGCAGTTTTTAGCAGCCGTGCAAACGCATAGTCGCCACCCACTGGGGAGTGTATTTTTCGCTTTGCAGGAGTGCGAACGCCTGTGCAGCAGAGCGCCTGCAAACACATTTTGTGCAAAACAAGACCAGCCCTGTATTACTTATCCTGTTCGATGATTGCTGCGACGAGTGACACGGTAATGATGTCCGATACCCGCCCAGCAAACGCCCGGCCATGCCTGCGTTTTTCCAAACACTCCCAGAAAACGGTTAGTTGACACCCAGAAACGCCATCTTCCTGTCAATCTTCTTGCGTTCGGCTGTGTGATTGGAATCAGCGCTAGAACCAGTGCAAAACCACAAAGGACTTCGTACCCGTATGACGCGCGTGCGCATTGCGGTGCATACACATGCGCAGATTTGCTGTTTTTTCACTGATCACTACGCAGCGAACAACGGCAGCTAGCGATCAACTCGGAATGACTCCCATTATACTATCGTGCTTTTCCTTTGTTTTTATTTTATGTACTGTACTTGGAGACTTAAGGGGTCCCGCCGAAAAGAAATGGACAGTTTTCGTCATTGAGGATTACTGTCTATGGTCAACTACATCAGCTACTGTGGACTATTTAGTGATATATATTTTCTGCTGATGAAATACCCAACATGTTAGTAACGGCAGGGAATCATGTTGTTCTTGAAGCTTTTCAAGCTGTGTGCTCTTGATGTGGACTGCAATTGTTTTGTATTGCTGTGTCATATAATTGCTTATTGTTATGCTACATGATAATAGCACATACAAAAATATATCTAAATTGAGAGCCAGCTCACTTGGAGTCACCCTTATAGCCTACAAATGGCACTTTTTGGTGTGCTGGGGGAAAACTTTTATTTTTCTTGTTTAGGATAATCCCTCCCTTTCATGCACCTGAGGATTACTAAATTGATTGACCAGCTACCATTTTATATTGCTGTTCTAAGGGGCATAGATGGGACCAGCATTTGAAGGGCATGCTGGCTCTTGTAGTACCATTTGGAGGATCTAGGGGTGACTCCAGGTAAATTGGCTCTCAATTTAGATATGACCAGAGTGGGTGCTATTATCATGTAGAGTTAGGGACCACCAGTATCAGAGAACGCGTGACATAACCTGGTGACTTAACCATATCTCTGCAAATATATGCATCTAAGATCTCTGAATTTTCTACTATCATGTAGTGTTCAAGTTTTATTGCAGATACTTTTTGGTGCGCTGGGGGAAAACTTTTCTCTTTTTCTTGTTTAGAATAATCCATCTCTTTCACCTAATCTTTTTTCTTCCTTATATACTGTTCTGCTTATACCTTCTCTTTTCTCCTACTTCTATTCTGCACTAGGCTTACTCAGTTCTTTTATAAAGTCTGCTATTTGACAAAATGTGTTGGATATCACCAGACCGTCTCGGACCTATTGTAAGACATTGCATACAGGGAGGAAGAACTTGTATCCTACAGTTGATACTCTGGCAAATCTGCCAGAGAAGTCTCCGGTGAAGCCTGCCAGACAATAAATACCGGGAACATCATTTCCTGAATGGGGTCTGGCCCTTTCCCTGCATCTGAAGGTGATTAAAGATATAGGATAAAAGTTTTGTTTTTCATTTGAAACACCACCATTGAAACAGGAAATGTTTAAGTTGCAAACTCTCTCATAAAAGAACATAAAAATAGTTTTCCCCATTTTTTTTACTCCTCACTAACCTTTTTTTCTCCTAACTTCTCCACTGCTTGTCCATATTATTTTTTTTCTCATTTTTGTTTGATTTTTTTAATTTCCATTTTACATTTTTAGTTTTGTTTCATATTGGTCAATTGTATTAGTATCAATATTGATACAATCAATAGCAGACATATAAACAATTATACCCTAGCCTATGAGCTTTGCGCTTATTTATAATTCAAATGATTGGGTTCACTCAGGCGGTGGGTGCTCCTCTATTTTGTTCAAATCTAGGCTCTCTTCATTAACTTGGGGATCAAACATCATGACGTCTCATTCCCCTTCCACTGCAAAAAGAGCTGCCAGACTTGGAGCTAGAAGAGGGGAGCAATAGGGGACAGCCGGGTGTGGCCACTCAGCACTTAGGCAGCTGCAATATGGGGTGGGACAGCAGCTTTGCCATCCCTCTCTTCTTACATCCTTCTGATTTGATTTAGGGATGGTCATCAGTGGGTTACCCATCACTTTCTTCATAAAAACTGATTGTTTTGATTTACAGAGGCCAAATTGTCATTCTGTAAGCTCACACAAAATGTGTACTCTCATTTCTTGAGGGGCTTACGGGACTGCCGGGACCATGTGTTTAGGTAGTATAACATTACCTGTCAATCATCTTAGAATGGAACATTTCAAATGATCAGACTAAGGGGTTTATTCATGAAGCAGTGTAAAGTGTGAAGAAGCGAGTCAGTGAAGAAGTTGCCCACGGCAACCAATCAGCATTGAAGTAACATTTATAATTTTCATACTATAAAATTATACAGAGCAGCTGATTGGTTGCCATGGGCAACTTCTCCACTGGCTCACTTCTCCACTCTTTTCACTGCCTAATGAATAAACCCCAATGTGTTTATATCTAGTATCTTATCTTGGAAAATATAACATTTGAATGGGTGACTGGAGTCAGAATCAGAAATTATAAATAGAATATCTTTTTCTAATTTCTGATTACAAAGTTCAAATTAAATATTTATAACAGGGATATTGCACATATTTCAAATACAGTATTTCATGCTGTGACATACAATTTTTATTGTTATTTTTATTGATGTTTTTATAAAATATATATTGTTACATACTGTAATTATGCGTCATATAAATGTGCATACATTGTAATACAAATTTTATTTAAAATGATAAATTCTAATTTTGAGTCGTTATATGTCTTATACTGTATGTCCTCTATTTTCTGTAAAAAAAAAAAAAATATGTCAGCAAGGTGCTAATATTAGTTGATAAATTGATTAAATTGGTACTTGTCAATGGTAAAATGTTTAAAGATATATTTTGATGGGGGCGTGGCCTGGAAGGGAAAGAGACAGGCAGCATTTTTCCTGAGCTCCGTTCCAACAGCCCTTTACCCCTCTGATTCTGATCATCCCCCACCTGCACCTGCCCAAACTGTCCCTCCTGGGATGCAGTTACCTCCGGCAGCGGAGTGGAGTGTGCTGCGGAGCCGGGGGACAGAGTACTCCCTCCCTGCAGGTTGCGGCCTTCCCCTTGTGTGCAGCCGGGGGCAGTGGTAGGGCTTGGACCCGCTTTCTGAGCTCCGTGGTGGGAGCGGCGGGTTTGTGTCCGCTGCCGCCACTTCCTGAGCCTTGTCTGCGGGCTTGACAACGGTGGACACCTCCCTGCACCTCGCGTGGCTGACCCTGGGCCTGGCTGGAAAGAATAGCGGGCTGCTGGGCTGTGGAGGCCCTGATCTACGGTTGGTTCTATATCAGAGGGGCTGAAGGGGCTGAAGGGACCTTGTGACGTATTGAGGGGAGGAGCTATGTCACCAGGGGGAGGAGCTACGGGCGAACAGGGTACCCGAAAAGTACCCTCGCGGGCACGGTGGCTCGCTCCGCTCCACTTCGCTCACCACCTAATTACTAAAGGTAATAGTTGGTGGCGTGGATAGTAGAGGAACTATCCCGCTGGCCTAGCTCCTCCCCCTTGCATCGTAACTCCTCCCCCTTACGGAAAAGGTCCCTTAGCCCACTTGATTCTAGCATCTACCCCTGATCTACCTGGCATCTTCCTGTGCTGCGGCGGCCATCTTGATAGCCTGACTTCTGACTGGAGCTCTGGAGTCTGGGCTCCTCTACTCTCTTTCAGTGCCTGTGCTGGACTGTGGATGCTGCTGTGCTGAGAGAGTTTCTGGGAGGTAAGCTGGCCCCTGCTCACTATCCCCTGTGAGTGTGTTATGGACATTAATAATTTGGAAGTGGCCTCAGCTGGATCCCTGTGGGGAAAATAAAGTTGTGTGGCATATATAGCCGGTAATCCCTGCAGCTGTACTTGCCTGGCTTGTCATTCTCCAGCCCGGAGTGATCAGATCCTCTGAACACTGTTTGTTTCTATGTATCCAGGGATGTTCAGTGCCCCTTAACAAGCTATTACTCCTGCTTAACGTCAGTGGCTGAGATACTGCCCAATGTAGCTCTCACCTCTGATGGTCCCTCCTGTGACACCCCGCAGTCACCTCCTTTGACCTGATTCTCTCAGATGTTGTGGTAGTCTGTTCATTTTTTTTTAGTCTCCTCACGGTTCCCTTTTGCAGTGACAAATATATTTTTTTCTCTTCGCATTGCTATCATTATGCCTCCAAAGAAACATAAGGTCTCCAAGTTCGTCTCTCAAGTCTCCTTTTTCAAGTCGTCCCCCCAGCGCTCTAACCCTCATAGTGCTGGGAACCCTAGCACCAGCTCTGGGCCCTCCCCCCATGCCTCGACTCTCATGGCGGATCCATCTTCATCTCATAGTTCCTCTCCCTCGCCACAGTTGGAGGATAATGAAGCCTTAACGGTGGGCACAATGAAGCTTCTACTACACCAATTTAAAGATGAAGTGGCATCCGAGTTCCGCGCCATGTTGCAGACAATCTGGGGGAGCGTACTGGTCATCTAGAAACTAAAATGGGTGAAATGGTCAGCTCACACAACACCTTAATCGATTCCCATGATTCCCTTGAGGGAGAGGTGGCGGCTCTCCGCCACAAAGTAGCAGACTTGGAAGATCGTTCGCGTAGAAACAACCTTAAACTTCAGGGGGTCCCCGAAAATGTGTCTAATAGTAGCCTTCATGACTACGCCATTTTCAAGAAGCTTTTACCCTCCACTTCCTCCTCTGATTTGCTTCTGGACCGTATCCACAGGGTGCCGAAGGCTCGGAGTGCCCCCGAGGGTGTCCCCAGAGACGTCCTGATGAGAGTCCACTTCTTCCACGTTAAGGAATCTCTACTTAAAGCGTCTAGACCTTCGTCAGACACTGCGGATGCCCTGGGATTGCTTCAGATGTTTGGGGACCTGTCACAAGCTACCCTCTCTAAGAGATGCTACTTTCATCCGGTTATGGTCGCCCTCCGCAAGGCGGGTATTGCCTACCGGTGGGGATTCCCCATGCTTTTACTCATTTCCCGTGAGGGCTCTACCATTGCTGTATCTAATGTGGATGATGACTTGAACCTAATCTCTAAGTGGAACTTGTCTGGAAGCCAGAATGTTCCCTCTCCAGACCGTCGGCTTCAGCAGGACTGGTCGACGGTGGTGAGATAGCCTTATCCCCTCGACATTGCCATTTACTACTTTACTGATATTCTATGTCTCTCTATCAATAACTCCAATTGGTAATGTGCTCAGGGCTTATTGGTTGGGTTCTTCCCACATAACTTCCTAGTCTCTCTCTACCATGGCTCTATCCTACCTAATTTGAAGGTATACGTTGAGTGTGCAAGTTATTTGTTTGCATTTACTATAGTTTGTCAAAGTCAGAAAAATATCATGCTACACGTTGCCATATATTCACCTCATGTGCGTGCCTGCTGCACGTGCACATTCTCTCCCGTGCGTGCGGATACTCGCAGCCGCGTGATGGCGCCTCGGCCATGCGCTCGAGCGCGTGGTATGAGCATTTACGGTAGAGTTTGTGTGCGTCTAGCGGGCGACTCAATCGTTAAATAATAAAACCAAATAGTATGTTTTATAGATAATGTTCCCCTTAATAATGACTGTAAGTTTGTTTAATGTAAATGGTCGCTGGACAGAGGAATTCCTCTTTGTATGGTACGAAGGGTCAGACAGGGTTTGAACAGCTGTGTCTGGTACCTAACTAAAGAACATTTTCATAGCAACAATCCGGTGTTGGTTAGGTAAAGATTAATCGCTCCTGCGTATAGTTATGGCCATTAGTAGATTCTGGACATTTCATATATTTGCGATTCATTACACATGCGGCGGGAATCTTCAGATTCCCTCCCACTTGAGCAGTTTGATATAGTCACAGCCCACCTGTTCAAACTAACCTATGACCTTTTGTTATGATGCGAGGAGACATTCCTGTGTCCAATGAACAATGAGATTATAGGTCCCTTTGTAGTATACTGTACTCAGTGTATATAAGATCAGCCAGCCTGGGCAGCTCCCTCACTCTCCACAAACGGTTTTCATATTGACTAACTCGGAGCTGGTACCAGGCTGCGCAGCGATCATTCCCAGTGTGTGTAAGTAATTCTCTGTAATCATCTCGCTCTTTGTTTGTATTGGCCACATTCTCTCTCTCTCTCTGTTTAGTATAAGATTGTAACATTATTGTATATTTTCTGTCTAGATATTCTGTTAGAATTATATGTTAGCTTGTAGTGTATGACTTGTAACTGTTTCCCCTTTTCAATATAACTAAACGCTCGTTAGTAAAGGTGTTGGAACCTTAGCACGGTATTGTGTGTTCATTACATTGCAGAGGGTAATAGGAGCGTCTCGATTGCTCAAACAGCTTTAGTGTTAATCAGGTTAAGCAGCGTTATATCGCTACAGTGTTTCAGAACAAAGTTTACAGCATAAGAGTATCCATTCTGTGTGTTACATTCAAGGTTTACTGATTGTCATCTTGTGAGCGTCTGCGCCGCTCGTGATCTCCTCGTGGTCTCGAGCGTCCGCTACGCTGGTAGCGTAGCATTACGGTAGTCGCTCGCCTATAGCGTGCTCGACACCAAGCGTAAGCTGTGAGCGAGCGTGCCGCATGTGCGTCTCGATCACGGCCGAGCGTATGCTACGCTAAGTGCGTACCCTTACGGTACCCCATACGCCAATTGCGTATTAAGTCTCTTACCCATATAGTGAAGGTTATAAGGTAATCAAAATCAGCGTTATCAATTGGTGGCTCGTCCCTCCTCCACATATCCGCACTAGCGAAAACAAACGTTATCTGTCAGCAAGGGCGGGAAGGCAGTATCCCTTCGTATCGGGATACAGTAGTGCTGGCTAGATAAGCGTCTGTTTCGCTACGTTGAAGGAGTGCTGGTGGAATCCGGAACCGGAGGTAAGAACAATACGCTAGTGTCTTTTAAAACTGTTTATTTCTGTTTTGCGTACACACGCACGCACACACCTGTATTTCTTTTCACTTGTGTATTTTCACATATCACTTTCCTGGTTGCCATTTCACAATTGATAACGTGCTGAGAAAGATTTGTTGCTATTGGTAGTTAAAGAGTAAAAATAATACGTTAAGGAGTAATTTGTAATACACGCGCACGGCTTGCCTAAGATACAAGGAAGTTTGGTGTGGTGTTCAGTAGATGATTACAGTTAAAGATCATCTACATTGATATAAACGTGTTAACTGTATTTCTGTGGATATACCTGGCTGGCGTACACGTGTCTCTAACAAAGGGCGGGACTAGTGTACGCGACGCAAGGGCCGACGCACGGAGCGTATATTACGCAACGGAGCGTCTGGGTACGCCCACATAATACAAATCACACGATAGTATTGTTTTAATTAGGCGATAAGGAGGCAACGCGAAAATAGCGCAAATCGATCTCAGTGTCCAAAATTTTAAGCTAATAGATCCTTCTCTAGTTGTAACTCCTCGGGATTAGCCTGCGATACTGAATGAAAGGGATTTCTGCGCAGAAACGAAAGTAAAGAGTATATGAGGTGAAAGAGTGTGTATACATATATATAAGTTTCTAATTTTTGGGGTTGAACCAAGGAAATCATCGAGTTCTCGTGAAGGTACATACGTGTAAGTGACTGCATGGTGGCTTGGGAGGCATCCCTTGTTAAACATTTAAAAAAGAGCATTAGAGTATAGAGGACCAGGAGGTCTACTGTAGCACAGACCAGGAGGTCCAGACAGACCAGGAGGTCCAGGTACAGCAGACTAAGAAGTCCGCTATAGATAAAGAGTAAAGGAGCACAACACCAGGAAGGGTTGGTGCGGTGCCCATATAGGCCATTAAGCTCAGGCTGAAGGAATTCGCAGCCACAATTTTCGATTCCACTAGTCGCTCCGCACATAAGATTAGTTGCTTATGTGCAGAACGATTGTACCGCACGTAATTGTGTGCATTAGTTAGTAACTTGACCCAGTACCATTTATGTACGCTAGAGGGGTCATAAATGCTATTTGTACATTCTAACGTGATTTGTGTAATTTTTTTATTTTAAGGGAAGTTCGCTAGTCACTTGGGAACTATCCAACAACCAATAGTTACTGGAAAGGGTTAAGTGCACTTCGGATCACACCCACATGTTCCAGTAAATAGAGGTTCAGGTCGCAGGGGCCCTAGGTCGAGTACGCCAGCGCTAGAGCAGTGTGTGGGTGTATTGGTCGACGTGGGCGAGTAAGTGGAGTACTCGGTAAACTGCAACCGCCGGCCTACCCCGGACATCTTGGTTTTTATAAGGGTTCGCTGAAGACCCTGATTTGAAGGTCAGAGGTAGTGAAAGCAACACCTGCAAAGATGGGGGCCAGTTGTTCAGGTAGGGGGCGATCAACCTTGGTTCGGGTTGACTTAGTAAACCGACCAATCGGGTCGGCAAGGATAACGTGTGATACAGACCGAGAAGTCCGAAATGGATCACACACAAAGGTATTGTGCAATGAATGGGAAAGAATGACTGTGCACGATGGGGAAAAGTTCCCACGGGTAGGCAGTTTTAGTCACGAGGTGTTACAGAATCTAAGGAGAAGGATATGTCTCATTAAATCTGCAAAGAGACGGATCAAATATTATGATTGTTTACAATTATGGCAACAGGAAGGTGAAATACAAGGAGGATTAGCTTACACAGCTGATTCTCACTGGTAACAAAAATATGGCAGCGAGAGAGAAGGTGGTTACAGAGAATGGCACACTGGTGTTTGATAAACATGCATTTAGCAACTGTATTATAGATGATAAGAACAATTGTAATAAATGTAACAAGAATAATTGTAATACTGTTAAATGTACAACTATTAACCCATGCAAGTTGCACCCCATGTTAAACTTCCCTCAGGATTACCAGCAAGAAAGTGAACCTAGCACGATGTCGGCATCTTTTCCAGCAGCCATCACACAAGACATCCAGGTGGACACGACCAATTCGGTAAAGGCAATAATCAAACCCCCTAACGGAGGGTCAGGTGAGGTCGTGTCAACAGGTAAGTACGATATTGTATGTTACTCACAGACAAATGCATCTTACACCGAAGAGTTAACACAAAATAGCATAATGGAACAAAATCCTGTCAGGGTGAACACAATCCCCAATGAAAGGACTAATAGTCACAAGGTCACTCCCATCAGAGACATTGCTATGCAATGTCCCTGGTCCAGGATGGAATTGATGACAATTATGTCTGAATTCCCTGATCCCAGGAGAAATCTAGCCGCATGTCAGAAGTACATTAGAGAGTTAGGTAATTCTGCAGAACCCAAGTATACAAATAATTGAAGCGCTGCGTAGTCAGAATATATATTTTTATGAATTTATTATCACATACAAACAATTATACATACAACAAACAAATGTACACACGGCCGGTGCTAAAATTAATAAAAAGAACCAAGTAACCTCGGTCACAATTCATAATATACAATCCTAAGTTTTTAGTATCCAATACCATACAATTATCTCAGTTCCAAACGATGTTCATAGAACAATCAATAGATAATTAATAAAACACAAATATATATATTAGCAATTGATTAGTGCAAGTCCTCAATACTACTAATGAGATATTGATGAGATAGATCAGCCATTGATTAGTGAGAGTCTTTAGTGAATAGTTTAGTAATCGGCCCTATTTTCAATCAAAACTCAGTCCACAGCTGTTAGTAAGGTTTTAGCATGCAAAACTGGTTGATTTAATCACGGCTCCATCCACAGCTGTTAGTATAGTTTTACATGCATAGCTAGATGTTTAGTTGTTAGGATAGCCAGTAGTGTCCAAAAAATTGCAATATATATTGTGATCACAATCAAAATTTCTCCTATATCCTGCAGTTGTTATGCATAAAAAGCACCCATAACTGAGCATACCGCCATTTATCATCAGGAGAAATTCACTCTATTCCGGGCATTACCCCCTCTGTCGGCTTACTATTTAGTTGTCTCCCCCGTGCACCTGCAGCTGGTGCTGGTTAAACTTCCTTCTCAGGGTTCTGCTGCACCAGAGGTCCGCTCGTTGAATGTCCCGTTTGAGTGTATAGGTACCGGATCCGTGTAGCAGATACTCAACGCGTTTCCCCGCCTTTAGAATCGGCGGCTTCCTCAGGAGTAATATATTATTACTCCTGAGGAACCAGCACCAGCTGCAGGTGCACGGGGGAGACAACTAAATAGTAAGCCGACAGAGGGGGTAATGCCCGGAATAGAGTGAATTTCTCCTGATGATAAATGGCGGTATGCTCAGTTATGGGTGCTTTTTATGCATAACAACTGCAGGATATAGGAGAAATTTTGATTGTGATCACAATATATATTGCAATTTTTTGGACACTACTGGCTATCCTAACAACTAAACATCTAGCTATGCATGTAAAACTATACTAACAGCTGTGGATGGAGCCGTGATTAAATCAACCAGTTTTGCATGCTAAAACCTTACTAACAGCTGTGGACTGAGTTTTGATTGAAAATAGGGCCGATTACTAAACTATTCACTAAAGACTCTCACTAATCAATGGCTGATCTATCTCATCAATATCTCATTAGTAGTATTGAGGACTTGCACTAATCAATTGCTAATATATATATTTGTGTTTTATTAATTATCTATTGATTGTTCTATGAACATCGTTTGGAACTGAGATAATTGTATGGTATTGGATACTAAAAACTTAGGATTGTATATTATGAATTGTGACCGAGGTTACTTGGTTCTTTTTATTAATTTTAGCACCGGCCGTGTGTACATTTGTTTGTTGTATGTATAATTGTTTGTATGTGATAATAAATTCATAAAAATATATATTCTGACTACGCAGCGCTTCAATTATTTGTATACTTGGGAAAACTTTTTTGGAGAATCAGTGATCTCCTTTTTGAGGCTGCAGTGTAGTCAGAGTAGTGTAGAAATTGTTACATGGGAGGTCCCCATCGATAGTCTGCGCCTAGATCTTTTTGTAATTCTGCAGAACCCACCAACAAAGGTTGGCGGGCAGTGCTGAGGGCATGTCTGCCCTCCAATGTTGACTCTGCGAAATTTATTACTGATTGTGAATTAGACACCGAAGTACCTTGTACGGAGGAACACAATCAGGAATGTATTAAGCAGATCAACCAACAGTTAGCAGTATATTTCCCAGCCGTTGTCGAGTGGAAAGAAATCTTCTCCATAAGACAAAGAGAGGGGGAAATCACTTCTAATTACTTGCATCGGGCACTGCAGGAAATGGCTAGATACACTGGTATAGAAGATATTAAAACAAATGTACACTACAGGAAAGTAGCAGTTTATGTGTTAATAAATGGTTTAAAGGAAGTATTAAGAACGAGTATACAAGCCCCTCTACCTAACTGGAGAGATGTCTCAGTGGCCGATTTGAAAGAGTCCGCTATTAATCATGACCGGAACATTATAAGCAAGCCACAAACCCCTGTGAATAGGTCAAAAGTAAGAAGGTGTTACAACTGCTTAAGGGAAGGTCATGTTGCACGAGATTGTAGGTCTAAAAACACACACAAGATATATACACCCCCTAGACAACGACATGACCATAATAGTCAAAGAACCAGGGAAACACAGGAAGAGCGGTTGATGGTGATGAGCATCCAAGCATTAGAGGAGGCATCAAATCGACCAAAACTCCAGGCCATTGGCACATGGAGGAAACCAAGGATTTGTTATCTTTGTAAAAGAGAAGGGCATCATGCCAGTAACTGCAACAGCCCACATAAAGTCAGACCCCCTAGACAAGAACACGAGCAGAGTTACGACACTCGGAAGTATAATAAGGTATCACACATGTCAAATTTTGGTCCACACATATAATTTATGATTAGGAAAGTTGATCATTAACCTTGATAAAGCCTGAGGTAACAGTTAATAAATTGGGAGGTCATTCCTTGAAGACACAGGAATGACCGGGTAATAATTGTAATGTATCTGTAAAATGTTTCTTTTTCCCCATCTCTGACGTTCACCACAACAGCTCCAACATCACCTGACTACCTGACCTTTTCAGAAGTCTACCAAACCCCAGTATGACCTACCAGCATCGATGTATCCTGGCCAGATACAAAGGGTGGAGTATGGAAATACTGGTGGGAGAGACTATGCAAAGATACCATTGGACATGTTGGTGTGACAGCCTGATGGTGAACGGAAGATCTGACAATGTGTTGTTTTTTTTTTGTTGTTTAATGCAAAATGTGATGAATTGTTCTCTCTCTCGTTTGATTTTCTCTCTTCTCTTCTTTCTCATGTTTTAAAGATGGTATGTCACACATTAGTTGGACAAATGGTAATGCAAGATTTTTGCTCCTTACAGAAAGATCGCAGATTTGGAAGGAATATTGTATCACCAGAATGTTCGTTTGGAAGACTGAGAGACAGCACCTTTGAGATGACAGCAGAACAAGAAGAACAACAAGACTAGAGGACATAAGACATCGTAACATTTTTCTTTCCCCTCAAAGTATTTTTTGTACCCCCATTACAAATTTCTCTTTCTCCTCCTGTAAGATGGACTCGCCCCAAGAGACTGCAGTCCGTGTTTTCCTGTTGACCATGATGTTGACCAGAGCAGTCTGTTTCGGTGAGAGTACCAGTGAGGTCGAGAAAGGATCCAGAATGGGTTTCTGATGACTGAGACGAAGGTGTAAATTTCCAATAGCAACACAATCACCAAGCAAAGGCGAGTACCAGAAAACGATCTAGCAGCCATGTTATTTGTAGACATTGTGAAGGATTGTTAGCTGAAGAGAACTGCATCTGTAGGCATTGTGACAATATAGTTGAGGATGGGTGCATAAAGAAATATCAGTCCAGTTTTAATGCCCACATGGACCGGCATCCATTGAGTGACTATCACTCCTTAGTGGGTAAAGTGTTAAATCAGACAGACTGTTGGGTATGCTCTCAAGTACCTCAAGGCCATAGCAAATCAGGACTAGTACCATTCCCTTTAACTGTAGGAGAGGTACTTGAGCTAAGTGGTGGGAGGCCGGTGGACAAGAGGTTTAATATCTCTAGTCCTCCTAGTTTGAAGCTCCACCAATATCATGTGGATAGGTCCTTAGTGTGCTTTAACATTTCCAATCCCCGAAAGCCGGGAAATTGGGAAGTGTCATGGAGTAATCAAACCATGACATTCTCACATAGAGCCGACAGATTGCCCATAGACACAGAACTTATACGCCAGATAGCCGACCATAGGAAATTCTTTCGGTATAGGTACACCTTAGGAAGTAGGATCATGCGAGTTGGAGAAGTGTCACCAGGATACTGTGCACAGATCGTACAAACTGATACATGTACTAAACAAATGGGAGAATTAGGGTTAGGAGAGTTCACATGGAAAATTTGTAATATGGTTATGTCACACTCCGTCCCATATGTTCTCCCCGATGATGCATATTTCATATGCGGGAGGAAGGCGTATAAGTGGCTTGCCCCAAACTCAGAAGGGTTATGTTATATTGGAAAAGTACTGCCTGAGGTAATGACTATATCCCACACTAAAATGAAAGATATTCACCGCAGTGCCCAAGCTCCTTATACTCACACTCATTACGAGCACATCGTTAAACGGCACCTGATAGAAAGAACAGAGCATTCGGCCTCTGACCTGATCCATGAATCCACCGGGATTCAATTCCTACTCGCGTTAGATATCACTCGCACCGCCAGAGGAGTGATAAATTACAAATATATATCTGCGCTTGCAAATTTATTAGACAATATCACCGAAATGTATGACGACACATTCAGGTACACTGGGAAAGAGTTACAAGCCTACAAAACAGAACTGGTTCAGCATAGGATGATTCTCAATTACCTCACAGCTGTGGCAGGCGGGTATTGTGTAACCCTGGCGACTCAATATGGAATCAAGTGCTGCACGTACATTACAAACAGCACGGAGGACCCAGCCGAGGTCATAGACCAAAAGATGGATGACATTTTACAATTAAAGTGGGAGTTTCGAAGGAAACACAATCTCACATTCGCTGCTGTGGGTAATGAGCTGACCAGTTGGGTGTCATGGTTGAACCCACGAAATTGGTTCTCTGGTTTAGGAGAATGGGCCCAAGGTATTATTATGGATGTAGGGAAATTTCTTTTGTGTATTCTGGGAGTCGCCATATTGGTTGGTCTGATATTTAGATGCGTTCGGGTTTTAGCGAAGCGGAAAAGTAATACCAGGGTAATGAGTCTGAGGAGCGAGGACACTGTACTAACAACAACTAATTTGATGTATGACCCAACGATAGAGACAATGTTGTGATGAAAATGTGATTCCACGGTCCGTTTCTTTCACCCGTTTCTCCTTTGTTTTCCTCCAAGGTACAAAGACATCCGCTTGGAAGAAGAATTTGACAACCTTTTACACAGACCATTGATGGACAATGCCATAGACCCCCATTTTCCCTAGTGACTTTAAAATTTTACGATAGCCCAACACTTTAAAGATTGTAAGTCTATGGACATTGAGAAAGTTTTTTGCTCAAGCAATTATAGCAAAAGCATCGGGAGACTACAGTCAACATGTACATCGAGACAAGACATCAGACAAGACCTCAATCGGCAAATGTATATTAAACTCACATAGTTTATGACTGCATTTACCATAATTGCTTCTTATCTTCATTTCTACAACCTTCAGGTAATGACACACATAGTCGATAGGGAATATAGGCACAGATATCAGCACTCACATATCCCCCCATTCATGTATCATCAACTAAAATGTGCTCCCCCATTTTGTTGCAACCAAAAGCCGAAAAGAGCTCGGTAAAGTTTGACAGCCCATCCACAGGCCCGTAATACGGGATAAGAAGGAATTCAAATGTATACTTCGCAATACCTCGAAGCTTGATTTAAAACACGTACGGCACGATGATACATGACCCCTCAAACATGGATTCAAACACACATGCTTCTACTATCTCACTAGGTCATACCTTTTTCTCACCTTCCTCTCTTCTCCCTTACCCAATCATAGAAATGTATTTATACATGACATATATTTTTCTATTTTTAAACTGTTTTAGGAAGTGGCAATTATTGGTGACTGCCAAAGGGTGGACTGCCAAAGTCAGAAAAATATCATGCTACACGTTGCCATATATTCACCTCATGCGCGTGCCTGCTGCACGTGCACATTCTCTCCCGTGCGTGCGGATACTCGCAGCCGCGTGATGGCGCCTCGGCCATGCGCTCGAGCGCGTGGTATGAGCATTTACGGTAGAGTTTGTGTGCGTCTAGCGGGCGACTCAATCGTTAAATAATAAAACCAAATAGTATGTTTTATAGATAATGTTCCCCTTAATAATGACTGTAAGTTTGTTTAATGTAAATGGTCGCTGGACAGAGGAATTCCTCTTTGTATGGTACGAAGGGTCAGACAGGGTTTGAACAGCTGTGTCTGGTACCTAACTAAAGAACATTTTAATAGCAACAATCCGGTGTTGGTTAGGTAAAGATTAATCGCTCCTGCGTATAGTTATGGCCATTAGTAGATTCTGGACATTTCATATATTTGTGATTCATTACACATGCAGCGGGAATCTTCAGATTCCCTCCCACTTGAGCAGTTTGATATAGTCACAGCTCACCTGTTCAAACTAACCTATGACCTTTTGTTATGATGCGAGGAGACATTCCTGTGTCCAATGAACAATGAGATTATAGGTCCCTTTGTAGTATACTGTACTCAGTGTATATAAGATCAGCCAGCCTGGGCAGCTCCCTCACTCTCCACAAACGGTTTTCATATTGACTAACTCGGAGCTGGTACCAGGCTGCGCAGCGATCATTCCCAGTGTGTGTAAGTAATTCTCTGTAATCATCTCGCTCTTTGTTTGTATTGGCCACATTCTCTCTCTCTCTCTGTTTAGTATAAGATTGTAACGTTATTGTATATTTTCTGTCTAGATATTCTGTTAGAATTATATGTTAGCTTGTAGTGTATGACTTGTAACTGTTTCCCCTTTTCAATATAACTAAACGCTCGTTAGTAAAGGTGTTGGAACCTTAGCACGGTATCGTGTGTTCATTACATTGCAGAGGGTAATAGGAGCGTCTCGATCGCTCAAACAGCTTTAGTGTTAATCAGGTTAAGCAGCGTTATATCGCTACAGTGTTTCAGAACAAAGTTTACAGCATAAGAGTATCCTTTCTGTGTGTTACATTCAAGGTTTACTGATTGTCATCTTGTGAGCGTCTGCGCCGCTCGTGATCTCCTCGTGGTCTCGAGCGTCCGCTACGCTGGTAGCGTAGCATTACGGTAGTCGCTCACCTATAGCGTGCTCGACACCAAGCGTAAGCTGTGAGCGAGCGTGCCGCATGTGCGTCTCGATCACGGCCGAGCGTATGCTACGCTAAGTGCGTACCCTTACGGTACCCCATACGCCAATTGCGTATTAAGTCTCTTACCCATATAGTGAAGGTTATAAGGTAATCAAAATCAGCGTTATCAAGTTGTTATTATTACTGCTGTGTGCACCCGGGTTATATGCATGGTCTCTGGTCCTATCAGGAAATTCTTGCTTCACCTGACTTCATATATCCCGCCAGTTCTCACTACTGTGTTTATTATTGCGGGTGACTGGAGATCTATGCCATGTGATCTGGGTTCTCACTTTATTATTACTCATCTGCTTGTTATGTCAGGTGTTTTGTTCTTGCATGTGTTGGTTTGCTCAGTGATCGCGGGGTGGATGGTTACTACCCCCCTTGGTTTGTTCGGTGAGGCGTTGCTCTTTTGGCGCCTTACTATGACTCTCTACAGAGTTTCTTCAGTTTTTTTCAATGTTTTTCTGTTTTTTCTTCCTCATGTGTGTTGTCTGTCTACTGTCATACCCTTTATGTACCCAGGGATTAGAACGTGGTTTCTACAGATACTTATTCTTATTAGAGATGAGCGCCTGAAATTTTTCGGGTTTTGTGTTTTGGTTTTGGGTTCGGTTCCGCGGCCGTGTTTTGGGTTCGACCGCGTTTTGGCAAAACCTCACCGAATTTTTTTTGTCGGATTCGGTGTGTTTTGGATTCGGGTGTTTTTTTAAAAAAACACTAAAAAACAGCTTAAATCATAGAATTTGGGGGTCATTTTGATCCCATATTATTATTAACCTCAAAAACCATAATTTCCACTCATTTTCAGTCTATTCTGAATACCTCACACCTCACAATATTATTTTTAGTCCTAAAATTTGCACCAAGGTCGCTGGATGACTAAGCTAAGCGACACTAGTGGCCGACACAAACACCTGGCCCATCTAGGAGTGGCACTGCAGTGTCACGCAGGATGTCCCTTCCAAAAAACCCTCCCCAATCAGCACATGACGCAAAGAAAAAAAGAGGCGCAATGAGGTAGCTGACTGTGTGAGTAAGATAAGCGACCCTAGTGGCCGACACAAACACCGGGCCCATTTAGGAGTGGCACTGCAGTGTCACGCAGGATGTCCCTTCCAAAAAACCCTCCCCAATCAGCACATGACGCAAAGAAAAAAAGAGGCGCAATGAGGTAGCTGACTGTGTGAGTAAGATTAGCGACCCTAGTGGCCGACACAAACACCGGGCCCATTTAGGAGTGGCACTGCAGTGTCACGCAGGATGTCCCTTCCAAAAAACCCTCCCCAATCAGCACATGACGCAAAGAAAAAAAGAGGCGCAATGAGGTAGCTGACTGTGTGAGTAAGATTAGCGACCCTAGTGGCCGACACAAACACCGGGCCCATTTAGGAGTGGCACTGCAGTGTCACGCAGGATGTCCCTTCCAAAAAACCCTCCCCAATCAGCACATGACGCAAAGAAAAAAAGAGGCGCAATGAGGTAGCTGACTGTGTGAGTAAGATTAGCGACCCTAGTGGCCGACACAAACACCGGGCCCATTTAGGAGTGGCACTGCAGTGTCACGCAGGATGTCCCTTCAAAAAAACCCTCCCCAAACAGCACATGACGCAAAGAAAAATAAAAGAAAAAAGAGGTGCAAGATGGAATTGTCCTTGGGCCCTCCCACCCACCCTTATGTTGTATAAACAAAACAGGACATGCACACTTTAACCAACCCATCATTTCAGTGACAGGGTCTGCCACACGACTGTGACTGATATGACGGGTTGGTTTGGACCCCCCCCCAAAAAAGAAGCAATTAATCTCTCCATGCACAAACTGGCTCTACAGAGGCAAGATGTCCACCTCATCATCACCCTCCGATATATCACCGTGTACATCCCCCTCCTCACAGATTATCAATTCGTCCCCACTGGAATCCACCATCTCAGCTCCCTGTGTACTTTGTGGAGGCAATTGCTGCTGGTCAATGTCTCCGCGGAGGAATTGATTATAATTCATTTTAATGAACATCATCTTCTCCACATTTTCTGGATGTAACCTCGTACGCCGATTGCTGACAAGGTGAGCGGCGGCACTAAACACTCTTTCGGAGTACACACTTGTGGGAGGGCAACTTAGGTAGAATAAAGCCAGTTTGTGCAATGGCCTCCAAATTGCCTCTTTTTCCTGCCAGTATAAGTATGGACTGTGTGACGTGCCTACTTGGATGCGGTCACTCATATAATCCTCCACCATTCTTTCAATGGTGAGAGAATCATATGCAGTGACAGTAGACGACATGTCCGTAATCGTTGTCAGGTCCTTCAGTCCGGACCAGATGTCAGCATCAGCAGTCGCTCCAGACTGCCCTGCATCACCGCCAGCGGGTGGGCTCGGAATTCTGAGCCTTTTCCTCGCACCCCCAGTTGCGGGAGAATGTGAAGGAGGAGATGTTGACAGGTCGCGTTCCGCTTGACTTGACAATTTTCTCACCAGCAGTTCTTTGAACCCCAGCAGACTTGTGTCTGCCGGAAAGAGAGATCCAAGGTAGGCTTTAAATCTAGGATCGAGCACGGTGGCCAAAATGTAGTGCTCTGATTTCAACAGATTGACCACCCGTGAATCCTTGTTAAGCGAATTAAGGGCTCCATCCACAAGTCCCACATGCCTAGCGGAATCGCTCCGTGTTAGCTCCTCCTTCAATGTCTCCAGCTTCTTCTGCAAAAGCCTGATGAGGGGAATGACCTGACTCAGGCTGGCAGTGTCTGAACTGACTTCACGTGTGGCAAGTTCAAAGGGCATCAGAACCTTGCACAACGTTGAAATCATTCTCCACTGCGCTTGAGACAGGTGCATTCCACCTCCTATATCGTGCTCAATTGTATAGGCTTGAATGGCCTTTTGCTGCTCCTCCAACCTCTGAAGCATATAGAGGGTTGAATTCCACCTCGTTACCACTTCTTGCTTCAGATGATGGCAGGGCAGGTTCAGTAGTTTTTGGTGGTGCTCCAGTCTTCTGTACGTGGTGCCTGTACGCCGAAAGTGTCCCGCAATTTTTCTGGCCACCGACAGCATCTCTTGCACGCCCCTGTCGTTTTTTAAATAATTCTGCACCACCAAATTCAAGGTATGTGCAAAACATGGGACGTGCTGGAATTTGCCCATATTTAATGCACACACAATATTGCTGGCGTTGTCCGATGCCACAAATCCACAGGAGAGTCCAATTGGGGTAAGCCATTCCGCGATGATCTTCCTCAGTTGCCGTAAGAGGTTTTCAGCTGTGTGCGTATTCTGGAAAGCGGTGATACAAAGCGTAGCCTGCCTAGGAAAGAGTTGGCGTTTGCGAGATGCTGCTACTGGTGCCGCCGCTGCTGTTCTTGCGGCGGGAGTCCATACATCTACCCAGTGGGCTGTCACAGTCATATAGTCCTGACCCTGCCCTGCTCCACTTGTCCACATGTCCGTGGTTAAGTGGACATTGGGTACAACTGCATTTTTTAGGACACTGGTGAGTCTTTTTCTGACGTCCGTGTACATTCTCGGTATCGCCTGCCTAGAGAAGTGGAACCTAGATGGTATTTGGTAACGGGGGCACACTGCCTCAATAAATTGTCTAGTTCCCTGTGAACTAACGGCGGATACCGGACGCACGTCTAACACCAACATAGTTGTCAAGGCCTCAGTTATCCGCTTTGCAGCAGGATGACTGCTGTGATATTTCATCTTCCTCGCAAAGGACTGTTGAACAGTCAATTGCTTACTGGAAGTAGTACAAGTGGGCTTATGACTTCCCCTCTGGGATGACCATCGACTCCCAGCAGCAACAACAGCAGCGCCAGCAGCAGTAGGCGTTACACGCAAGGATGCATCGGAGGAATCCCAGGCAGGAGAGGACTCGTCAGAATTGCCAGTGACATTGCCTGCAGGACTATTGGCATTCCTGGGGAAGGAGGAAATTGACACTGAGGGAGTTGGTGGGGTGGTTTGCGTGAGCTTGGTTACAAGAGGAAGGGATTTACTGGTCAGTGGACTGCTTCCGCTGTCACCCAAAGTTTTTGAACTTGTCACTGACTTATTATGAATGCGCTGCAGGTGACGTATAAGGGAGGATGTTCCGAGGTGGTTAACGTCCTTACCCCTACTTATTACAGCTTGACAAAGGGAACACACGGCTTGACACCTGTTGTCCGCATTTCTGTTGAAATAGTTCCACACCGAAGAGCTGATTTTTTTGGTATTTTCACCAGGCATGTCAACGGCCATATTCCTCCCACGGACAACAGGTGTCTCCCCGGGTGCCTGACTTAAACAAACCACCTCACCATCAGAATCCTCCTGGTCAATTTCCTCCCCAGCGCCAGCAACACCCATATCCTCCTCATCCTGGTGTACTTCAACACTGACATCTTCAATCTGACTATCAGGAACTGGACTGCGGGTGCTCCTTCCAGCACTTGCAGGGGGCGTGCAAATGGTGGAAGGCGCATGCTCTTCACGTCCAGTGTTGGGAAGGTCAGGCATCGCAACCGACACAATTGGACTCTCCTTGTGGATTTGGGATTTCGAAGAACGCACAGTTCTTTGCGGTGCTACTGCTTTTGCCAGCTTGAGTCTTTTCATTTTTCTAGCGAGAGGCTGAGTGCCTCCATCCTCATGTGAAGCTGAACCACTAGCCATGAACATAGGCCAGGGCCTCAGCCGTTCCTTGCCACTCCGTGTGGTAAATGGCATATTGGCAAGTTTACGCTTCTCCTCCGACAATTTTATTTTAGGTTTTGGAGTCCTTTTTTTACTGATATTTGGTGTTTTGGATTTGACATGCTCTGTACTATGACATTGGGCATCGGCCTTGGCAGACGACGTTGCTGGCATTTCATCGTCTCGGCCATGACTAGTGGCAGCAGCTTCAGCACGAGGTGGAAGTGGATCTTGATCTTTCCCTAATTTTGGAACCTCAACATTTTTGTTCTCCATATTTTAATAGGCACAACTAAAAGGCACCTCAGGTAAACAATGGAGATGGATGGATACTAGTATACAATTATGGACGGACTGCCGAGTGCCGACACAGAGGTAGCTACAGCCGTGAACTACCGTACTGTGTCTGCTGCTAATATAGACTGGTTGATAAAGAGATGTCGTAGTATGTATGTATGAAGAAGAAAGAAAAAAAAACCACGGTTAGGTGGTATACAATTGTGGACGGACTGCCGAGTGCCGACACAGAGGTAGCCACAGCCGTGAACTACCGTACTGTACTGTGTCTGCTGCTAATATAGACTGGTTGATAAAGAGATGTCGTAGTATGTATGTATGAAGAAGAAAGAAAAAAAAACCACGGGTAGGTGGTATACAATTATGGACGGACTGCCGAGTGCCGACACAGAGGTAGCCACAGCCGTGAACTACCGTACTGTACTGTGTCTGCTGCTAACATAGACTGGTTGATAAAGAGATGTAGTAGTATGTATGTATAAAGAAGAAAGAAAAAAAAACCACGGGTAGGTGGTATACAATTATGGACGGACTGCCGAGTGCCGACACAGAGGTAGCCACAGCCGTGAACTACCGTACTGTACTGTGTCTGCTGCTAATATAACCTGGTTGATAAAGAGATGTCGTAGTATGTATGTATGAAGAAGAAAGAAAAAAAAACCACGGTTAGGTGGTATACAATTATGGACGGACTGCCGAGTGCCGACACAGAGGTAGCCACAGCCGTGAACTACCGTACTGTACTGTGTCTGCTGCTAATATAGACTGGTTGATAAAGAGATGTCGTAGTATGTATGTATAAAGAAGAAAGAAAAAAAAACCACGGTTAGGTGGTATACAATTATGGACGGACTGCCGAGTGCTGACACAGAGGTAGCCACAGCCGTGAACTACCGTACTGTACTGTGTCTGCTGCTAATATAGACTGGTTGATAAAGAGATGTCGTAGTATGTATGTATGAAGAAGAAAAAAAAAAAAACCACGGTTAGGTGGTATACAATTATGGACGGACTGCCGAGTGCCGACACAGAGGTAGCCACAGCCGTGAACTACCGTACTGTACTGTGTCTGCTGCTAATATAGACTGGTTGATAAAGAGATGTCGTAGTATGTATGTATAAAGAAGAAAGAAAAAAAAACCACGGTTAGGTGGTATACAATTATGGACGGACTGCCGAGTGCCGACACAGAGGTAGCCACAGCCGTGAACTACCGTACTGTACTGTGTCTGCTGCTAATATAGACTGGTTGATAAAGAGATGTAGTAGTATGTATGTATAAAGAAGAAAGAAAAAAAAACCACGGGTAGGTGGTATACAATTATGGATGGACTGCCGAGTGCCGACACAGAGGTAGCTACAGCCGTGAACTACCGTACTGTGTCTGCTGCGACTGGATGATAAATAATGATATAAAAAAAATATATATATCACTACTGCAGCCGGACAGGTATATATATTATATAATGACGGACCTGCTGGACACTGTCTGTCAGCAGAATGAGTTTTTTATAGAATAAAAAAAAAAACACCACACAAGTGAAGTCACACGACGAGTGTTTAACTTTTTCAGGCAATCACAATATAGTATACTACTAACTATACTGGTGGTCAGTGTGGTCAGGTCACTGGTCAGTCACACTGGCAGTGGCACTCCTGCAGCAAAAGTGTGCACTGTTTAATTTTAATATAATATGTACTCCTGGCTCCTGCTATAACCTATAACTGGCACTGCAGTGCTCCCCAGTCTCCCCCACAATTATAAGCTGTGTGAGCTGAGCACAGTCAGATATATAATATATACATAGATGATGCAGCACACTGGGCTGAGCAGTGCACACAGATATGGTATGTGACTGTCTTGTACTCCTGGCTCCTGCTATAACCTATAACTGGCACTGCAGTGCTCCCCAGTCTCCCCCACAATTATAAGCTGTGTGAGCTGAGCACAGTCAGATATATAATATATACATAGATGATGCAGGCATGCAGCACACTGGGCTGAGCAGTGCACACAGATATGGTATGTGACTGAGTCACTGTGTGTACCGTTTTTTTCAGGCAGAGAACGGATATATTAAATAAAACAACTGCACTGCTGGTGGTCACTGTGGTCAGTCACTAAACTCTGCACTCTCTTCTACAGTATCAGCCTCAGGTCAATCTCTCTCTCTCTCTCCTAATCTAAATGGAGAGGACGCCAGCCACGTCCTCTCCCTATCAATCTCAATGCACGTGTGAAAATGGCGGCGACGCGCGGCTCCTTATATAGAATCCGAGTCTCGCGAGAATCCGACAGCGTCATGATGACGTTCGGGGCGCGCTCGGGTTAACCGAGCAAGGCGGGAAGATCCGAGTCGCTCGGACCCGTGAAAAAAAACATGAAGTTCGTGCGGGTTCGGATTCAGAGAAACCGAACCCGCTCATCTCTAATTCTTATGTGTCATTATCACCATGCTTTGCACTTTTTATGGTTAATATTGTATCTTTAAATGTTAAGGGTTTAAACTCCCCGCAAAAACGTCGGCTAGCTCTGTCTTCCTTTCATAAAATGAAAATGAGCATAGTCACTATTCAGGAAACCCAGTTTAGGAAGTCTGATCCCCCGCGTTTTTTTGATAGTCATTTCCCTTCCTGCTATATGGCGAATGGCCCCACTAAAAAGGCGAGGGTAGCTATTCTTATTTCACTTCACTGCCCATTTATATTGGACTCCCAGTGGGTTGACCTAGATGGACGTTATTTAATTTTGGTAGGACTCTTAGACAATGTTGCTGTCACACTAGTTTCGTGTTACACCCCTAACTCTACACAACTCCCATTTTGCAGGAAGCTATGTTCGCTGGTGCATAAACATGCGAAAGGTGCCATAATGATGCTTGGCGATTTTAACATGGTTGTTGATCCCTCTATCGACAGGTCCCGTCCTACTAAGACCTTTCCCTCTAGACCTTTAACTCACTCTTACAAAGACTTGGGTTTCCGACATTTGCTTGGAGAATATGACCTCTACGACGCCTGGCGAACTAAACACCCTACAGTTAGAGATTATTCTTTTTTTCCCCATGTTCATTCTTCATATTCTAGAATTGATCTAGTTTTGCCGGATAAGTGGACGCTCCCATCCATAAGTAAAGTTGCTATACTCCCTATGACTTGGTCAGATCATTCCCCCTTACAGGTTGTTTGGGAACTAAGTGCCCGTAGGACTGCCCCGGGCCCCTGGAGGTTGGGGAAATATCTGTTATCCCATCAAGAGGCCTTCCAATCTATACACCAATCCATACAGTTGTATTTAGATACTAATAAGCCTGAGGACACCTCAGTGTTTAATTTTTGGTGCTCTTTCAAAGCTGTTTTACAGGGGTCTGCCATTCAGGCAGCGGCTAGGATCAAGAGGGCTTATAGACGTGATTTCTTGCTGACGGAGGAGGAAGTAGTCAGGCTTGAGGCTGCACACAAGGCGGATCCCCTTAATAAGTCCATTTTTAAGCTTCTGCTTTCTGCAAGTGAACGGATTAATTCCTATACTCTCCGTGAAGTACAGCGTAATATAGGTAGTTTGAATCAGAGACTTTATGTCTTTGGGAATAAAGCAGGCCGGCTCTTAGCATGGTAATTACGTGGTCATCGAGCTTTGACTTGGATCCACCATGTTTATACCTCTACGGGCTCTAGGGTCTCTGATCCACAAGATATTGCAAACGCTTTCACGGAAAATTACAATTTACGATCTGACCCTGATACTCCCCAACCTATTGAGGCTGATATTAAATCCTTTTTGGATAAATTGTCCCTTCCTAAATTAGACTCTGCGGCCTGCCTAACCCTTTGCTCCCCCTGGTCTATTTCGGAACTTGAAGTGGCTATTGATGGTTTGCCGCGAGATAAAGCCCCTGGTCCCGATGGATTTTCGTCTAACTTCTATAAAAGCTTCAAAGCGGAACTGGCTCCGGTTTTGTTGATTGTCTTTAATGAGGCTTCTGGTGTCGGGAGTTTCCCAAAAGAAATGCTAGAAGCACAAATCGTCGCCATCCCTAAACTAGGTAAAGCTCCCTCTGCGGTTCAAAATTACCACCCGATAGCGCTGTTAAATACAGATATTAAGCTATATGCTAAGCTACTTGCCAACCGTTTATGTCCCTTTCTGCCCTCTCTCATAGCCGCAGATCAAGTTGGTTTCGTGCCGGGCAGGTAGGCCCCAGACAATACTAGGAGAGTCCTCAACACCATTGAATACTGAGATTTCTATAAATCTCCTCTATTAGTCTTGTCATTGGACGCTGAGAAGGCATTTGACAGACTACACTGGGGATACCTAAAGTCTGTCTTGTATAAATTTGGGTTTCGAGGTAGATTTTTGGATTCCATTTCGGCCCTGCATTCTGTTTCTTCTGCAAGGGTTGTCGTGAATGGTTGTCTCTCCTTGGGGTTCGATATCTCGAATAGCACCAGGCAGGGGTGTCCTTTGTCACCCCTCATCTTTGCTTTGGCTATCGAGCCCCTGGCAGAGACGATTAGGACCGCTGCAGATGTTGAAGGCCCTGACTGTTATGCACACCAGTGCCTGCAGGAAAGTACTGGTGTCAGAACTGTTATGCACTCCAGTGTCTGCAGGAATGTACTGGTGTTTGAACTGTTATGCAAAACAAATGGACTCACAGACAAACTGGGGAATATGACATAACGTACACAGAAGGTAATAGGGTAACAAAATACACACAAAGTGAACAGAGAAGCCCAGAGGCTAAGGAACTGGGCATCTCCCTTGGCTTAGAACTGCACAGATGGAAAAAGCAAGATGTTGTGTTTTAATACGTAGAGAACCCGAAATGCTGTTGCTAAGGGCAACAGCAAAACCCTAAAGGGTTACCAACGGGTGTGGCAGCAAACTCCCTGGTCAGAGATGGAATGATAGACACAAGGAGAGTCTCCACAATCCTATTTCTCACTTGCAGTGCACAGGTTTTAGCTTACTGCCACTAAACTGACCCCTGACACCTAGCACAGTGAGACAGGATTAGACAGGCAAGTCTTAGAATACAGCCGCAAACTTGCCAAGTTCACAGAGTAGTAACAGAACCCCAGCAAGCTAAACGACTGACTCCAGTCTTACTGCTAGGTCTGGATTGGCAGAGTGTAATACCAAATCCCCAGGCCTATTTGCAGTAAGCAACAAACAAATACAAAGCTACACAGTACTGGCTAACTTTCATGAACTGACTAACCAACAAAGATTCAGCAGCATCTGCTTACCCTGAAAAGAGGCCTTATAAAGCAGGTGCTGTCCACGCCCCACTCAGACCTCACAGACTGTGAGCACAAAAACCAGCACCGGATCCCCTGCCGTGCACAGAGCCTATAACCACTGCACAGCAAAAGACCCGAACCGGAGTATCAGCTGCGCTCAGGTTACTCCACTAGCACTTGTCTCCCGGTTGCCATGACGACGTGGCAGCACAGGGCAGGAGACCCTAACAGTACCCCCCCTCTGACGAGGGGTCAAAGAACCCCTACCACCGGGTTTATCGGGGAACTGCGAGAAGAAAGAGCGTATCAGTCTGGGGGCATGAAGATCACAACTGCGCACCCACGACCGCTCCTCCGGGCCATACCCCTTCCAGTGCACCAAAAATGACAGCCGACCTCGAACCACCTTGGAGTCAAGAATCCTTTCAACAACAAACTCCCTCTGGCCACGTATCAGAAGAGGGGAAGGTCTTCCACTGGAAGAAGGATTACTAATCGCCCGTTTTAAAAGGGAACAATGAAATGTTTTATTGATACCCAAAGAACGGGGCAGATCTAACTGAAATGCCACCGGATTGATAACCCTGGTGATCTTATAAGGGCCGATGAACCGGGGCCCTAACTTATGAGATGGCTGTCTCAACTTCAAATTCTTGGTAGACAACCAGACGAAGTCTCCTAATTTGAAGCTGCAGGGTCTTTTCCGCTTATCAAAAACCCTTTTGGTCACTAATGACACAGACACAAGGGCTTTCTTCACTTTCCGCCAAATACCTCTAAGGACCGAAACCACAGAGGAACCACCAGGCGTGGAGTCCAGGGGGTCAAAAGAATTGGCCTTAGGATGATGCCCATACACACAAAGGAAGGGAGAGATCCCTGTAGCAGAGTGAGCCGCGTTGTTATAGGCAAACTCCGCCATGGACAGATGAGCAACCCAGTCAGTCTGACACTTGGAGACATAACACCTGAGGAACTGCTCCAAGGACTGGTTCACCCTTTCAGTCTGCCCATTAGACTGCGGATGGTAGCCTGACGACAAGCTGACAGAAATCTGGAGATCGGAACAAAATGCCCTCCAGAATTTGGCCACAAACTGGGATCCGCGGTCAGAGACCACATCAAGTGGCAACCCGTGGAGACGCACAACATGCAGCATAAATAATTCAGACAGGCGTCTGGCTGATGGCAGCCCAACCAGTGGAACGAAGTGCGCCATCTTCGAAAACCTGTCAACGACAACCCAGATGGCTGTCATCCCCGAGGATTTGGGCAAGTCCACCACAAAATCCATTGAAATGTGGGTCCATGGCTTAGATGGGATAGAGAGTGGATGTAATGGGCCAACAGGAACCCCTCTAGGAGTCTTATTTCGGGCACAGATGTCACATGCCCGAACCCACTGATCCACATCCTTAGCCACCGAGGGCCACCACACCGCCCTAGATAGCAACTCCCGAGTTCTGGCAATACCCGGGTGACCTGCCGACTTCTTGGCATGGAATTCCAGGAACACTCGCTGTCTTAACCTAGGAGGCACAAACAAAAGACCTACCGGATGGTCTGGAGGAGCCTGCTCCTGTGCTCTAAGGACTAATGATAAGAGGTCCTGGGTAATGCCCACTTTAATACATGATGGGGAAACAATGGCCAACGGCTCCTCGGTGGTCTCCTGGATTGGAGCAAAACTCCGCGAGAGCGCATCAGCCTTGATGTTTTTTGACCCAGGGCGATATGTTATCAAAAAATTAAAGCGAGCAAAAAACAAAGCCCATCGTGCCTGCCTGGCATTGAGACGCTTCGCTGACTCTAAATATGCCAGATTCTTATGGTCAGTGAGAATTGAGACCACAAACTTAGCCCCCTCAAGCCAGTGTCTCCACTCCTCGAGTGCATCCTTAATAGCCAACAATTCCCGGTTACCCACGTCATAATTCATCTCGGCAGGCGAAAATTTACGGGAAAAGTAAGCACAGGGATGAAGGCGATTATCAGACACTCCCATCTGAGAAAGCACTGCCCCAATACCCATCTCAGAGGCATCCACCTCCACCACAAAAGGACGCTCTGGATCTGGGTGTCGCAGCACCTTGGCCGAAACAAATGCCCTTTTGAGACGGGCAAAAGCCGCTTTAGCCTCACAAGACCAGTGAGCAACATCCGCCCCTTTCTTAGTGAGTGCCACCAAGGGCGCCACTATAGACGAAAATCCAGCGATAAATCGTCTATAAAAATTCGCAAAGCCCAGGAAACGCTGAAGCGCCTTCAAACTAGTGGGCTGCACCCAATCCAGGACTGCCTGTACCTTGGAACCCTCCATTTGGAAACCTTCTGGGGAGATAATATATCCTAGAAATGCGATTTGCTGAACTTCAAATTCGCACTTCTCCAGCTTCGCCCCAAGCCGGTGGTCTCTGAGTTTCTGGAGGACTAAGCGTACATGCTTCCGATGTTCCTCCAGGGAATGGGAGAAGATTAGGATGTCATCTAAGTATACAACTAAGAATCTATCCAAATATTCCCTGAGCACATCATTCATGAAATCCTGGAAGACTGCCGGGGCATTACAGAGCCCAAAAGGCATCACCAAATATTCATAATGCCCTGAGTGGGTATTAAAGGCAGTCTTCCATTCATCCCCCTCTCTTATTCGGATTAGATTGTACGCACCGCGTAGGTCAATCTTAGAAAAAATGGTGGCAGTACGAAGCTGGTCAAACAAGACCGAAATGAGAGGCAGTGGGTATGAGTTTTTAATCGTGATACGGTTCAATTCCCTTAAGTCGATGCAGGGTCGCAACGAACCGTCCTTTTTACCCACGAAGAAGAACCCCGACCCAACTGGAGACTGTGAAGGTCTGATAAATCCCTTAGCCAAGTTCTCCTGAATGTACTCTGCCATAGCCTGAGTCTCAGGACGTGACAGGGAGTACAACCTGCTCTTGGGAAGCTTAGCATTTGGCAACAAATCAATGGCACAGTCATAGGGGCGATGGGGAGGTAGTACCTCTGCAACTTTTTTGGAGAACACGTCCGCAAAATCTGCATAACACCCTGGCAATCCTGGCAAACTTAGCTGCGAGAGCCTGACTGGAAGGCTCAAGCAACTCCTGAAACAATCAGTACCCCAACTAAGAATCTCCCCAGAGACCCAGTCAAATTGAGGATTGTGGGCCCTTAACCAGGGTAACCCCAACACCAATGGGGCAAAAGTACAGACAGTCACATAAAAGGACAATTTTTCAGAGTGTGTGGCTCCAATAAACAAAGAAATCTGGCTAGTGCAAGAGGTAATTTTACCTTGGGATAATGGTTCCCCGTTTAACCCACAAATCTCAATTTCCGATGCCAAGGGTACTAAGGGAACAGAGTGTTTCAGGGCGAATTGGCGGTCCATAAAAACCCCGTCGGCCCCACTGTCCACAAAGGCCTCAGTCTTGACAGTTTGACCGAGGATCTTCAAGGTCACCGGAATGATAAAAGTCTTCTTGGGAAATTCTAACTTCTGGCCTGACAGGATATTTCCCATCACCCTCAGGCCCTGAAGTTTTCCGGCTTTTCTGGGCATGATACTATCACATGACCTTTATTCCCACAGTACAAACACAACCCCTGCTGTCTCCTCCGCGTCTTCTCACGCGAGGAGAGGCGGGTAGCCCCAATCTGCATAGGCTCCTCAGAAAATTCCTCAGAGTCTGAGGTTCCCTTGGGAAGGAAGGAAATCTCAGTCTCCCTTTCAAGCCTACGCTCTCTCAGCCGTCTATCCACCCGGATGGATAACTGCATGAGCTGATCCAAGCTATCAGGCAAGGGATATTGTACCAGTTGGTCCTTTATCTGGTTAGAAAGACCTCTTCGGTACTGGTGTCTCAGGGCTGGGTCATTCCACTGGGTATCATGGGCCAACCTCCGAAACTCCGTACAGTAAACCTCAACTGGCCTTCGCCCTTGCTTAAGGATCGAAATCTGAGCCTCGGCTGAGGCCGTCTTGTCAGGGTCATCATACAACATGCCCAGTGCCGTAAAAAAAACATCAACACTTTTAAGTGACGGACAGTCAGGCTGCAACCCATATGCCCAGACCTGTGGGTCTCCTTGTAGCAAGGAAATCACTATGCCCACCCGCTGAATCTCCGACCCAGAAGACTGAGGCCTAAGCCGGAAGTATAGCTTGCAGCTCTCCTTGAAACAAAAGAACTGCGAGCGATCTCCAGAAAAACGATCCGGGAGATTTACTTTCGGCTCCTTAACCCCTGCAGGTGCTGCTGCTGCGGGAGCTCCGCCAGCAGCCTGGGAGGTGTGCATTTTAATGGACAAATCATTAAATTGTCGAGTCAGGACCTGCACCTGATCGACCACCTGTTGCAACGTATTTTGAGGGGTATGCTCCATATTCCCACAAAATTTCAACAGGAATATTAGGCTGCTGAATATGTTATGCACACCAGTGCCTGCAGGAAAGTACTGGTGTCAGAACTGTTATGCACTCCAGTGTCTGCAGGAATGTACTGGTGTTTGAACTGTTATGCAAAACAAATGGACTCACAGACAAACTGGGGAATATGACATAACGTACACAGAAGGTAATAGGGTAACAAAATACACACAAAGTGAACAGAGAAGCCCAGAGGCTAAGGAACTGGGCATCTCCCTTGTATTAGAACTGCACAGATGGAAAAAGCAAGATGTTGTGTTTTAATACGTAGAGAACCCGAAATGCTGTTGCTAAGGGCAACAGCAAAACCCTAAAGGGTTACCAACGGGTGTGGCAGCAAACTCCCTGGTCAGAGATGGAATGATAGACACAAGGAGAGTCTCCACAATCCTATTTCTCACTTGCAGTGCACAGGTTTTAGCTTACTGCCACTAAACTGACCCCTGACACCTAGCACAGTGAGACAGGATTAGACAGGCAAGTCTTAGAATACAGCCGCAAACTTGCCAAGTTCACAGAGTAGTAACAGAACCCCAGCAAGCTAAACGACTGACTCCAGTCTTACTGCTAGGTCTGGATTGGCAGAGTGTAATACCAAATCCCCAGGCCTATTTGCAGTAAGCAACAAACAAATACAAAGCTACACAGTACTGGCTAACTTTCATGAACTGACTAACCAACAAAGATTCAGCAGCATCTGCTTACCCTGAAAAAAGGCCTTATAAAGCAGGTGCTGTCCACGCCCCACTCAGACCTCACAGACTGTGAGCACAAAAACCAGCACCGGATCCCCTGCCGTGCACAGAGCCTATAACCACTGCACAGCAAAAGACCCGAACCGGAGTATCAGCTGCGCTCAGGTTACTCCACTAGCACTTGTCTCCCGGTTGCCATGACGACGTGGCAGCACAGGGCAGGAGACCCTAACACTGACATAGGTAGACTTAACCACAAGATCAGTCTTTTTGCTGATGACATTTTGCTTTGCCTGCTTCGGCCTGAAACTTCCCTCCCTGAGCTTCATAAGATTTTAGATAATTACTCGAGAGTTTCCTACTATAAAGTAAATACCTCTAAAACTGAAGCCCTCCCACTTCATGTCTCACCGGTAACACTTGCCCTACTTAAGGACCAATATAGGTATGCATGGTAGACATATTCAATTAAATATTTAGGGGTGCATTTAGCTCAGGACACCAATCTTTTTGATTGCAATTATACACCTTTGCTGGGTTCTTTCGAGAGATTGATTAAGGAGTGGTCGCTCCAAAATGGTATTGTTACCTAAACTTCTGCACCTTTTCCGAGCTATCCCTCGTGATTCCCTAAGGTTTTATTACTAGAGCTAATAAAATATTTTCTCAATTTATTTGGAAAGGCTCCAAGCCTCGTATAGCCAGACGTGCCTTGATTTTGCCCAAACGCTACGGAGGCGCTGCTTATCCAGATTCGGATAGCTATCATTCTGCTTGCCTCCTTAGCCGGTTCGCTGTACAGTCCCCTAAACCCTGGGTTATTGTGGAACGGTCCTTTTTAGGTACACTAGCACTCACTGAATTGTTCTTGCTCCCTGCGCAGATTATCCCCTCCTGGACTGGTCCTGGTGCCGCGAATAGAGCCAGTTCGCACCTGGCATGATGTTATTTCGGCTGATACTACGGTCTCGCCTCCAGCGGCTGACCTCTCTGTTAGGGCTATAGCTAACTCTATCCCTAATCTAAGTCTAGACTCTTGGGTTGAGGCAGGAGTATTGAGCTTGAAAGATATTTTTGGTGCAGATGGTCTGATTCCCTTTGCCCAACTGCAATCACAATTTCATGTTCCGAAGCATGATTTCTTTAAGTATTTGCAATTGCACCATTGGCTGCATACTTATACAGATAAATAATTTGCCCCCTCTTCATTAGCAGTGATCTTGTCAGTTAGATTGTCGTCTCCTGGCCATAGGCGAGGTATATCTAGATGGTATCATTATATTGTTTTATTGCATAAAACGGGTAAATTATTATCTCAAATTAAATGGGAGAGGGATTTTTACAGAATGTTTCTAGAAGAGGAGTGGGACTCGATCTCCTTATCGTGTTTTAAAGTTTCCAAATGTTTACAACATTCTGAAATGTTCTTTAAATTGCTTCACAGGGCATACTTCACTCCGCGGTGGCAGCACCTTATCTGGCCTTCTGTGTCCCAACTCTGTTGGAGGAGGTGTGGCTGTGTAGGTACTATTTTTCACATCTTTTGGGAGTGCCCGGTTCTGAGGCCGCTGTGGACTGAGGTGTTCTCTCTTATACGTGACGTACTGGGAATAGACCTCCCTGTCGATCCAGCTGTCGCTTTGTTCCATCACACGGAGCACCGTTGTGATAGTTACATTCTAGGCCACATTTTGATTTCAAGTAAGGCTGCAATAGGGCAGTTGTGGAAGTCACAGTCTGTACCATGTATACAGGCCATTATTAATAAAATTCAGAAACATTTTGTATTTGAGACAGCTGATAGCGAATACTCTTCATCGGCTTCCTCAAATCATATGAGATGGCTTAAGTGGAGTGAATGCCGAGAAAGACAGGGACACTCTACTATTTATAGTGATCCTATTGATTTGTCTATTTTGAGGTCTCCAAATTCTGAATTGACCCTGTAAGTGTTCCTGTGTTTCTAGCTTAATTTTATTACGATCACTATTCCCCTGAGTATGAGCAATGTGTTTTTTTTTTCTTGTCTACTCTTTTATCCTACTGTCTATGTCTCTTATGTCTCTCATCCCCCTTTTTATGTTTTTATTTTTTTTGTGTGTGTTCTATGTTTTGTGTAATTGAGATTTCATGTATACGGCTGCTGATTTTATTGCCTGTATATTGTTGGTATTGCTGTTATGATGTTCCATAGCAGTCTGTATGATTATTTCTGTACATTATTGATAATGCCGATATTATCTTAGACCGCAAAGCTATACCCCTTTGTACACTGTTACCGTTGGGCCGCTATGGCCGCTAGACTACGTGCACGTGCTACGCACTTTGTACGCTAACAAACAAATAGCAGCGCTGATAAACTTGCTAATACATACGGATTGAGTGAAAAATATTCAATTTAATATAGACGGCAATCATTAGCCTATTAAAACCAACATACACAACTCATAAAAATAATTAAAATGGGTCTCAATTATAATTGCCTCTAATAAACAGTCCGTTCCTATTTAATGAACTGGATAAGCAGATGTATAATGCATAGAAAGAGAGACTGACTGCGCAGTCTACCATCCAACTTTACCAATACCGCTAGAGGTGAAGTCCCTTGGTAGTTTGTTTGTAAGTGTCCAAGCGGATTCCTCAATGCTTTGCGGTGTCCTTTTCCTTAGGTTGGAAGTTGTAGGATGTAAAAAAATCTTTCCTTATTTTATCTGCAAGGGTGGAAGTCCAGTTCTGGTCCGGATATAGGCAATAAATTTGGCAAGTGATGACCCAAGGATGACAGTTCCTGACGCGTTTCGCTGTACAAGCTACAGCTTTTTCAGAGGATAACTGTATAGCTGAGCTGGTCTGGTATTTATACCAGTATTGATGACCAAACGTTCTGCACCTGTTCACTCAATCCTTATCCTTAAACAATGTTAAAAATATATACTAGTTATAGCACTCATGCTTTAATTATAATTCTAGGACAGACTCACATGATTCCAATCTAATATTTCCATGATAACTTAAATAATAATCAAATTCATAATTCTTTATTAGAAATACTTCCGGGTGAAAACATCATAGGGCATATATTTCATGATTGTACACTAATTGTTTAATTATATTCATTTTTATTAAAGACTATATTAATATATACACAAAAATATCCCAATCACGAAGAAAACAGACATTCCCTGGACAGTAAATTCACTTGCGTCTCATTTATTAATAATACTTCCGGGTTCATTGTCCTATCTTATTTCCGTCTCGTGGAGCGCATCTGAGAGGTATTATTTCCTCTTCCGCTCCACGAGGCTCTCTATAGGGCTATATAGCTATGTGCGTACAGAGTCCTGCATGTGGTACGCACTTGGCGTACGCACGCTGCGCTGAGTGTACGGAGTACACACAGCGAGCGCTCACACAATGGATAACCTCTAAATCTTGTTAATGATACAATGTAATGATATGCTTATACTTTAAACCTTTGGCAGCAAAGTACTGCAACAATGTTATACCTTTAAACCTTAAGTAGCGCTGGCGATACAAAGTATCCGCAGTGCGTACACCTTAACAATGCTTATACACCTTAAACAGGTTAAACTACTTTAAAGCCCAGGCAGGAAAGTGAAAACACAACACTGTTTGTAGTTTAAACCACAGGGTTCTAAGGCCACCGTGGATTGATTCCAAAAGATATAACAGTACAATTCATACACTACAGGCTAACAAGTAAATCTAAACAGAATAATGGCTGCAGAGAATGTACGTACGTGAGAATATTCGCAAGCGCAACCCGAACTCGGTCCTTCGCTCGTCATGCAGATAGCGTTTAGAGTCATCTGACCGGCCAGGCAACAATGGTCCTTATATACACAACATGCATACACAATACAATGGTCACTGTAATCTCATTGTTCATTGGACACAGATATGTCTCCACATTACAGCAAAGGTCATAGGTGGATTTGAAAAGGTGGGCGATGTCTCTTCCAACTGCTCTTGTGGGTGGTATCCTCTGGATTCCCGCCGCATATGTAATTTACAGTAAATACAGTTAATGTTCATAATCTATTTTTGTACATAACTATACGCAGGAGCAAGTGCTCTTTCTCTAACTAACACCGGAATGTTACCCTCAAAATACCCTACAGTTGGATACTAGACATCACCTTTCAACCTGTATCTGACCCTTCCTATCATGCAAAGGCGAATCTCTCTGTCCAGGAACAGTTTAAACTAATAATACTCGCTGTCATGGTCTAGGGGAACTATATCTACAAAATGCACTATTTGGGTTAGATATGCTATGTTCTAATAACACGCTACACGCTCACAGACTCCACCGTAAATACCCATATCATGCGCACGATCGCCGGAGCGATCTTACGCAACTTGCGGATATGTGCACGTACGGCGGACTGAGTGCATGAGCAGCGGGCATGTGCATGGGGTTAGTACAAGGCATATGTATTATGATATTTTTCGACTTTGACATTATGTAATCAATAAAAATCTAATGTTTTAAAAAAAAGATATATTTGATGATGTTTTGCTTTCTAAGTGAGTTTTGCTGGTAATATATTTGTAACAACAGCAACAGTGGTGATAGAAAGTCTGTGAACCCTTTAGAATCTTCAGATTTTTTTTGTATAAATATGACCTTTAATGTGTTAAGAATATAATCAAAGTTATAAAAATAAGGGAACTAAATAAATCAACTAACACACAATATTATATACTTCATTTATTGATCAAAATGATCAAACATTAACATTTTTCGTTGAAAAATTATGTGAACCTCTAGGAATATCTGTTTACATAAGGGAATAATCAGAGTCTGGAGTGTCAATCAATGTGATGATAATAAGGTTTGAGTTCAGGTGTCCATGCCCTATTTTAAAAACATAAATTCGAGTCTATGATACCAAACTCTGGTCTTCGCTGCAGAGACAGTTTTTCCCATGCCTCGACCAGAGGAGATTTCTGAGGACCTCATTAAAAGAGTTGTCAGTGCTCATCAGGCTGGAAAAGGTCACAGAAAGATTTCTTAAGACTTTGTTCTTCATCATTCCACTCTCTGGCAGATATAGTGTATAGATGGAAAAAATCCATCACTATTGATACTTTCTGTAGCAGTGGTTGTCCTAAAAAAAATCTCTCCAAGAGCAAGGCATATCGTTTTTTAGGAAATCACAAAGAACCACTGGATCACAGAATCTGCAGAACTCTCTTGCAATAACTAATGATAGCGTTCATCGGGCAAACACTGAACAAGTAGAGCGTCCGTGGAAGGATAGCAAGGAGGAAACATATAGAACATTGCTGACCATTTAAAGTATGCTAAAGACTACTGTACCTGCAAGAGCCAAAAGACTATGCCATAGATATTTAGAAATGCTTCAGATGCTTTAACTTTTAATATAACTGTTCTAATATATGATTCTTATTTACTTAAAACTACTGAATTAAGAATCCTACACTCTCCTTATGTTTATAAATATGGATGGAATTCTTAGAACTGGATTCTACAGGGTTTGTCAGATAGTTGCTGTCTAAGTCATGTAGTACTAAGTCATGTACTTTACAGCTTTGCTCTCACATTATCTCTGCTTGAGTGCTCAGACACAATACATCTTAACTAATCATATTGTAACTCAACCGAACTCGATTCTTTCAGACTCTTCCAGAGCTTCCAGATATTGTTCTGCTCCTTAAACTAGACTTTCCACACTTTAACGCTTGCTCTGATCCAGGCTCCTCTTCAAGAGTTAAACGCTTATGCCACCATTATATACACAATTGCTGTATAAATTGTATGGTATATGACTGAATGCAACTTTATTTTTTTAGAGAAACATCTCAGGTGATCTTCACACCGAATGCAGTATGCAGTCTTGGGGGGTAATTCCAAGTGGATCGCAGCAGGAAATTTTTTAGCAGTTGGGCAAAACCATGTGCACTGCAGGGAGGCAGATATAACATTTGCAGAGAGAGTTAGATTTGGGTGCGTTATATTGTTTCTGTGCAGGGTAAATACTGGCTGCTTTATTTTTACACTGCAAATTAGATTGCAGATTGAACTCACCACACCCAAATCTATCTCTCTCTGCACATGTTATATCTGCATCCCCTGCAGTGCACATGGTTTTGCCCAACTGCTAACAAAGTTCCTGCTGCGATCAACTCAGAATTACCCCCTTAGTTTTTGTCCACTACAACACAAACTGACAACACACAGTCTCTAGCCTTCATACCTTCAAGCCTTCAATAAAAACTTACCTCTTCAGGCAAGCTTATTCAATTCAAGGACAACCCACTGATCTCCCCAAAGTAATTCTACTGTTTTTTAGCTCTGAAAACTCCACAAGCATTTTTTAATTGGATACTGTAGGTCTCAGAAGTGTGCATACCCACGGTAATCCAAAACTGAGTACGAGGTATGCAAGGTTTTTTAGGAGAATGAAGCCCAAAAAAGAGTTTACCCTGTGACAAAACAAGCACATGCTTAATAGTGCTGGAACTCTTCCTGCCACATCAGACAATTAAAAAAAATTCTTAAGTATTATTATAGAACCATGGCATGAGGTCCGAAGTGCCAAGAAAAAAGCCCAATCCACCACCTCCCCTTCCAAGAATGGACTATTATAAAGGACCATCTTGCTCTGCATTGTATGCCCCCTTTTTCATCTTTTTAGGTGTTTGCATTACTGTTACAATGTTGAAAGCTGAATTCCTCGTTGGCGAGAACTCTCTCGTATATCCTCGTTATATTGTTACATTACCAATGGATGTTTTGGCTAACTAACTAATCCATAACTTTCTAGTAGTTTTGAGGGTGTCGGGGGTGGTGGCTTTTCCTACTGCCCTTGACAACCATCCACTGTTAATCTTTATGCCGGTTTTATGTGTCGGTTCCTATGTTTCCTCAACAGGTCTCCCGTTGCGGTTACTCCCTTTACCCCCTCCTTCCCGCCTTTGGCTAAATGCCGGTAGGGAGACTGGGAATTCTACATTTCAGTCTCTCTCCTGCAGGATTGTTACTGATGTCATTACACTGTTTTTGTAATTTTCTTTGTTATGATTTTTCTTCCGCTCCTTCTCTTTTTTCCTCTCTTTCACTCCACTTTCAGATTTATGGAAGATCTCTTTACTATACCCCACCATGACCACTCCTGGGAAAATCAAGATAATGTCCCTCAAATACACGTGGGCTCAACACACCGGAGAAAAGATCTAGACTTCTATGCCTACTGAGGTTTGAGAGGGTCCTTCTCTTACCAATCGCTGTTTTCCTACAGCGTACTATAGCAACACCCCGGGTAGCAAATCCAAGGTAGTAGCGATTATTTTTTCCAGAGAATTGTGTGTCACTGATGTTTCCATTCACAGGGTAGTACTGGGACGACTTCTCCTCTTGAATTGTAAAATTTTTGACCAACTATACACTTTTGTAACGATCTACACCCCTAACCAGGCTCAACTTTCTTTTTTCATTTCTCATTTGACCAGAATAGACTCCTTGTCCAAGGGGATAACTGTTTTGGGTTGTGACTTCAATTGGACAATGGACCCCAGTACTGATACATCCACTCACTCCTCTAGGTTTATGACGTCAAAATATCGTCAGGTTAAGCGAATACTACACACACAGCAACTAGCAGACTCTTGGAGGATTCTCAATCCCACGGGACATGATTACTCCTTTTACTCACACCCCCATCGTGTTTATTCCAAAATCGACTACTTGTTCCTAAGCCACAGACACCTTCCGCTTCTTGTGGATGCTGAAATCGGCTCTATAACCTGGTCTGACCACGCCCCTGTGACTATGGTCTTAGACTTCATACAAAATTTGCATAAACAATGGACTTGGAGACTTAACGAATCTCTACTTTATGACACGTTCTGTAAAGATGCCTTGGATAAGGCTCTAAATGATTATATTGCAACCAATGTTACAGAAGATGTCTCTCATCTCACCATATGGGAAGCTCATAAGTGTGTTCTCCGGGGTAAACTAATACAACTAGGCACATATAAGAAAAAGCAAAAACAATCACTGATCTCAGACCTGCTACTCAAGATTCATTCCCTGGAGACATCTCATAAACTATCATTGTCAGATGAGACTCTTGTGGAGCTGTCTGAGGCTCGCTCGCAGCTGAACAAACTCCTATCTGATAATATAATATTTTCCATTCGTAAATGTAAGCGGAAATATTATCAATGGGGCAACAAACCAGGTCGCCTTTTGGCGCAAGCTATACGAGCTCAGCACTCGGCTTCTTTCATCACCTCTATGAAAGATTCTAAGGTTGTTTTAAAATTCAAATGGCCTGAAATAGGATCCTGCTTTGCCCAATTCTACACCTCGCTATATCATTTAGAGAGTGGCGCCCTGGGTAGCGACCCTCTTATTCTGCTCCAAAAAACTAGAGAATACTTGAAATCCATTGCATATCCCACCCTCCCCCACTCGACACTCCCCTCATTAGAAGCTCCTTTCACCTCTCGAGAGATAGAACTTGCCATCTCCTCTATGCCATCTGGGAAGAGCCCTGGTCCTGATGGTTTCACCACCGCATACTACAAGGTGTTTAAAGATAAACTGATTTCCCTCCTGATTGCTCCTTCAAGCGTTCAACTCGATTGCATCCAGTTCTCATTTCTCACGGGATTCCCTGGAGGCCCATATTTCGCTGATACCAAAACAGGGCAAAGGCCCATCGGTCTGCTCTAGTTACAGACCCATTTCCCTCCTCAATGTAGATCTCAAACTCTATGTGAAACTATTGGCGAATAGATGAAATACATTGGTCCCCCTGCTAGTTCATAATGACCAAGTCGGATTTGTTTTAGGCTGAGAGGCTAAAGATAATACTATCAAGATGCTTAATCTAGTCCATTTAGCTTCCCATAGTTCAACCCCTACTATTTTACTTTCAACGGACGCCGAAAAGGCATTTGATAGGGTTAGCTGGACTTTTATGAAGTCAGTTTTAGAACATATAGGATTAGGCCCCTGTACACTTCATAGAATACTGGCCCTCTATAACTCCCCGACAGCTAGAGTTCGAGTGAATGGCTCCCTATCCGACTCATTCCCTATTAGCAATGGGACTAGACAAGGCTGTCCACTATCTCCATTGATCTTTGTGCTGTGTATAGAGGCCTTAGCTAGAGCCATCCGAGCTAATCACGAAATTAGTGGATTCACCGTGGGGGATAATGAATATAAATTGGCCCTTTTTGCCGACGACCTCTTAGCCATAGTCTCCCATCCTACCACTTCCTTACCACATCTCATGAAAGAATTAGACCTCTTTGGAAAACATTCAAACTTCAAAATTAATTTGTCCAAATCCTGTGCTCTTAATATCTTGACCCATGCAGACTCTATAGCAGACATCAAACGATCTTTCCCCTTCTCTTGGCGATCATCCCATATATCATACCTGGGTGTTCAACTGCCTAATGACGGGTCCAAACTGTTCCTTCTGAATTATTTACCCCTTTTGCAAGAGATTAGGAACGATTACTCCAGATGGAATATGAAATACCTATCCTGGTTTGGGAGAATAAACATAGTTAAGATGAATACACTTCCCAAATTATTGTATCTGCTGCAGGCTCTCCCGATTCACATTCCTGAGTCTTGGTTTCACTCAGTCTTATCACTGATCCAGCAATTTGTATGGCAACGCAAGAGACCTAGAACCAAGCGTTCTCTCTTGGCAAGTTCAATAGAGAGTGGCGCCTCAAACTTCCCAACATTGGGCCTAATTCTGAGTTGATCGCAGCAGCAAATTTGTTAGCAGTTGGGCAAAACCATGTGCACTGCAGGGGGGCAGATATAACATGTGCAGAGAGAGTTAGATTTGGGCTGGGTGTATTCAAACTGAAATCTAAATTGCAGTGTAAAAATAAAGCAGCCAGTATTTATCCTGCACAGAAACAAAATAACCCACCCAAATCTAACTCTCTCTGCAAATGTTATATCTGCCCCCCCTGCGCACTGCATGGTTTTGCCCAATTGCTAACAAACTTGCTGCTGCGATCAACTCAGAATTACCCCCATTAAGCATTACTATTACGCCATTCTTCTGAACAGAATAATAGACTGGACAAGAAACAGCAAAACTAAACAATGGGTGGAACTGGAGGGCCTGTATGTGCAGCAATTCCAGGAGATCTTTCCGTGGCTTCCCGCCCTGCCTAGATTATCTCCCCCACACCCCACAATAACTTCCACACTCACTGTTTGGAAGACATTAAGGAAAACTTCCTACATTTCTTCTAATTTTAGTCCTTTGACATCTTTTTTGGCCAACGCAGATTTTATACCAGGTGTAAATCTCACCCATTTCTCTCACTGGGCGGTAATGGGACTGTTCAGGGTTGGTCAATTAGTCACATCCACTGGAATTAGACAGTTCTCGGACTTACATACAAAATGGAACATTCCTCAAAAAGATTTTTTGAAGTTACTACAAATTAGACACTTCTTGATGACAGGCTCTAGACTCCATAATGCCGCCAGGGAAATTACCCTGTTTGAGAAGCTTTGTGCCGACGCTCGTGACCCAACTCACACCATTTCCACTCTATACAAAATTGTACATCACTCCCAACCCATAGATACACCAGGGACATGCAGTCAGGGGAGGCAGGGGAGGCAGTGCCTCCCCTGTCATTAATGATTACAATAATATAAAGAAGATACTTATGACACATATTCTGTGTTATAAGTATCTGCTTTATATTATTGTAATAATTTTGACACTGTAGAACAGGTTTAAATGTGTATTGGAGGCACAGACAGCTGTGCCTCCCGCGGCTAATGATAAAGTGCAGGAAGCGGGGGGCGTGGCCAAGCGGAGGGCTGTAAAAGCCCATTAAATAAAGCAGTACAAGCGGCACTAGCATAAGTGCCTCAGTGACAGGGGCGTGCTTTCATCCCATATGAAAGCACCGCCCCTGTCACTGTGGCAAATATCATTGGGCAGCAGATTCTAATCTCTCCCCAGGGTCCAGCCTACTTACGGTGTCGCGATCACCCCGGCTTGCAGCAGCTTTACTCCTTCCACCCTCGGCTGCTCTCCTCAACCCTAACCCTACCCCTAACAGAGGAGGTAGCCTGAATGCGGTTCCCGGCGACAGGAAGAGAGAAGGGTGATGAGATCATTCATCACCCTTCTTTGAACTGTGCACCGCGTCCACGCTGCTGCGGGCCGTCACACAGTTCACACTCCTCTGACCAGCTCTGTGTCTGTCTCCCTGCTGGCCGAGCCCACCACTGCAACATGCTGCGAGAAGAGGGAGGGAGGAGGGAGAGCCTCGATCCTCAGGAGCAGCCGGTCACTGTGGATTGCGGATGGAGCCATCAGCAGCTGCACAGAAGAGCATTGCCAGCCAGGAGGGCCAAGTATGTTGGAGGGGGGGGGGGGGGGAGGGGGGGTTGTAAATACAAGAGATAGAGAATATATGTGTGTGTTTTGCTGTATGTGTTTGTTTATTTTGCAGTGTGTGGATTTAGCTGTGTGACAGTGTATACTAAACTGAGCTAATTCCTCACAGTGCTCAGGGCCAACTAGAATTCTGTACATTGCCCATACCTTCCAACTTACCGAAAAAGGGGCGGGGCCTCGGGTTAGGGGGCGGGGCATCTCGCTACGATCCCTGTTTTTTTTTTTTACTGTTTTGGGGCGTGCCGAGCGCTCCTTGAGCAGCTGGGCAGCCCCTTTCTCTCCTCCCCGCACTGTCATGCGCACGGCATATATTCAGTGATCACCGGCTGCTTTGCAAAGCAGAGCAGCGGTGATCACTGGTTCCCCAAACAGCCCCCCACCCGCGGGACATTGCGACCCGCGGGAGGGACAGCGGGACAGTGTCCGAATAGCGGGACTGTCCCGCTGAAATCGGGACAGTTAGGAGGTAAGCATTGCCTGGGCAGCGCACCATCCCCCCTCAGAAGTGGTAATTATTTTCCTTTGTAGTGGTACCCCCACTTTGAGTACAGGGAGTGTGTCACTAGGCTGCTGGGAGACCTGCTGCTGCTGGCGGAGGATGGAGTCAAGCAGAGTCTGTCCCCATGCTGCTTGAGAGGAGGCTCCGGAATTTGCCCCCTACTGCTGTAGGAGACAAGGAGACAAAAGCACAGCAGGCACAGCCAGGGGCGGATGACAGTGTGCTATGGATTCTATGAGGAAGGGGGCCCTAAATTGGTGTCTTGCTTAGGGCCCCATGAAGGCTAAATCCGCTGGCGGCAGCCATAGGGGCGGCTTTAGCGGGCATGCCTCACCAGCCACTGACCTCACCGCACGCCACTGAGATACACCCTTTTTTGCTCCAGCATGGTAGAGGGACTTGGGTATCTCCTTATCATCAAGTGACTGGAATTTTTTTTCTAAAAACACATTCTAGCTCTGTCTGTGTACAGATCAGAGAAACTCAATACAAAATTATCACGAGATGGTACAGACATCCCTCTCTCCTCCATGCTATGTACCCTTCTATATCAGCTAAATGTTGGCGATGCTCCTCATCGACTGGTACACTTATGCACATTTGGTGGACATGCCCACTCCTTCAACTTTTTTGGCAAGACGTAATACACATCTCCCAAGTCATCCTCAAGACATCAGTCCCACCTGACCCTGCCTTCTGGCTTTTAAACCACTCCGCTATACCGATATCCCAACACAAAAAATCCCTACTACTACACTTAAGTAATGCGGCCCAAGCTGTAATCCCGTCTCTATGGAGATCCCAACGCCCCCCTACCCGTCGCTCCTGGTTTACAAAACTAGATTACTTTATGCAAATGGAGGACTTATTTCTCTCATCAATAGGAAAGTCTCGTGGATTTGAATCTACCTGGTCCCCGTGGTTAGAATATAAATCCTCTCAAGCATATCCCTTGGATAGTAGTTAATATCCTCCCCTATCTCTGTTATGAGTCCATATTGAGTGGTTTTACCTCCCTCTCTTCTTCCCCTTCTCTCTTTCTTCCTTCCCACTTGTCTTAGCTTCTTGCCTTACTACATTTCGGTTTTTTGTCCTATTCTCTTTTTATTTTTATGATTTTATGGATACCGTGTACTATTGTTAAATAGCGAGGCTTTTTCACAGCCCTGAGTTGGATCTGCTGCAATATCTACGTGTGACATCTCTTGACTTGCTGGTGGCACGATCTTCTCACTTACACCGTTTAACCTGAACTCCAGTATTCCACCCTGAAATTTTGAATTTTATATGATTAATCCAATATTTGTTTGTATTATGTGGTTTGTAGTCACATGTCGCCCTTTTTTATCTACTTGATTATGCCGGTATCTTTTGTACCTTTTATTGTTCTTGTTTTAGTTTAATGAAAACCTTTAATAAAATCTGATTGTTCAAAAAAAAAACACGTATTATTATAGAACAACAAGCACGCTAACCTGGGCAGTTTTTTTGACTTCTTCGGTTTGTTAGTGTTTGTATAACTACTAGTGCTAACATGCCCATGGCTACCAGTAACTGCTAGGGCTACCAGAAACCAGCAATGCATGTTGATGTTTGTGGAACTATAAATGCCAACACACCTTGGTATGGGAAGTAGTTAATATCCCGGCGGTCGGGATCCCAACGGCAGGATACCGATGCCGGGATCCCAACTGCCAAAAATGCCAACAGGTGTGCCAGGGCTATTCTCACTCCTGGGTGTCCACGACACCCATGGAGAGGGAATAGAACCTATGGCGAGCATAGCGAGCCACCCAGCCCGCAAGGGGTTTCCTAGCACTCGCCCCGCTGCCGGCATTCTCACGGCCAGGATCCCGTTGTCGGTATACTGACCTCCGGGATCCCGGCCGCCGGGATTCCATCCCCAACCCCTTGGTGCCTAGGGCCTACTAATAATGTAGTTCCACAATATTAAATTATCATAAAAAAATTAACTGACAATGATTGTTTAAGTATTAAATTCAAACAAGCACTACTTAAAAGCCCTATTTTACCTATTTATTATTCTCCTAAATCCACATGGAATCTTCCTTCTTCTGTGCAAATAAACACAAACCAATGATGAGACATGGTCCTAGCTGATTTTAGTGGAGGTAGTTTTAGAAATGTATTTCCTTATGTGTCATATTAATTTAGTAGACATTATAAATTCAGGTTATATTTGCTGCTTGTTAATTTCAAAAGATACAGATGTAGCGCGTTTCTTCTTGGAATATTGGCCCTCATTCCGAGTTGATCACTCGCTAGCTGCTTTTAGCAGCAGTGCAAACGCTAAGCCGCCGCCCTCTGGGAGTGTATCTTAGCTTAGCAGAAGTGCGACCGAAACGTTCGCAGAATTGCTACTAAAAAAGATTGTGCAGTTTCTGAGTAGCTCGAGACTTACTCCTACCTAGCGATCACTTCAGACTGTTTAGTTCCTGTTTTGACGTCACAAACACGCCCTGCGTTCGGCCAGCCACGCCTACGTTTCCCCAGCCACTCCTGCGTTTTTATCCGACACACCTGCGTTTTTTCACTCACTCCCCGAAAACGGTCAGTTACCACCCAGAAACACCCACTTCCTGTCAATCACTCTGCAGCCAACAGTGCGACTGAAAAGCGTCGCTAGACCTTGTGTGAAACTGCATAGTCTTGTGTGAAAGTACGCTGCGCGTGCGCACTGCGCACCACACGCATGCGCAGAAATGCCGCTTTTTTTACCTAAGCGCCGCGCTGCGACCGAAAGCAGCTAGCGATCAACTCGGAATGAGGGCCATGGTGTGTATCTACACCAGCGAATGGCCAGATCATGCCACACTAACCCATACCTCCCAACATCGGGAGATGTTAAGGAGGGACTCCATGGCGTGGCTAAGCTGCACCCAGCCAAAAAGGGGTCATGGCCTAAAGAAAAGGGGGTGTGGCTCACGATTGCAGCACTCCTACAAAGCCACATCCCCTTTTCTTTAGGCCATGACAATTTTCTGCCACTGTGGGGCCATGCCCAGTGCTCGGTGAGCTGCTGGCATGTCCCCAGTCCCTCTGACTCCCGTGAATAGATGCTGAGCTATTTCTATTCCCCCCATTGCGGAATGATATTAATGTTTGGTACTTCTGTATAGTATGCATTGTGTATTGAATTTAAACTCCAAAACCCTGTTACTGGTTCTTTGTTTACCCTGTACGGTGCTGCATTCACTCTGCATCTCAGTTATAAATAAAAGTCAATACATCTAATTAAATAATAATCATAATAGTAGTAGTAGTAATAATAATAATAAAATGATTTGCGATGCCTTAAGTTCCTTTCTGGGGTTTTATCTTACAGCTCAAAGAAAAATAAATAAGCTGCGCAGATAAACATGAAATTATTTAACCAGTGTGTAAAAATAATAATTTCTCTCGATCAGGGTCCACAGTGATCCACAGGATCTACCTTGGGATATGATGTAGCGACAGCAAATTGGGCACCAAACAGTTAAGCTTTCAGACTCCCGGGATGCACTGGGCCAGCCGCCTATATCCCCGCTTCCCAGCTCAGGCAATTCAGTTTTTTTGTTTGGTGCGGCAGGAGCCGGCTATGTTGAACAGTTGGGCTGCTAGATTTATTTTTGCAGCCACAAGCTTTGTTATGTTATAGTGTTTTTCTTTTTATGAGTGATCTTTCTATGCGTCTTAACCGTATAATGGTAAAGACGCTCCAACAACTCTCTGCCTGGTCGCGACAACTGTTACCTCTGAGTACACTGCTGTTTTTGCGGGAGTCAGACTGGATGTACTAGCAAGTCCATACTGATGATCCCAGGCTGCGGACACAGAATGGGGAGAAGGTAAGGCATCTCTTTACCGACAGTGGTTGAAGACGCATGTAACGCAGCCTTACTGTTCCGGAAAGAGACTACCAGACAGTGGTTGATATGGCTGCTACCTCGGGTGCACCAGCGCTAGACTACAGGGTTCATAGTTGAGGCTGCGATCCCTGATGGTGATGTCAGCAGTGGGGAGTAGGACACTCCCCTGGTCATCCCTCCCTCCAGTTTCCACCGAGTCTCCTGCCATGAACTGCTATTTCTGCTTCCATCTGAGACGCATAATATTATACTGGTCACAGTCACATGTGCGGCTGGGTACATTGGTGCATCTGAGTTTATCAGCCATTTGTTTGCGGCATGGTCACACATGGAAGTGGGGTTTAAGTCTCCCTGTATCCTGCTCTCCTGAGGCAGGTGATACAGCACTGAGTTCCTACCCTGGGTGGTACGAGTAACGGTTAGGTGCCTGATGCAAATGAGCATTGTGAACACTTACTGCTGTATTATTCGCTGTGCATCTGAATACGTTCAATGTCCAGTTTAAGGTAATGCAGTATTGTTCTCCTATCTACTTATATGTATTATGTACTTGAAATGTGCTCATCTTGCAATGTATACTGACGCATTCTTGTTTTTTGACTGATTGTTAGTGTGATTACTGATCCTAACTCTGCTATATGTTAGCTGTCCCTTTTTTGTTCTGTTCACATACTCAATGCTGGTGCGAGGCAGGGTGAGATCTGATTATTTACACTGATTGGTGTGGTTATTATTGTTGCTATGTCCACGAAAGGCAAAGGTGACGAGGTACCTACATTAATATCATGTTTGTTCTGAAAAAATGGATTAACAGCCCAGGATATGGTACAAGATGACTTGTGTCCAAATTGCTATATTTTCCATTAAAAGCTAATGAATACACTGGCCCCCTAGTCAGGTACCTGTTCAGTCACAGGAACCTCCCTGGGCAGCTTTTGCACAGACGTTATCTAATTTAGCAAACCATATGACACTTGCTACAGTACCAGGGATGGGGTTCCCAATAACCCTTACAGGCAAAATCCCACATGGGTTATGCCACATCCAGTATTTGATTTAACTTGCTTTTCAGCAAAATTTAACTGATAGGCCCAAGAAGGTGAATTCAGATAGACAAGGGGCTTCATCCTCACAGTCTACAAGATTTTCAGAATTAGAGGATACTTCAGGCGATGAACCTGAATCTTCCCATTCTGAATCTGCTTCTAGAGAGGAGAAGCACTCCTCATTAGTGAATATACCTGATTTAATTCAGGCTGTTAAATCTATTCTGTCAATTGAATAGGCAGCTGAGCCTGTGTTGAAAACTAAGGCACCTGATTTAAACATCCAAAGACAGTTAAAGTGGAGTTTCCTAATTCAGACCAGCTGAAGGAAATCATGCAGGAGGCTTGCGTTACACCCAGTAAGAAATGTAAGATTCCCAAAATGTGGGGTTCTTTTTATCCTATAACTACTGTGGACTGTTTAAAAAAGGAGGTTCCGGGGCATGGCCTGGCTGCAGTAGCGTGCAGACGTGTATCTGCTTAGCTCCTCTCTCACCCCCTTCTAATTACCCTTTTATCTTCACTCAGACCCACTGTGGCCACATCAATTGGACTTCCCTGCCTCCCGGGGGCCCTCCTGAGCCGAGTGTTGTGTGCTGCATAGCAGCTCTATCTGTCCCTGTGGGTTGTGGCCTACGTGTGGACGGAAGCCGGGGCCTCAGGTTCCTCCCCTACCCGCGACCTGAGCTCCAGAGTGTGGGCGAATGGCGATACGGCGGTGCGCGGCCGTGGGACTTACCCAACATGCCTTCACCGTCTACAAGCACCCCCGGACCCCCCCATGCAGACACCTGCTGGGGCTCCAGACTGGGTGAACGCCTGAGAGTGGGGATCGACAGCAGGACCAGTTCCCAGGAGCCGTGGTGGCCATCTTGAGTCCCCTTGCCTTTTTTGGGACTGAATACAGCAGTATGCCTGACAGCAGTGGGAGAGCTTAGACACTGGCTGGACCATGTCTGGAGCCCCTGTCATACTACACAAGAGAAATGGATTACTAAGTAATGCCTTTGGCGCTAGCTATGAGCTGCTTTACTTAAAGCTGCTAATATACCGGGGTTAGTTAGTCCCCACAACTAGAACAACACAGAATAAAAATTAGCGCTAGGAAACTGGATATTAAATTTATCACAATTTTAATAAATTGGTTTAAAAAATAGTACTGTTGCAACAGATGATTAAAACACAATATGTATGGTTGAATTAGGGCATATCTTAGCACTGCAGATAATGAAAAGTTCCATAAACTTTATATAGTGCAAGTGTTTTGCCGGTACTTAAATGAAACAATTCATCCCCAAGAATGCTGCCACAGTCCAGGAACAATTGTAAGCGAATGGAATATTACCAACTGCTGTTGGAAGTGACCTTACGTAGTTTGGTTCAAGATGCTGCTTGGTCCAATTAGTTGCTCAGGTCCATTAGTGCAGGTATCCAATTTGCAGATGAAAGGGTTCCTATATCAGACTTCAAGGGCTTTTTGTACGAGGATGAAGAGACAGAGTCCAGCTATCCCACCGACGCGTTTCGCTGTTTCACACAGCGAAACGCATCGGTGGGATAGCTGGACTCTGTCTCTTCATCCTCATACAAAAAGCCTGGAAGTCTGATATAGGAACCCTTTCATCTGCAAATTGGATACCTGCACTAATGGACCTGAGCAACTAATTGGACCAAGCAGCATCTTGAACCAAACTACGTAAGGTCACTTCCAACAGCAGTTGGTAATATTCCATTCGCTTACAATTGTTCCTGGACTGTGGCAGCATTCTTGGGGATGAATTGTTTCATTTGAGTACCGGCAAAAAACTTGCACTATATAAAGTCTATGGAACTTTTCATTATCTGCAGTGCTAAGATATGCCCTAATTCAACCATACATATTGTGTTTTAATTATCTGTTGCAACAGTACTATTTTTTAAACCAATTTATTAAAATTGTGATAAATTTAATATCCAGTTTCCTAGCGCTAATTTTTATTCTGTGTCATACTACACAAGACCTTATAGTCCATTGGGGCCAGCTTCCAGTTGAGGGTTAGTGCCCAATACATATTATAGAGGTCACTTTTCATTTAGATTGAACTAAGGGCACATGCTTGATCCTGGTTCTGCAGACGGAAGCTTTGGAGACTGGGACGGAGGGAGACGGGAGCTGCACTGGTCCCTACAACAGCTCCTCCACAGTGCGGTGAGTAACTTTCCCTTACCTCCCAGCGTCCAGATCGCTGCCTCCCCCTGCACGCAGACCCGCATAGCCACCCGCGACGCGATCATGAGTTGAGGCCTGCTGCTGCTCCTGATGCCGCGGCCTTGATTCCCCGGCCGCCCCCGCCGCAGACATCATATAGGCACGGAGGCCTGGATTGACCCACAGTCTGACGCAGACCCCTCTCTCACCCTGCAGTTTGCTGGGACACTGGACTGCAGCATCTAAACCCTGCTCCTACTACCCGCCTGGCTTCTATTCAGGAGACATTAAGACAGTAAATCCTCTACAGTCTATGCAGACTTTCATTACAGGCAAAACCCTTCTCATTGCCCCCCATTGCTAGCCGGGCAGCTATACCTTAGGAGCTCCCTCTGCACCACCCGTGGCCTCACTGTATATCATCCTGCCTTACACACCATATTCCGGATACCTTGCTCTGCTCCTGGGACTTGTGATTTCTTTTTACCTGTACTCTGTGCTGCCCATACTGGACTTCTAGGTCAGTGAAATTACCTTGCCCTGCAGGCAATGTTACCCTGTCATTTGCTCCTAACACCACTTGTCTCTTTGTTTATAACTCCTCGAGGCTCGAGGTCAGCACTCTGTAATTCCCCCTGTGTAAGGGACTGTTCTCCCTCCTGCCACATTCTACGCCGTTCACCGTGATGTGACGACCTCTAACCCCGATGCCTCATATGTGAGACCCGATAAATTTTCAACTCCTCTTACTCTCTGCACACTCCTGCTGTTGTCGTTCTTTTATCTCAATGTATCTGCATGGAAAAATTCCTAATACCGACGTCAATAACTTCAGCAGGGGCTCCACTGCTGCCTCGGGATGACACTCCCTGTGGCAACTCCTCTGACTCAGATCACTCGGCTGGAATCAAGAAAGCCATTTAATCCACTCTCACACAGCTCAGCCAACACTCTACTCATTTAGATGAAGCAGAGCAGCAGATATCATCCCTAGAGGATGACCTGACGACAGCTCAGCAGACCATACAAGCCAAACAATTTGAGCAGTGGCGGAACTAGCAAGCGGTGGGCCCAGGTGCGACAAAATGCTTTGGGGCCCCCCCCCATCCCATCCAAGTCCACCCCCTCACCCTTTGAGAGGATCTGGTGAGGGGGACCTGCTCAGGGCCAGAGAAATGGATACCTAGCAACAGTGCCGTAACTAGACATTTTAGCACTGTGTGCAAGAAACGGCATCGGAGCCCCACCCCTGCATGCAAAACAGGGGCAGTGCGCGCCGTAGGCGCGCGCAAAAATACATAGTGGCGTGGCTTCGCGGGGAAGGGGTGTGGCCACAAAATAATACCAATTCCTAAAACGGTGCACAGTAGTCTCCATTCTTCAAATTACGCCGCACAGTAGCACCACTACACCAGGTAGAGACCCTTTTACACCTTACAGCGAACAGATTCCTCTTTTTACACATTACGGCAGACAGCGTCCCCTTTTTACACATTACGGCAGACAGCGTCCCCCTTTTTATACATTACGGCAGACAGCGTCCCCTTTTTACACATAACGGCAGACAGCGTGCCCTTGTTACACATAGCGGCAGACAGCGTGCACTTTTTACACATTACGGCAGACAGCGTACACTTTTTACACATAACGGCAGACAGCGTGCCCTTGTTAAACATAGCGGCAGACAGCGTACACTTTTTACACATAACGGCAGACAGCGTCCCCCTTTTTACACATTACGGCAGACAGCGTCCCCTTTTTACACATTACGGCAGACAGCGTACACTTTTTACACATAACGGCAGACAACGTACACTTTTTACACATAGCGGCAGACAGCGTGCCCTTGTTACACATTACGGCAGACAGCGTGCCCTTGTTACACATTACGGCAGACAGCGTGCCCTTGTTACACATTACGGCAGACAGCGTGCCCTTGTTACACATTACGGCAGGCAGATTCCCCCTTTTTACACGTTGCGGCAGGCAGTCCCCCGTTTTTACACATTGCGGCAGGCAGATTCCCCATTTTTACACATTACGGCAGGCAGATTCTCCCTTTTTACACATAGCGGCAGGCAGATTCCCCATTTTTACACATTGCGGCAGGCAGATTCCCCATTTTTACACATTGCGGCAGGCAGTCCCCCCTTTTTACACATAGCGGCAGGCAGTCCCCCATTTTTACACATAGCGGCAGGCAGTCCACCCTTTTTACACATTGCAGTAGGCAGTCCCCCATTTTTACACATAGCAGCAGGCAGTCCCAACAAATAAAGAAAGAAAGAGACAGAAAGAAATAAAGAAAGAAAGAGACAGAAAGAAAGAAATAAAGAGAAAGAAAGAAAGTAGAATTATACTTACCCTCTCCGCTGGCTCAGGCTCCTCGTGCAGCTTGACGATTCCCGGGCAGTAGACGAGGTGAAGGAGGGAGCCGCAGCAGCGCTGTGTTATTGGTGGAGGCGCTGCTGCTGCTGCCCCCCTGCTTCACTATAGGCTGTTCTCGGAAGACAGCCTATAGTGAAGCAGAGGGGCAGCAGCAGCAGCGCCTCCACCAGTAACAAAGCGCTGCTGCGGCTCCCTCCTTCACCTCCGTCCTCCTCCTTCCCCCGTCCGTGCCGCTGCTCTTCTCCTCTGTGGGCGGCTGTGCGCTGCGGGCAGCGGTTGCCCGCAGCGCACAGCGGCATGTAATGAGTCAGTTTGACTCATTACATGCTTGGGCCCCTGGACAGAGGCGGGCCCCAGTGCAACGCACTGCTTGCCCTGCCGGTAGTTCCGCCTCTGAATTGGAGATCTCTGACCTCTCAGAGAAGATCGATGACCTTGAAAATCGCTGCCGACGTAACAAACTGAGGGTCATTGGCATTCCTGAATCGGTTAAAGGCAACAAACTTATGGATCTTCTCTCTTCCGGGAATTCCAGAGCAATTGGCCATGGATCTCAAAGGAGTCCCACTTGTTATCGAAAGAGCCCACAGGATCAGCCCCGAACTGAAAAATTCCACTGGACGCCCCTGCCCTGTCATAATGAAGATCCTAAACTATGCAGATAAGATGAAAATTCTTGATCATTACCGCAAAATAGCTAGTCTGTCTTACAACGGTGACCGTCTCCTCATATTTCAGGACTTCTCTGCCCTCGTAGCTACTAAACGCAGAGAGTTTGCGCCTGTCTGCAAGCATCTATTTGATTCTAAGATTAAGTTCTCATTGCTCAATCCAGCACGCCTCTGAGTATTTGAGAATGGCAAGCTGCTATTCTTTGATGACCCCGAGGAGGCAAAGCTTCATTTCTCTCAACCAGATACTTGAATGTTGACTGTCTCTATTAGCTTGTAGTTCATTTTTGTTCTGACTCCGTATTCGGGTATCACATGTGGAGTGCTGTGTATACGACACATGTATGCTCCTAGTTCACTCCCTCAGTATTTACTATTTTCACTGTTCTTGTTATTGTATTTTTGTTTGTGATATTGTATCTGCCTGAGCCGGGACCCCCTTCCCCTCCTGGGATGTTCTCCCCCTGCTCACTGGGACGGGGAGAGATCCTACTTCACCTTATTTATGTTTGCCTTACAGATTCCAACTGTGGGTGTAGGCTAGTATGGTCTCTGTTGCCTCCCCACAACCTCATATAGATGGAGACTCATGTGCTCACTTATTACGTCTTGTCTCCTGGAATGTAGAAGGGCTTAACCACCCCGTTAAAAGAAAGAAAGTGGTATTCCACTTGAAACGTATGTCCCCTCATATTGCATTTCTTCAGGTGACACACTGGCTAGATGACCCTAGAAATTCCCTACGTGCCCCTTGGATAGGGGAATGTACTTCAGCCCTGTACCATTCTAAGTCTCGAGGAGTGGCTATCCTCTTCCACAATAACCTACAATACTCAATCCGTAGAAAATTTCTTGACCCCGAAGGCAGATACATATTACTTGATGTATTCATTGACAACACTGTTTATACTCTCCTTAATAAGTATGCGCCTAATGAGGCGCTCAGTGTTGCTTCATATAAAAATAAATAAAATCTATACTCATAGTCTATAAATATGATAATGGAAAAAAAACGTCCAACTCCAATGCAACCCTCCAGTGGTGATGTAGATATATCTTCTGATCCACAAGTATCTCACGATGATATGAAATGGAAAAATAAATAAAATATCATGGTATAGTACGTCCAATAAGGTGGAATGATATTAACTAAGGCAGTAACTTTAACCGATGAAAAGAGGGTAGCGTACCCCACTCACACTAAATAGAGCTAAACTCCACACATCAAGGTATCTTTATATACTGGACTGTAGAAATATTCCATGACATCAAATGCGTACCATTACTCACTCAGAATCAAGTGTAGATCCTCCCATAACGGTTTCTTTAATATCTTGCTCCAAAAATGGACGAGGGAGTGGTAATGTCAAAACTGTGGTCAATAATCGTAACATGGGTGGGAGGGACTCCTAAAACAGCACAGCTCTGTATCAACTCTCTCCTACGAATCTCCCCTTGATTGTAGTAATTTCCTGTAGAGCAGCAAAGCACAGACAGGTGGCGCTGTTCCCGCAGCAAGCCTAGCACAGTTGGAGCAAAAAACATGCACTCATCATCCGGGTGGGCAATGAGCAGCAGCGGGGTCCCGGCACTCGGCAGCACACTCCCCGCCACCCGGTCTGTGCTGCCGAGTGCCGGGACCCCGCTGCTGCTCATTGCCCACCCGGATGATTAGTGCATGTTTTTTGCTCCAACTGTGCTAGGCTTGCTGCGGGAACAGCGCCACCTGTCTGTGCTTTGCTGCTCTACAGGAAATTACTACAATCAAGGGGAGATTCGTAGGAGAGAGTTGATACAGAGCTGTGCTGTTTTAGGAGTCCCTCCCATCCATGTTACGATTATTGACCACAGTTTTGACATTACCACTCCCTCGTCCATTTTTGGAGCAAGATATTAAAGAAACCGTTATGGGAGGATCTACACTTGATTCTGAGTGAGTAATGGTACGCATTTGATGTCATGGAATATTTCTACAGTCCAGTATATAAAGATACCTTGATGTGTGGAGTTTAGCTCTATTTAGTGTGAGTGGGGTACGCTACCCTCTTTTCATCGGTTAAAGTTACTGCCTGAGTTAATATCATTCCACCTTATTGGACGTACTATACCATGATATTTTATTTATTTTTCCATTTCATATCATCGTGAGATACTTGTGGATCAGAAGATATATCTACATCACCACTGGAGGGTTGCATTGGAGTTGGACGTTTTTTTTCCATTATCATATTTATGGACTATGAGTATTGATTTTATTTATTTTTATATGAAGCAACACTGAGCGCCTCATTTGAGTATTTGTTTTTGTTCTATTATTTTGTAAGGGTGAGGTGGCCCTTCTTTCCTCAAGTGGCTGCATAAGTGTGTTTGCGCCTTGGGTTTCTGATTATTTCTTTTGTTAAGTATGCGCCTAATGTCTCTCCTGACTCTTTCTTTGCTGCTCTTTTAATGACACTCCTCACCTGGGGTGGCCAAAATCTGATTATAGGTAGGGACTTTAACCTGGTGATCGACCCATCCATGGACAGATCCAGAGTAAGTACTCACACTGCTACCTCTCTTTGCCACTTGCTGTCTTCTTTTTGTACACAACTTGACTTGCTTGACCCGTGGTGTATTTTTCACCCTACCCAGAAAGACTTCTCCTTCTACTCTCACCCCCACTCATCTCACTCTCGAATTGATAACATGTTTACTTCTACATGCCTTTTTCCCAAGGTTGCCCATTCAGCAATTGCCAACATCATCATCTCTGACCATGCCCCTATCTCTTTACACATTCACTTAACTTTACCTCAACTTATCTCCCCATGCTGGCACTTCCCTGCATACCTACGCCAATCCACTGATTTCCTTCTTCACCTCAAACAATTCTGGCTTAACTACACCCTGGATAACGGTGACCAGAGTTTAGATCTACCGCTGTTCTGGGGTGCTGCCAAATCGGTTCTTAGAGGGCATGTTATGTCTTATACTCATTCCAAGAGAAAAAAATTCTCCTCACAATTACAGACGCTGAGTGTGACACTTACCTCCTCTTATCGGAGATATAAACAACGAGATACCCCTGCTCATAAGGAAGCTTATCTTTCAGCAAAACTCATATATGACACTTTCCTCACTGAACGAGCTCAACTTTCTTATGACTACCAGCAGAATAAGTTTCATAGATGGGGCAATAAATCAGGCAAATTGTTGGCTAATTTGATCAAAGGACCCAAATCCCGCACGTGGGTCAATGCCATTAATATCTCAGGTAAATTAGTCTCACACTCCGACTCTATCTGTACTGAATTTATGCACTTTTACTACTCCCTATATACTAAGGGACCTGATGACACTAAGGCCAGACGCTCTTTTTTTGAAACAGCTGATCTCCCTGTAGAGGGACATCTTGGAAAGCCCGATCACGACTGAGGAAGTTATTGACACTATTAAAAGTCTGCCAAATAATAAATGTCCCGGCCTTGATGGCTTTGGTGCGGAGTTTTATAAAATGTTTCAGGAAGACTTGGCTCCCACTCTTACGTCCCTCTATAATCATAGCGAAACCGGGTAAGGACCCCTCCCTAACTAGTTCCTATAGGCCAATATCCCTCCTTAATCAAGACTTCAAGGTTCTGACCAAGTTAATGGCTAACCGCCAGCAACTATGTCTCTCTCGCATTATATCACCTGCACAGCTGGGCTTCATCAGACATAGACAGTCGGTGCAAGGTATTAGGGCTGCTCTGGCCGCCATCACCCACTCTCGCTCCCATAACCTAGTCCATAACATTTTAATTAACCTTGATGCAGAAAAGGCCTTTGATAAGGTTGCCTGGCCTCATCTTGATAGAGTACTACGCCATCAACACTTTGGGGAGAAGTTTTGTGGTCTTATTCACTCCCTCTATACCGTCCCTACTGCGCAAGTGATGGTTAATAATATCTCTTCAGCCCCCTTTACCCTTGAAAGGGGGACTAGGCAAGGCTGTCCTCTTTCCCCCCTCCTTTTCAACCTAGCTTTAGAACCCTTTATACGCTATATCCTTAATTTATCTATTTTCCAGGGTATTAAAATTGGCACTCAGGTATTGAAAATCATAGCGTTTGCAGATGATATTCTCCTCATTTCTATTCCTAAACAATCTGTCTCAGCACTACAAGAAGCCATAGCATGCTTCTCCTCCTTTGCGGGATTCTCCATTAATTATGACAAATCAGATGCCCTAGCCATATTCCGTCAAGCCACTATAGGGTGGGGCACCTCCTTCCCATTCCGATGGACTCCTACTCATCTTACTTACCTTGGGGTTCTATTACCTTCAGATCCCGCCCTCCTTTACTCCTATAACGTTCGTCCTATTCTCACTAAAATCCAAACTGAACTCGGTTTTTGGCAAGATTTTCCTCTTAATCTTCTAGGTCGCTGTAACCTTGTCAAAATGGGAAGCTTTCCAAAATTGCTCTATGTCTTCCAAATGGTCCCCATCCTGCTCACAAAATCTGATTTATCCCTCCTCAACTCATGCATCTCTAAATTCATATGGTCCAATAAGCGGCCTCGGATTAGTCTTCTCAAATTGTCTCAGACGGTACAAATTTGCATGACATAGAGCAATACAATAGAGCCTGTCTTCTCCGTTTTGCCATGGACTGGATTAGAGGAACGAACGTCTTTACTGATTCATTATTAGACTCCCAACTTTGCACCCCTCTGTCCCTCAGTTATCTCCTGCATGCCAATAACACCAATCTGAAACTACCTCACCTTGACAATGTACTTCTGACACCCACTGTTCAGGCGTGGAGAATATCTAGGAAATCGTTAAATCTACACTACTTCCACTCAGTGTTCCTCCCTTTTACAGGTAATTTAGATTTCCAAAATGGTCGGGCTTTCTTCCCTTTCACTGTCAGGTACGCCGCAGGGATCACACACATTCGCAATCTTCTCAATTCTCAGAAAAAGCCACTCACTTTCGCTGAAGCCATAGATAAATACAACATTAGCCCCCTTCACAACTTTTATTACTTCCAAGCCTCACACTATCTGCATTCAGTTCTGTCAAAACTACATAAGCCTGACTTTCTTAACTCTCTAGATACGCTTTTACACTCCGGCACGTACTCTATCTTGACTATTTATGCCCGAATACGCACAGAACTTATACCCACTTCTGATCTTGCTCAATTACAAAAATGGTCCTCTCAGATCCCCTCCATGTCCCCTGACACAGTGATGGACAATTTTACTAAATCCCTGAAGCTTATTCCAGCGAGTATCTATCAGGAAATGTCATACAAGATTTTGCACAGGGCTTATATATCTCCAAAACCGAGTCATTTAATGGGCCTCTCTGACTCGGCGGCATGCATTAAGTGCTCTGCATCAGTTGCTGATATTATGCACTGTTTCTAGCACTGCCCCCAGGTACAAACATTTTGGAGTGAGCTACAGACATACTGTTCTTCTGAATTAGGTGTAAATTTCCAATGCACTGCCTCTTGGGCTCTTTTTGGTCATCTTCTTGACCAACCAAACATTCCCTCACAAGATAAAAAAAAAACTAGTGATAATCCTTTCAGCCATGGGAAGGAAATCCATACTTCAACAATGGATACATGACACCCCTCCCACCTTACCCATGGCGACCTCTAGGCTCTTGTTTCTATTCACAATGGACTGGCTGGAGACATATCTTAATAAGGAAATTATGACCCCTGCGTTATTTCAATGTTGGGGAAAACTTATCCGCAAGCTACCCACTTCCACAAAATTAGCTATTCAACAATGCTTTCACTGCACTACATGGTACTGTCACCAACTTTTAGATCATAGACCTCCTGTCTCTCTCCCATAAATCTCCATTACCCCTTACCTCTTTCCTTTCTTTATCTTTTTCTTCTCCTTTTATTCTTCACCATACCCTCTTTGCACCTTCTTAGATCTCCATCTTCCACATTTTCTCTTGCTCCGATGGTTTCTCCATGGATGGGTCGATGGTCCCTTGGTCTCGGCAGATACTATTTTCACTGTTATTTCTGTTTGTTCACTGTTTATGTTATGCGTCCCCCACGTAGGTGGACGCCTTTACATGTTCATCTTTTTATTATTATTTCAGACTTATTGCCGCTCTCTAGAAGTTTTCTGTACTTTTTCTTATTGTTACGCTCTATGTAGGTCTACTTTCTTATTTTTATGTTTTATAATAGAAAATGGAAAATTTGGGGGATAACTCAAGACCTTGCCGTCACTATTTCATATTTGTTTAACAGCATGCCTCTTTTCTACCATGTGCGGCGGTGTCTTCTCTTTCTCCATGATATATTATTGTATGTTCCAAACCTCAATAAAATATATTTTTAAAAAAAGGAGGTTCCTCCAAAAGTAGATGCGCATGTAGTTCGACTTGTGCGTAAATCTACATTACCTCTGCCTTCAACATTGTTACACGATGGGACTGACAGAAAGACTGATGGGTTTTTAAAGACTGTTTTTTTCCTTAGCAGGGGCAGTAACTAGCCCAGCATGGGTGGCTTAGCAGGGGCAGTAACTAGCCCAGCATGGGTGGCTAAGGCAGTAGCAGGCTGGGCAGAAGCTTTGGAAAATGATCTTTCAACTACGAGAAAACAGTTATCCTATATTGCATGTATTAAGCAGGCAGCTGCTTTTATGGAAGAAGCTACCCTATGATATTTATTTGTTATTATTATTTATTTATTACCACTTATTTATATAGCGCACACATATTCCGCAGCGCTTTACAGAGAATATGTGGCCATTCACACCAGTCCCTGCCTCAGTGGAGCTTACAATCTATATCCCCTACCATATGTACACGCACACACATCACACTAGGGTTAATTTTGTTGGGATCCAATTAACCTACCAGTATATTTTTGGATTGTGGGAGGAAACCGGAGTACCCGGAGGAAACCCACACAAGTACGGGGAGAACATACAAACTCCACACAGTTAGGGCCATGGGTACAGTAGCTTCTCAGACAGTAGCTTCCTAAGTAACAGCTTGCAGAGCTATTTGGCTATGTGCATGGAAGGCTAACTCAGAATCCAAGAAGGTTCTGGAATCTTTTCGCTTTGCTGGAAATATTCTTTTTGGCATATAATTAGATAATATTCTTGTGTCTGAAGCAGACTCCAAAAAGTGAAGTTTCCCACTACATATAAGACTAAACCCAAGTTTCCGGCTGTCCTGTCCTTTCGGGTCCAGGGTAAAGCTAAAGGAAAGGCTTGCAGCAAACAGTCTCAGCCAGACAGATCTGGTAAGATTAGGAACAGGAATGGACAAGGGAAACAGACATGGTCAACCAGATGCACAGCTTCTAAACCAGAAGACAAGCCATCAGTTTAAGGGTGGGAGGCCGTCTTCTTTTTGCACAGGTTTGGAATAATTCCACCACATATACCAGGGTGCACGAACCAGTGTCTCAGGGTTACGCTTTTTCCTTCAGCAAGATTCTTCCTCACAGATTTTTTTGTACCAGCCCATCCAAGGGAATCTACAAGAGGCAGTGCAAAAATTACTGCAGTGATAGTGCCAGTTCTTACTGCACAGGGGAGATGAGGTTTCTATTGCAACCTTTTTCAAGTTCAGAAACCAAATGGATCCTACTGACCAATTCTCAATCTCAAGACTCTGAACAAATATATCTCGGTGCCTCAGTTCCATATGGAAACCCTACGGTCTATTATCCTGGCAATGAAGCTGGGAGATTTCATGGTGGCCCTAGATATCCAGGATGCTTACCTCCGTGTACCTATAGCACCTTCCCATGAGTGCTATCTTAGGTTTGCTATCCTACAACAGCATTTCCAGTTTCAGGCCCTACCATTTGGACTGAAGCTGGGGTATTTACCTAGATTATGGCGGTGATTGCAGCTCAGCTTCATCGTCAGGGAATAAGAATTTTCCCATATTTGGATGACTTGTTGATCCTGGCCCAGTCTCAGGAAACTCTGTTACGCCATCTCAAAGTGACAATAGCCTGTTTGCAGGCTCACGGCTGGCTCATAAATTGGGCAAAGTTCTTCTTAGTCCCGTTGCAACGGATGACATATCTGGGAGCTGTGTTGGATACCAGTCTTCAGAGAATCTTTCTGCCTCTGAACAAAATAACCTCACTACAGATTAGAGTCCAGACATTGCTACACAGTCAGAGAATATCCATCCATGCAGCAGTGCGAGTTCTGGGATAAATGGTCTCGACATTCAACATGGTGAAATATGGCAAAAGAAATGACACAGACACATACGCAATTGCATGAGACTACTGGTATTAACCACTTAACTGGCATGGTCAGATCACATGCGACCGCACCACCCCAAAGTGTCCCCCAGTTTTTGATGAGAAGATCCGTTCCACAGGTGTGGATAATATAATATTTAAATATTGTAAAAATACATTTTAATCTATATTAAATTAAAAAATTTTTTTTAAAAACTATCTTATGAACAGTTTTGTAGTGAAAAATCGTCAGTTAAATGGTTAAAGGCTTACAGTGATGTGTATATGTGTGATCTGGCAATGCTGGGTCATGTAGGTGCAGAAGTGATGTCATGTGACTAGCAAAGCATTAAGTCCAGTGTCGGACTGGGGCATGAAGGGCCCACTGGGGAAATGTAGTTATAGGGGTCCATGCTTAAGGGTGTGGCCAGGCTCCACTGGGGCATGGCCAGCCACCACAGAGGTTTGGCTAACCATTACACGGTACATGTTCTGTACCCCTTGGTAAATATATAGTTCTGTACCCCTTGGTAAATATATAATAAACTATATTCTTGTGAAGTATAATGTATCATAAGTATAATGCATAATTCAAGTGCCCTAGGATAGAGTCTGGAACCTGATCCTTAGAGGAGGAGGAGGAGGACCCAGGCAGTGGGGCCCACTGGTGGGTTCCCCTGTGTGCCAGTCCAACCCTGATTAAGTCTATGCCTACTGCAAATCTTTCATGATAAATATTGCCAATAGAAGATTAGCTGTTCTATCTCTGTGTATGCAAAAACAGAACTCCAAACTTACTTCCCTGTTACTGAATAAAAGGCTATATTGCAATCACTTTTGTTGGCTGTTGGACAGCCAGTGTTATTGTCTATCTGTTGTCGATCCTGAAGCCATAAAAATGTTTCAATAAGCACAAGGAACATATTCATACATAAAGAATACAAGAAAGTCACATGAGCTGCTCTTCATATTGAAGGAAAATAAAATAAAATGTTAGGCCAAATTTTGGTACAAAAAGTTTATTTAGTAACAGGTTTGTAAACATTTGAGGTAAATTAACATTTACATCAACTTGTCCTTACAGAATTTAATAAACAAGGCACTTCCTAATGACAGCTCTTTAAAAGTGTTGCTGCTTTTTTATGTTATTACATGTCCCTGACTGCCCAGAAAAAAAATAAAAAATTCCTTTTATTATGAGGTTTTGTAATAAAAAGACAAACATCTTTTAGGCAACAATAAACCTCTGTGTAAGCTTTCTGCTGCAACACAAACCTTTATTTGTTAAACTCAAGGTACATTACCCAAAATAGAGTACTCATAAATGAAGCAGATGGGCAGAAGTAGCTGAAATAAAAAGTACCATTTTTGACTAAGATATTATTCCAATGCATTCAAAATATAGGTATTGTTATTAAAGATAGTATTCTCGTATCCAAATTTGCAATAAGGGATTGGATTAGTTCATAAAGCTGTATTTCAAAAATAGTTTGCAAAGGGAAAACAAAAACACAGTGCATAAGATTGTGAATAACCAAGTCTGACTCTCACACATACTGTATTCTAGTTCACAAACCACTATAATATTCCTTGTGGCTAGCATTTCTGGTTCTACATGAGCTTCACAGGGCGGGTGCAAAGGAGCGGGTCACACTGCTTGAACCACCTGAGAATGTGTGGACACGTCCTTAATTAAGTCTCATAGTACACTATATAAACTAAATAAATTACTATGTGCTATGAGCAAGTGTATTTAATGGGAAATATCTAAATATTCTTGATATTTTGGATGTGTATGATGGATATAAAGTATGAGAAGTTGTATAAGTGATTAACATCATACATTACGCATATAAGTGAAACAAAAAAAATGTAATTCCTAAACTAATTTTGATAATAAGCAACTGAAATACAGCTGTGAGTCTATGATTGATGTCATGTTTTTATTAACCTCTTTTGTTCTTAAATTTGAAATAAAGCTTTAAAAAGATTCAAACATATGTTGTATTTAATTTGTCATGTTGCTATTAAGGTGCAAGTTAACAATTAAAAAAATAAAAGACAGAAGGGGAAAAATGCAGTCATATATTTAACTAACTACATTTTGGGGACTGATGCTGGATAAATGTATTTTGGATGAGTAACTCAGGTTCTTGATTTTGTTTACTTTGGAACTCATTTCTGTTTTTAAACATAACATGTAATAAAAAATAAATTTGACTGCACTGAGCTTCACTATCCATTAAAACATTTTCAAAATGAAATTAATAATGTTATTAATTTATAATTAATACAGACAAAATATTGTTAGTACTAATGCAAATCATATAGTCTCCAAAATCTAAACCATTGAACCAACTACTACTTAAAATGATTGTGGGTCCAATTTAGTCTTTATCTAAATAACCTGATTTTTGCATGACTACAGAAAAACATATAGCAAAAATTGGTTACATGGCACATAAGCAATTTTAAACCCAACAGAGGAAAGATGGTGCAAAAAAAATTTGTTTTTTTTTTTCAGTGGGGTGCAAATGCTTAAATTAAAATGTAATGCATTACACCTGAAGAGCTTATGATTTTTTTTAAGACATTTGATTTTAGGATCAACACAATTTAAGGCACTATGGTTACATTTATCATACCAATGTAAACTTAAAAATCTGTATTTTGTCCAAATGTGCAATTGAAAAATAAAATAAATGAATGTAAACTTCAAGAAACCAAAGTTACAAATATAGTGCACACATTTCACAATAAAAAAGTTGGTGCAAATAAAGCAAGAACTTGGGGGAATAGCCTTAATAGCTGTAGGGATTGACAAAAAAGTTGAAATGAAATTCAAAAGAACCAATGTGTTTCATGCATCATATTTAAAAAAAAGTTTTCTGGTCCTTTTTGGTGTTTTTGGAAAATAATAAAGATAAATATCTATAGATATTTCTATGAAAAGTAAATATTTATTTTACCATGTCAAATAAAAAAAAACAATAAATAACAATCAAGTAATTTGTACTTTCAGTAAAATATGCAATATATTGACAAAATGTCTACTTATTCTGTAAATATATTTCTGACATATAATTAAGGTGAAATATTTGAGAAAGTTTATCAACAATGTTTATGCAGCTCTAGTAAATGGGTATGTAAGGAGCTGAAAGCAGACCTTTTTTGCAGCAGATTACTAGACTTTTGTATAATGAAACGTGTTTAAAAAGTAAAATCATAAATAAATAAATTCATAAAAAAGTAAATCATGACTTTTACTGAACTATAAATTGCTGGGAACATATAAATACTGTATTACTTATTACTTTCAAAGTGCAACTCTATATTTTGGAATTTTACAATTCAACATTTGATCTATGTAGGTTGAAATCTTCAAACAGCCCACCTGTTCACACAGTTAGAATGTCCTATTATTCTGAGATTCTTACCTAAAAGAAACTTCAGCTACCATTGTGTATTAAAGACAATTGACCTGAAAACATGACAGCAATTTCTATCCAATGGCATTGATCTATATTGAAGAAAAAAAATCTGGTTTACTGTAACATTATTTGGTTGTTCAGATAGAAGACATCCATTTTTCAGTTTTGCAACATATATATATATACATATATATATATAAATATAGTTTAAATAACTGCTACAAATTAATTAAAATATTTGTCTTCTATTTTGTAATACAGGTACCATTGTTAATGATGTTTAGTCAGCAATATTCTGCAACAACGACCTTTAGAGTTCTAGAAGACATTTTGCTGTCATTAAAATAAATGAACTAAAACATAACTTTCAGAGTTGGAGGGTATAGTGTGGCAGAAGATTTATGAATGTAGACTGCCATTTTTGTAGTGTCTATATGTAATGTTTAGCATAATCATAAGTAAAAATGTTAAATCATACTTCATATTGCTGTTACTGTACCATAGTAAACTGATAACATACAATCTGTGAGTTGTAGATTTTCATATTACTAATAACAATTATTAATGCCATCAATTAAAATACTAATAGAAAACACAATGAACTGACGTAAGCAAAACTGACCATCATTACCTTTTGTAATTTCCACATTTGAAATAGGAGCATACACTACAATACCCATTAAATTTGGATTGTATTTATCAGGCTTGATTGTTCCATTATATTATCTCCTGATGCACAATAAGTAACACTTTGCCTAACATTTATTAATCGACAAAATCATTTTGATCTTGACTTTTTTTTACATTTTCAAATTTATTTTTTCTCTCCTCAGATAAGGCCAACTAAATGTGCAAAAATAATGAATTTAACAAATATTAATTAACAAATCATACTACTCAAATAACTGCTGCTACAGAGAAGGAAAATACTGTAACAATTTTAAACAACACAATGTCAAAATAGATTAAATGTACTTTTCTTTACAGTGTATGATAGATATTGAAAAATGAAAAAAATATATAAAATGTGCATTTTTGGATGTGCATATATTGTATGTAAACATGTTGCCATTTTAATAGTGATTGCTATATTTCATCAGATAACAAAAACTACAAAACAGAAATATCTCTCTGAGATTACATCAGTAGATTCTCAAATTCATTTACCCAGGATTTAGAATGAGAAATATAATACTGAAATGTAATATTTTTACAGTATGGTTTCCTAAAAATGTATGAATGTTACAGCAATCCATTTCTTGTGTGTATTAGCATACAAAAAATACAGTTGTAAGGTGAACTATGTAAAGGTCTGAAACAAGAAGTTATTCTAATTTTAAGTTTGACTAAAATAAATGTGGGTGAGTGCAGTTGAGATACAGATAAAGATCCACCAAACTGGATTAAAATTTACACCATCAGTAAATACTCCCCAATTTGTAAAGATTCATATCACTTATCTTTTACAATTTACATTAGACTGTACGTAGTTCTGCTTTAAATTGAATGCAAACTGTATATTTAAAATTTTAAATACTGTGCTTCAATTTGGGCAAATAATTATGAAGGTACAATGTGTGGCAATTTGCAGCATATGATTTATTATTGAGTTGCTAATGAAATTGCAGCCACAATTTACTCAAATCTCCCTGAAATGTTACAGATTGTGCTGTTGCATTAAACAAAAAAAATAATCCACTCTTAAGATCTTAAAATGTTATCCTTGCTCCTTCAAGTGCCATGGGAATTGTATTAGTTTTTGTCTCTCCAGCTGCAAAAATGTCTGCCTTAAAGTTTGTTTGCCATGCAAAATAATGTATCCAATTGAGTAGAACGGCAAAAAAAATTTTTACCAAATGCTGCAAATATTCTAAAGGAAACTGACGTGCAGAAAGATAGTTACAAAACATAATATTAAAAGGGATAAGGTATTTACAAAAATGTATAATTTTGGAGTCATACACACATCTATTAAGCCTCAAAATTAGGGCATGCTAAAATTGATTTGCTTACAATAATGTCTCGCCCATCAATGGGGGTTTGGATAGACGAGAAATAGGTATTTTTCGCAATAGATATACTTGCACACTGGAGTGACTATGTTGTAATCTTCATGGCAGGTACATGTACAAAAATTATATATATATATATATATATATATATATATATATTTATACAAACAGAAAGTTCAGCACTCACCAAAGCAAGCTCACTTATTTTCACAACATCAATAAACAAATGATGGGGGTTTAGTTAGTGAATTGGCCAATGCACGGAAGCCTGCAAACCGCTCGCCAAGGTACCCCATCTTCATGCAGGTCCTACACTATCCCAGAGTCTCAAAATTAAAACCTAGCAACTGTGCTTTGTTCATGCACCCCTATGCAAGCCCAATTATCTTAAACCTGAGTCAGCTGTTCTTTAGTAATTTATCAGCCAGTGTCAGGTGACTAGTGTACCTTTAAAAGCCATGGAGTATTTGGCAGATACACAGTAAACCAAGTGGGCATATTTGCAGTTATATTATGTGTGACACAGTTGCTAGGTTTTAATTTTGAGACTCTGGGATAGTGTAGGACCTACATGAAGATGGGGTACCTTGGCGAGCGGTTTGCAGGCTTCCGTGCATTGGCCAATTCACTAACTAAACCCCCATCATTTGTTTATTGATGTTGTGAAAATAAGTGAGCTTGCTTTGGTGAGTGCTGAACTTTCAGTTTGTATATTTTTAAGTAGGTGGCCATGGGCTACATGCACCCCACCCTATGAGTGGTGAGTGCAGACACTGCACCCCGCTTCTGGGGTGGTGAGTGCTGTGGTTTTATATTAGTTGGTATATATATATATTTATATATATATTCATTCACACTCACATGGCCATCTGAGATATGTACATTGTTAACAAATAAATGGGCCAGTGCACTGTTTCATTAACATAACATGGGCATTAATTCATGATGGTATTTCTATAGCATGTTTACAGAGCACTGTATGTACTGTTATGTATATATTCTTGATGGGCCTACTTTTTATTATTATAAATTTATATTATTCACCTTTTTAGTCAGTAGTGTTTACAGATAATAGTGCACTAGTGTTGTGTCTTCAATTTCTTTAGCATAGCTTAAGAATGTATTGACGGCATATTTTATTCTTTCTGTACAGCACATTACATGTTGCACTTTTAGTACATACCCATCTCAGTGTTTAGTCATCAGCTGTCCTCGTTCACTTCTTAGCATCATGAAAGCATTTGTGTGCAAAAAACACTGAGTATTTATATTTCACTTCAATAATGGTTTTGTTGCAGTTTAGAAGGACAAAGTATAAGTTACAACTAAAATTTCTAGTGTCTAACTCAAAATTGACGAAGTGCTATCTACAACTCACAGTGTGCAATAACAGCAAGCTTGGAATTTGGGATAACAAGCTTAATAGGTTTCTTTGCCACTTTATTAATCTCTCTCTTTTACTTAGATGCATACTGTATGTTACATTGTAATGACTTGTCAAAATCCATTCAGTGCCAAGGGTGACTAAAACAGGCACCCTAGCACTCAATGGGTTAACAGAATATGTTTATTTTTTTTCAGCATTTCTTCATTTTTGTATGTACAGCGAATACCTCCGCTGATGTCTCTGGTTCTCTGTTTGATGCTAGCTCCACTGCTACACGGCTAAGTCATCTGACCTAGCTCTGCTACTGCTGGACTTGCTAGCCCTGCTGAGCCTTCTCGTGTCTATCGACACAGGAGGCTGGTGCATCTCTACGGTGGTAGTGGCTGGTTTGTTGTCCCCATCTGCTTCAGTGTTGCTTCCGCTTCCTGAAACCACTGGTCCCACAACCTCCTCGCTCCCTTCCTCGTTTCTTACGCTGCTTGGAGCAGAAGTAGTTGCACTGCAAGCACTAGCACTGCTTGATCCAGGCTTCCTTTCCCGCTCTACTGCCAGGTTGTCCCAGTTCTGCTCAGTGGCTAACGTATGTTGTTCAAGGCGGCCACTGAAGTAGGATTCATCGAGAGGTTCTTCTGCAAGTGATGACATTTTAAAATCAGAGAGGGGGGACCTAGCATATACATGGTGCATGGTTGGGGCTGCAGCTGCATCAGTATAATATGGTGGGAAAGCCATGCTTGGAAGGGCAGTTCGCGAGAGCATACTGGGAGGATCTGCTTTATTGCAAGAGGGATCGGGGATATACTGGTTAGTCATGCCCTGCTTGAGTTTCTTCCATCCCAAGTGATAGATCTCTAACATATTCAGCAAAAGAGACACGCAAGCCACTACAAGCATAAATATGATAAAAATGGTCTTTTCAGTTGGCCTGGAAATGAAACAGTCCACAGTGTTGGGGCAAGGCCAACGGTTGCAACGGTAAAGGGGCTTTAGCTCAAAACCATACAGGAAATACTGTCCTACGATAAAGCCAATCTCAAACAGAGTCTTGAAGATAATGTTGAAGACGTAAGTGCGGAGGAGGGCACCTCCTATTCTAATTTTTCCCCTCTCATCTCTTATAGGGGGTTTTTCTTTCTTCTCAGCACCCTTTTTGAGGAGAAGTTCTTTCTCATTATTACCTTTAATGCACTTCTTCAGCTCTTCCTCTTTCTCTTTTTTCTTTTCTTCCATCCGCACAATGTGCAGGACATGGCCCAGGTAGATGAGAGTGGGAGTGGACACAAAAATAATCTGGAGCACCCAGAACCTAATATGAGAAATGGGGAAGGCTTTGTCATAGCAGACATTCTCACAACCGGGCTGCTGGGTGTTACAAGTAAAGTCAGACTGCTCGTCTCCCCAGACCTCTTCTGCTGCGGCTCCTAGAACCAAGATCCGGAAGATAAATAATACGGTCAACCAGACTTTTCCAATGACAGTGGAGTGTTCTTGTGCATTTTCTAATAGTCTTCCCAGAAAACTCCAGTCACCCATTGTTTCTGATTTCTAACCTGAAAAGTTAACAGGTAGACATTAATAAGATGCAATGTTTTGAGTGGCATATTTGAATGGGCACAGTCTCCTCAATTCACAAAGTATTCATGGTAAGAACTGAATATATATTAATGGTATAGTTTAATGTTACCTAATAACGAAACTTCTATGATACATTGCTTTTGACTATAGAGGTTATATCTTGCAAGCAAACCAAAGTGTCACAAAACACAACTGCTTCAATGTGTTTTAAGTATATATACAGTATGTCAGTCTGTCTACTAGGCTTTAACGCATTGATTTTCCAATGTGTTCTTGAGACATTTTACAACTTTTACCCAAATAATTACAAATACTGAAGTGTGGCCAGCAAACAGAGTAGATGCTACCCTTATTTCATTGCATTCAGCTGACTAATCAGTCAATTACTCATAATTTTACTATCTGTCAAACTGTCATTATCCTGACTCTTCTTTGTAAGTACTGTAACCCTTACTCTTCCCCTCCCCCCAACTCAATCTCACTACTCCCACAGCCTAACTCTAACCCTATCCTCCAGCAGCCCAACCCTCCCCTCCCACAGCCTAACCCTAAGCCCCTGCAACCTATCCCTAACACTAATACTTACCGTCAGGATTCTGACAGTCAGGTTGCTGTCGGTATTGTGACCATCGGAATCCTGACTGTTGAGATGCTGACTACAGTAGAATGCATTTGATTTCTAAGTGCACAAAATAAGTAATAAGGAGGTTGATGTTTCAAGCAGAGAAAAGAGTGGAGCAGTGGACCAGTTGAAAAGCTGCCCATAGCATCAATCAGCTTCTACCTATTATTTTATAGAATGTTCTTGATAAATGCTGCCTCAAAGCTTATTGATTGCTGTAAACAACTTCTCCACTGGTACACTTCTCCACTCTTTTTACTGTTTCATACATCAACCACACTTTTCCCTAAAACTAGATCACAAGTCATGTTCCAGAGGTTTGCAACCTTGTGTTTAGGAGACTGTTTGGTGGTAAAGTACAGTATGAGTAAGGTACAACCATCCTGATTTTGTCAGGACAGTCCTGATTTGTGGAGGGGTTGTGAGGTATGCCACTGCTGCACACAGTGAAGGCAGGTACCTCCACAGCATGCTGCTAAAAAAATATACAAAAAATGCCATTGGATGCATATCCAGGGCCCGGGCTAACTGAGGCCTTACCTCTGTCGATTTTGCAACCTCCTAATGTTGGGAGTTATGCTACTGTCAAGATTCTCCTCACCTTCAACATCATATACCCATATAGGTGCTCTGTCTAATGTTTCATCACTGATTATAATATATCATAGGTTCAGTTTATCTCCCTCTCGCTGTAGTATAACTGCTCCTCTTCCCACAACTTTCTCAATTGAAATAACTGACCTCTGGAACCTCAGTTTTGCAGGTTATGGTTATAATTATCCTTTGCTACAGTATCTTTTTGTCAATGTGAAATCTGGTGTATGGCCACATATACTCTGGAGTATGACCACACCCCTTAAGCATGGGCCCCTGTGACTGTATTTTCCCTGTGGGTCCTTCATGCCCCAGTCCGACACTGACTGTAGTTGTCCATGGCAAATAAACACTGGGGCACTTGAAAGACAAACTCTTCTGCCCCCGTGTTTCTCAGTATCTGCTGTTTCATGCTGATAGGAGTCCTTGGATCCATTTGGCCAAGTGTCAATAATGCTGATGGAATGATGGTGTCAGATGTGTTTTTATGGGTCCATTTGTAAATGTACAACAATAAATAATAGAGTCCAATGAAGTGTCCCCTCGAGCTCTTGAAAGAAGTTTGGTCAAGTAATTGGGAGTAATCAAAGCACCAATAATGACTATTAGGCAATGTCTTCATTATATCTAACAAAATATATGCTCCAATGTAATAAGTCCAGGAGAAGGGGCTAAAGCCAGCTATGATGGTTATGTGAACTAGAGACTGCCAGACGAAGAGCACATCTATACAAGCATATATACAGTATGTGGTAGTGAGAAATATTCCAGGATTATCTGGGAGTCATGGGAAAAATATGTTTGTTTATCGGACTGACCAGATATCCCCAGTGTTGAATATAAGACTAGGTTGAATTTGCTGTGATGATTAGATGGCCTTGCACAACTCACAAAATACTTTTAATGGTAATGTTAGGAAAAACAGAGGAAGAAAACTGCCTTGAAAGTCATAAGCCCATGTATATGAGTAGGATTCATGGTTAATAATAGAAGTGCAAAAACTAATATTCATATGTAAGTATAAGCTAGGGGTGTCATGTTGAAGGATGAGAAAAAGGTGGATTGACAATAGCCTAGGAGCCATCATGAGGAGAGAAAATGTAATAGCCAAGCATCAGCATATTTAAAGGGGTCAAGAGACATAGAGAGGGTAGGTGGAGGTAAACTGGCCATGGATGAGCAGGAGGAAGGAGCAAAGGGGAAAATGGGTTAGTATATAGATGAAGAGAACAGGGGTGTGTGGATTGTGGGATATGTGGGTACGGGAGAAAGAGGAAAGGGAAAAATATGAGATTGAGAGTGGGAAGAAAGAGGGAAGAGGAAGTGGAGAAAGGAAGTACTGTAGACAGGGGATGGGGGTAAACGTGGAGAAGAAAGGATTGAAAGGGGAGGAAAGAATATAAGTTATCCTGCAGGAGACAATATGTTAAGGAATAATATAATTAGAAATGTTTACAGGCTTCACGTGTATCTTAGATTCAAACCAAAATTCAAAGTATAAAAGTCTAAATAGCCATAAAATAAGCCAAGGCAAAGAAACAAAATACACTTCTCAGATATTGGTGTATAGAAACTGTAAAATTAAATTGGGCAAACATACATTCCATAACATACAGTTATGTTTTGTATAGTGACAATAAAGATTGATTGCTTGATTGATCGATTGATTGACTAATTGATTGACTGATTGAGTCTACGTATAAAACCTGAGGTGATCAATCAAGTGACCTAAGTATCAAATACAAGATGGAGTCAAAAGGTTAGAAACTTAAACATCTAGGCACGACCACTCCAGAGCAGGCAGTTTAGGGAAGTTGCCTAAAATGTTTAATGATGGAGGTTCATGGAGAATTCCAGGTGTACAAAAGACTTCCTGTCCCTGGTCCAAAAAATTTAGAAAAACCAAATAAATTTGGGCAAAAATTTAGAAAAATAGCCTGATTCAGAGATCACGTAATTCCACATGCAGATGGATCTTGCGATTCTTAGCAAGTTACACATGAATCACAGCCTGCATACTCAACTTAGAGCAGTTATGAGTGAATTAAAATTGGCCACATCTTGGTTGCTTTCATATACAGCTGAGTGAACTTTACCGGGTGAATGCATAATTAATGGTGAATGCATAAAAACTGTTGTATGGTTTACTCCTATGTACGGCACTGCAGAGTCTGTGAAGCACGGTATAATTAAACAACAATAATAGAAATCATGATATGAGTGGCCCAGGAGGGGTTGAAATAGACTTGTGAGCTAATCTAGGAAAGTGGAAATCAACATTATGGTCCTCAAGTTGCTTTTGTGCAATCTATTTCCAATATATTGTTTTTCTTTCTTAAATTCCATCCCTTAGCAAGGTGGAGATAGTTCACTGTCATAGATTATCTTGCTTAAAGCTTCTGTTCTTCCTCAAAAGGAAGCTACTGTATCTGTATTTTCTGATAGTTTTTGTAATCTCCTGTTGAACGGTTAAGAGGCCCATACATCAGTGGAGTATCAGGGTAATTACTTGTTCGCCTGAGTATGGGGGTCGGTGAAATCCACCATCTTGGAAATCCTCAATTCCCCAGTTCAGAGCAAAAATTGAGTGCAATCAGTGAGTCAAGGATTTTTAACATGCTGAACTTTGCTGTTTGATGTATGGACCCCATTAGTTTTATGTAATTGGTAAAAATTAGTGGTAGCCCCTTTGTATAGCAGGGTCAGTTTTCATATGTGCACTGATTCAAGAATCCATCGCCGTAGGCAGTAAAGCCAATGACCAGGGAAGGAGCTCAGATCTTCATGTCAAATAGATGTTGTTCTTGGGTAAATGGCGCTAAGGTGGTTCACTTGCCTACAGTGCAGGTTGCACACAGTGTGGGAATTCAAAAGTTTGAAAAGTCGGTTGGGTGTTTTTTTCCTGTTTATTAGATAGGAAAAAACAGACACCCAACTGACTTTTCAAACAATTGAATATCCCCCAGTGTGTCCAAAAATAAGGTAAGATTCCACTTCTTACATAATAGTAATGTAGACACTGCAAGTGTCCACTAAGATATATTAGATTAGAGCTAGTAGTTATGCACTAAGGGGGTGATTCCAAGTTGTTCGCTCGCTAGCAGATTTTAGCAGCATTGCACACGCTAGGCCGCCACCCTCTGGGAGTATGCTTAGCAGAATAGCAAACGAAAGATTTGCAGAATTGCGATTAGAAATTTCTTAGCAGTTTCTGAGTAGCTCCAGACCTACTCACAGATTGCGATCAGCTCAGGCCGTTTCGTTCCTGGTTTGACGTCACACACACGCCTAGCGTTCGGCCAGCCACTCCCCCGTTTCTCCAGACACTCCCGCGTTTTTCCCTGACACGCCTGCGTTTTTACGCACACTCCCAGAAAACGGCAAGTTTCCGCCCAGAAACACCCACTTCCTGTCAATCACACTCCGATCACTTCAACGATGAAAATTCTTTGTTCGGACGTGAGTAAATCTACTAAGTATTGTGCTAAAATACTTAGCGCATGCGCACTGCGTACCATGATCATGCGCATTTTTGCCTTAATCGCTTCATTGCGAAAATCGGCAACGAGCGAACAACTCGGAATGACGCCCTAAGTGTGAGCAGATGAGGTCCTCTTGTGATCAGCTGGGGGTTTAACAGTACTAGGTTTGATCGGTGAAGTTCTAGAAAACTAGCTGTTCCTGAGTTGCTTGCAACTCGTCTTCGTGACTGAATCTTGTGATATTTAGCAACTGCACCATGCATCAAAGCCGAAAGATTGCTACTACAAGTGATTCAGTCATAGGCAGCTCAGTCTCATCTTAATTGCAGTTGAATGGGTATAAGTAAGGGTTCTGAAGGTATATCATGGGGATCTGGTCTCTAGGTCGACAGTAACTAGGTTGACACTATCTAGGTCAACCACTATTGGTTGACAGTAACTAGGTCGACAGGGTTTCTAGGTCGACAGGGTCTCTAGGTTGACATTTTCTAGGTTGACAGGTCAAAAGATCGACATGAGTTTTTCATGTTTTTTTACTTTTCTTGAACCTTTTTATACTTAACGATCCACGTGGATGATTGGAACGGTAATCTGTGCCGAGCGAAGCGAGCCATGCGAGGGGACACGGTGCAATAATTGGGGTTCCCGGTCACTCTACGAAGAAAACAACACCAAAAAAACATTAAAAACTCATGTTGACCTTTTGACCTGTCGACCTAGACCATGTCGACCTAAAGACCCTGTCAACCTAGAAACCCTGTCGACCTAGTTACTGTCGACCAATAGTGGTCGACCTAGACACCAGATCCCCAGGATCTAGGAATGCTGCGGGGGGTACTACTCCCAGGGTCTCCCGTTTGCGGGGGACGGGTAGGGGCACGAGGTCGGCTGTGTCCCCTTCAGTTGGTGGTCCAAGGGTGAGTGCTCGGTCTCCTCCGGACCTGGCAGATGTGTCTATGTCTCCAGGCTCCAGGGCTCCGGGGGCCGGATTTGCTTTGTTTTTCAGATCCGGAGAAGCATCAGGTGAGGGGTCCGGGGAGTCGGTCCTGGTTCTGTCGCGAGCTTCTTCCTCTTCCGCCTCTCATTCAAGCTCCTCTTCCTCATCTTCTCTTGGGCTGCTAAATATGCGAAGAGGGATGCTGGCAAGTGCGTCCACCACACTAAGCGCAAGAGGGCGGTTGAGCTTTCCCGCAGGGAAAGAAAATGGCGTAACCTGCCTGGGGACGTCCATTGTGACTACACAGCAGTGTTGCGAGGGTTGCGCAAGAGCTAGCGGAAAAAAATTCAGATGGGCGATTTTGTTAACATGTTCACGTTGACTGATGAGACTAAGAAGGAATTTAAAGGCGCCAAGGCAAAAGGGGGTGTTGGCGTGGAGGAATTTAAGTCATATGATGCTTGGTTAGCTGGGTTTTGCGTATTCGCAGCCTGTTATTTGGAGGATCGTCCTGGTGAACATATCAACATAATCCGGTGCATACACTTGATTCATGACATGCATCACAAGTATCCAGGCGTCGCCTGGAGAGTGTATGATGACCAGTTTAGGCGCAAACAGGATTGTTTGAGGATCGTGGATTTCGGATGTAAGGATGTCGAGGTGTGGATGGAGGTTTCCAGGGCGCAGATGGGCGAGGGGGTGGGCCCACGGCTACCCGTGGATCCTGCTCCAGTTGCCTCCGGGGGGTCCCGGACCTTCGGGGTTGCTCCACAGGCACGGCGGTTCGGGGCACCTAGTCGGGCGCAAGGGCCAGGAATGGCTAAGGGCAAATGCTTTGCCTTTAATAGTTCCACGTGTCCTGTTGGGCAACGGTGTCGTTTTCGACACATCTGCTTGCATTGTGGCGGTGCCCACTCAGCCTCCAGCAGTTTTCGTTGGGGGCGCTCTGCCCCAAGAGCGGGCAATCCCATTCCTGCCAGACCTTCCCCCGCGGCTGCACCTCAGTAGGGCTCCTACCCCTATTCGGCTGGAGGCTATGGGTAAGTGGTTGTCCTGGTATGTGGACCAAGATGTTGCTAGCTTTCTTTTTGATGATTTCAGTTTTGGTTTTCGGTTGCCGGGCGTGCGTCCAAGGGGAGGTCCGTGTTGGCTCGTATCGGAACTTGCACTCGGCCCGTTCCCTTCCCAACGTTCTGCGTTGAAAGCTGGATAAGGAGATCCAGCTTGGTCGCATGGCGGGTCCTTTTTCTCAGCCCCCGTTGGAGGACTTGATTATTTATCCGGTGGGTGTTGTTCCGAAGAAGGCCCCATGTAAGTTTCGGCTCATTCAACATCTTTCTTACCCGTCGGGGCGCTCGGTCACCGACGCCATTCCCTACGATTATTGCTCGGTGGGCTATCAGTCGTTTGAGGATGCTCTCCATATGATTCGGTCACACGGGCCCGGGGCTCTCAATGTTAAGATTGATGTTGAGTCGGCTTTTCGGCTTCTCCCGCTGCACCCTGACTCTTTTCGATTTATGGGCTTCCGCATTGAGGGCAAATATTTAATTGACAAGTGCTTGCCAATGGGATGTTCTGTTTCATGTGCCTATTTTGAGAAGTTCAGTTCCTTTTTGCATTGGTGTGTGGAGTTTTCATCGGGTGGTCGGGGCCTCGCTCATTACTTGGACGACTTCCTCTGTGTTGGCCCGGTGGGTTCTGGTCATTGCTCCGAGCTCCTTTTTAGTTTACGAGTGTTGTTTTATCATTTTTGCGTTCCTATTGCGTCGGAGAAGACGGAGGGCCCTGTTTCCTGTTTGTCTTTTTTGGGGATCCAGATTGACACTGAGGCGGGCTGTTTCAGCCTCCCTGGGGAAAAGGTGGAAAAGTTGCGGGAGTTCATTCTACTGTGTGTTTCGGCGTGTAAGGTCCGATCGCTTTTGGGACTGTTGAATTTTGCCTGCAGAGTCATCCCTATGGGCAGGCTATTTTGCCGTAAATTGGAACGAGCCACCGAGGGTGTCACCAGGTCGCATCACTTGATTAGGTTGTCATCCGAGATAAAGCGAGACCTAGCCGTTTGGGCTTCGTTTCTGGACGATTTTAACGGTGTTCAGATCTGGTTGACTCCCGTGGTCCATAATTCTAGCTTGCCGTTGTTTACGGATGCTGCGGGTTCTGTTGGTTTTTGCTGTTTTCTGGCGGGTTCTTGGTGTGCCGCTTCATGGCCTCGGGTCTGGTTCGAGAGAGGTCTTACTAGGGATCTTTTGCTGTAGGCACTATTGAAGTTTGGGACGGGCAATTGCGCAATCGCAGCATCCTGTTCAGGTGCGATAACCTGGGCATGGTGCATGCGATCAATCAGCGGGCCAAATCCTTGCTGGTATTGCGAATTTTGGGCCAGTTGACACTGCAATGCTTACGTTTCAATGTGCTCTTTCAAGCGCAGCATGTCCCGGGTGTGGATAACGGCGTGGCAGATGCCTTATCCCGGGGCCACTGGGGTATGTTCCATGTGCTTGCGCCTCTTGCTGACATTGTTGGGGTTCTTTGCCCCCCTTATGTTTGCCAGGTGATCGAGCCGGATTGGAGGGGCTAACGGAGCGCTCCATCGCCCCGACGGACATATCGCCAGGCTTGGACCGAGTGTGAAGCTTTCTCTGGTGGCCAGGGTCTCTCAGGTAAGAGTGGGCATCGTCGGATGCTTTCTTTTATTTGGCAGCCATATGTCTCTGGGAGGTCCAAAGCAGTGGCCTCCCGTTACCTGGCCGGCAGCTCCTTTTTTGCAAAGATTAATGGTGCGCTAAGAGTTTTTTGATTGCGAAAGCCATGAAAGGTTGGGCGTGGGTAGTTAGTGTTCCCCCGAATAGCAGGCTTCCGATTGACGCAACGCTTCTCCCCGCGGTGCTGGGCGTGGTTGAGGACATGGCCGACTCGGCCTTTGAGTCCTTGCTTTTTCGTTTGGCTTTTTCCATGGCTTACCACGGCGCCTTTCGGGTTTCGGAGTTGGTTGCGCCCTCCAAGATGTCGCATGCGATTTTGCTTAGTTCGGATGTCCACCTTGGCGGTATGTCACTCTGGTGCAGGATTGCACTATGACAGATCGCCTCTAAATATCAGTTTGGTTGGATGCTGCGTCACTGCTTTTCCGGTGTTGGCCTTTCCCCTCGCGACTTTGGTACTCACTCCTTTAGGATCGGCGCGGCTACGGCGGCGGCGGCCGGTTTGCCCGTTAGAGATACTAAAGCATTGGGTCGTTGGAGCTCTACCAGTTATAAGCGGCATATCAGGCCCGATCTTTTGTGTTAAGGTTTTTTGCTGTGAATTCTTTGGTTTATGTCATGTTCTGGTTGTTGGCGTTTGTGTTTGTCTTCCCCATGTCCATCCTACTCGAGGATTAGCTACACACCGCTGCTGGCAGCAGTGTGTCCGGAGTTTTTAATGATTTTTTGCCTGGACTAACGGACTGAATTCGGCTTCCTTTTAATTTGGCTCATTGGCTCCAATTATACGTCCCTCAGCAGGTATTACGTTTTTTCCTCTGGTCGAGTTTACCTGTGTGCTCCTTTCTCCTCCCTCCCCCCCTTCCCCGAATTAAAAATAAAAAATGTAGCTTTTGTTTTAATTTTCTTTTATTTCATAGTTCATATTCTTTCCCCTTTGTGTGTTCCTGTTGCTTCCTATTGGCTGGAAGCGAGTCACCTATGTCACTGTGGTGTACTTCGCAATATTTTTATTTTGGCAGAACCTCCTACATAGCCTACCAGTATGGTCTCCTATCACACATCCATACTAACCTATTTTTATTATTTTTCCCTTTCCTATAGGTTTGGTGAGTGATAGGGGTAAGATCTTGGTGGTAGGCCCAGGGCCGGCAACAGACATCTTGGGGCCCGGTACAGAGATATCTCTGGGGCCCCCTCAGAGCAACAGAATTTTCTGTGCTATATTATAAACTGTTATTAAATGAATATTTAAAAAAACATTTATCTACAGTATACAGATATATAAATTTGTATATCTCTCCTTCCTCCCCCACACACACAACATGGTCTGTCTCTCCTCAATAACTCCATGATAATTCCCTGCTCACATCCCTGCCGGACACTAAGTGGCATATACTTGGGGCCCCTCTGATCCTTGGGGCCCGGTACAGGTGACCCCTTTGACCCCCCCTGTCGCCGGCCCTGGGTAGGCCACTCCTTTGTGTTCTTGGCGGCTCGGTTTGTTGCCTCAGGTGATGCGCCTGTTTTTTCTGGCTCAGAGGTTGTGAAGTGATTAGGTGTCAGAAGTATGGGGTGGAGTGCTTTGAAGGCGTTTTTACTGGAGAATGTCCAGTGTCATGGGCTGCCCGAGGTATTGGTGCTTCATTTAGGTGGCAACGACATGGGGAAGATTTTGCAATTGGAATTGCGTGGTATGATCTTGGAGGATTTTGCACTCATTAGGAAGGCATGGCCTTCTGGCGTTTTGATATAGTGCCCAGGTTGAGTTGGCGAGGTGTCAGGGACTGTAGAGCGATTGATGAGGCCAGAAAAAAGCTTAATTCAGCTGTGGCCAAATGGGTGCTAAATGCTGGTGGTGTGATTGTGCCGCATGAGAGAATCAGGTTTAGGTATCGCTATCTTTTCCACCCTGATGGAGTACACTTGGATAAGGAAGGTTTATGTATTTTTTTGGAGGATCTTTTTGTTGGTGTGTCTTCGGTTAGGTGTTGTGGTGGCGGGGCGAAGTTGGTAGGACAGGAACTTCGCTTTGGCGGGAAAGAACGGCAGGTTAATTGTTTTTAGGATTATCTAGATGTTTCTAATGATTATTGCAGGTTTGGTTGGTGTGCTCACCTTTGTTGACTATAGGCATCTGCTGGATCACCCGGTCGGGGACAGCAACACCACCCGGACGGGTGGGTAGTCAAGGTATAAGGTGGAGTGGATACCGTTTGTTGTTTTAGGCTGAGTTTTTGAGTTAGGTACAGTCGTATGGGTTGGGGGTAGAAGTTAGCCGTTCTTTCTTGGCCACCACTAGTTACTCTTCATTCAGACATTTTTAGTTATAAGTTATTGAATAAATCAGCTAACAATTTCTGACAAATCTAAGTCTCTGAGTCTATATTTTAGAGTTCAGAGTTAAGGGTTTATCGAATGCACAGAGTTATCCATCAGCCTTATGATGTTTATGAACACTTAGATGTAAAGCGGACACTCAGTTACTGAGCGGCCAATACAGGACCACAGTGTTCCGACTGTCCAATGCCTACCTTTTGTCATTTACTGTATATGTTATGGTGAGTATTTATTTTCCACCATATTCCTATACAATTGTATAACAGTATACACTATGATTTAGTTTTCTTTTCCTTTCATTTTCTAACCATATTGTTGGGAGAAAATGATATTACTTTTACACACCAATAAGGCTGAGAAAGCACCAGGACAAAACTCCCTATCTATACACTACAACCCCCTGGAACTGAAGATGAACAATTCTAACACACCAGGCTGCACATCTCTGGTCTTCAAGAATTTCTGACACTTCTGGTGCAAGTCATCCACAACACTAGATACAGTGGGGAAGAGCCACACCCTTGTATTATTAAAATGCACAACACATAAATGTAGTCCAGATGAACTGATTTAGCACACCACTGATTGCCTATTAATAATAAAAAAAATTACCTTATTACACAAATAAAACCAAATAATTAAATGAACATGGAATATTCCATACAATAACATAACAAGTTGTTATACATTTAATTCCATCAACCTAATAAGGAAAAATGTCACGTGTACGGGGGGTGGCTTGCAACTTTCAGCCCTGGGGGGAAAACACAAGCATGTGGCCCAGGAACGAGATAGACTGCAGGGGAAAGGGGGGCAGTGGAACAGACTCCAGGGAAAAAGGGGACAGTGGGACAAACTTCAGGTGAAAGGAAACAGTGAAAGAGACTGCATGGGAAAAGGAAACAGTGGCGAAACTGCAGGGGAAAGGGATATAGTGAAAGAAACTGCAGGGGAAAAGGAGTGAGAGAGACTGTAAGGGAAAGGGACATGGAGTTCCTCTGTGGTATGCTCTGCAGCTAGCTGCTACATTGCCAGGCCCAGGCTTCTTCTGTGTGATGCTAATGGAAGCAGGCACCAGGGAGGAAGGAATAGAAGAGAGGAAGTGAGTTGGGGAGCAGTAGCGGATCTTGTTACGGGCAAACAGGATTTTTGTCCAGGGCTCCGCCTTCCGGAGGGCGCCACCGCCATCCGGAGGGCGCCGCTGCCGTGGCAAGATCCGCTACTGGAGGTGCCCCCGGGTGCTGTGCTGTCACTGCTGTGCGGTGCGCGATGATGTCATCGCGCACCGCACAGCATTGTGGGACCGGCACATAGATGCTAGGGGTCATAATTGACCTCTAGTGTCTATGATGTGCTATGGGAGAGACGTCATGACGTCTCTCCCATAGATCAGAGGAGCGGCGCCGGTGGCCGGAGACGGAGACGGAGGTCAGCAGCGGTCGGGAATCAGGAGCGGGGATGGTGAGTATTAATTAATTATTTTTTGATTTTTGATTTTTTTTGTAAGCGGCACAATCTAGGGGGCACAAACGGGGGCACAGTACTGGGGGCACAAATGGGGGCACAACCTTACAGGGGGCTTACCTGACCACGCCCCTTTATGAAGCCACACCCCTATTTTCACCCGGGGTGCCACAAGGGCTAGAACCGGCCCTGTTGGGGAGGAGGGCTACTTTAGAGCCCAGGAAGGAAAGCTGATCTGGAAGGGGGCCTGACAAACTTTTCTGTGAGTGGGGTTTCTCATCATAATATGGGCCTGCAGCAGAGATCTGTACCCCTTATGGTGGCCCCATTTATATCTGCCAGCCCCTTCTCATGCTAGTTGCTGGACACAGCACTGTGCAGTGTGCACCAACCTGACAGGGAGGCAGGCAGAGGAACCTTCCTGGCTGTCAGGCATACTGTATGTATACACAGTGCAGCAGCATCCTTAGTAATGCAGAATTGTACTGGCCAGGGGGACAGATGGCACCCTGCCCCCGGCCCAGACTGCCGATATGAATAGCTTTTCTGTTCTGAATAGAAACAGTAGTGTGGATCATCAAATGTTACATCAGCAAAATTTCAAAGTCCCATAATAAAAATATCAGAAAGATCACTTTGGCGTGCGTATATCAGCGCTCAACAACACACCAAAGAGTGCTATATCTATCTTGGTACTGCTTGTCAGGGCTGTAATAACCTATAGCCAGGCCCCCAGGCTTTCTGGTATATGCCTCAGTGAGGCAGGGATGTGCTTCTGTCAGTGAGGAGGGATGTGCTTCTGTCAGTGAGGCAGAGATGTGCTGCTGTCAGTGAGGCAGGGATGTGCTGAAATCAGTGAGGCAGGGATGTGCTGAATTCAGTGAGGCAGGGATGTGCTGAATTCAGTGAGGCAGGGATGTGCTTCTGTCAGTGAGGCAGGGATGTGCTGAAGTCAGTGAGGCCGGGATGTGCTGCTGTCAGTGAGGCGGGGATGTGCTGCTGTCAGTGAGGCGGGGATGTGCTGCTGTCAGTAAGGCGGGGATGGGCTGCTGTCAGTGAGGCAGGGATGTGCTCCTGTCAGTGAGGCAGGGATGTGCTGAAGTCAGTGAGGCGGGGATGTGCTGCTGTCAGTGAGGCAGGGATGTGGCGCTGTCAGTGAGGCAGGGATGTGCTGAAGTCAGTGAGGCAGGGATGTGCTGAAGTCATTGAGGCAGGGATGTGCCGCTGTCAGTGAGGCATGGATGTGCTGAAGTCAGTGAGGCAGGGATGTGCTGCTGTCAGTGAGGCAGGGATGTGCTGCTGTCAGTGAGGCAGGGATGTGCTGAAGTCAGTGAGGCAGTGATGTGCTGCTGTCAGTGAGGCAGGGATGTGCTGAAGTCAGTGAGGCAGGGATGTGCCGCTGTCAGTGAGGCAGGGATGTGCTGAAGTCAGTGAGGCAGGGATGTGCCGCTGTCAGTGAGGCAGGGATGTGCTGAAGTCAGTGAGGCAGGGATGTGCTGAAGTCAGTGAGGCAGGGATGTGCCGCTGTCAGTGAGGGAGGGATGTGCTGAAGTCAGTGAGGCAGGGATGTGCTGAAGTCAGTGAGGCAGTGATGTGCTGCTGTCAGTGAGGCAGGGATGTGCTGCTGTCAGTGAGGCAGGGATGTGCTGAAGTCAGTGAGGCAGTGCTGTGCTGCTGTCAGTGAGGCAGGGATGTGTTGCTGTCAGTGAGGCAGGGATGTGCTGAAGTCAGTGAGGCAGGGATGTACTGCTGTCAGTGAGGCAGGGATGTGCTGAAGTCAGTGAGGCAGGGATGTGCTGAAGTCAGTGAGGCGGGGATGTGCTGCTGTCAGTGAGGCAGGGATGTGCTGAAGTCAGTGAGGCAGGGATGTGCTCCTGTCAGTGAGGCATGGATGTGCTGCTGTCAGTGAGGCAGGGATGTGCTGAAGTCAGTGAGGCAGTGATGTGCTGCTATCAGTGAGGCAGGGATGTGCTGAAGTCAGTGAGGCAGGGATGTGCCGCTGTCAGTGAGGCAGGGATGTGCCGCTGTCAGTGAGGCAGGGATGTGCTGAAGTCAGTGAGGCAGGGATGTGCCGCTGTCAGTGAGGCAGGGATGTGCTGAAGTCAGTGAGGCAGGGATGTGCCGCTGTCAGTGAGGCAGGAATGTGCTGAAGTCAGTGAGGCAGGGATGTGCTGAAGTCAGTGAGGCAGGGATGTGCTGCTATCAGTGAGCCACGATGAGCTGCTGTCAGTGAGGTAACAATGTGCTGCTGTTAGTGAGGCAGGGATGTGCTGCAGTCAGTGAGGCAGAGATGTGCTACCGGCAGTATGGATGGTGTAATGGTTAGTATTACTGCCTCACAGCACTGAGGTCATGGGTTCGATTCCCACCATGGCCCTAACTGTGTGGAGTTTGTATATTCTCCCTGTACTTGCGTGGGTTTCCTCCGGGTACTCCGGTTTCCTCCTACAATCCACAAATATACTGGTAGGTTAATTGGATCTCAACAAAATTAATCCTAGCATGAATGTGTACATGTGATAGGGAATATAGAGTGTAAGCTCCACTGGGGCAGGGACTGATGTGAATGGCCAAATATTCTCTGTAAAGCAGTGGCGTAAGTTCGTCCTAGTCGCCCGGAGGCATGATACATTTTGGTGCCCCCCTACACATACACACACATACCATATGTAGCTATCCGGCACCCAGGGTGAACAGTAGCAGCGTGCTCAGGTACCTTTCCCAATAGTAATATAGATACACATAGAAAGTGGACGCACTCCAAGTCAGTCATTACAATAAAACAGACACCAGCATACCATTATAGTACACCTACAGTGCTCCCTCACCCGCCAGGTCTCCATGGAGATGCTTTGGCGCAGCGGTGTGCCAATATAATTAGTGTTCACTGTGGTATTTTTTTTTAGGGCAGGGTGCTGATCACGGGGAGGGCACATTTTTCATTCGGGAGGGCACATTTTTAAGTTAGATGGGCAAACTTAGGTACATACTATAATGCTTGGTGCTCCCATTCCTATGGCCAAAACATGGACAGTGCGCACCGAAGGTGCGCAGCAAAAATCTAGGGGCGTTGTTTCGTGGGGAAGGTAGTGCCCCTAATACACATTGCACCAGTTAGAACCTCCTATACACACTGCGCCAGGTAGAGCACGTTATACATATTGCGCCAGATAGAGCACATTATACACATTGCGTCAGATAGAGCACATTATACACATTGCGTCAGGTAGGGAGCACTGAGGCACATTGCACCAGGTAGAGAGCACTGAGACACATTGCACCAGGTAAAGAGCACTGAGGCACAATGCACCAGGTAGAGAGCACTGAGATACATTGCACCAGGTAGAGAGCACTGAGGCACACTGCACCAGGTAGAGAGCACTGAGGCACACTGCACCAGGTAAAGAGCACTGAGGCACACTGCACCAGGTAGAGAGCACTGAGGCACACTGCACCAGGTAGAGAGCACTGAGGCACACTGCACCAGGCAGAGAGCACTGAGGCACACTGCACCAGGTAGAGAGCACTGAGGCACACTGCACCAGGTAGAGAGCACTGAGGCACACTGCACCAGGCAGAGAGCACTGAGGCACACTGCACCAGGTAAAGAGCACTGAGGCACACTGCACCAGGTAGAGAGCACTGAGGCACACTGCACCAGGTAGAGAGCACTGAGGCACACTGCACCAGGTAGAGAGCACTGAGGCACACTGCACCAGGTAGAGAGCACTCAGGCACACTGCACCAGGTAGGGAGCACTGAGGCACACTGCACCAGGTAGGGAGCACTGAGGCACACTGCACCAGGTAGGGAGCACTGAGGCACACTGCACCAGGTAGAGAGCACTGAGGCACACTGCACCAGGTAGAGAGCACTGAGGCACACTACACCAGGTAGAGAGCACTGAGGCACACTGCACCAGGTAGAGAGCACTCAGGCACACTGCACCAGGTACGGAGCACTGAGGCACACTGCACCAGGTAGGGAGCACTGAGGCACACTGCACCAGGTAGAGAGCACTGAGGCACACTGCACCAGGTAGAGAGCACTGAGGCACACTACACCAGGTAGAGAGCACTCAGGAACACTGCACCAGGTAGGGAGCACTGAGGCACACTGCACCAGGTAGAGAGCACTGAGATACATTGCACCAGGTAGAGAGCACTGAGATTAATGTTTACAGCTGCAAAATACTTACAAGGTTAATTTAGCCCAGGGGGACTCTCATGTACGTACCGGGTCTGGCGGCGCACGGCTGGCCGACGTGGAGGGGTCCGGCAGGCAGCAAACGGCGGGGCGGCAGGGCGCACAAAAACGGGCAGGGCGGGATTCAGCTGTCTAAAAAAGGGGCAGACACCTAGCGTGAACACTAGATATATATTAAAAAAAACACAAACGCCTCATTCACTTAAACACTCACACACGTCTCACTTAAACACACACGCCTCTCACTTACATACACATGCCTCTCACTTACACACACCTCTCACACATGTGCCTCTCACTTACACACACCTCTCACACAAGTGCCTCTCACATACACGTGCCTCTCATATACACATGCCTCTCACTTACATACACATGCCTCTCACTTATAGGCCCTACACACATAGCGATTTCACTGCACGATATGAACGATCTTGTTCATTAATGAACGAGATATCGTTCATATCGTGCAGTGTGGAGTCCCCAGCGATGAACGATGTGCGGCCCCGCGCTCGTTCATCGCTGGGGCCATGTCGGCTGTGCATGCAGGCCAATATGGACGAGATCGTCCATATTTGCCTGCAAGTCTACGGAGCCGAGTGACGGAGGGAGTGAAGAAACTTCACTCCCCCCGTCACTGCCCCCCCGCCGCCGGGTCGCTCGTCGGCCGTATCGGCCGTCGGGCACCTTGGTGGCGCATCGCCTAGTGTGTAGGGCCCCTTACATACACATGCCTCTCACACACACACACACACACACACACACACACATGCCTCTCACTTACATACACATGCCTCCCACTTACATACACATGCCTCACACACACACACACACACACACACACACACACACACACATATGCCTCTCACTTACATACACATACATGCCTCTCACACACATGCCACTCTCACACACACATCACACATGCCTCTTTTACTTGAATGTACAACTTTCCTTAAAAACACACACACCTCACTTAAAAACAAGCACACACAAAACACAGTACTTCCCCCCCAAATACACCTCTCCCCCACCCCCCACACAGTGCCTACCTTTGGCTATCATCCAGAGCATGGAGGAGCAGAGAGTTCTGAGCTTCCCTCGGCTGGCTTACTAAGGGCCCGGGAGGAGCTGTGCTCTGGAGCTCCCCCTAGCTGCAGCCAGTGCCATCTCTCTCTACAGGAGGCAGCTTCCGTGTCACTGACACAGCTCCTCCATCTGCAATAGCAGCGCAGTTCTCAGGCTGCGGGAGACAGTGGAGGAGATGCGCCCCCTTGTGGCCAGGAGCCCGGCGGCAGCCGACTCCACTGCCTCCCACAGTTCCGCCCCTGCTGTAAAGTGCTGCGGAATATGTGTGCACTATATAAATAACTGGTAATAAATAATAATAAATGTGCTGCTGTCAGTGAGGCTGGGATTTGCTGCTGTCAGTGAAGTAACAATGTGCTGCTGTTAGTGAGGCAGGGATGTGATGCTGTCAGTGAGGCAGGGATGTGCCGCTGTCAGTGAGGCAGGGATGTGCCGCTGTCAGTGAGGCGCCGATGTGCTACTGTCAGAGAGGCAACAATGTGCTGCTGTTAGTGAGGCAGGGATGTGATGTTGTCAGTGAGGCAAGGAAGTGTTGCTGTCAGTGAGGCAATGATGTGCTTTTGTCAGTGAATCAGGGATATGATGCTGTCAGTGAGGCAGGGATATGATGCTGTCAGTGAATCAGGGATATGATGCTGTCAGTGAGGCAGGGATATGATGCTGTCAGTGAGGCAGGGATGTGATGCTGTCAGTGAGGCAGGGATGTGCTGCTGTCAGTGAGGCAGGGATGTGATGCTGTCAGTGAGGCAGGGATGTGATGTTGTCAGTAAGGCAGGGATGTACTGCTGTAAGTGAGGCAGCGATGTGCTGCTGTCAACGTGGAGTGATGTGCCGCTCTCAGTGAGGCAGGGATGTGATGCAGTCAGTGAGCCGGTGATGGGCTGCTGTCAGTGTGGCAGTGATGTGCTGCTCTCAGTGACGCATGGATGTGCTGCTGTCAGCGAGGCAGGGATGTTATGCTGTCAGTAAGGCAGGGATGTGCTGCTGTCAGTGAGCTGGCAATGGGTTGCTGTCAGTGTGGGAGTAATGGGGTTCACTACGGCTGGCCGGCGGTCGGGCTCCCGGCGACCAGCATCCCGGCGCCAGGAGCCCGACCGCCGGCTTACCGACAGCTTGGCGAGCGCAAATGAGCCCCTTGCGGGCTCGCTGCGCTCGCCACGCTACGGGCACGGTGGCGCGCTACGCGCGCCACACTATTTTATTCTCCCTCTATGGGGGTCGTGGACCCCCACGAGGGAAAATAAGTGTCGGTATGCCGGCTGTCGGGCTCCCGGCGCCGGTATACTGAGCGCCGGGAGCCCAACTGCCGGCAAACAGAAGACCACCCGGAGTAATGTGCTGCTGTCAGTGAGGCAGGGATGTGCTGCTGTTAGTGAGGCGGGGGTGTGCTGCTGTTAGTGAGGCAGGTATGTGCTGCTGTCAGTGAGCTGGCGATGGGTTGCTGTCAGTGTGGGAGTGATGTGCTGCTGTCAGTGAGGCAGGGATGTGCTGTTGTCAGTGAAGCGGGGGGGTGCTGCTGTTAGAGAGGCAGGGATGTGCTGCTGTAAGTGAGGCGGCGATGGGTTGCTGACAGTTAGGGTGGGATGTGCTGCTTTTCTGTGAGTAATCTCTCTGTGATGATGCTAGTGTTTACCGTTGTGGAGTGATACAGCTGTGGTTCTGTAATGAATTTTTAATGACAGTTGTAAGTAGTTCAGGTGTCTGGTTACTCTGGATGGTGCGCAGTTCTTGGAAAACAGTGCATGGTCATGTGCTCTAGTGTGTCCAGTCTTGTTAAAAGTAGTTCAGTCATTATAACACACTATTTTATAAATATATACTGTTTATATATATATATATATATATATATATATATATAGTCCTGATTCAGAGATGGAAATAGTGTTGATGTTTTCCACAGTTGGGCACAAAAAGTCCATGGAAACCGTCACTGGGCATGCACAAACCCAAGTGTGTGATGGTGTTCGCAACTGCATATGACACCGCTGACACCTGAGAAGGGGTCTGGAGACTAGGATGTGTCCTAACGTGAACACAAAAATGGTCAGTTTCATGGGTGTGTCTTGGGTGTGTCACAAGCGTTTCCGGGTTCTCTGTTGCGTTCTTAAATCCACCACTTTAGAGGCCATGTTTACTTATACACTCCCTCACACAGTGGAGCACAGGGAAGGCTGAGATTAGCATTTACATATTTCTCACATGTCCTAGAGGATGCTGGGGTCCACTTCAGTACCATGGGGTATAGACGGTTCTGCAGGAGCCATGGGCACTTTAAGAGTTTTCAAGGGTGTGAACTGGCTCCTCCCTCTATGCCCCTCCTCCAGACCTCAGTTTTAGAAATGTGCCCAGGCAGACTGGATGCACTCCAGGGGAGCTCTACTGAGTTTCTCTGAAAGGACTTATGTTAGGTTTTTTATTTTCAGGGAGAACTGCTGGCAACAGTCTCCCTGCTTCGTGGGACTGAGGGGGCAGAAGTAGGAACCAACTTCCTAAAGAGTTTCATGGCTCTGCTTCTGACTGACAGGACACCATTAGCTCCTGAAGGGTACTGAACACTAGCTGCGCCTAGATGCTCACTCCCACAGCACGCCGTCACCCCCCTTGCAGAGCCAGAAGTCAGAAGACAGGTGAGTGTAAGAAGATAGATCTTCCATCAAGGTGACGGCTAAAGGTACCGCGCGGCTGGCGGGAGAGCAGCGCGCCATGTTGCCCACTCTCACACAGGCACTGCAGGGTGCAGGTCATGGGGGGGCGCACTGGGCAGCATGACCTAATTAAACTGGTAGAAAGGGGGCATAAGATGCCATGGCACAGCCCTACCCCCGTCAGTATAAATATTATTGTAAAAATCGCTGAGGAGAAATGCGCCATTGTGGGGGCGGAGCTTCCTCCTCAGTCAGCCAGCACACTGTTCAGCGCCATTTTCTCTCTCTCCTCAGGCTGCAGAGACAACGCTGGTCCTCCTCCACCACTGAATACAAGTATCAGGGTGCAAAACAGGGGGGGGCACAATGAAATTGGTGCTTTACATTGTGTATTAACATTACAAAAAAAGCGCTGTATGTCAGTGGGCATTTTATGTTTCACAGGCATTGTGTTACTGGCACTGGGCTTGTGAACTGGCTGCTCCTATCTGTGTCCCTCTGACAGATTTTACTGTGGGTCTGTCCCCTATAAGTCCCGGAGTGTCTGTGGGGTGTTTGTACACGTGTGTGACATGTCTGAGGCAGGGAGTTCTTCCCCTGAGGGAGCCATTTTAGGGACACAGAGTTGTAATGTGGTGGCGCTGCCGGTATACCACGAGCCTGACTGGGTGAAAGAAATACGTGATAGTGTGAATCATATCAGTAGGAGATTAGATAAGTCTGAGTCTCATGCAGAAAGTTGGAGAAAATCAGATGAAGATGTGATTTTTCAGGGTTCTGCTGTCTCATCCGCAGGCGACCCCTCTGGGTCACATAAAAGACCGTTTGCAAACATTGTACATACTGATACCGACACGGACTCTGTTTCTTGTGTCGACGATAGTGATTCCAGGGAGGTAGATCCTAACTTGGTAAAAAACATACAATATATGATTGTTGCTATAAAGGAGGTTTTAGAAGTTACGGAAGCCCCTACTGTACCTCAGGAGAAGGCTTATTTCTATAAGGAAAAGAAATGTAAGGTAACTTTCCCTCCTTCCCATGAGCTCAATACTCTTTTTGAGGGTGTGTGGGGGAATCCTGAAAAGAAATTCTGTATTCCCAAAAGGATTCAAATTGCTCATCCTTTCCCTTTAGAGGACAGGAAAAGATGGGAGTCACCCCCGGTGTTAGACAGTGCCCTGTCAAGGTTGACAAAAATGGTGATTCTCCCTGCACCTGGGACGGCTTCACTTAAGGAGCCGGCAGATCGCAAAATGGAGACCACGTTAAAATCTATTTATGTGGCCAATGGTACGCTGCTCAGACACCCCATTGCTTGCGTGTGGGTGAGTCGTGCTATTGAAAAATGGTCTGATAACTTGTCATCAGAAATTGACACGCTTGATAGAGACGAGATACTCCTAACATTAGGTAATATCAAAGACGCTGCAGCATACATGCTGGAAGCTATGAAGGATATTGGACTCTTGGGTTCAACAGCCGCTACCATGGCAGTATCGGCTTTGAGGGCGTTGTGGATTCGCCAGTGGAATGCTGATGAAGATTCCAAGAGAAATATGGAGGCTCTCCCATACAAAGGTGAGGCCTTATTTGATGATGGGCTGGATGCGTTAGTCTTGGCGGCTACCGCAGGTAAGTCGACATTCTTGCCTTATGCTCCTGCACCGGCGAAGAAGACACATCACTGTAACATGCAGTCCTTTCGGCCCAACAAATACAAAAAGGCCAAAGGTTCCCCCTTCTTTGCAAGTAGAGGAAGGGGAAGAGGAAAGAAATCCGCAGCGTCTCCAGGATCCCAGGAGCAGAAGTCAACCCTTACTTCTGCCAAATCTACAGCATGACGCTGGGGCTCCCTTGCGGGTGTCCGCTCGGGTGGGAGCAAGTAGTATAGTGAACCACTTTCTGTCAAACTCATTTTTGACAGGTGGCCATGCCCAGAGCCGCCCCTAACCCCGCCAGATCCTCCCTAACCCCGCCCTAGGGTTTTTTTCTCTCCAAGTCATAGGGAGATCACAAAAGTCTCTTACACTACATGTGTTGTTTTAGATAAGAGCTTAGCTACACCACCACACCGTTGTGCAAAATTAACCTTTAGATGGTGCAACTTAGAGGAAGAATGATAAAGTCCCAATTTACATTATCCCAATATGGTATATTACTACTCTATACCAATATTCTTTACAAACCATCATATGGAATGGATCATGTTGTGAACTAACTAACATTTGCAACTTAGAGGAAGAATGATGTATATTATACCCAGAGAGGCACTGGTCACAGATAGTCAATGCAGAGGAATGGCACATTAGGTGTAAAATGAAATATTTGTTTTCTACACAGGGCTGTGGTATCTGCAGCTCCCACACAAAGCTGTGGTTTAGCCTTCTGGGATCTTCCATGTTGGTAGACCCATTTGAATTTGCTACCAGTATTAGCATTGGAAGCCCTGAAAAAATACCAATTGTCGCAGTAATGGGCTTACCTATATATCTGCCATTGGAAAGGTATAGCGGATGAAATGTAGTTCATAGGGGTTGTATTCTAATCCAACCTTTTCAGATTTCATACGGCATCAGTGGTTTATCTGAATGGGCATAACATTTGTTCTCCTTGTTATACAAGGCATTGGGACTGTGTAACGGTAGAATCCTCCCCCTGGTAAGGTTGCTGGGAAAGGGGAAGAGATTAGCAGGGACAAGCTTTGCACCTGGCTCCTGAATACACACTGCCTCATGAAAATGTTATAGTGGATGCTGAAAGTTCCATTTTAACTTTCTAAGGTGTGTAAATGTTTTTTCCTTTTTTTTATTTCAGGCGTTCAGTTATGCAGGTGGTTTACGTTTATCTCGTCTTTGCTGGGGATTTTGTTGTTTTTATTGCCAAATGCTTTTAATGAAATAGTGCAATCTGTCGGCCTTGTCAGCATGTCATTAAATTATTCTACAACGGTTCTTTCTGAGAATATAGTTAAACGTATAAAGACAAATAGATCACTTTTTACCACTATTATAATACACATGTCAAGTTAACCTATAAACTCCTGTGAAATATATATGCATGTTATCCATTGTAATTGTTGATGTCTGGTAGATATAGCGGCCACCAACATACATAGTTATGGATGTTAGAAGTCACTTCGGATCTCCATCCTGCGTTATCATTGACTTTTATACAGTGCTTAGAGAAAAGGGCCCAGTACTCTGATAACCTATGGCAACAAGTTGGTGCAAGATTTACAGTCATTTCCACTCTTTAAGAATTAAAATGACTCCAGGAAAATAGGGGTTGATACTGCGTCCCACTGAGTGCCATCAGAAACAACATTGCTGTAACAATTCGTGTCATTTGCAATAGTGGTTAAATAGACTTTAATCTGTGTTCCCCCATGGATATTCACATATGTATGGTTAATATTATTTATAGCACATTAATTGCAAGTTATTGATTTATAATTATTTGTATATCTACATCTACTGTAATTTATATGTGATGAATCCATGTTCTCCACCTGGAAATAGTAAACTTTTCTTACAATTGTTATCAAAGGATATATAGTGTAAAGGGCCTATCAAATTTTCCCTTAATATTTGCATTTAGTAATAATACTGGACTTTGCTGCAGCAGTTTGCTAATATATCACCCCTAGACTATGAAAGCGATGTTGAAACGTTTATAAAATTAGATTACTTACATTTAAAAATAAATAATTTGTGGATTAATCCTCTCATTCATGGACATATTGTGTTTAATTTTTGCATAATGTTATTTTCCAGAGTTTTCCAGTAAAACTTAATGTTAGCATTGTAAACGTTTGATGTCCAATAGGCACACAGACATAACGCTCTAAGGGTTTTGATGGGGCTGCGCAGACCAAGATTGGTATATAAAAACATTATTTATAGAATATAGTACTACCAATCACATTAAAGGTAAACATCTTACTACACACGCTGTTATTTGCTTCATTAAAGCAATCATATTAAATGTAATTTTATTGCATAATGCAAAAGTCTCCAGCAAGGTAGAAAACTGTAATGTTTATTTCACATAGTTCAACATAGTGCTCAGTGCACCGCTGTAACCAAACCATTGTAGCACAATAGGTGAGAAAGCAGCTGTAAGCATGATACACTTAGCTTGCAAGTACAGACATTTATACTATTACCCGTGAATCACATGGCTTCCAGCAGGGGCGTAGCCAGAACTTTGTGGACCCCATTGCAACATTTTGAAGGGGACCCTGTCCCAATGATTCTAGAGAGACACCTCACCACAGAAGTTGTTCATTTTATGCCCCATAATAGTGCCCTACAGTAGTTGATTTTCTAATCCATAGTAGTGCCTTAGTTAATGTATTCCCTATAGAAGTGTAGTAGTTTATTTTATGAACATTAGCAGTGCTCTGGTGGTTCATATTATGTCACTTTGTAGGGCTGCCAATTCATATTATACAACACAATACCCCCAATTCACATTATGACATACAGAGTCCCCAGTTCATTTTATGCCACATTACAGTGCACAGACTTCGTATTATGCTACATTATAGTGCCTCCACTTCATATTGTGCCACATTGCAGTTCCCCAGTTCATGTTATGTAACATTCTAATGCCCTCCAGTTTATTTTATACCACATTACGATGAGCAGGTACTGGGGCATAACTAGATATATTGTAGGCCCCAAGGCAAATGTTTGTAAGGCCCCTATGTATCACCCAATGGTGAAAAATGTTTATAACACATGTAACTGTGACAGGGAAGTTGAGCCCCTATCGGCTCTGGGCCCCATAGCAGCTGCACTACCTGCACCTATGGTAGCTACACCCTGTATATAACACATGTAACTGTGACAGGGAAGTTGAGCCCCTCTCGGCTCAACTGTCAACTATTGAAAAACATTTTAAATTTACTGCTGTACAGTATATGCAAGACAAGATGTTACATGTGACAGACAGCGGTCACCCATCATATGATTGCAGAAGTTACAATGTATTTTTTGCATTTAATAAATAAATACAAAATCTAACAGATAATAAAATATATTTAAAAAAAAACCTGGTTTGGCCATTACAAAAAACTAAATAAACAAAACACCATCACACAGGTTTACAGTCCTTGACCAATTCTACAAATGGCTGACATTCAGCGGGTAACCCCAGAGCCGGCCCTAACTAATATGATGCCCTAGGCAAGATTTTGGCTGGTGCCCCCTAGCACCACCACCAGCTCTGCAGGAGATGCCTGGCATGAGTCAGCTGGCAGCTCTACTAACGTCGGGCGCCTTTTGTTTATGAAAATGCATTTTATTTGCATTACTTTGTGGCTAGGATGCACAAGCAACTTCTGCTGATTAAAACGATATGCAGCATGCCTATATTCTATGTGCGACTGTGGCTGTATCTGCATACGAAATGCTACATTACAGTGATTTCCAGGAATACACTGCAATGTAGCATTTCATATGCAGATACAGCTGGAGTCACACACAGAATATAGGCATGCCGCATATCATTTTAATCAGCAGAAGCTGCTGGTGCCCCTAAGCATACCAAATGCCCTAGGCATTTGCCTAGTTTGCCTATGCCTAAGGCCGGCTCTGGGTAACCCACACACATTGTTGACAACTATGTAAAATTCTAGCTGTGTGTAAATCTGACAATGTAATAACATAAGTCACAAAAGCTATTTATAACATATGAGATACAAACAAATTATTTCAGCGTCCTGTCCCCTGATGCCGCAGTTATAATATACTATGTATTTGCCCTACAGTCTCTTGTACTGTTAGTCTTGTTTTCTTGTGCTCACTTGTTAATGTACTTTGTTAGGCGCTGCAGAACCCATGTGGCACCTTATAAATGATAACAATAATAATAATAATACTAAGGCCCCGTCAATACAGTGTAGACTTGTGGCTCTACAACTTTTATGGAACTGCAAGACCTATGACTAGAAGGGCTTACTGTGCCTTGTAGTTCTATAAGAGCTGGGCGGCCTGCCTATTCCACAAGTTAAACTATGCCCTTGCCTGCAGAAACATATAGCTACCCTCCTCCTCAGGCACAATATATGTCTAAATAAATAAATGAAATCCACATATGGAAATCCCTAAAACCTGGACTGTAGGGTGCCTTGAGGCCCGCGTTTGGGAACCACTTTACAAGTGAGTACAATTCAAGCAAAACCAACTACAGAGCAATGAAATAAATAGTGCATGCAATCATCATTTCCATGGATCTGCCAGTTTTTAATACAGAGTCACATGTGACAATTTCATGCTCATTCTAATGGAAGCTGGAAGCCAAGGGCGTAGCTACCATAGGTGCAGGGAGTGCAGCTGCTATGGGGCCCAGAGCCGAGAGGGTCTCAACTTCCCTGTCACAGTTACATGTGTTATATACAGGGTGTAGCTACCATAGGTGCAGGTAGTGCAGCTGCTATGGGGCCCAGAGCCGATAGGGGCTCAACTTCCCTGTCACAGTTACATGTGTTATATACAGGGTGTAGCTACCATAGGTGCAGGTAGTGCAGCTGCTATGGGGCCCAGAGCCGATAGGGGCTCAACTTCCCTGTCACAGTTACATGTGTTATAAGCATTTTTCACCATTGGGTGATACATAGGGGCCTTACAAACTTTTGCCTTGGGGCCTACAATATATCTAGTTATGCCCCAGTACCTGCTCATCGTAATGTGGTATAAAATAAACTGGAGAGCATTAGAATGTTACATAACATGAACTTGGGAACTGCAACGTGGCACAATATGAAGTGGAGGCACTATAATGTAGCATAATAGGAAGTATGTGCACTGTAATGTGTCATAATATGAACTGGGGACTCTATGTCATAATGTGAATTGGGGGTACTGTGTTGTATAATATGAATTGGCAGCCCTACAAAGTGACATAATATGAACCACCAGAGCACTACTAATGTTCATAAAATAAACTATTACACTTCTATAGGGAATACATTAACTAAGGCACTACTATGGATTAGAAAATCAACTACTGTAGGGCACTATTATGGGGCATAAAATGAACAACTTCTGTGGTGAGGTGTCTCTCTAGAACCATTGGGACAGGGTCCCCTTCAAAATGTTGCAATGGGGTCCACAAAGCTCTGGCTATGCCCCTGCTGGAAGCCATGTGATTCACAGGTAATAGTATAAATGTCTGATAGGAGTTTCTGTGTGAACATTTTCTGTTGCCAGGTTTGTATACTTGCAAACTAAGTGTGTCATGCTTACAGCTGCTTTCTCACCTATTGTGCTACAATGGTTTGGTTACAGCGGTGCACTGAGCACTATGTTGAACTATGTGAAATAAACATTACAGTTTTCTACCTTGCTGGAGACTTTTGCATTATGCAATAAAATTACATTTGATATGATTGCTTTAATGAAGCAAATAACAGCGTGTGTAGTAAGATGTTTACCTTTAATGTGATTGGTAGTACTATATACTGTAAATAATGTTTTTATATACCAATCTTGGTCTGCGCAGCCCCATCAAAACCCTTAGAGCGTTATGTCTGTGTGCCTATTGGACATCACACGTTTACAATGCTAACATTAAGTTTTACTGGAAAAATCTGGAAAATAACATTATGCAAAAATTAAACACAATATGTCCATGAATGAGAGGCTTAATCCACAAATTATTTATTTTTAAATGTAAGTAATCTAATGTTATAAACATTTCAACATCACTTTCATAGTCTAGGGGTGATATATTAGCAAACTGCTGCAGCAAGGTCCAGTATTATTACTAAATGCAAATATTAAGGGAAAATTTGATAGGCCCTTTACACTATATATCATTTGATAACAATTGTAAGAAAAGTTTACTATTTCCAGGTGGAGAACATGGATTTATCACATATAAATTACAGTAGATGTAGATATACAAATAATTATAAATCAATAACTGGCAATTAATGTGCTATAAATAATATTAACCATACATATGTGAATATCCATGGAGGAACACAGATTAAAGTCTATTTAACCACTATTGCAAATGACAGGAATTGTTACAGCAATGTTGTTTCTGATGGCACTCAGTGGGACGCAGTATCAACCCCTATTTTCTTGGAGTCAATTTAATTCTTAAAGAGTGGAAATGTGTTAGGTTCCTGGTGCTCAGAACAAGGGAGATGTTATGAAGCGAGTCCAGAGCACCAGGACGTAATGCTGGGAAAGGGGAATGGAAAGGGAATAGCCCCTGGCGCCCTATCTCCGTTGTCTCGCCCGTGCTGTCAGTACACTCTTGCGAGACTATGGTTGCTTGAGCCCATGGCAGCTGCGTTTGAAGGGCGGATTACGTCTGCCCAACTTCGATGCCCCCTCAGGTCTTAATGAGAGACAAAGAGTGAACCGAGACAGGGTGATAACAAGGGGCCCTCTGACTAAACAACAAGGCCAGGGGCTACTAACAAACCTAAAACCAAAGTATGTGCGGCTTGCCGCCAAAGGAAAAGAACAACAAAGGAAATGCTGACCACACGCCGACACAATACTTTTGTGTACCGGCGGTGACAGCATAAGCAGAACCCTCTGCAAAACACCAGTGACAGAAATAATAACGGAATACAGCGGCCTAGGCCGACGGACGCGGCAGAGCCGCTACTCACGGAACCGGTACGAATACTGGCAAATGGACAGGAACCCCCAATGCTGCCGACACAGACTCTCAGAACTGGAGGACAGGCAGAATCCCAAACGACAGACCGGTGGACACCAAGAAGCCAGAAACTTGACCAGGCACAGGCAAAGGCACTGGACCTCAGTACAGGAACACTTCACGGCAGGACACGGGATCAGACACAGGAATCGACACAGGGACTGACACAGGAATCGACACAGGAAGCAGTTCAACAGACACTGCTACACAGGAGCTCAGGAATTGGCAGGAACAAGCTCAGAACTCAAGCAGACTGGAAACCAAGAAATATCACCAGCGTCTGTGAATAGCACTGAGCCAGCATATAACAGAGAGGCCTAATTAATAATCTCATGCAGCTGCCCTGTTGCATGACTCCAAACTGACAAGATGCAATTAGCAGCCAGGTGAGGCTGAACACATGGGAACAAGCTGCAATTACACAGACTCACCAGCGGCAGCAACCAAGAGTACTCTAAAACAGAGCAACGGGAAATCCTGGCCTGCGAAACAACTTATAAACATAAAATACCTAACTGACATGCAAAACAGGAATGAGCCACTGCCGTGGCTCATAACAGTAACCCCCCTTGAGGAGGGGTCAAAGGACCCCAAAATGCAGACTATCCAAAACAAGGGATACAAAAAAAAAACCTGACACACTGGTCTAACAGACACAAAAACAGAAACAAGCTGCAACCACAGCTTGTAACAAAATGACTGTAAATCTTGCACCAACTTGTTGCCATAGGTTATCAGAGTACTGGGCCCTTTTCTCTAAGCACTGTATAAAAGTCAATGATAACGCAGGATGGAGATCCGAAGTGACTTCTAACATCCATAACTATGTATGTTGGTGGCCGTTATATCTACCAGACATCAACAATTACAATGGATAACATGCATATATATTTCACAGGAGTTTATAGGTTAACTTGACATGTGTATTATAATAGTGGTAAAAAGTGATCTATTTGTCTTTATACGTTTAACTATATTCTCAGAAAGAACCGTTGTAGAATAATTTAATGACATGCTGACAAGGCCAACAGATTGCACTATTTCATTAACAGCATTTGGCAATAAAAACAACAAAATCCCCATCAAACACGAGATCAACGTAAACCATCTGCATAACTGAACGCCTGAAATAAAAAAAAGGAAAAAACATTTACACACCTTAGAAAGTTAAAATGGAACTTTCAGCATCCACTATAACATTTTCATGAGGCAGTGTGTATTCAGGAGCCAGGTGCAAAGCTTGTCCCTGCTAATCTCTTCCCCTTTCCCAGCAACCTTACCAGGGGGAGGATTCTACCGTTATACAGTCCCAATGCCTTGTATAACAAGGAGAACAAATGTTATGCCCATTCAGATAAACCACTGATGCCGTATGAAATCTGAAAAGGTTGGATTAGAATACAACCCCTATGAACTACATTTCATCCGCTATACCTTTCCAATGGCAGATATATAGGTAAGCCCATTACTGCGACAATTGGTATTTTTTCAGGGCTTCCAATGCTAATACTGGTAGCAAATTCAAATGGGTCTACCAACATGGAAGATCCCAGAAGGCTAAACCACAGCTTTGTGTGGGAGCTGCAGATACCACAGCCCTGTGTAGAAAACAAATATTTCATTTTACACCTAATGTGCCATTCCTCTGCATTGACTATCTGTGACCAGTGCCTCTCTGGGTATAATATACATCATTCTTCCTCTAAGTTGCAAATGTTAGTTAGTGCACAACATGATCCATTCCATATGATGGCTTGTAAAGAATATTGGTATAGAGTAGTAATATACCATATTGGGATAATGTAAATTGGGACTTTATCATTCTTCCTCTAAGTTGCACCATCTAAAGGCTAATTTTGCACAACGGTGTGGTGGTGTAGCTAAGCTCTTATCTAAAACAACACATGTAGTGTAAGAGACTTTTGTGATCTCCCTATGACTTGGAGAAAAAAAAACCCTATATATATGTATTACAGATGATGCTGTAGCGCAACGATATGATTCAACGATACCAAGTTGCAATGTTACAGATGCGCTATTGCACAGGCCTAGCATAATTGGGAAAACATCAATTCGCACAACAGTCGCTGAAATGGCGAACGAACAATTTGCAACGCCCTCGATTGGACATAACAGCCTAAAGAAGAATGCTAGGCCGTTGGTTATGGGGATACATCACGGCTGTATCAACCCGAACAAACGCAGACCGCCTCGATCAAGAATGAACGACAAAGGTTATCATTCAGCATTTTACCGATCTTAAAAGAAATTGTCGTATTCCGAAGATGATGCGCCTCAACGGAGTAGGATTGCGTTACAAACTGTATCAAGCGTCAGTAACGTAGCCGCTGTAACAGCAAAATAGAGACAATGACACAAGAACAGCAGAGTAGTTCTGGTGAAATGTTAATAGTTGTTCCAGGAATTCCTGGTAATACTACAGCGGTTGATTGTGTAGCAGCAACACCCAATATTTTTACCACGGACGCCGGGGCATGCACATCGACCGACGTGTGTGCCTTGGCACACGGTTTATCACAAGGCCATACTTTGCCCGATGTAGTAGTCCAGGTGCACGGGTTATCACCTGACATAGCTGGTGGAATTCAAAATACAGAACAAGTAGACCAATACGCTGAAATACAATTTTATGCGTTGATGGGTAAGATACGGGAAGGTGTTGAGAACATGGTTGTAAATGCCGGATATTTGTTAAAACCCATTAAAGGTGTGAGCCACAGTGCTAAATGTAAACATGACATTATTAAAGAAGTTGTTGAGATGTATATGAATGGCCTGCTAAAATACATAGATCAGTCAGTTAAGACAACTGCTTTTACTAAATCTAACATACATCATTTTGCAGAAGTAATTGAAACCGATCCGTGACTAGGCATAATCGGCTACGTTTGAAACATGTTTTAATTTTAAATGTCTGTAAAAAATCACGAATTAAACTTGTGTAACATACAAAATCTCACAGTTATTCCGGCGTGTAAAGGTGTAACAGGATGTAACAGCATTAACCAGTTTGAGTCAGTGCAAACAGCGCAGGGAACAGGAGGTAGGCGGGTAACAGCGTGCTAGGGATGTAGAGTTAGAGTAAACGCCTACCATCGTATTACCGATTGACTAATCACAGGCTGACAACATTGTTGGTGTAAGCATTTTTATACATGGTGTAATACACCATAATATGTGGTATGTATGCAATGATATAAATGGTGTAAATCTTTTTTTTGTTAATATACATGTCTGGATATGCCTTATATTCTAAAATATCAAGGGAACAGTAACAATTTTATCACATACTCAGACCTTTATGATACATATCATCAGTGTAACAATATAATATGTACAGGTGATAAACTGATATATCTAATATATATATCAATATAGACAGAACATATAAATAGTTGCGCAATAAACAAATAAAGCAGCCTGTATTAATGTTAACAAAAGGTTTCTCAAATAACCTCCAGATGCAATAGGAAAAAGAATATGTAACAAAAATACAATGGCCCTAGATCTGAACCATAAAGAGCAATATGGATAATCACCCTTAAAGTAATCCTCAACGTGAGTCAGTTCCTACATGAAGGAAGGCAGTCCATACAACGTTTTGATTTCTTCTTATAATCAATAATCTGACAAAACAAGAAAAGACTGTGCCCACTCTGCATCAAAGCTCAGTTTGAGGCAGAGTGTATCGGAGGCACAGAAGACAGATGATCGTGCAGTACCGCAAATAAAGGAGTATTACTTCGTTAATAAACCAATGCACTCACAATATTCAAGTGTTTTAAGAGCATATCATCAATCCATCCTCAGATAATTTCCCAGATCAGGGTGGCCGATTTGTGAATGTTTCCCTGGTTTTCACAAAAACCTGATAAAACAAGACAAAGACCTGCGTCCACCGTTTTAAAACGAAATATGGTGGATACACAGAAAAAAGATCATAGTGCAATACCTTTTATCTAAAAAGGATAGTTTTTATTTACAACACCGCACTCACAATTTAAAAGATGAATAAAAGCATATAATACATCACTCCACATAAGAGTCCTCTCTGGTCTGAAGGGAAAATCTCAGGTGTTCCCAAGATGGAAAAGGGATTTGACACAGCCCGGGTAAAGGTGTCAATCACCGGAGATCACCACAGCGAACCGTCCTGGACTCACGAACCACACAGTGCTTAACGCGTTTCGGATCCTCCTAGATCCTTCATCAGAAGCATGTCACATACTCAGACCTTTATGATACATATCATCAGTGTAACAATATAATATGTACAGGTGATAAACTGATATATCTAATATATATATAGACATATAGAAAACATGTCTGAACATGCCCCTTTTTGAAAGTACTTATGATGTGATGAACTAATATTCTATAAGCCACAATAACGCTTGTGTCTTTCATTTAACACGGTTTTCATATGTATGTCAGTGTAAGATTACTGTATTTTATTTAAACGATATATATTTGTCATATATATTATGATTCTGGAACACATAATACTGTTGTAGATAGGAAGATTGCACATGATCACATAGTATTATTTGTTTAAAAATTATACCCAAATTATAGGATAAATATCCAGTGGAATTGCCCTGGAGATTATCACAACATGTTGTTTATTGTTTTTTTGTTTTTGTACTTTCACATATATGATGTGATGAACTAATATTCTATAAGCCACAATGTTTAATGTGCTATTTCTGCTTGGCGATTGATGATAAGTGTGAAAAATCTAAAAATGTTACTTGTGACTTAGTGGAAAAAAAAAATATGTCAGCAAACATCATATATACTGTATTTCAATTCTTATCTATCAACACAGGCTCTGATGTGTGTGTGTTTGAAATGCTTGAAGCATACAGTAGCTTATCTACAACCCCCATCTGGACTTTCAGCGTGTTAGAGTATCCCAGACCCACAGTGAAAGTATGAAGAAATAAAATGAAAAAAACCCCACTTTAAACAGATACAATGATTTCTTCATATAATATTATTAATATTAAGAGTTAATACTTATTTTATAAATCAATTGGGAATAATATACATTGTTGCATCATCAGTGATAATACACTGTGTATAAAAAGCGCTTATAACTGATTTTGTAGGCTTATTTTTATGATACACCATCAAAAGTGAATAAAAAGAGGGCGTATTAGGAGGCTTGGTTAGGGGCGGGGTTATGGCGGATCTGGGCTGGGTTAGGGAGGATCTGGGCGTGTTAGGGCGGCTCTGGGCGTGGCCACCTGTCAAAAATTAGTTTGACAGAAAGTGGTTCACTATACTACTGGAGCACGTCTGAAACTCTTCAGTCAAATTTGGTTTCAATCTGGCCTGGAACCATGGCTCTTACAAATAGTGCCCCAGGGGTACAAACTGGAGTTTCAAGATGTACCCCATGCCGATTTTTCAAATTGACCTTGCCAGCTTCTCTTCCAGAAAGAGAGGCAGTAACAACGGCAATTCAAAAATTATGTCAGGATCAGGTAATAATCCTGGTACCCTTGTCACATCAAGGAGAAGGGTTTGATTCAAGCCTCTTCGTAGTTCCGAAGCCAGACGGCTCAGTCAGACCTATTTTAAACCTGAAAAATCTGAATCTCTACTTGAAAAGGTTCAAGTTCAAGATTGAATCCCTGAGGGCAGTGATTTCCAGTCTGGAGGAGAGGGACTTCATGGTGTCAGTAGACATAAAGGATGCTTACTTGCATGTTCCCATTTATCCTCCTCCCCAAGCTTATCTGAGATTCGTGGTACAGGATTGCCATCACCAGTTCCAGACGTTGCCATTCGGTCTCTCCACGGCACCGAGGGTATTCACCAAGGTGATGGCGGAGATGATGGTCCTCCTTCGTCAAAAAGGAGTCAATATAATTCCTTATCTGGACAATCTCCTGATAAAAGCGAAATCCAGGGAACAGTTGGTGCATAACATCGCACTCTCCCTGTCGATACTCCAACAACACGGTTGGATCATGAATTTTCCAAAGTCGCAGTTGGAACCAATGACAAGATTGTCCTTTTTAGGGATGATTCTGGACACAGAAGTACAGAGAGTATTTCTTCCAGTGGAAAAGGCTCTGGAAATCTAGAAAATGGTCAAACAAATATTGAAACCAACAAGAGTGTCGATCCATCAATGCATTCAGTTGTTGGGGAAGATGGTAGCGGCCTATGAGGCCATACAGTTTGGCCGATTCTGTGCCAATGTATTCCAGTGGGACCTGTTGGACAAGTGGTCCGGATCCCACCTACACATGCACCGGAAGATAATCCTGTCATCCAAAACCAGCATTTCGCTCCTGTGGTGGCTACACAGTTCTCACCTACTAGAGGGACGCAGGTTCGGGATTCAGGACTGGGTCCTGGTAACCCCGGATGCAAGTCTCCGAGGCTGGGGAGCTGTCACACAGGGGGAAAACTTCCAAGGAAAATGGTCAAGTCAGGAAGCCTGCCTTCACATAAACGTTTTGGAATTGAGAGCCATTTACAACGGCCTTCTACAAGCGATACATCTTCTTCAAGATCATCCCGTGCAGATCCAGTCGGACCATGTAACAGCAGTTGCGTACATAAACAGGCAAGGCGGAACGAAAAGCAGAGCAGCAATGGCAGAGGTGACAAGGATTCTCCTCTCGGCAGAAAGGCATGTAAGAGCTCTGTCAGCAATTTTCATTCCGGGAGTGGACAACTGGGAAGCAGACTTCCTCAGCAGATACGATCTCCATCCAGGAGAGTGGGGCCTCCACCAAGAAGTCTTCGCAGAGGTGACAAGTCTTTGGGGAGTTCCTCAAGTAGACATGATGGCATCTCGTCTAAACAAGAAGCTTCAGAAATATTGTTCCAGGTCAAGAGACCCTCAAGCAATAGCAGTGGATGCACTGGTGACCCAGTGGGTGTTTTCCCTCCACTTCCACTGATTCCAAAAGTTCTCAAAATAATAAGAAGAACAAGAGTTTGAGCAATCTTCATTGCCCCAGACTGGCCAAGGAAGGCTTGGTATCCAGATCTTCAGGAGTTGCTCATAGAAGATCTTCGGCCTCTTCCTCCTCGCAAGGACTGTGCGTGTACCAAGACTTATCGTGGCTATGTTTTACGGCATGTCTGTTGAGCGCCGGATCCTAGCCCGAAAGGGTATTCCCAAGGAAGTTATCCCCACTCTAATTCAGGCCAGGAAAGGAGTAACGTCTAAACATTACCACCGTATTTGGAGAAAATATGTGTCTTGGTGTGAATCCAAGAAGGCTCCTACGGAAGAGTTTGAGTTGGGACGTTTTCTCCATTTTCTGCAGGCTGGTGTGGATGCGGGCCTTAGATTGGGGTCAATCAAGGTCCAGATTTCGGCCTTATCAGTTTTCTTTCAAAAACAATTGGCCTCCTCCCCAGAAGTTCAGACCTTCGTGAAAGGGGTTCTGTACATCCAGCCTCCATTTGTGCCGCCAGTGGCACCATGGGACCTTAATGTGGTGTTGCAGTTCCTTCAATCGGATTGGTTTGAACCTCTGCAGGAGATAGAATTTAAGTTTCTCAATTGGAAAGTGGTGATGTTTTTGGCCTTGGCATCCGCAAGGCGGGTGTCTGAGTTGGGGGCCTTGTCTCACAAGAGCCCTTACCTGATCTTCCATGAAGATAGGGCAGAGTTGAGAACTCACCAACATTTTCTTCCAAAGGTGGTTTCATCTTTCCACATAAACCAACCTATTGTGGTGCCAGTGGCTACTGACACTTTCACTGAGTCAAAGTCTCTAGATGTGGTTAGAGCTTTAAAGATTTATGTCGCAAGAACAGCTCGGATATGGAAAACAGAGGCTCTGTTTGTCCTGTATGCTCCCAACAAGATTGGGTGTCCTGCTTCTAAGCAGACTATTGCGCGCTGGATCAGAGGTACGATTCAGCATGGTCCTTTCACGGCAGGATTGCCGATACCAAAGTCGGTGAAGGTCCATTCTACTAGGAAGGTGGGCTCATCCTGGGCGGCTGCCCAGGGCATCTCGGCTTTACAACTTTGCCGAGCGGCTACTTGGTCAGGGTCAAACACATTTGCTAAATTTTATAGGTTTGACACCTTGGCCGATGAGGACCTCAAGTTTGGTCAATCGGTGCTGCAGGGTCATCCGCACTCTCCCGCCCGTACTGGAGCTTTGGTATTACCCCATGGTACTGAAGTGGACCCCAGCATCCTCTAGGACGTATGCGAAAATAGGATTTTAATGCCCACCGGTAAATCCTTTTCTCCTAGCCCGTAGAGGATGCTGGGCACCCGACCCAGTGCGTACAGTTTATTCATTATGCCTGCAGTTTATTCATTATAGTTACACAAGTTGTGTTACATTTGTTTTCAGCATGTCGCTGCAAATGGTTCATGCCTGCTGGCATGTGTTATGTTGAATGAAGCGCATTCCTGAGTGCCCGGGCCTAAAAGGAGGCCCAGTCCATCACTAGCTGCATGGTTTTTTCTTGTTTTGCTCTTACTCCTATATCTGCATTAAACTCTGTATACAGTATCTTGTGCCTATAGCTATCTAATAAATCCCAACCAGTCCACTCAGACTCTGTCCAAATTTCAATGTGTTTTCCATAGTGATGAGCGGGTTCGGATCCTCGGGATCCGAACCCCCCCGAACTTCACCCATTTTACACGGGTCCGAGGCAGACTCGGATCCTCCCGCCTTGCTCGGTTAACCCGAGCACGCCCGAACGTCATCATCCCGCGGTCGGATTCTCGCGAGATTCGTATTCTATATAAGGAGCCGCGCGTCGCCGCCATTTTTCACTCGTGCATTGGAGATGATCGTGAGAGGACGTGGCTGGCATCCTCTCAGTTTCTATGTTCAGTGGGCTGCAAATTGTGCTGCAAATATCTGTGCTCAGTGTGCTGCAAATATCTGTGCTCAGTGTGCTGCAAGTGCAAATATCTACGTTCTCTGCCTGAAAAACGCTCCATATCTGACTGTGCTCAGTGTGCTGCAAATATCTGTGCTCAGTGTGCTAATTGCTTTATTGTGGGGACTGGGGACCAGCAGTATTATATAGTAGGAGGACAGTGCAGAGTTTTGCTGACCAGTGACCAGTGACCACCAGTATTATACGTTCTCTGCCTGAAAAACGCTCCATATCTGTGCTGCATTGTAGTATATAGTAGGAGGACAGTGCAGAATTTTGCTGACCACCAGTATAACTATATATATATAGCAGTACGGTACAGTAGTCCACTGCTCTACCTACCTCTGTGTCGTCAAGTATACTATCCATTTATACCTGTGGTGCATTTCAGTTTTGCACAGTTTGCTGACCACCAGTATATACTATATAGCAGTACGGTACAGAAGGCCACTGCTCTACCTACCTCTGTGTCGTCAAGTATACTATCCATCCATACCTGTGGTGCATTTCAGTTTTGCACAGTTTGCTGACCGCCAGTATATACTATATAGCAGTACGGTACAGTAGGCCACTGCTCTACCTACCTCTGTGTCATCAAGTATACTAGTATCCATCCATACCTGTGGTGCATTTCAGTTTTGCACAGTTTGCTATCCACCAGTATATAATATATAGCAGTACGGTACAGTAGGCCACTGCTCTACCTACCTCTGTGTCGTCAAGTATACTAGTATCCATCCATACCTGTGGTGCATTTCAGTTTTGCACAGTTTGCTGTCCACCAGTATATAATATATAGCAGTACGGTACAGTAGGCCACTGCTCTACCTACCTCTGTGTCGTCAAGTATACTATCCATCCATACCTGTGGTGCATTTCAGTTTTGCACAGTTTGCTGTCCACCAGTATATAATATATAGCAGTACGGTACAGTAGGCCACTGCTCTACCTACCTCTGTGTCGTCAAGTATACTATCCATCCATACCTGTGGTGCATTTCAGTTTTGCACAGTTTGCTGTCCACCAGTATATAATATATAGCAGTACGGTACAGTAGGCCACTGCTCTACCTACCTCTGTGTCGTCACGTATACTATCCATCCATACCTGTGGTGCATTTCAGTTTTGCACAGTTTGCTGACCACCAGTATATACAGCCAGTTTGTGCAAGGAGAGATTAATTGCTTCTTTTTTGGTGGGGGCCCAAACCAACCATTCATTTCAGTCACAGTCATGTGGCAGACCCTGTCGCTGAAATGATGGGTTCGTTAAAGTGTGCATGTCCTGTTTATACAACATAAGGGTCGGTGGGAGGGCCCAAGGACAATTCCATCTTGCACCTCTTTTTTCTTTCATTTTTCTTTGCATCATGTGCTGTTTGGGGACTATTTTTTTGAAGTGCCATCCTGCCTGACACTGCAGTGCCACTCCTAGATGGGCCAGGTGCTTGTGTCGGCCACTTGGGTCGCTTAGCTTAGTCACACAGCTACCTCATTGCGCCTCTTTTTTTCTTTGCATCATGTGCTGTTTGGGGACTATTTTTTTGAAGTGCCATCCTGTCTGACACTGCAGTGCCACTCCTAGATGGGCCAGGTGTTTGTGTCGGCCACTTGTGTCGCTTAGCTTAGCCATCCAGTGACCTTGGTGCACCTCTTTTTTTCTTTACATCATGTGCTGTTTGGGGACTATTTTTTAAATCTGCCATCCTGTCTGACACTGCAGTGCCACTCCTAGATGGGCCAGGTGTTTGTGTCGGCCACTTGTGTCGCTTAGCTTAGCCATCCAGCGACCTTGGTGCACCTCTTTTTTTCTTTGCATCATGTGCTGTTTGGGGACTTTTTTTTAAATCTGCCATCCTGTTTGACACTGCAGTGCCACTCCTAGATGGGCCAGGTGTTTGTGTCGGCTACTTGGGTCGCTTAGCTTAGCCATCCAGCGACCTTGGTGCACCTCTTTTTTTCTTTGCATCATGTGCTGTTTGGGGACTATTTTTTAAATATGCCATCCTGTCTGACACTGCAGTGCCACTCCTAGATGGGCCAGGTGTTTGTGTCGGCCACTTGGGTCGCTTAGCTTAGCCATCCAGCGACCTTGGTGCACCTCTTTTTTCTTTGCATCATGTGCTGTTTGGGGACTTTTTTTTAAATCTGCCATCCTGTCTGACACTGCAGTGCCACTCCTAGATGGGCCAGGTGTTTGTGTTGGCCACTTGGGTCGCTTAGCTTAGCCATCCAGCGACCTTGGTGCACCTCTTTTTTTCTTTGCATCATGTTCTGTTTGAGGACTATTTTTTAAATCTGCCATCCTGTCTGACACTGCAGTGCCACTCCTAGATGGGCCAGGTGTTTGTGTCAGCCACTTGTGTCGCTTAGCTTAGCCATCCAGCGACCTTGGTGCACCTCTTTTTTTCTTTGCATCATGTGCTGTTTGGGGACTATTTTTTAAATCTGCCATCCTGTCTGACACTGCAGTGCCACTCCTAGATGGGCCAGGTGTTTGTGTCGGCCACTTGTGTCGCTTAGCTTAGCCATCCAGTGACCTTGGTGCACCTCTTTTTTTCTTTACATCATGTGCTGTTTGGGGACTATTTTTTAAATCTGCCATCCTGTCTGACACTGCAGTGCCACTCCTAGATGGGCCAGGTGTTTGTGTCGGCCACTTGTGTCGCTTAGCTTAGCCATCCAGCGACCTTGGTGCACCTCTTTTTTTCTTTGCATCATGTGCTGTTTGGGGACTTTTTTTTAAATCTGCCATCCTGTCTGACACTGCAGTGCCACTCCTAGATGGGCCAGGTGTTTGTGTCGGCTACTTGGGTCGCTTAGCTTAGCCATCCAGCGACCTTGGTGCACCTCTTTTTTTCTTTGCATCATGTGCTGTTTGGGGACTATTTTTTAAATATGCCATCCTGTCTGACACTGCAGTGCCACTCCTAGATGGGCCAGGTGTTTGTGTCGGCCACTTGGGTCGCTTAGCTTAGCCATCCAGCGACCTTAGTGCACCTCTTTTTTCTTTGCATCATGTGCTGTTTGGGGACTTTTTTTTAAATCTGCCATCCTGTCTGACACTGCAGTGCCACTCCTATATGGGCCAGGTGTTTGTGTTGGCCACTTGGGTCGCTTAGCTTAGCCATCCAGCGACCTTGGTGCACCTCTTTTTTTCTTTGCATCATGTTCTGTTTGAGGACTATTTTTTAAATCTGCCATCCTGTCTGACACTGCAGTGCCACTCCTAGATGGGCCAGGTGTTTGTGTCAGCCACTTGTGTCGCTTAGCTTAGCCATCCAGCGACCTTGGTGCACCTCTTTTTTTCTTTGCATCATGTGCTGTTTGGGGACTATTTTTTAAATCTGCCATCCTGTCTGACACTGCAGTGCCACTCCTAGATGGGCCAGGTGTTTGTGTCGGCCACTTGTGTCGCTTAGCTTAGCCATCCAGTGACCTTGGTGCACCTCTTTTTTTCTTTACATCATGTGCTGTTTGGGGACTATTTTTTAAATCTGCCATCCTGTCTGACACTGCAGTGCCACTCCTAGATGGGCCAGGTGTTTGTGTCGGCCACTTGTGTCGCTTAGCTTAGCCATCCAGCGACCTTGGTGCACCTCTTTTTTTCTTTGCATCATGTGCTGTTTGGGGACTTTTTTTTAAATCTGCCATCCTGTCTGACACTGCAGTGCCACTCCTAGATGGGCCAGGTGTTTGTGTCGGCTACTTGGGTCGCTTAGCTTAGCCATCCAGCAACCTTGGTGCACCTCTTTTTTTCTTTGCATCATGTGCTGTTTGGGGACTATTTTTTAAATATGCCATCCTGTCTGACACTGCAGTGCCACTCCTAGATGGGCCAGGTGTTTGTGTCGGCCACTTGGGTCGCTTAGCTTAGCCATCCAGCGACCTTAGTGCACCTCTTTTTTCTTTGCATCATGTGCTGTTTGGGGACTATTTTTTAAATCTGCCATCCTGTCTGACACTGCAGTGCCACTCCTAGATGGGCCAGGTGTTTGTGTCAGCCACTTGTGTCGCATAGCTTAGCCATCCAGCGACCTTGGTGCACCTCTTTTTTTCTTTGCATCATGTGCTGTTTGGGGACTATTTTTTAAATCTGCCATCCTGTCTGACACTGCAGTGCCACTCCTAGATGGGCCAGGTGTTTGTGTCGGCCACTTGTGTCGCTTAGCTTAGCCATCCAGTGACCTTGGTGCACCTCTTTTTTTCTTTACATCATGTGCTGTTTGGGGACTATTTTTTAAATCTGCCATCCTGTCTGACACTGCAGTGCCACTCCTAGATGGGCCAGGTGTTTGTGTCGGCCACTTGTGTCGCTTAGCTTAGCCATCCAGCGACCTTGGTGCACCTCTTTTTTTCTTTGCATCATGTGCTGTTTGGGGACTTTTTTTTAAATCTGCCATCCTGTCTGACACTGCAGTGCCACTCCTAGATGGGCCAGGTGTTTGTGTCGGCTACTTGGGTCGCTTAGCTTAGCCATCCAGCAACCTTGGTGCACCTCTTTTTTTCTTTGCATCATGTGCTGTTTGGGGACTATTTTTTAAATATGCCATCCTGTCTGACACTGCAGTGCCACTCCTAGATGGGCCAGGTGTTTGTGTCGGCCACTTGGGTCGCTTAGCTTAGCCATCCAGCGACCTTAGTGCACCTCTTTTTTCTTTGCATCATGTGCTGTTTGGGGACTATTTTTTAAATCTGCCATCCTGTCTGACACTGCAGTGCCACTCCTAGATGGGCCAGGTGTTTGTGTTAGCCACTTGGGTCGCTTAGCTTAGCCATCCAGCGACCTTGGTGCACCTCTTTTTTTCTTTACATCATGTTCTGTTTGGGGACTATTTTTTAAATCTGCCATCCTGTCTGACACTGCAGTGCCACTCCTAGATGGGCCAGGTGTTTGTGTCAGCCACTTGTGTCGCTTAGCTTAGCCATCCAGCGACCTTGGTGCACCTCTTTTTTTCTTTGCATCATGTGCTGTTTGGGGACTATTTCTTAAATATGCCATCCTGTCTGACACTGCAGCGCCACTCCTAGATGGGCCAGGTGTTTGTGTCGGCCACTTGGGTCGATTAGCTTAGCCATCCAGCGACCTTGGTGCACCTCTTTTTTTCTTTGCATCATGTGCTGTTTGGGGACTATTTTTTAAATCTGCCATCCTGTCTGACACTGCAGTGCCACTCCTAGATGGGCCAGGTATTTGTGTCGGCCACTTGGGTCGCTTAGCTTAGCCATCCAGCGACCTTGGTGCACCTCTTTTTTTCTTTGCATCATGTGCTGTTTGGGGACTATTTTTTTGAAGTGCCATCCTGTCTAACACTGCAGTGCCACTCCTAGATGGGCCAGGTGTTTGTGTCGGCCACTTGGGTCGCTTAGCTTAGTCATCCAGCGACTTCGGTGCAAATTTGAGGACTAAAAATAATATTGTGAGGTGTTCAGAATAGACTGAAAAGTAGTGGAAATTATGGTTATTGAGGTTAATAATACTATGGGATCAAAATGACCCCCAAATTCTATGATTTAAGCTGTTTTTGAGGGTTTTTTGTAAAAAAACACCCGAATCCAACAAAAAAATTTCAGGGAGGTTTTGCCAAAACGCGTCCGAATCCAAAACACTGCCTTGGAACCGAATCCAAAACCAAAACACAAAACCCGAAAAATTTCCGGTGCACATCACTAGTTTTCCAACTCCAATCCACATGGACCCCTAGTAGTGCATGTTTCACAGATCTCCTCAGTATCACAATTGAAATAATTAGCACCATCTGTGGATCATATCACCTGCAAGCTCTTCCTTCTTCTTTAAACTCAAGGGGCCTAATTCAGATCTGATCGCTCACTAGGGTTTTTTTTGCACTGCTACGAGCAGATAGTCGCCGCCCATAGGGGAGTATATTTTTGCTTTGCAAGTGTGCGATCGCATGTGCAGCCGAGTGGTACAAAAAAGTGTTGTGCAGTTTCTGAGTTGCTCAGAACTTACTCATCCGCTGCGATCACTTCAGCCTGTCCGGGCCCGGAATTGACGTCAGACACCCGCCCTGCAAACGCTTGGACATGCCTGCGTTTTTCCCAACACTCCCAGAAAATTATCATTGACACCCACAAACGCCTTCTTTCTGTCAATCTCCTTGCGATTGGCTGTGCGAATGGATTCTTCATACAATCCATCGCACAGCAACAATCCGCTTTGTACCCATGCGATGTGCCTGCTCATTGCGGTGCATACGCATGCGCAGTTCTGACCTGATCGCAGCACAACAGAAAAACCTAGCGTGCGATCAGGTCTGAATGACCCCCCATGTCACTCCAAGCCTCCTCAAATCCTCAGAACCATTTACACATTTAATTTTCAAAAACTTTTCATCTCTCTGCAACAACTGCTCTCCCCGATGTCTACATTCAAAAACTCACATAAAAAACTCTCACATAAAGTAGAACGTCAGTGGTGTAAATCTCGTACCCCAAGCGATTTCTTTACTTATCTACCACTCTTATCGTAATGCCCTGGACACTGCCAAACAAAAATATTTCCAATCGCTCACCTCTGCTCAAGCCTCTAACCCCAAGCAACTTTTTAATACAGTTAAATCACTTCTTAACCATCCCTCAGCCAACCAACCAGCCACTATCGAAGCGTAAGATCTGGATTCCAACTTCAAGGACAAGATTGATAAGATCCAAAATGAAATGGTATGATCCCACAAGTGAAGATGATTTATCAACGCCCCTCTCATCCTCCTACTCTACTACCTCTCCTCTGGATCCTACACCCTCACAAATCAGTAAAGCTCTGTCCAGGGCCATCTTAACAGCAGTGTAGGCCCCTGGGCAAAGCATTGCACTGGGGCCCATACCCATTGTCCAGCTGTAGGGGTCGGGTGTGCTATCAGAGGCAGCTTTTATGTTCCACGATGGTAGGGAGGGTTCCTATCTGCCGCTCAACATGTAGGACCTGGAGCAGGAATTTCTGCTAACTCTTCTACTGCACAGATAGTGGGAGTTGAGGCAGGAAAGAGAACACTAAACTGTAGAACGGGGCATTGAGATGAATGAAGGAGCCCCAGTACATGGCTTCCAGGGCAGTAGGGAGTGTTTAATATGCAGGGGAGGGGTGGATAGTGGAGTGGGCTTAATAGTCAACATTTTCCGATTGAAGAGCAGCTTGCTTGAATGCAGATATCTCCAGTTCCTGGAAATAGATTTCTAAGCTTCCAAAGAGTTAAAAAAAACTAAAAAGTCCCACCTTTCAGGAGGTACTGGGGACTTGGGGATCAGAGTTCAGGAGCCAGAGCAATCCACCGCCGAAAATATAAAACTGCATACCAGGCATGTGGAGCTGGAGCAGGGACCAGCTGCTAGAATGATTATAATCTGGGCATAGTAGAGACAAGCTGCCAGTATCCACAGAAAGGGGAGAGCCCCATATTTTGGAATATACCCTCAGAAAAACTCTAAGTCAGTCAGAACCCAAGATATCTGGCTGGGAAGAGCAATTAACAGGCTCGGATGGGGACCACTGATTTGAAGTCAGATATCTCTGGTACCCCAGGGCCGATATTCAAAAATCTGGTACCCCAGGAAAAAGGGGACCCTAAAATCTCAGCCTAGGGCTCTTATATTCGTGGGGCCCTTGGTCAACTGCCCATTAAGCCCATACAAAAAGATGACCCTGGCACTATCTCCTGTGCTCATCCCAACCTTAACTAAAATCTGTAATCTTTCTACCTCTACTGGTATCTTTCCATCACTGTTCAAGCATGCAGTGATTACACCCATTCTGGAAAAAAAAATTCTGACCCTAACTCTCTCTCAAACTACCATCCAATCTCACAGCTCCCATGCTCTTCCAAGCTACTTGAGAGAATTGCCTACACTCAGTATTAGGTCATCTGCTTTACTCAATCTATACATTATCTCTTGGTAAATGAATCAGCTCATTCTACCTCTCTTCCCCTGATTTGTCACCATTTGTTTGGTCTGCGTAACTGAATGACTTTCTTGCGTTTCATCTTTGATGTTATCTTGCCACCTCAAACTTAATATTTCCGAAACAGAATTAATTATATTTCTATTAACCAATAGTAGTTACCAACCTGATATCTCTATCACTGTTCAGAACTCGACAATCAAGCCTACCCCATAAGCTCACAACATAAGTGTCATCCTTAACTCTGATCTGTCCTTTGATCCCCACATTCAGGGGGGTATCCAATTACAGGTGAAGAAAGTAAGAAACACGTACATTTTTCACAATTTTTTTTACGATGTTTCTCCTGTATTTTTTTACACTTTTTGGCTATCCAATTTGGTCACCTGTAAAAAAAAAATACATTATCTCCATAAAACACACAGGCTCAGTGAAACCTGTGTGTTTTCGGTAGAAACAGACCCTTTTTCGGAAGTCAACAGGGCTGTTCCCGTGAATTTGGTTTTGCCTGCTTGAGGCAGTTGAATCAAAATCCCTAAAAAGCCATCACGAGCCAGATTTTACAGGATAATTCGATAACCGAGCGAGACAATTAGCCACTGTAATTAAACAATGGCTAATTGGATACCCCCCTCAATGTCTCAAAATCATGCATCTAAAAAACATCCAAAATATGACCATATCTTACACAAGACTAGAGATGTGCGCCGTCCTGGTCATAGATCTGTATCTTCTTTGTGTTTTAGATGTGTATTTGGTTTTGCTAGATTGTTTTTATCTAGTGTAGGCCAAAAGGTTGCACTGAGGTAGCTAGATGACTAAGCTAAGCGACAGCAGTTGGCGGCACAAACATGTGGCACTTAAACTTCCAGCATGGCACATCTAGGAAACAGAATGGCACTGTAGTGGCAGACAGGGTGGCAGTTTATTAAACTATGAAAATGATTGTTGACTACACAAGAAGACAGTCAGCAGTCAGCGCATAATGCAAAGAAGAGAGATGCGAGATGGAATTGTACTTTGCCCTGATGTGGTATAAATTAAAAAGGACATGCACAGTTTAACAAACCAATTACTTCAGCGACAGGGACTACCACTTGTGGCTGAAGTGATCGGTTTGTTTGGGGGGGGGGGGAAACACGCTGTCAATGGGCATTGGACACTGCTGGCAATGATCTCTACATGAACAAACTGACTCTACATAGGCAAGATGTCATCATCATCATCATCATCATCATCATCCGATTTCTCACCAACATCATTGTGTACTGTATATCATCTTCTTCACTCACTATTAATTCATCACCGTTGGAATCCACCATTACATTTTTGGGCGTAATTGCCGGTAAAGGCCTTCCTCGTGGAATTTGTAATTCATTTTGATGAACATCATCTTTTCCACATTTTGGGGAAGTATCCTCCAAAGCCGATCGCTGACAAGGTTCCCGGCTGTGCTGAAAACTTTTTCTGAGTACATTCTACAGTAAAGAAAAGCCAGTTTGTACGAGGGCCAACAAATTGCCTTTTTTATCCTGCAAGTAGTGAAACGGACTGTCTGACATGCCTATTTGGATGCTACCATTCAAATAATCATCAACCATGAATATTACACTGCAGTCTGGCCTACAGCGTCACAATACATGTATGAATATTAAGCTGCGGTACAACCTGCAGCATCACAATGCGTATATGAAATTGGGGTACGGACTGCAGCGTCATAATACTTGTATGAATATTATACTGCGGTCTGGCGTACATCGCCACAATACGTGTATGAATATTAAGCTGCAGTACGACCTGCAGCATCACAATACTTGCATGAAATTGGGGTACCACCTACAGTGTCACGAGACATGTATGATTATTATTACACTGCGGTCTAACCAGCAGTGTCACAGGAAAATAATATTGTAGTACACTGGGGCATAGCACTAAAATGCCCTCCCATTCACTATAAGACTGTTCTCTAGTCTACAAACCTTCAAGCGTTCACTGAAAATTCATCTCTTCAGACAAGCTCATCAAATTATGGAACCGCACACATAGTCTTCATAAGCTATACTTCTTAAGTACATCCCCTCTATACAAACATAACCTCACATATTCGACGGGATGTAATGGAGTCCGAGATCGCCGGTGGTGCGGGATTCCAGTGGTGCGGGATTCCGGCCAATCACGGATGGTTTTTTAAAGAGGCAATCACTTACAAGGCATGGACTTTCCTTGTAAGTCATTGCCCCTTTAAAAAAAGCATCCGCGTTCGGCCAGCATCATCTCGGCCGGCATCCCGCACCTCCGGCTATCTCAGACGCACTACATCACACCGATGTTGTCTTTATTCACTTCATATCCTCCTGTTTCCTGGCCAACTTTGCTGTGTGACCATATCATACAGCCCTTGGCAGTCTGGCTGCACCATTTTGCAAAAGATAGTGCCTGTCCTTGTGTACCAATGCTTATTCTCCCTATTGATTGTAAGCTTGCGAGCAGGGCCTTCCTACCTCTATGTCTGTCTTTTATTACCCGGTTTATTCTATCATTGGGGGTGATTCCGAGTTGGTCGCTCGCCAGCTGCTTTTAGCAGCATTGCACACGCTAAGCCGCCGCCTACTGGGAGTGTATCTTAGCATAGCAGAATTGCGAACGAAAGCTTCGCTAATTTTCTCGTAACGATTACCCCGCAGTTTCTGAGTAGCTCCAGACTTACTCAGCCATTGCGACCAGCTCAGTCCTTTTCGTTACTGGTTTGACGTCACAAACACACCCAGCGTTTGGCCAACCACTCCCCCGTTTCTCCAGACACTCCTGCGTTTTGCAACTCGAACACCTGCGTTTTTCCGCACACTCCCATAAAACGGCCAGTTTCCGCCCAGAAACACCCACTTCCTGTCAATCACACTACGATCAGCACAGCGATGGAAAATCCTCGTTATGCCGTGAGTAAAATACCTAACTTTTGTGTAAAATAACTAAGCGCATGCGCTCTGCGAACCTTGCGCATGCGCAGTAAGCGACTAATCGCAGCATAGCGAAAATCGGCAACGAGCTAACAACTCGGAATGACCCCCATTGTTTCCAATTGGAAAGCGCAATGGAACATGTGCTATATAAGAAACTGTTAATAAATAATAAATAGTCTTTTATAATGTGTCAGCCAGAAACGATTACACCTGTGCACCAACTGAGGACTTGAGTTGGGAAACACTGCTGTAAATGCTCCCTAAAAGGTCACCTCTTTATTAGAACTTAACCCATTCCCATCTGTTCTGCTCACACCACTGCCCTCTCACACCTATCTGCACCACCGCTCACCCACTGCCTCTGCATCTGGTTAGCAGGGTGCCATTCAGCCAGAATTGCTACTGCAGTGCTGGCCGCTAGAGTATGCTTTAGACACCCTTGATGTGCACGCTGCAGCTCTTACTGCCCCCTGGAGCATCCTGAGGATGCTTTGGTCAGTGCTGAAAGACCCGGCACTACCGGCCCTGCCTCCTCCACATAATGTTATGTGCTCAGGAGGTGTGGCTAACACAGGGCCCAATTAAGCACTGTCATGGGGCTGTTTTTCTGTCCCTGCAGTACTCCTGTAATATAGTATCCAATGCTGCAACGAGTTGGTTTCAAAAGTTTTGGGGAGCAGATGGGTATATTCAGGGACGTAACTAGAACTTTGTGGGCCCCACAGCAACATTTTTAAGGGGCCCACAAACTCAGGTCTACAGAAAGAGATAGGCAGCAGGGACATAGAGACAGAGAGAGAGTGGCGGAAGGGACATAGAGACAGAGAGTAGTGGAAGGGACACTGACAATGACAGCAGGGACACAGAAGAGAGTGCCGGCAAAGACATAGGGACAGAGATATGCAGCAGGGACTGCGGGACAGAAAGAGGCAGCAGGGTTATAGAAACAGAGCGAGAGGCAGCAGGGACGTAGGGACAGAAAGAGGCAGCAGGGGCATAGAAACAGAGAGAGAAGCAGCAGGGACGTAGGGCCAGAAAGAGGCAGCAGGGGCGTAGGGACAGAATTCCGTACAAAACATAGGAAAGGGTTCTTCACCATAAGGGCAATAAGGATTTGGAACTCCCTGCCGGAGAAGGTAATAATGGTGGACTCTGTAAATGCATTTAAAAATAGATTGGACAGTTTTCTAGTGGAAAAAAAGTATCCAAGGCTATAGCATCTCCTATATAATGGCCCAGATCTGTGACTGTGTATATAACGCTGGGCGTGGCTAGGAGCTCTCATTGGGTTAGCAGCAGGTCTATCACACCCAGTCCACAGCTGATTGGGCGAGAAACGTCCTCCCACACAGGTTACATCCAATGGGAGGCTCTGCCCTTTGGCTGCTGTGTGTTCCCAGAGCAGGATTAACAATGGGGCTGATGGAGCTGCAGCTCCAGGTCCACACCCCAAAATAGGCCCACTGCATCTGCAGCAACATACCCTCCAACAATTTACACATAAAAATCGGCACAAATTCGAAAAGCGGGCGTGTCATGGGTACAGTGGCATGGCATGCGCCTTTTCCTATACTTTCAATGGAAGTTTGGAGAACCAGAAATCGGTACAGACCATAAAAAAAAAAGGTTCTGTACCTGCCAAAAAGGTACAGCTGGAGGGTATGCCACTGCATCTGCAGCAAGTCTCTGCGCTGTACATAGGGGGGGAAAAATCCTTTTACTGCAGCGTCCTATGTCCTGCTGCCAGTCGGCCTGCCCCCTCCAGCATCAACAATCCCCACTCCCTAGCAGCGGCGCAGGTGGAACAAAAGCTGCTGCGGCCACCGGCATAGATGTGTATGAAAGCGGCGCAGCGGAAGGCTTTCATAGCACTCCCTGCGCCGCATACTCTCTGAGCCCCAGAGCCTCCTCTACGCGTGATGTCACAGAAGTGCCAGAGGCCCTGACTCCGCAACATAGCACCTGGGCTGCAGGCCTGGAAGCCCCGAGATGGCTAATGTAACGAATAGAGTGGGTGATATCGCAGAGGGTAATGTCTGGACGCTGAATCAATGTAAAAGGTGACAGTGCTGTGCAGTGCAGTGGGTGTGCAGTGTCGCTGACACTGCACCGCACTCTCACCTTTTACATTGATTCAGCCAGTCAGTTAGTTCTGCCAGCCAGTCACTATTGTTAGCTCCGGTGTCCCAACACTCCGCATTACAGGGAAGTAGACACACTAAATAAACTACAGCTCCCAGCAGCCCTTAGCGCAGGAGCATTCCAGTGCTAAGAACTGCTGGGAGCTGTAGTTTATTGAGTGCATCTTCTTCCCTGTAATGCGGCACGTTGGGACACCGGCACTAACAATAGTGACTGGCTACTTGGCTACTGTGTGAGTCTCCAGGGAGAGCCACTGTCAAAGGCAGGACAGCAGCTTAGCTGCTTCCAGGAGGAGAAGCAGGAGAAGCATTACCCGTCCCTCCCCCACTCGCAGTACCTCCGGGCCCCATCCGCGGCACCCCCACACCCCCCTCCAGCACCCGCCGTGGCTCCGGACCCCTCACCCACCCACAAGGGCATGCAAGGATTAAGAGGACGTAGCCCCTTACGACAGTGTGAGGAGCACCCGTAGGGCACGATGAATCACCTAGTTTAATATATTGACATTAAGTATATGGGAGTAATACGAAATATAGTTGTCAGTTGGTACGATACCATTGCTTCGGCTGGTGCATTATAATGTGCACAGCTTAATACAGAATACAGACTGAACCCAATGGGCATTTTGCCTCTTTTCAACCTCATTAACTATGTTACTATGTTACTATGTAGAGAGGGACAGCAGGGACTTAGGGAGACACGGCAGAAACGTAGGGACACAGAGAGAGGCAGCGATGACGTAGGAACAGACAGAGGCAGCAGAGACATAGGAACGCTTTGGGTAGGAAATTCCGGTGGTCGGGATGCTGGCGGCCAAAAGACTGACAAAACCTAACCCTCCCCACACAGCCTAACCCTCCCCGGGAGTGCCTAAACCTAACCCACCCTCCCCGCAGCCTAACCCTAACCCTCCTTTACCTGCAGCCTAATACTAACCTTCCCCCCCATCCCTCCCCCCCTCCCCCCACCCCCACTGCTTACCAGCTAGTTCGGTGATCCTTGTTGGGATTGCATCCAGTGTCAGGATTCCGGCAACGGTATTTCAACTGCCAGGATCCTGACCGCATCCATAGGAACTGATAGAGGCAGCAGGGACGTAGGGACAGAGAGAGCCAGCAGGGACATAGGGACAGAGAGAGAGAGAGAGGCAGCAGAGATGTAGGGACAGAGAGCCAGCAGGGACAAAGGGACAGAGAGAGATAGAGAGAGAGAGATAGAGGCAGCAGGGATGTAGGGACAGAGAGGCAGCAGGGACAAAGGGACAGAGAGAGAGAGAGATAGAGAGAGAGAGAGAGAGAGAGAGAGAGAGAAAGGCAGCAGGGATGTAGGGACAGAGAGAAGCAGCAGGGATGTAGGGACAGAGAGAGAGAGAGGCAGCAGAGATGTAGGGACAGAGAGCCAGCAGGGACATAGGGACAAAGAGAGAGAGAGAGAGAGAGAGAGAGAGGCAGCAGAGATGTAGGGACAGAGAGCCAGCAGGGACATAGGGACAAAGAGAGAGAGAGAGAGAGAAAGAGAGAGAGGCAGCAGGGATGTAGGGACAGAGAGAGGTGGCGGGGATGTAGGGACAGACAGAGGCAGCAGAGCTGTATGCACACAGAGAGAGAGAGAGAGGCAGCAGAGATGTAGGGACAGAGAAAGAGAGGAAGCAGGGAGTGTATATATATATGTGTGTTATAATTATAAATATGCTCCAGACAATCATTTCAAATACAACCCCCCGCATACTTGTATAGGGAGCACACACCCCTCTCTCCCTACGGACCTGTATAGGGAGCACACACTCACGCACAAACACACATCCTGCACCCAGAACCCCCGTGTACCTGCGTAGGGAGGCTGGATATCATCTTCATGTGATCCGCGGCAGCCAGCAGCTGCAGAGTCTGTCCGGGACGGTCTCCAGGGTGACTGCCAGGGTGCAGAGGCCCTCTCCCCCTGCCCAATGGCTCACTGCAGCTCCGGCATGGCGGTGAGGGGAGAGGCTGCCGCTGTGGGCCGGGGACGCTGCTGGGTGTGGATCACACCCACTGCTTCTGAGGGATAAGGGGGTCACCTGCGGCCGTTCTTTGTGGCCTTCATGAGTGTGCAGGGAGAGCAGCTGCGGGCCCTGGATTCATCTCGTGCCCCATAGGAGCTGCACCCCCTGCACCCTCGATAGTTACGCCACTGGGTATATTAATGAATACACTACTTTCTATACTCAAGCAGCATTGTGCAGTGAGGTCAATGGCTGGGGAGGCACTGGCTTGTATCAGAGCTAGATTAACACACATATATGAATCCGACAGTTTATGTGGGCATTATACAAAGTTTCAGTGTAGTAATTCAAGGCTTCTGCATAACACTGCCTGCTCATTTACAGCTGGATGCAGGGCCGTCTTTTCGTATGTGCTCAATGGGCACTTGCCCAAGATCCCCCAGGAGAATAAGGGTCCTAGGCTGATAGCGGAGGCGTCCCCTTTATCCAGGGGTAACAGAATTTTGAAAATTGGTCCTGGGGAACCGGAGATATCCGACTTCAAAGCAGTAGTCCCAATCCGAGCATGTTAATTGCTCTTCCCAGCCAGATATCTCGGGTTCTATGCCCAGAGCCAGAGATATCCGCCTTCCAGCAGCTGGTCCCTGCTCCAGCTCTACACACCTAATATGCAGTGTTATATTTTATTGTTGGTGGATTGCTCTGGCACCTGAACTCTAATCTCCAAGTCCCCAGTACCTCCTGATAGCTTTTTATGCCATTGAAAGCTAAGAAATCTATTTCCAGGAACTTGATATATCTGCAGTCAAGCAAACTGCCCTCCCTCCATAAAATGATGAATATTAAGCCCACTCCACCCCTACATAATAAACACCCCTTACCAACCTGGAAGTCATGTACCAGGGGTGGTTTTGAGTTTGCCGCCTGTCGGGTTCCCGGCACACAGTATACCGGCGCCGGAATCCCGACACCCGGCATACTGACACTTTTTCTCCCTCCTGGAGGTCCACGACCCCGCTGGAGGGAGAATAGATAGCGTGGCGCGCCACCGGGCTCACTGCAGGCCAGCAAACAGCTGTCTGTCAGGTAAAAGGAGGGTCGGGGTGAGGGGGAGCACAGACAACAAGCCCAGGCCCTGGTAATTAGTACACCCCCCTCCCCCTCTCTGCGCCACTGCAAACCAGTGGAACCCATATTTAGCGCATGTCCAGTACAGATGATTCAAATCAGGGTTTCCCTAACAGTGCAGGTTTTAAGGATATCCATGTTGGTGCACAGATGGTATAATCAGACTGACTAAGTTACTACTTAAGTCATCTGTGCTTAAGCATGGATTTTCTTAAAACCTGGACTGTTTGGGTGCTTTGAGGATTGCATCGGATCGGAATCAAATGACATGCGATTTATCAGGCTGATTGGTTGAGATCGTGTAGAAAAGGGCCAAATCGTACTAGAGTATGGGGGTCTTTAGTGCAATATATGAACAGGTAAGAGAAGTAGAAACATAAAAATAAGACTTAAAATACATTGTTGACTAATTATTACCTAATTATGAATAATTATTAAAGTGACTAATTAGGAATGCAAGATGGGATTTAAAGTCATTTAAAATACCTAGTTTTTCATTATGATCTTTTGGTAAGCTGCTATTTTACGCTTTGTTAATAACATCTAACTAGTTTTTTTCCAAGTACCATTTGATTGGTAGAAATGAGCTAACTGTGATTTTGGTTGCTTGGTATTGATTTTCAGTCTGTGCATGTTAGTGGAATATGTCACATCTATGACGTTCTATAAACCTGGCAGTACCTGTTTCGCCTGTCATTCCACACACATTCAACACTGTTCTGTGTACTCGTCAGTTATATATATATATATATATATATATATATAACATACAGTATCTCCACTATGTGGAAAGACAGCACTCTCCAAATTGAAAATCAAAAAGGTGAATATTTATTTCAAAGTTTTATCTCACAGTTTTCCTGGTAATGTCCAACGTTTCGGTCCACACCGGGACCTTTATCAAGGTGATACAGCGTAAAAACATCCATACAGCCATGGATGTTTTTACGCTGTATCACCTTGATAAAGGTCCCGGTGTGGACCGAAACGTTGGACATTACCAGGAAAACTGTGAGATAAAACTTTGAAATAAATATTCACCTTTTTGATTTTCAATTTGGAGAGTGCTGTCTTTCCACATAGTGGAGATACTGTATGTTGTACTATGGCCCCCATCCCCTATGGGATTGGACTCTGACTGGCACCCCACCTCTTATCTATGTTAAGTGAGAGTGCAGGGACCCCCCAATATATATATATATATATACATATATATATATATGACAAATAGAAACAATTAAGACCCTTTTATGCGCTGTAACCAAATGAGCTCAAACCACTAAGAAATACCTCCTGTCAGAAAAGGTACTAGAAATAGAATCATTTTAAAAAAAATGGCAAAACTACGCATGCGTATGAGGCGCAATGCGCACACGCGGCATATGGGTACAAAGAGCATCGTTGTTTTGATTTGGGTGGGGTGTCTTCAACCTGAAATCTAAATTGCAATGTAGAAATTAAGCAGACAGTATTTACCATGCACAGAAACAATATAACCCACCCAAATCTAAATCTCTCTGCACATGTTACATCTACCCCACCTGCAGTGCAACATGGTTTTGCCCATTGCTAACTTTTTTGGTTTGCTAACAAACCTGAATAAGGCCCAATATAAAGATGTGTCCTTATAAATTTTCACATCACAGGCATAGCATGGCATTCGCGGGTGCGTGCGTACGTACGCACGCACCCACGAAAGTTGGCTTTAAATCACTTTGCGATTGCAGGCAGCAGGATTAGGATGCTTCCGATGCCTGCCACAGGGAGGGGGACTAGACAGCAATATCAGGGCATGGGTAACGGGCTGTCATGCTCTCGCTACCTGTAGTTATCAGTGGCTTTACTCAGTGGGATTCACGGGTTCAGAGGCGGATTGGCCATAGTGCTTACAGGGAAGATCCCCGGTGGGCCGACGCACCAGTGGGGCCTTTTTTGTTTGAGGACATGGGGTCCTTTTTATAGACATAATGAAATAATTTTCATATATGAAAATTACTTTGCCACTTAGCCTGTGATTGCAGATGATCTAGTGTATGCCCTGTCTGCCTGCTTGGCTGACATATAAGATTGAGTGAATTGGTGTAATAAGCAAGAAAATATATCTTTCTAAAGAATTATATAGTTTTCTAAATTCTTAAGGTGTATCATATAATGTGCTCATAATATTTAATTATATTTCTTTTTAACTTCCCCCTTGATGCTGGACATGCCCACTATCTGGAAAGTCTTGGGGGGAGGGTGCTGCTGCCATAGCCCATGGCAAGACCTTACACCTCTGGTGCTGCCCATGTGGGGCCACTAGTACAAATTTTTCCAGGGCCGCTTTTTGTTCCCAATCCGCCCCTGCACGGGTGCATGCATCCATGATTAGTAGCACATGAAAGGGTTTGTTGCAGTCCACGTCCCTGCAATGTGCATGCATTGCGGGAATACCACGCTATGCCACATTTTTACACAAAAATGTGTTGGCATTATACAAAGATGTAGCAATATATACTACTGGAAATTTGGTGAGTTTTGGTCAGAGATGAGCAGAAAAGATAGGCAGGGGAGGCAGTGTCTCACCTGCAATAGACTTTTTACTATAAAAATTGACTATAAAAATGATTAGAATAATACAAAGAAGATATTTCAGTTATATTCTTTGTATTTTTCATATACTTTATTTAGTCAGAACTCTGGCATATACGTCAGTATGACAGGAAAGCCTCTGCCTCACCTGCCTCACCTCACCGCACGTCACTGGGCCATAGAGGCAACTGCAGGGCTTCTGGGTGGTACATCTCATAGCCAGCGGCACAGGAAAGAGCTGCAGTACCCTGAGCAGGTATATGCTAGGGTGCCCCAGCCTTCAGTATAGCAATGCCCCATGTTTGGGGGGGATTACCGTGTCTAAGGGTTCGGGATATAGGGTGGGGAGTGTATGTCCCTGGGCCATGGGGCAGTTTAGATCTACAGTAAGGGAATGGCTGTGTAGTATACAGTATGTTCCTGGGATCGGGGGTGGGGGGGACGGTGGTAAGGCAGGTAGTGTATGTCCCTTGGGCTGGGGGTAGTTTAGGTCTATGGGGCTGGGGAGGTAGTGTATGACCCAAAGGCCAGAGGAGGGGGGCGGTAGTGTATGTCCCTGTGAATGGAGGTATTGTATGTCTAGGGGCTTGCGTTTTGCTGCCTCCTCCGTTACCCTACCCCAAACGGTTCCAATTGTCATTTTGCTGATAAATCCTCACTGCGAGCGCCATAGCTAAGGTGACACATGAGCAGCAGATAGTCGCTGAACTGAGCAAATATCAGCATTGTCAGTGGCGTAACTACAGTCCCTGAAGCCACTGCAGAGGCATGGAGTTGCAGGGCTGTGGGGTGCCGCCACTGATTCAGTTCAGATTCCCATGGGGACTAGACTAAACGCGAAATGTCCCTCTCAAAATGGCCACTGTCATGGAGGAGACAGAAGCTAGAGGTCACACTTGAGCCAGGAAGTGCCGGGACTCAGGAGTAGTGCTGGCGGCAGCCTTACACCCTTGGCAACAAGCGTGACACCGGCAGCATGAAAACCCCTGGCAATGAGTATTACACATCCCTGGCAATTAGTATGACACTCAGCATATGAAACCCCTGGCAACAGGCATTACCCCCTGGCAACAAGCATGACACCCAGCGCATGAAGCCCCTGGCAACAAACATTATCCCCTGGCAACAAGCATAACAACCAGTGCATGAAACCCCTGGCAACAAGCATTACCTCCTGCTAATGAGCATGACACCCAGTGCATGAAACCCCTGAAACCCCTGGCAACAAGCATTACCCCCTGGCAATGAGCATGACACCCAGTGCATGAAATCCCTGGCAACAAGCATTACCCCCTGGTAACAATCATGACACCCAGCGCATGAAACCCCTAGCAACAAGCATTACCCCCTGGCAACGAGTGTGACACCCAGAGCATGAAACCCCTGGCAATAAGCATGGAATCAAGAGCATGAAACCCCTGTCAATGAGCAGGTAGTTAAAAAGTAAGTATAAGCCATAATGTGTCACAGGCATTATGGTGTGTGGCATACTGCATTACGGGCATTGTGGTATCTTGTATAATGTCTCAGGGGCATTATGGTGTGTGGCATAATGTATTATAGGTATTACAGTGTGTGGCATAATGTATCACGGGCATTGCGGCGTGTGGTGTAATGTATAACAGGCATTGCGGTGTGTGGCATAATGTGTCAGGGTCATTACGGTGTGTGGCATATTGTGTAATGGGCATTACGGTGTGTGGCATAATGTTAAGGGCCATTGCAGTGTGTGTCATAATGTGTAAGGGGCATTACTATAAGGAGAAAAAAATGACAAATAATGTAAAGGGCATGAATCCGGATTATTTTTTTCCTGTGGTGGCCAATGTCTGGGCGTGCAGGTTGCATTACTGGGGTATAAGGTAGTCTTTTCCTGCAATGCCACACCGCTTGCAATGAAGCCACACCCCTTTAGTGAGGACACGCCCCTTTTCAGTGCAACAAAAATCTCTAGTTACGCCACTGAGCATATATACAACTGTTATAAACAAAGGCTAAGCTTCCTACAACATTGGGGGTCATTCCGAGTTGATCGCTAGCAGAAAATGTTCGCTGTGCAGCGATGATGCAAAAAAGCGGTACTTCTGCGCATGCGTATGCGGCGCAATGCGCATGCATATGCGGCGCAATGCGCATGCGTATGCGGCGCAATGCGCATGCGTATGCGGCGCAATGCGCATGCGCGACGTACTTTCACAACGGCTATTGTAGTCACACACAAGGTCTAGCGATGTATTTCAGTCGCACTGCTGGCCGCAGAGTGATTGACATGAAGTGGGCATTTCTGGGTGTCAACTGACCGTTTTCAGGGAGTGTTCGAAAAAACGCAGGCGTGGCTGGGTGAACGCAAGGCATGTTCGTGACGTCAAAACAGGAACTGAACAGTCTGAAGGCATCGCAAGCGCTGAGTAGGTCTGAAGCTACTCAGAAACTGCACAATATTTTTTTGTAGTGCTGTGCGATCCTTTCGTTCGCACTTCTGCTAAGCTAAAATACACTCCCAGTGGGAGGTGGCATAGCATTTGCATGACTGCTAAAAACAGCTAGCGAGCGAACAACTCGGAATGACCCCCTTTGTAACATGGTGTAATTAATGTGTTTCCACAGAACTCCATTGAATTCACCCAGAACATTGCAGGTGCATTTAAAATTGACCTAATATAAAGCAAGTGGAACGGAACCCTTGTCAGAAAGCGTTTGTGGGAATGAGTCCATTCACTTACATTAGTTTTGGGAGCCCTGACACCAGGATGCACTTGCTGGGCTGCTGACATGCGTGTGCATGTGCATTAAGCCGTCTTGTGTAGAAAGCCATAAGATGAAAATCCTAGCATGGCAGACAGAGGCGTAACTAGGCTAGGGTGAGTGGGGCACGTGCCCTGGGCGCCTTGGCAGGCCCAGGAGTGGGGGGCCTTGGCAGGCCCAGGAGAGGGGGGCACCGCCGGCGGCCAGGGCATCATGCCCCACTCGCTCCCGTCACGCCAAAATGTGAGGGGAGGAGAGCGCAGCGTCTCTACCTCCCCTCACCGCCGCTGCCAGCAGCGCTGCATGTGTCCGGTCTCTGGCGGCATTAGCCAATCAGAGCTTGCGGACCGGCTCCTGATTGGCTGCCGGTCCGTGAGCTCTAACTGGCTAGCGAACCGGCACCACACAGCCGCCGGAGACCTGGAGCGGTGAGGGGAAGGAGAGGCGCTGTACTGCGCTCTCCTCCCCTCACATATCAGAGGAGAGCCAGTGGAGCCACAAGCGGTGAGTGACGGGGGGGGGGGGGAGAGCACAGTGGGGCATGTATCTGGCACAGTGGGGCATGTAACTGGCACAGTGGGGCATGTATCTGGCACTGTGGGGCAATGTAAGTGGCACTGTGGGGCATGTATCTGGCACTGTGGGGCAATGTATCTGGCACTGTGGGGCAATGTAACTGGCACTGTGGGGCAATGTAACTGGCACTGTGGGGCATTGTATCTGGCACTGTGGGGCATGTATCTGGCACTGTGGGGCAATGTGACTGGCACTGTGGGGCAATGTATCTGGCACTGTGGGGCAATGTATCTGGCACTGTGAGGCATGTAACTGGCACTGTGGGGCATGTATCTGGCACTGTGGGGCATGTATCTGGCACTGTGGGGCATTGTAACTGGCACTGTGGGGCAATGTAACTGACACTGTGGGGCATGTATCTGGCACTGTGGGGCAATGTACCTGGCACTGTGGGGCAATGTATCTGGCACTGTGGGGCATGTAACCGGCACTGTGGGGCATTGTATCTGGCACTGTGGGGCAATGTAACTGGCACTGTGGGCCATTTTCAGTGGCCACACCCCTTCTGGGGTGTGACTACGCCCTTTTTTTTTTTGGCGCTCGCGCACATGCTTCTTTTGGTGTTTTTTTTAGGGGGGGGGGCATTTACCATCTTGCCCTGGGCTCCGAAAACCCTAGCTACGCCTCTGATGGCAGATCTCTGCTGGCATCTCATGTCCAATCTGGGTAGGAGACAATTGTTCATCTTATTATTTCCTTCTAACAGGAACGGGGACTGCAAGCCAACAAAGATCCTCCAATGTTGGTGTAAATATATAGGGGCAGATGTACTAAGCACTAGAGAGTGATAAAGTGGAGAGAGATAAAGGGGCCCATTTATCAACTAGTGATAAAACGCATTGCGAATGATAAAACTCATTGCATATGATAAATGGTTCTCCAATCAATTGGCTCCCAACTGTAATTTTTTCAAACATATAACAGTTAGGAGCTGATTGGCTGGAGCACCATTTATCATATGCAATGAGGTTTATCATTCACAATGAGTTTTGTTGATAAATGAACCCCAACGTACCAATCAGTCAGCTCCTGTCATTTTTCAAATACAGATATGTATACCGGCGCCGGCTTTTGATCCAATAAGGGACAGTACCAAATCATAAAATTGTCAACAATTTATTAAATACATAATAAAAATTCTAAGCTAAATAGTTAAAAAATGGGTGAATAATAACAATTCTCTGTCTGAGTTAGGTTGTCACAGTTCTCTATCTTTACTGCGTAGATGACAGAGAAATATTTGTAAATGACCACTTCGTTCTCTCTCAGATTGACATTCGCAAAATCTGGTTAGGGCTCATTCCTCATCATAGCCATTGGTTAATTTAAAGTGCAGTGTTTACCCAGTCCTTGCAGGTGTATTCCCCAAGGATCCCAATTGCAGCTGTGGATCCAAATGGCAGTAGGGGATGGTTCCGGGTTCCCAGGTTGAAACACTTTTGAAAGTCCAATGGAGGCACAAGAGTCCAGTTATTACCAGTCGAAACAGAGATGGAGATCGTGCTGGTGGTCACAAGATTGAATGAAGCTCAACGCGTTTCGCTGGACTGCCAGCTTCCTCAGGAGCATACATAAATTGTTGACAATTTTATAATTTGGTACTGTCCCTTATTGGATCAAAAGCCGGCGCCAGTATACATATCTTTATTTTGTGGCATCATATACTAGGGGCTGACCCCCCCTATACTGGCTGCCGTTAACAGCGCACTCACTATCTTATATTTGTATTCTTATTTTTCAAATACAACCTGTAACATGGCAGCTAGGGGCAGATTGGCTTATGCTGATTATCTCTCTCCACTCAGGGGTCTATTCATGAAGCAGTGAAAAGGGTGGCGAAGTGATCCTGTGGAGAAGTTGACCATAGCAACCAATCAGCTGCTCTGTACAATTGTACAGTATGCAAATTATAAATGTTACTTCAATGCTGATTGGTTTCCATGGGCAACTTCTCCACTGGCTCACTTCTCCACACTTTTCACTGATTCATGAATAGACCCCTAAATCTCTCTCGAAGGCTTAGTACATCTCCCCCAAGATGTGTTAAAGACCCTAGTTATATATGCTCAGCAATAGAGGCAGAGAGTAATACTGTATGATGTATTTGAAGACTGTTATTTACTAAAGGAATAATGTGCCTTCTTTGCGGATATGCTTAGATAACTATACTTATGGGTCCTAGCACAGAATATAGAAAATACTCAAATGATTCTGATATTTTATAGTTAATAGGTAATAGCATTAAAAAGTGTAGACATGCAATTTTATAAACATAGACATATGGGGATATTTATATATAGCATATATACAGGAAATTGTCAGAGGCAATACCAATGGGACTTTTAGTACATAAGTCAAATGCTAGTCACAGCAAATTCCCAGTCAGATGTTTCAGATACATTAATCTTCCCTCAGAGACCTGAGGAAAGATTAGTAAATCTGAAATTTTGGGCTGCCATAGTGAGTGCCTATTTGCTGTTTTACTTTGTTTTTGAAAGGCACCTGGGTAGGATTTCCTCTTTGTTTTTTGGACGAGTGCCGGACTCTGCACACAAGATTAGCTGAAGGCTGCATAAGCCTGACGCCATATAAGAGCCCAACTTTTGGTGATTGGTTGTTTTATGACTAAGCAGTTGCTAGGCAGATCATGTTTCCGGTGGTTTTTTCCTATAGGATCAGAGGGTTGTCCGTCAAGCTTTAAGGGGTTGGTCTCAGGATAGTATATAGGGCAGGGTCATGTGCCTCAGACTTCCTCTTGCCATTTATTGTATGATCCTGGAAGGCTCAGTAATTGTTTTATCAGATAAGTGCCATTTGTGGTTTTAGTTTTTCTGTTCTTTCTTCTCCTGCATTTGTATTGTTCAGTTTTACTTTGCACCCCCTCCCCCTGTTTGCTCAAACCATTTGCTTCCCCCTTTTGTCTCCCTCACCTCCGGCATGCCACGGCCCCGCAGGTCCGCTCCCCCCTCCCAGCGCCTCTGCGATGCCTCGTGTGCCCAGCGCTCCCATTCCCCGAGTGCAGCCTCCCCCAGGTTGGTCCCTGCGACTATGGGATCGTTGCGGGGTCAGGCCGCTGCGGCCCGCGCCGCTGCTGCTTCTGCTTCCGCTCGTCCGGCCGGAGAACGCGCTGCCCCGGCCGTGACGGGTGAGGTCTATGCTGGGCTTCGGGCGCGGGCGGCCCCGGCGAGCGGTGTTTGCCTGGCGGCTCCCTCGCTGGCCCAGCGTCTTTTAGCGCCTCCCCCATCTCTTCCCCGCGGGCGGCTCCGGCTGGCGGCGCTGGCGCCCACGTGGCGCCCGGCGTTCGCGGGCAGGCTGCGGGGAGGGAGGGGGGGCGGCCACCGCTGGGAGTCAGTGTGATTATGGGGCAACAGGTTTTTCCTGTGCCCCTTCTTGAGTTAATGGGGTCCGGTTTTTCTGGACCCCCTCCCTGGCGGGGGGCCTTTTCGCCCAGCGGATATAGTGGGTGCTGGTGCGGATGGGGTGGGCAGCGGCACTGTCAGGGGTATTGCTGCCTCGTCCGCGCCGCCAGTTAGGGGGTCCCCGGCGGGGGGGTCCCCGGCGGGGGGCTCTTCCGCACGTCCCCCATTCCCCCGCTGCGTTCCACTTTCCCGGCCTTCCTCCGTACTTTTCTGCGCCTGGGGGGTTAACCGGGGCTCAGCGGTTCCCCGTTGGCCTCCCCTGGCCCGTCGCGCAGGCGTTCCCTGCAACCTCGTGGGCGATGTCCGCTGGGCCCCCAGTTTCTCCTCCGTGCCGCATTTGGCGACAGGTTTCGCTAATTCGGTTGCTGGGATCCGGCCCCCGTGGTCAGTCAGCTGCCCCAGGGTTGCACTTCTGCTCCCAGCGTTTTCGGGCCCGTATCTCGGGCCTTCCCCGGCCGCTCCGGCCTCATTGGCCCAGTTTTGGCACCCGTCCCCCTCCCCCGCTCAGTTTCCCCCCTTTTCGGCAGTGTTTCCTGGGTCGACTGGCTACATCCCCTTGCCCACGTGGCTGCCTGCGTACTACAGCGGGTTTGCGCCGGCAGTCGGTCCGGCCATCTCCCACGGTGGTCCTTTCCCCTCAGCGGGTTGCCCCCTCCCGCCGTGGCCCCCTGCCCCCCCACCATCGAGCGAGGCTGCTGTGCCCCCGCCTGTTTTCCCCATTACTGTTGATGCGCAGGTTTCTCCTGCACCTGTTGTCCCTTATGTTTCCTCCGCTCAGATGATGGCGAGTTCGGGGACATCGGGGACTTCGTCACGGAGGGGCCGGGGCTCGGGGAGAGTGGCAGCCGCGGCACCGACGGGAGATGTTCCGCCCCAGCCGGAGGCGGGTGAAGCGGATGACGCTGTTCCGGATCCTTCAGGAGCTGGTGAGCATGCTATTCCTTCTCATTGTTATTCTAGCACTTCTTCCACCTCTTCTAGTAGTGTTTCTTCAGGTTCTCCTCTGCGCCCGCGTAAACTGGCTAGGCTTATTGCGTGGCGCGTGGCTAAGGCAGTGCGAAAGGCGCCGGCGACATCGGTTCCCTCTGATCCCCCCAGTTATACGGAAATGGTGCATTGCGCCAATACGGCCGTTACGCTGGCGGTTCGCAAGCGGTTGCGGGAGAAAATCGGGAAAGGGAAGTACGTTGACGTCTTCACCCTTACGGATGAGATGCGGCAGGCTTTTGACGCAGCTAAGAAAACGGGGGGCATTGGGGAAAATGCTTTCCATACTTTTCACCAGTGGTTGCGGGGTTTCTCGGTTTTCACGGCTGCTACACCGAATCGCGGCCCGCAAAGTATCCCAACTTGGTTAAATATCTCTTTCTGGTGCATGACATGTACTTGAGGTCCAAGGGCTCCGCTTGGCGAGATTGCGACGGGAAATGCCATCGTACTCAGGATGGCAACCCCATTCTGCCCGTGGGTTTCAAGGATGTCGAGGTTTGGTTGGAGGTCACGCAGCAGGTCAAGCCCACTGCGGACGCCGCGGTCAAGAAGCCCGTGGCGTCCGGTGTTTCGGGTTTCCCGCTCCTCGGAGAAAGGCAAGTGTTTTGCCTACAACGAAGGTAAATGCACTAGGGGCGTAAATTGTCGTTTTCGCCACTCGTGCAAGTTGGGCCCCCGGTCACCCGGCAAGGGACTGCACCTCGGCGGCGAGCAGTAAGCCCTCCGCTCCAGCCGGGGCCGGGGAAGTTGGTAAGTAAGGCTCCCTCCCCTATTCGGGTTCCCGAATTGCGCCGCTGACTTAGTTATACCCCGACAAGTCGGCGGCGTTATTCCTTTTGGAGGGTTTTAGTCATGGTTTTTGCCTTCGCATGTGTGGGCCCTACGCCTTTCCCCCTCTGCCCTCCTTGTGCATCTCCCCCGTGGGGGTGGTGCCCAGGGCGGCCCCGGGTAAGTTCCGCCAGATACAGCACTTGTCGCATCCTCCTGGCGTTTTCGGTTAATGACTCCTGTCCCGAGGCCGGGTGCAGGGTGCGTTATCAGTCTTTTGATGAGGCTCTGCGCTTGGTTCGGGACTGTGGTCCGGGGGGCCTGTTGGCAAAATTAGATGTGGAATCGGCTTTTCGGCTCCTTCCCCGGCACCCTGAGTCTCTGCGGTTTCTGGGTTTCAAATTGGGGGCGGAGTTTTTATGTGGATCGGTGTCTCCCCATGGGCTGTTCAGGCTCCTGCGCCTATTTTGAGAGATTTAGCACTTTTTTGCATTGGTGCGTCAAGGCCGCCTCCGGTCACCCCGGGGTAGCTCACTACCTGGACGATTTTCTCTTTATGGGCCCAGGGGGTATTGCGATATTCTGTCGGTTGCCAGGTCCTTGTTCTAAAGTTTTGGGGTTCCCGACGCGTCGGACGGAGGGCCCCGGCAGTTGTCTTAGCTATTTGAGAATTGAAATAGACACAGTGGCGGGTTGCTGTCGCCTCCCTGATGATAAAATGCGTAAGCTTTTGGGTTTAATTCACGGTTGTTTGGGCAGGCGCAGGGTTCGGCTTAAGCAGGTACAGTCGTTGCTGGGTTCCTTCAACTTTGCGTGCCGGATTAGCCCCATGGGTAGGGTTTTGGGTCGCAAACTTGAACGGGCCACGGCGGGTACGGTCAGGCAGCATCACACCGTGTACCTCTCCCGCGAGATCAGGGATGATTTGCGAGTTTGGGCTTCTTCTCGGGTGTCTTTCAACAGGGCGGTTTTGTGGCCTCCCCCTTGTTGTTCCAACGGTTGGCTCCAGTGGTTCACTGATGCCTCGGGCAGTCAGGGCTTTGGGGCATTTTTTGCCGGGTCGTGGTGCGCTGCTGCTTGGCCGTCCTCTTGGGTGGCACAGGGTTTCACCAAGAACCTCCTTGCTGGAGTTGTTCCCGATCATAGTTGCCCTGGAGTTGTGGGCCTGCCAGTTCTCGAATCGGGACATCTCGTTCCGTTGCGACAACTTGGGAGTGGTGCACGCTATCAATAATCAGAGTTCTTCTTCTCCACAGGCTTTGCGGCTTTTGCGACATCTGGTGCTGGTTTGCTTGCGGTGCAATATTAATTTCAGGGCCCGTCACGTTCCCGGTATCGACAACGGAATTGCGAATGCGTTGTCTCGGTTCCAGCTTGATAAATTCCGGGCGTTGGTTCCGGGAGCGGCGGCGGAGGGTTTACCGTGCCCGCCTTCTGTCTGGCAGATTGTTGAGTCGGGTTAGCTGCTCTGACCAGGTGTGCGTTGGCTCCTTCCACGCTCAGGGCGTATGATGCGGCCTGGCGTGATTGGTCGGCCTTTCTAAGTAGGTTTGGTGTGGCAGGTGAGTCCCCGGCTGACGTTTTGATGGCCTTTGTTTGGGAACATTATCAAAGGGGTAGGTCAAAAGCGGCCATGTCTTCTGCCCTTGCGGGCATTTCTTTTCACGCTCGGCTCCGCGGGATGACGGACCCCCGGGTCTTTTGTCCTTTCCAGAGCACTTAAAGGATGGGCTAGGATGCGACCAGCGCCCGCGGACTCCCGTAGACCCGTGACGTTGCAGCTTCTAACGGAGTTGCTGCGTGTGCTGCCTCAAATTGCGACCTCGGAGTTCGAGGTGGCCCTATTTAGATGTGCTTTTGCCCTGGCTTTCTTTGGGACTTTCAGAGTGAGCGAGTTAGTGGCGTGCAGTAAGGCATCTCGTGAGTCCGGTATGCTTTACGGGAATGTGCGCCTGCAGGATGGCCTGTTGCTCTGTAGGATTGTGCGGTCCAAGACAGATCGAACAGGTCGGGGTCGCTGGGTGTCCTTGGAGGCCCAGGAGGAAGCAAGTGTTTGCCCGCTGCGGTTGGCGCAGGGGTATCTCCTGTTGAGGCCTTTGGGGGGGCGACCAGTTGCTGGTGCACGCGCACGCTGGCCCGCTGACGAAGTTTCAATTTGCTGCAGTGTTTAGGAAATGTTTGGAGGCGCAAGGCTTGCGCGGGGCGGACTTCGGTGCCCATTTCCTTTCGGATTGGGGCGGCTACGGGCTCATCCACGGCGGCTATTCAGGAGCTGGGCCGTTGGAAGTCTGCCTCCTATAAGTCTTATGTCCATTTTGATAAGATGTAGGTGCGCCTGTTGCGCTAACCCAAAAACTTGTTTACTCGTCGGTTTTTGAACGCTTACCGTTCAGGAATCGAGGGTGTGAAGTGAATTTTTACATTTTCCTCCAAGGGGGCCTAAATTCAATTGGCTGTTCTCTTAAGGTCCACGGGAGGTTTTTTGAGTTTTCTCCTTCACTTGGGTTATTTCTGTTTATGCATTATCTATGTTTGTGTTCAAATTTCTGATGTTAGGGTGTTTTTCTTTTTCAGCTGTCGTTGATTTTGGGGAGCATGTGTGGCTGGTGGCCATTCTTATATTTTTTGGGCGACAAGGCATCCCATGGCACTTAGGGCGGCTGATGTTTTTGGGTCTAGGGAGTTGCGTTAGGTGTCAGGGGCATGCTTTGGGGTGATTTGTTGTGGCTCCTTTTTCACCGTGAGCGCCGCTGGGGTCTCCCCAGTTGTATTGTCCTGCATTTAGGTGGCAATGATTTGGGCCAAGTTAAGGGCATAGATTTAATTTTGTCCATTAAGGCGGATTTGGTGGCGATTCGTTGTCACTGGCCGGGAGTCCGTATTGTGTGGACGGAGATAGCTCCGCGTTTTTCATTGGCGTGGGGCGGTGCGTTTCTCGGCTCTGGAGAAGGCTCGCAAGAAGGTGAATTCGGCGGTGTCTCTGTTTGTTGGGGCCATAGGTGGAGTAGCTGTCAGGCATCCTTTACTTGTGCTGCGTAATCGGCAGTTCTACAAGGAGAATGGGGTTCATCTTTCTCCGGATGGAGTGCAGGTTTTTCCTGGAGGATGTTTTTGGTCCTTTTCGTCAGGGCTCTTTAGTTTGTTCTTAGTTTGTTCTTATTTGTTTGTTCGGATGGCGGTGGCAGTTTTGTAAACCTTTGGTGGCGGGAAGTCGCTACCAACCAGCGGTCAAACGGGCATAAGTGGTCATTGTGGGGCACCCTCTTTAGAAGGACGGCAGGTGTGTCCTTCTCTTGCGGTTGGACATTTAGACGTTCCCCTGCGGGAACCGAACGTTTGCCAGAGAAAAGAGTGGTGAGGCCAGCACAGCGGGTTATTCAGGAAGGAGGCGGGGTTTGGGTACTCCCCTCCTTGGTTTGTTGGTTTTCATCTAAGTGACTGGAGCTGGTGTCTGGTAGCGACTTTTCCTTTGCCATCCTCCAATCTAAATTTAACTTTGCAATCTAAATTAATTCCAATTCAATTACAATTATAGTTTAAAGAGTTGGTCAGCGATCAATAAATATCGTCTGACCTTTAACTCCAGCTACCGTGTCCGTGTCTATTATTTCAGTGTGTGTGTCGTTTTATTTTAGTGATAAGCTACCTTAAGTAAGGTTTATGTAACCACAATAAAGTTATGGGCGCCTTATAGACAGATAGATAGATATCATGTAGTATAGGCCCACCAGAGCAGAGACACCTTGCTGTGGCTTGCCATATATAGTGGTGCCAAGGGGGGGAGCGTGCCCAGGCATGATGGAGGCTCGCTCCACCCCCCTACTCCCCCTTACCTATTAGCGCCCATCTGCCTATCTCCCCAGCCCTGCACACACTGTTGTGTGTTGGGCTGCGGTGGGTACAGGGAGGTTGCTGCAGCTGAGCAGCAGCCACCTCAGGCCCTGTCTCTCTATGAATTGCGCTGTGCTGGGGGATTTTTTATATATATATATATATATATATATATATACACACATACCCCCAAGTGTCTATATAACATTATAGATATCCCCATATGTCGATGTTTATAATGTTATTATACAATTATAGATAGATAGATAGATAGATAGATAGATAGATAGATAGATAGATAGATAGATAGATAGAAAATTCCCCATGATGAAGTCTAATTGCTGATGAAACGCGTTGGTTCTGATGCACCTGAACCTCTATATGGACAGATAGGCCTAAAAAATTTTTATCTTGTACGTTTGCATTTTGCCACTTTCGAAACATATTGGAAACAGGATGCATCCGAATTTCTATGTGGACAGATAAGCTTAAACTATTTTCTATCTTGCACGCTTACATTTTTACCATTTGTCTTTATTTGTTGTAATAAAACTGTGTGAAAAACCTTTGATATCCCTGGCTGTGGATGACATATTTTAGAACAAGCTTGTCCTTAGAAAGGTTTTTTAATATACAACTAATCTTATGAGTAACAATGGTATGAAAACTATACGCGCTATGTTACGTTTGTTTTATCTTTTCTATATCACACCCGTATTGGTCATATGATCGAAGAAAGATTGCATCAGATAAGTAGTGTCCATTCATCAATATTGGGTTTACACTATATATCTAAGACACAAGGAGGCGCCCTTTTCTTCACTATCTAATTGACCTTTTATATGTGCATCCAAGCGCATATCACATTGAATAAGGTTGCTGCAACTCATTTATTATATGGAGGAGTGTCATTTTTGAAATTAACACTTAAGTATTTATCACTTAGTATTACAAACTTTTTTAATAATTCTATCACTCATTACGTGCACTACGTGTGCCTTTTAGTGTTATCTGTGCGCCTATTGTATCTACTGTTCTTTATATATATATATATATATATATATATATATATATATATACACTGCTCAAAAAAATAAAGGGAACACTAAAATAACACATCCTAGATCTGAGTGAATTAAATATTCTTATTAAATACTTTGTTCTTTACACGATTATAGAAGAAGATAAGGGTTTGGAAGCAGTATCATATTTCCTTGACAAATCAGATTTTACAAATGACCTAAAGGATTTCATTAAAGAGGGTATAAAGAGGGTATAAAATTTATACTTCGTAATAACTACTTTCTTTTTAACGGTAGTTATTATTTCCAACGGGTCGGTACGGCGATGGGCACCAGGTTCGCCCCCAGCTACGCCAACCTTTTTATGGCATATTGGGAAGATCTTGTTGTATGGCCTGGAGGCGTGCTGGGGACGGGCCTGGTGCATTGGCATCGTTTTATCGATGACATTTTGTTTATATGGGAGAATAGCCCAGAGGATTTGAATATCTTTCTTGGTTCTCTCGAAAGAAATACCTTTAATATTAAATTATCTTCATCGGTTAGCAATAAAGAGATTACCTATCTTGATCTATGTATTTATATTGAAAATGGTTCATTGAAAACGAAATTATACCGTAAATCTACGGATTCCAACAGTTTCATTGAACGTACTAGTCAACACCATGAACACTGGCTAGATGGAATACCATTTAGTCAGCTACTTAGGGTCAAAAGGAACTGTACTGATCCTGAAATCTGCTCCATACAATCAAGGGAACTTACAGATAGATTCCTAGAAAAAGGATATTCTAGACAGTTACTTACCAAAGCACAAGATAAAGTTAATGATACAAGTAGAGGTGATTTAATTTGTGGTAAAAGTGTTAAGAAAATTAGGACTTATGATTCCAAGTGGTCATTTATAATGAATTTTAATTCCCAACATAAAGAAATTGAGTCTACAATAAAAAAAACACTGGAAGGTGTTAATGAAAGATCCGGTTCTTGGTGGTGTTTTACCAGCAAAACCTGGATTTATTTACAGGAGATCGAAATCACTGAAAGACCGTTTAGTTCATAGCTCCATAGAACCCATAAAAAGGAGCAGTGTTAGAAGTAAGGGCTTTTATAGGTGTGGACTGTGTGCCATGTGCAAATGTACCACTGGGCCAAGTAAGATGAAGGATTTCACAGTTAACGGTATCATTTATCCCATTTCTGATTTTATTACCTGCAATTCCAGGAACGTGATATATGCTCTGGAGTGTGATTGCGGCTTACTTTACATTGGCAAGACAAGCCGCAATTTAAAAACAAGACTCTATGAACACACTTATAATGTGAAAAAAGGTCTGGAGACGCATACAGTCCCCAAACATTTTAAACAGAAACATGATTTTATATTGTCTTTTATCTTATATTAATCAGCTAGTCACTATTTGTATATCTCTATCTTCATTTTATGTATTGATGAACTGATTTATGGAAGAACATATGGTGGAACGCATTACACTATATGATGGAACGCATGACCATTTATGATCTGGAGATCTCCCGGAATTAGAAACACCAGGCGTTCTGCTTCCTGCTATGGTGGAACGCATATGGGAGAACATGGCCGCAATCTCACTTCAGGGTCCGTCACTTCCGGTGACGTCATCTCCGGACGGACGTGTCCGGAGGAGACAGGTGTACGAGGTGCGGCTTGTTAAGGTGCTATTTAAGGAGGAACCTGGTGGATCAGCTCCCATGCTTCTGATGAAGGACGGAGTCCGAAAGCGCTAAAGCAGGGAGTTGGTGAGTACGAGGACGTGCGGACGGGAGCTGCGTTTTTGAGTGGCTGGAGACGGTTCATTACTGGGACTTTGTGGTGATTATGCTTAAAAGTTGTTTCTTCAGCAGCAGCCCATCTTTACAAGAGTTTCTTCGATCCTCTACATGCTGTATTCTATTTTATGTCTGTGAGTGCATTCATTATTAAATGTGCTTGTCTTTTAAGACGGTGTTGCACTATAACTTTCTTTTCCTTTTTAAGTCATCTATGAAGGAGATCTGTTCCATTGAGTGACAGCTGCTATCTCAGTACTTCTGATTATCTACACGCAATATTAATACCGCTTTATGTGAGTGGGACCATACAAATTAAGACTGTGGGTTTTTTATAACAGATTTGCACTATGTTCTGTATGTTTTTTTGCATTTTAGACCTATGAGTTTTACCATATATGAGAACTGATTTGACTACAAAACTGTGTATATCACATGAGTTCTACCATCTATGAGAACCAAATCCGACTACATTGTGTAAGGATTTTTTGTTTTGAGGGTATTAAGTAGCGCCACGTGGAGCCACATCTATTGTTTCTTTACATACTGTAGTTGAATGTGCTGACAACAAAATCACACAAAAATTATCAATGGAAATCAAATGTATTAACCCATGGAGGTCTGGATTTGGAGTCACCCTCAAAATTAAAGTGGAAAAACACACTACAGGCTGATCCAACTTTGATGTAATGTCTTTAAAACAAGTCAAAATGAGGCTCAGTAGTGTCTGTGGCCTCCTCGTGCCTGTATGACCTCCCTACAATGCCTGAGCATGCTCCTGATGAGGTGGCGGATGGTCTCCTGAGGGATCTCCTCCCAGACCTGGACTAAAGCATCCGCCAACTCCTGGACAGTCTGTGGTGCAACGTGGCATTGGTGGATGGAGCGAGACATGATGTCCCAGATGTGCTCAATTGGATTCAGGTCTGGGGAACGGGTGGGCCAGTCCATAGCATTAATGCCTTCTTCTTGCAGGAACTGCTGACACATTCCAGCCACATGAGGTCTAGCATTGTCTTGCATTAGGAGGAACCCAGGGCCAACCGCACCAGCATATGGTCTCACAAGGGGTCTGAGGATCTCATCTCGGTACCTAATGGCAGTCAGGCCACCTCTGGCGAGCACATGGAGGGCTGTGTGGCCCCCCCAAAGAAATGCCACCCCACACCATTACTGACCCACTGCCAAACCAGTCATGCTGGAGGATGTTGCAGCCAGCATAACGTTCTCCTTGGCGTCTCCAGACTCTGTCACGTCTGTCACATGCTCAGTGAGAACCTGCTTTCATCTGTGAAGAGCACAGGGCGCCAGTGGCGAATTTGCCAATCTTGGTGTTCTCTGGCAAATGCCAAACTTCCAGCACGGTGTTGGGCTGTTAGCACAACCCCCACCTGTGGGCATCGGGCCCTCATACCACCCTCATGGAGTCTGTTTCTGATCATTTGAGTAGACACATGCACATTTGTGGCTTGCTGGAGGTCGTTTTGCAGGGCTCTGGCAGTGCTCCTCCTGTTCCTCCTTGCACAAAGGCAGAGGTAGCGGTTCTGCTGCTGGGTTGTTGCCCTCCTACGGCCTCCTCCACGTCTCCTGATGTACTGGCCTGTCTCCTGGTAGCGCCTTCATGTTCTGGACACTACGCTGACAGACACAGCAAACCTTCTTGCCACAGCTCGCATTGATGTGCCATCCTGGATGAGCTGCACTACCCAAGCCACTTGTGTGGGTTGTAGGGAGGTCATACAGGCACGTGGAGGCCACACACACTACTGAGCCTCATTTTGACTTGTTTTAAGGGCATTACATCAAAGTTGGATCAGCCTGTAGTGTGTTTTTCCACTTTCATTTTGAGGGTGACTCCAAATCCAGACCTCCATGGGTTAATAAATTTGATTTCCATTGATAATTTTTGTGTGATTTTGTTGTCAGCACATTCAACTATGTAAAGAACAAAGTATTTAATAAGAATATTTCATCCATTCAGATCTAGGATGTGTTATTTTAGTGTTCCCTTTATTTTTTTGAGCAGTGTATATATATATATATATATATATATATATATACTGCAGAGGATGTCTGCACACACAATACCTATAGCAGCTTGTTGGGGTGTCACCAAATCTTCATGTTTAGAGAAAAACAATCCTTTGGCATGAATATTTATAATAGTTCAAAGTGCACTCACCAATCCAGTATAACTCCATCAAAGTTTTATTTGTGGCAAATAAGCATAGACATCATTTCGACGTTTCGGTCCCCCCTGGGACCTTGACAAAGGTCCCAGGGGGGACCGAAACGTCGGAATGATGTCTATGCTTATTTGCCACAAATAAAACTTTGATGGAGTTATACTGGATTGGTGAGTGCACTTTAAACTATTTTATATATATATATATACATACATACATACATACATACATACATACATACATACATATATATACACACACACACACACACATATATAGGCTGGGCTGTAATGGGTCTCGATAATGCCGCTCGGGAAATAAACACACCACATTGCACCTTTCAAATGTGCGTCATTCACCAGAACTCGCCCAATGGCATCTGCATCTCGGATCCGAGGTATCGCGGACCAACTGAAATGCGTCTTTTAGTATAGGAAGACCAAAGTGTCAGAGAAAAGCTTATACTGATTTAAATGATATAGCGGTATGGCTATATTCAGTGTGAAATTGCGACTCTGATGAAATTACGACTGTCATGCGACATGTCATTTTTTGCACATTTTGAACAGGAAAATGTGTCTGATACACAAATGGATGTATTAGGATGCACAAGCAGCTTATGCTGATTTAAATTATATGCGGTATGGCGATATTCAGTGTGTAACTGCAACTGTATAAGCATACCTAATTATGGGGGTAATTCAATTCTGAGCGTAGATGTGCTAAATTAAGCACATTTACGATCATTTACTCAGACATGTGGGGGGACTCCCAGCACAGGGCTAGTCCGCCCCGCATGTCAGGCCCTGCCCCCCACACCCCCTTGCACAGGTGCAAAAGCATCGCAAGGCGACGATGCTTTTGCACCTGCCAAGTAGCTCCCTGCCAGCACAGCTCATGCGCACTGGCAGGCCACTACCCGCCGCGTCCCAGGTTGCAGTGGCTGCGTGTGATGTCATGCAGCTTCCGCAGCCCACTCCCCCAATGGTCTGGATATGCCTCCATTGTCCGGACCACACCCTGCCAATGGCATTCTAATACTTTTGGCACACCCCCTCCCGCCCCGCAACCGCCTCTGCCTGTCAATCAGGCAGAGGTGGTCGCAGCCCAGAGATGCTTTTAGCATCTCACTGGGCTCCTGGGGTGCGCACGCTGCGCGAGCACAATCTACATATGGATCAGACTGCAATCGCTGCCGCTGAAGCGATCCAGTCTGAATTAGGCTCTATGTTACTGTGTTTGGCTGGAATACACTGTAGCACAACATTTTGTATGCATATACAGTGGCTATTACACACAGAATATAGGCATGCTGCATATCATTTGCATCGTTTTGGACGCACAAGCAGCTTCTGCTGTTTAAAATGATTTGCAGCAGCATGCTTATATTCTGTGTGTAATTGTAACTGTATCTGCATATAAAATGTTTTGCTACAGTGTATTCCAGCCAAACACTGTAACGATACGATACGATACGATACGATACAATACATTTATTGTCATTATCAAACAAGAGTTGACAACGAAATTCAATTTGTACAACACACCAAACGATGATAAAAAAGTAGGACATAGGTATAAAAGAGCATACAATAACACACATTAGAAAGATGACACATGGGGGGTCATTCCGAGTTGATCGCTCGCTGCTGTTTTTCACAGCACAGCGAACAGGTTACTACTGCGCATGCGTATGCACTGCAATGCGCACGCGCGTTGTACAGGGCAGTGGCAAACGCAGGATTTCTAGAGGGGGGTTTCCAAATGCAATCCACAATCTCCCACTCTGTGGAACATTGGAGCAAGCCTGGGGGAGCGTTAGAAGAACCTGGTAATAACCCTGGACATTAATGTAAACATTGGACTTTTTATATACAGGACACTGTATGCAACACAGTATTAATATCTAACTAGGGTATAGGCCAGAGGTTCCCAAACTGTGTGCCGTGGCTCCCTGGGGTGCCTTGGGACACTTGCAGGGGTGCCCTGGGTTGGTGGTCCAGGACCAATTCAAATTATTCATGGTCAATATAATAGGCAAACCCAGGGCTGGTGGCTGCCAGTCATAAAATATGTGGCCAAACAGAAGCAAATCTTGTCCCTCACCACACAACTGACCCTAAGGATGACATATAAACATGATCGACTTAATATAATATTTCTTTCTAAATTTCTCAATAAGAAATTTTTGGCCTAGGGGTGCCGTGAAAAAAGTTCTGATATTCTAGGGCGCCGTGATTCAAAAAAGTTTGGAAACCACTGGTATAGGCTGTATCAAATATATTTAAATAAGAGAAGTGGTCAGGAAAAGGTTTAACATACCATAATAAATAAATAAATACACAAACATAATAGAACCGGTACTGCACTTTCTAATCACACATTCTCCCACCTCATGGTGAGGCTTCTGTTTCTTCTTCCTGGAAGCTACTCTCTGGTCCAGTGCACTGATTGAGGACTTAGATCCACACACACAGCAAACTTGATAGAAGAAGCTGCTACCACTGGGCATATGCAGCAGCTCTGCTCTGTCAATTACACTGCATGAAGAGAGGTGGCAGCTCTAGTAATAGCATTATATACCATTGCTATTGTGTCATAATTTGAGCCACTTGCCAAGAGGAGGGGGTTTCCGTGCAACCGGAAACCCCCCCTGCGTTTGCCTATGCAGGTACAAAGCGTATCATTGCTGGGCAATGGATTTAACGAAGAATCCATTCACACGTCCGATCGCAAGGAGATTGACAGGAAGAGGGCGTTTGTGGGTGTCAACTGACCGTTTTCTGGGAGTGTTTGGAAAAACGCAGGCGTGTCCAAGCATTTGCAGGGCGGGTGTCTGACGTCAATTCTGGGGCCAAAAAGACTGAAATGATCGCAAGGGCTGAGTAAGTTCAGACCTACTCAGAAACTGCACAAAATGTTTTTGCAGAACTCGGCTGCACACGCGTTCGCACACTTGCAAAGCGAAAATACATTCCCCTGTAGGCGGCGACTTTGGTGGTCATTCTGAGTTGATCGCAGCCAGAAACTTTTTGCTGCTGCTGCGATCAACTAGTCCACGTCTATGGGGGAGTGTATTTTAGCTTAGCAGGGCTGCGATCGCTTGCTAAAAAAAATTCATGCAGAACAAGACTAGCCCTGGACATACTTACCCTGTGCGACGATCTCAGCAATGCTGGGGCCAGCTTTGACATCAGACATCCGCCCTCCGTTCTCCTGGACACGCCTGCGTTTTCTTCACCACTCCCCGAAAACGGCAGGCAACGGTCTGGTGACGCCCAGGAACGCCTTCTTTCTGTCAATCTTCTTGCGTTCGCCTCTGCGACCGCTTTCTTCGTTGTCCACGATGTAACCCGGCGACCGCTGTCGCCGGGCAACAACACGTGTGCGCAGTGCGGCCGCCGTGCATGCGCATTCCAGACCCGTTCGCACCGCAGCGATAAACCGCTGCGTGCGAACGGGTCGGAATGACCCCCAATGTATTTGCACGGCTGCAAAAAGAAGCTAGCGAGCGATCAACTCGGAATGAGGGCCATTATTCACAATGAGTGTTTAGCATGTGCACGGCAGTTGGAAAGAAGCTTACCAGAGGGCAACTTAGTAAAAACATAAGCAGACGGATGGCTAGAATCAGACAGTATACTCCTCGCTCTATTTATCAATCTTGCTGTAAAGAGATCTTTAACAGTCTGCAGCTGGACCCTAATCATTTTACCAGCTGAGCGAACCAAGCGCTTTAGCTCTCCTTGCTCACGGACGGTAAGTTAAAACACTCTCTATAGCGCATCTATAAAAATTCATTAACGTACCAACGCCCACACCTGCAACCTTAAGACGAAGGAAAAATAAGCATTGGTGTATCTTATTAACTATTGCCTGAGTATTAACCACCCACGATAAACTGGAGGAAATATGGATGCCTAAAAATGTAAAAGAATAAACAGCCTCAATATTTAACCCGTTTATAGATACTGGGAGTAGTTATTGCACATGAACGCGCATCAACCCAGGAATTTGCTCAGTGTGAAAGGGTCCTGTAAGAATATCCCGGGACGAGCGTCCTGGCATGTCATCCCAGGCTTCGTCCAGGGTTGAATCCGGGATCGCCCCGGGATGCGGTGCAGTGTGAACGGGTATGCCGGGTCAAAGCGACCCGGCACCCATTCTCTGCGTAGGAGGAGGCCCGACCCAAGCAGAGCCTCCGGTAGAGTCAGCGGTGACGTCACCAACCCAGCAATATGCCGGGTCGGGCCGAAAGTCTGAAGGGGTCTCAAGCCGGGTCGCACCTGGGAAGCACCCGTATACACATTCCCGGGTGCGACCCAGCTATTGTCAGTCTGAAAGGGTTATGAGAGATGAGTGTAAAACTGTAGGAACTGCATCCTCAGTACATCGGTTTTCTCGATAAGCAAATTAAAAGCGGTCGAATGTCCTGGGGATAAGGGACTTAGGGGCAGATGTATTAAGCCCTTTTCATAGGCCACGCCCCTTTTCGGGAGCGCGCGCGGCTTCGCCACGCAAGTGTCCCGCTCCACAGAACAGTAAAGTTGGGAGGTATGATTATGGTCATTACTGTGTGGCATTGTGCAGAGTTGAACTGGCCCACAGGGTAACCCCCCGGTGGGCCCCACTACCTGAGCGTTGCAGGTACAGATGCAGAACTAGCGGCAGAGCTAGGGGGCACCAGACAAAATTTTGCCTAGGGCATCAAATTGGCTAGGGCCGGCTCTGTGTACACTTAACATGGGCAAAACATCTGGATCTTACTTTTTATCGGGCTCTCTACTTTAGAGCCAAAAGCATCCGGAAAATCCAGTTTGCGGCCGCTAATACATTAGCTGAGGTATCAAAAGTATCACTTTGCTCAATACAGAGTATTATCAAGCGTTGAAAAAAAACCATGGAGTGCCGCCTGGTTCTTTCTAGCTGAGAGGGGACACGCTTCCTTAGCTTTGGAACCCAATTTTTAATACAGGTTGAGTATCCCATATCCAAATATTCCGAAATACGGAATATTCCGAAATACGGACTTTTTTGAGTGAGAGTGAGATAGTGAAACCTTTGTTTTCTGATGGCTCAATGTACACAAACTTTGTTTAATACACAAAGTTATTAAAAATATTGTATTAAATGACCTTCAGGCTGTGTGTATAAGGTGTATATGAAACATAAATGATTTGTGTGAATGTACACACACTTTGTTTAATGCACAAAGTTATAAAAAATATTGGCTAAAATTGTCTTCAAGCTGTGTGTATAAGGTGTATATGTAACATAAATACATTCTGTGCTTAGATTTAGGTCCCATCACCATGATATCTCATTATGGTATGTAATTATTCCAAAATACGGAAAAATCCGATATCCAAAATTCGTCTGGTCCCAAGCATTTTGGATAAGGGATACTCAACCGTTTATATACATATATATATATATATATATATATATATAGACACATTGTTATAAATAGACACGTGGGGATATATACGGCATACGTACAATCTTATAAACAGACAAATGTGGATATATATACAATTTTATAAACATATATATATATCTATATATATATTTCTATCTATATATATATATATATATATAAGGGTGTTTCTAGAGAGGAGGAGGCCCGTGTGCAGGCACCGTCTGGGCCCCCTCATCTTTAGCCGGCAGCGCTGTACAGCTCTGGGCACTAGGGTACCTAGGGGACCCCAGCGCTGTCCCAGAGCATAGCGCGCATGCGCAAACCACCAGGAAAATGGCGAAGCAGCCATTTTCCCAGTGATTTTCCTACTGCGCATGCGCAAATCACCGGGAAAATGGAGTTGTAACATTTTCCCAGTGATTTCTGCAGTACTGCTGCGCCGCGGGATGACGGAGGGTAAGTATTTAAATTAATGGTTGTGCAGTGTGGGCCCCCTGGAACCCCCGGGGGCCATGTGCCCCGCAAACACTGCACCTATTATAAATATGCCAGTGTATATATACAGTGTTCTAAATAATAACATACAGACGTATCCTCATACTGTGGCTCCAGTAGAGCCAAAATGCCCCTCTCGGAGCGACAGGTCCCAGGTGACTCGGACTATCGTTTTTGTTTTTTTTAACAAGTCGAATCTGCATTGCCGGAATGCTGGACTTTTGTGGCCAGCATTGAATATTGAACTGTCGGATCTTCTCCGTCAGAGAGGATCTGATATGAATTGAATACACCCATGTGAGTGGCATTCACTGCATCTGCGATGTGTCAATTTGTAAAGAAAAAGATGGTATGCTAGATCTCTCGGAGGCGCTCAGTCCTACTGGTTGTCTTGTGCTGTATGCGTATTGAGGCTAGGTGTATGAGGACACATCTGCACGGAGATATAGCATATAATGTTATAAACATCTGTGCTTTTAGAACAAAATCAATGCGCAGTACGGATGGTGTAATGGTTAGCATTGAGCAAAGACTGTAGTTTGACTAGCAATGTATGAAATCATTAACAAATTGTGTGTAAGCAAAATGATAAGTACATGAGCTTTGGGTATTGTTCAAATTGATTCCACACACTGGGGGATATTCAATTCTTTGAAAAGTCGGTTGGGTGTCTGTTTTTTCCTGTATATTAGATAGAAAAAACAGACACCCAACTGACTTTTCAAAAAATTTTATACCGCCCACTGAATAGGGCCAACTCAAGGGCAGTTCAATAGGAGTGACCGAACATGGGGGAGCAGCTCTCCATAGGGGGCACCGGGCAGTGCAGTGTTTTCCCTGTAGACAGTATAGCATAACTACCGCTCCCATCATGTGTCTGGAGTACCAAGGGTCACCCAGTATCAGCAGCTGCGCCGTCCACTCCCTGTTCCCCTCCAGGACAGTGCCTCAGACAGAGATAGAAACCTGCCCATATGCCCCTCCTGCTGTCCCACAATACTTGCTCAAAAATCGTTACCATCATCTTCGATGTGGAATCCGTGCAGCCACCACCTTGGAGGGCCTGCATCAGAGCCAAAGTAAAGCGGCCCTGCAAGGTAATACACCCAGCCAAGGTGCAGGGGTACCCAGGGACTGATTGGGATGGCCCAGGAAATTTATGGAAGCAGCCCTAATGGGGGTGGGGTCAGTTGAGGGGGTGGGGTCTGTCAAGGGGGCAGGATTCCTCCTCATACGGTCTGAGTCTGAGTTGGACACAGTTGCAGCCTTCCTTGCATCTTTTGCTGCAGTTGCGTCTGTGACTTTATGCTAATGACGCTACAATGCCCTCCCCTAGTATACATCCATGCATCCAAATATGCAAGAACTGAGATGCCCATTGTCATTGTCTACAGACACTGCAATCATGCTTCGTGCGTCTTTAGATGCCACCATCGATCGCACCCTTGAAGCTTTCACGAGCTTTATGCTAAGTTCAGATCATCAGTCAGAGTATGGCCTCCAATGTGAGCAATCCAACGTCTCTATATGCAACCACTTTCAGCAACACGCCCATATCAGTCGAATAACACGCCCATACAACATTACACCTGCACCCGCCTGTAACTACCCAGGAATGCCAACCACATTTCTAATACACTTCTTGATGTGTGTGTCTTACTCTGTACTGCAAGCCTGTACGAACACCATTGTGGTACATGCATGGGTAGTGCAACTAAGTTGCAAGCACAGATGAAAAACATTGTACAAGAAAAAAAATAAAACACTTTGGCCCCCACATGAAAAAACACACACATTGGTCCCCACAGGGAAAAGAAACTTAAATGTCACGGACTGCACTGGCTTCACTGACACTGAGGTTTTTTTTTACTGGGGGGCTGCAGTCCTGCAGGCTATATATAAACTCTGCCACTGGTCACGACTGAGTCATACTAATGTCCCTGCGCAGGCTCCAGCTATCCTATTATCCCACCCATATAATTATAACTCCTTTATTAGCTATATTTATCATTATACGGTGTGTAATAAAGCATTGGGTATTGTGTCTCTGCAGTGTGGCTGTTAGTAATGGATTATCTGACGGAGTTCATACAATTTGTGCCTGTGTCATCACATTCACCAATGTGTCTGCTCACTCATTGTGTGTAATCCAGCAATGAGTCAGATATGCTCTCACAGTTTGCAGTAACATATGCACCTACATATGGGTGCCTTAATGCCATGGGATAGAGTCAATGACACAGGTATACTTCTCATATTACTTGGAGGTGAATGAAGAAAATATAGCCGGTAATCACATGCCACCCCTCCATAGTGGCACCTGACAAATATGTCATTACTTATTAAAGGACATACAGTGGGGCAAAAAAGTATTTGGACAGCCACCGATTGTGCAAGTTGACCCACTTAAAAAGATGAGAGAGGTCTGTAATTTCCATCATAGGTACACTTCAACTGTGAGAGACAGAATCTGGAGGGAAAAAAACCAGGAAATCACTTTGTATGATTTTTAAACAATTTATTTGTATATTCTTGCGGAAAATAAATATTTGGACAATCAAAAGTTTAACTCAATACTTTGTAATATAACCTCGGTTGGCAATTACAGAGGTCAAACGTTTCCTGTAGTTCTTGAACAGGTTTGCACACACTGTAGCAAGTATTTTGGCCCACTCTTCCATGCAGATCTTCTCTATATCGGTCATGTTTTGGGGCTGTCACCGGGCAACACGGACTTTCAACTCCCTCCACAGATTTTCAATTGGGTTGAGATCTGGAGACTGGCTAGGCCACTCCAGGACCTTGAAATGCTTCTTACGGAGCCACTCCTTAGTTGCCTGGGCGGTGTGTTTGGGGTCATTGTCATGCTGGATGACCCAGCCACATTCCATCTTCAGTGCTTTTACTGAGGGAAGGAGGTTTTTGCCCAAAATCTCAGGTTTCATGGCCCCATTCATCCTCTCCTTAATACGGATCAGTCGTCCTGTCCCCTTTGCAGAAAAGCAGTCCCAAAGCATGATGTTTCCACCCCCATGCTTCACAGTGGGTATAGTGTTCTTGGGTTGCCATTCATCATTCTTCTCCCTCCAAACATGGCAAGTGGAGTTTATACTAAAAAGTTTGATTTTGCTCTCATCTGACCACATTACATTCTCCCAATCCTCCTCTGGATCATCCTGATGGTCACTGGCAAATAGGCCTGGACATGTGCTGGCTTAAGCAGGGGGACCTTTCGGGCGCTGCAGGATTTAATCCATGACTACGTAGTGTGTTACTAATGGTAACCTTTGTGACTGTGGTCCCAGCTTTCTTGAGGTCATTGACCAGGTCCCCCCGTGTAGTTCTGGGCTGATTCCTCACCGTTCTCAAGATCATTGATACCCCACGAGGTGAGATCTTGCATGGAGCCCCAGGTCGAGGGAGATTTAGTGATCTTGTATTTCTTCCTCTTTTTAATAATTGCGCCAACAGTTGATCTCTTGTCCCCAAGCTGCTTGCCTGTTGTCGAGTAGCTCATCCCAGCCTTGTGCAGCTCTACAATTTTGTCCCTGGTGTCCTTAGACAGCTCTTTGGTCGGGTGTGGTTCGTTTTATCGACAGTATCTAGGTCGACAATGTTTATGTCGACCACTATAGGTCGACAGTCACTAGGTCGACATGGATGGAAGGTCGACAGGGTTTCTAGGTCGACATGTGCTAGGTCGACAGGTCTAAAGGTCGACATGAGGATTTTTTTTTGTCGTTTTCTTCGTAAAGTGACCGGGATCCAAAATTAGTGCACCGCGTCCCCTCGCATGGCTCGCTTCGCTCGCCATGCTTCGGGCATGGTGCCTTCGCTTCGCTCGGCACACTTTACCATTCCAATCATAGTCCACGTGGATCGTTAAGTATGAAAAAAAATAAATGTGAAAAACTCATGTCGACCTTTAGACCTGTTGACCTAGCACATGTCGACCTAGAAACCCTGTCGACCTTCCATCCATGTCAACCTAGTGACTGTCGACCTATAGTGGTCGACCTAAACATTGTCGACCTAGACACTGTCGATCTTCAGACCGGATCCCCTCTGGTCTTGGCCATGGTGGAGAGGTAGCAGTCTGACTGTTTGAGGGTGTGGACAGGTGTCTTTTATACAGATAACCAGTTCAAACAGGTGCCATTAATACAGGTAACTAATGGAGGATAGAAGAGCTTCATAAAGAAAAAGTAACAGGTCTGTGAGAGCCAGAAATCTTGCTGCTTGGTAGGTGTCCAAATATTTATTTTCCACAAGAATATACAAGTAAATTGTTTAAAAATCATACAATGTGATTTCCTAGTTTTTTTCTCCAGATTCTGTCTCTCACAGTTGAAGTGTACCTATGATGGAAATTACAAACCTCTCTCATCTTTTTAAGTGGGTCAACTTGCACAATCGGTGGCTGTCCAAATACTTTTTTGCCCCACTGTATATGTGGATCTAGCAAATATCACATTTTCTTTTTGAACATGGGCTAATTTTAGAGGATATTGTCAAATCATTGCAAGAGGCAGCAAGTGAAAGTGTGGAAATGTACTAAGAAAGTGTGTAATCCCACAGGGAGAGAGTGTGTAATCCCACAGGAAGAGAGTGTATAATCCCACGATCTGAAAGTGTGTAATCAAACAGGGAAAGAGTATGTAATCCCACATGGAGAGAGTGTAATCCTACAGGGAGACACTGTGTAATCCAACAGGGAAAGCGTATGTAATCCTGTAGGTAGGGAGAAAGTATGTAGTCTGATAGGGAGAGAGTGTGTAACCCGACAGGGAGAGAGTGTGTAATCGTACAGGGAAAGAGTGTGTAATCCTAAAGGGAGGGAGAGTGCATAATCCTACTGAGGGAGAGAGTGAGGAAGAGAGAGAGAGGGAGAGAGAGAGAGAGCAATCCCACAGGCAGAGAGGCTGTAATCCTACAGGGAGACACTGTGTAAACCAACAGGGAAAGCGTATGTAATCCTGTAGGTAGGGAGAAAGTATGTAGTCTGATAGGGAGAGAGTGTGTAGCCCTACAGGGAGAGAGTATGTAACCCTACAGGGAGAGAGTGTGTAACCCGACAGGGAGAGAGTGTGTAATCGTACAGGGAAAGAGTGTGTAATCCTAAAGGGAGGGAGAGTGCATAATCCTACTGAGGGAGAGAGTGAGGAAGAGAGAGTGAGGGAGAGAGAGAGAGAGAGAGAGAGAGAGAGCAATCCCACAGGCAGAGAGGCTGTAATCCTACAGGGAGGGAGTACGAAATCCACAGACAGAAAGTGTATAATCCTACAGGGAGAAAGTATGTAATTCTACTTGGAGAAAGTGTGTAATCCTACAGAAAGAGAGAGTGTGTAATCCTACTGGGAGAAAGTGTGTAATAATGCAGAAATGTGTAATCCCACACAGGCCCGGCGACAGGGGGGGTCAAAGGGGACACCCGTCCCGGGCCCCGTCATTGTGAGGGGCCCCAAGGTCCAGTGGTGGCAGCATATAATAATAAATGTACATAATTCTATAACTCGCGGCACCGCACCAGCCGCGTGCGGCCCGCTGTGTGGTTGAGTTGTTGTTTTTTGCGGCAGCACCTCCCCATCCCCCCAAGCCGTGTGGTCACCCCCTCAGTGCACAGCCCCAGCCAGGTCAGCTGTCAGCCTGAGCCAGCCAGTCCCCGGCCGTGCTGTATGCTGTGCAGTGCACTGACGTTGCACCAGTCACACGCGATGACGCCCGTCCGGACCGCCCCTCCTCTTCGAGTCCTCACCGCACGCCTCCCTGTCTCTGCTGTGTGAGCTGTAAGGAGCCGGAGCGCCAAGCAGGAGTGGCCCAGGACAGTACTGCGGGATTCTGAGCCTGGTCAATTAGCGGCGCCGGCGGCTGTGTGTTGCTGCTGGTAAGGCTCTCCAACTCCAGAATGTTTAGGGATTTGGGTTTGGTTTGGGGATTTGGGTTTGGTTTGGGGCTTTGGGATTGGTTTGGGTTGGGCTGCGGGCAGGCAGGCACATTATGCATGCAGCATTCTGCACATATGCATCTGCATGCATGCATGTCAGATGAGATCAGAGCAGAATGTCTGTGTGGTGGTGACTGGTCTTTCAGGCTCATCTGCTGCTCAGCACAGACAGTACAAAATGCCTGGCCATTGTGTGTCTGGGAATCTTAATTTTGGAAAGAGATGATCCCAATATATCAGTATTGTATTAGGCAGGTGGGGTTGGGATCGGGTGACCGGCGGTCGGGATCCCGGTGGTCAGCATACTGACGCCGGGATACCCACAAGTGGGAATATGGCTGGGCCCCCTGCCGGCATTCTGGCGTCCGGGATCCTGGCGTCGGTATGCTGACCACCAGGATCCCGGCTGCCGGGATCATAACTACATCCCAGGGAGGTGCATGTGACAGTCGTGGGGAAGAACATAGTGCAGACAATGTTTTTAGGGCCGGGTGGGGGGCCCGCAGAGATATTACTGTACCGGGCCCCAAGATTTCTGTTGCCGGCCCTGATCCCACAAGGAGAAAGTGTGTAATTTTACAAGGAGAGAGTGTGTAATCCTACTGAGATAAAGTGTGTAATCCTACAGACTGTGTAATCCTACAGAGAGAAAGTGTGTAATTTTACAAGGAGAGAGTGTGTAATCCTACTGAGATAAAGGGGGTCATTCCGAGTTGTTCGCTCGCAAGCTGATTTTAGCAGCTTTACACACGCTAAGCCGCCGTCTACTGGGAGTGAATCTTAGTTTATTAAAATTGCGAACGAAAGATTAGCAGAATTGTGAATAGACACTTCTTAGCAGTTTCTGAGTAGCTCCAGACTTACTCGGCATCTGCGATCAGTTCAGTCAGTTTCGTTCCTGGTTTGACGTCACAAACACTCCCAGCGTTCGCCCAGACACTCCTCCGTTTCTCCAGCCACTCCCGCATTTTTCCCAGAAACGGTAGCGTTTTTTCACACACTCCCATAAAACGGCCAGTTTCCGCCCAGAAACACCCACTTCCTGTCAATCACATTACGATCACCAGAACGAAGAAAAAACCTCGTAATGCCGTGAGTAAAATTCCTAGCTGCATAGCAAATTTACTTGGCGCAGTCGCAGTGCGAACATTGCGCATGCGCAATAAGCGGAAAATCGCTGCGATGCAAAGAAATTTACCGAGCAAACAACTCGGAATGACCCCCAAAGTGTGTAATCCTACAGACTGTGTAATCCTACAGAGAGAAAGTGAGTAATCCTAAAGGGAGAAAGTGTGTAATCCTACTGAGAGAAAGTGTGTAATGCTACTGAGAGAAAGTGTGTAATCCTACAGATAGTGTGTAATCCTACAGAGAGAAAGTGAGTAATCCTAAAGGGAGAAAGTGTGTAATCCTACTGAGAGAAAGTGTGTAATGCTACTGAGAGAAAGTGTGTAATCCTACAGATAGTGTGTAATCCTACAGAGAGAAAGTGTGTAATCCTACAGATAGTGGGGGGTCATTCCGAGTTGATCGCTCACTAGCAGTTTTTAGCAGCCATGCAAATGCTATGCCGCCGCCCACTGGGAGTGTATTTTAGTTTAGCAAAAGTGCAAACGGTTGTATTGCAGAGCGCCTGCAAAAAAAAATTGTGTAGTTTCAGAGTAGCTCAAAACCTACTCAGTGCTTGCGATCACTTCAGACTATTCAGTTACGGATTTGACGTCACACACCCGCCCAGCGTTCGCCCAGCCACGCCTGCGTTTTCCCTGGCACGCCTGCGTTTTTCCAAACACTCCCTGAAAACGGTCAGTTGCCACCCAGAAACGCCCACTTCATGTCAGTCACTCTGTGGCAACCAGTGCGACTGAAATGCATCGCTAGAACCTGTGCAAAACTGCATCATTCGTTGTGCCCGTACGTCTCGTGTGCGCATTGCGCCGCATACGCATGCGCAGAACTGCTGTTTTTTAGCCTGATCGCTGCGCTGCGAACAAATGTAGCTAGCGATCAACTCGGAATGACCCCCAGTGTGTAATCCTACAGAGAGAATGTGTGTAATCCTGCACAAATTGTGTTATCCTACAAAGTGTGTCATCCTACAGAGAGAATGTGTGTAATCCTACAGAAAGTGTGTAATCCTACTGAGAGAAAGTGTGCAATACTACTGAGAGAACCTGTGTAATCCTACAGAGAGAATGTGTGTAATCCTACAGAAAGTGTGTAATCCTACTGAGAGAAAGGGTTCAATACTACTGAGAGAACCTGTGTAATCCAATAGAGAGAAAGTGTGTAATCCTACATAGAAAAAAAGTGTGTAATCCTAATGAGAGAAAATATGTTATTTTACAGAAAGTGTGTAATCCTGCAGAGAAAAAAAGTGTGTAATCCTACAGAGAAAGTGTGTTATTCTACAGAGAAAAAAATTGTGTAATTCTACCGAGAGAAAGGGGGTACTCCTACTGAGTGAAAGTGTGTAATATAACAGAAAGGGTGTAATCCTACAGAGAGAATGTATGTAATCCTACAGAGAGAAAGTGTCCAATCCTACAGAAAGTGTGTAATCCTACAGAGAGAAAGTGTGTAATCCTACGGAGAGAGTGTGTAATCCAACAGAGAGATAGTGTATAATCCTACAGAGAGAGAGAGAGAGAGTGTGTAATCCAACAGAGAGATAGTGTGTAATCCTACAGAGAGAACATGTGTAATCCTACTGAGAGAATCCTACAGAGAGAACATGTGTAATCCTATAGAAAGTGTGTAATCCTAGAGATAGTGTGTAATCCTACAGAGAGAGAGAGTGTGTAATCCTACAGAGAGAACGTGTGTAATCCTACAGAGAGAACATGTGTAATCCTGCAGAAAGTGTGTAATACTACTGAGAAAAAGTATGTAATCCTACAGAGAGAAAGTGTGTAGTCCAACAGAGAGATAGTGTGTAATCCTACAGAAAGTGTATAATCCTACAAGAGAGAATGTGTGTAATCCTACAGAAAGTGTGCAATCCTACAGAGAGAAAGTCTGTAATCCTGCAGAAAGTGTGTAATCCTACAGAAAGTGTATAATCCTACAGAGAGAAAGTGTGCAATCCTACAGAAAATGTGTAATCCTACAGAGAGAATGTGTGTAATCCTACAGAGAGAAAGTGCGTAATCCTACAGAATGTGTGTAATCCTACAGAGAGAAGTGTGCAATCCTACAAGTGAGAACGTGTGTAATCATACAGAAAGTGTGTAATCCTACAGAGAGAAACTGTGCAATCCTACAGAGAGAATGTGTGTAATCCTGCAGAAAGTGTATAATCCTACTGAGTGAAAGTATGTAATCCTACCTAGAGAAAGTGTGTAATCCTGCAGAAAGTGTGTAATCCTACAGAAAGTGTGTAATCCTACAAGAGAGAACGTGTGTAATCCTACAGAAAATGTGTAATTTTAGAGAGAAAGTGTGTAATCCTATTGAGAGAAAGTGTGTAATCCTACAGAGAGAAAGCATGTAATCCTACACAGAAAATGTGGAATCCTATAGAAAGTGTGTAATCCTACTGAGAGAAAGCGTGTAGTCCTACAGAGAAAATGTGTAATCGTATAGAAAGTGTGTAATCCTATAGAAAGTATGTAATCCTACAGAAAGTGTGTAATCCTACTGAGAGAGAGCGTGTAATTCTGCAGAAAGTGTGTAATATTACAGAAAAGGTATAATTTTACAGAGAGAACGTGTATAATCCTACAGAAAAGGTGTAATCCTACAGTGAGAAAGTGTGTAATCCTACTGAAAGTGTGTACTCCTGCAGACAGAACGTGTCCAATCCTACAGAAAGTGTGCAATCCTACAGAAAGTGTGTAATCCAACAGAGAGAAAGTGTGTTATCCTACAGAGAGAACATGTGTAATCCTATAGAAAGTGTGTAATCCTACAAGTGAGAACGTGTGTAATCCTATTGAGATTAAGTGTGTAATCCTACAGAGAGAAAGTATGTAATCCTACAGAGAGAGCATGTGTAATCCTATAGAAAGTGTGTAATCCTACAGAGAGAAAATGTGTAATCCTACAGAGAAAACATGTGTAATCCTATAGAAAGTGTGTAATCCTACAGAACTGTATCAATCTGTGACTCCGTGGATGGGTAAAGTGCCCCTTCACCTAATAAACTGTATAAGGTTACTTTTTCCTGCTGGCTATATAGACAAACAGTAATTATTCCCCACAAGTGATAAAACGTTCAGTGGGCCAATCTCATAAGTGCTTCCTCATTTGGGACTCTTTTTGTTTACTGGCCGGTAATTGAATATATATATTTAATTTTAAGTGTATTTTTAATGAATTGTAACATTGCTTTTTTATATATTGGTTTTGCCTTGTAAATGATTGGCGCTTTAAAAAATTATGAGCATACTCGCCAAAATTCTCACAGAGCCTCACAGCCTGCATCTCGCAGGCTATTAGATAAGCCCCAAAGTGTGCAACCCTACAGAAATAGAGGCTATCCAATTAGCTACTTACGTTAATGTGATCCGTGATCGCAGCTATGGTTATCGTACTTTATCTCCCGAAAAATTAGCTTATTCCCGCCTGCGCTCTCCTGTTTTTCGCACCTATCCTATTCCAAAATAGCGATAATAGGATTTGCGCGATAATTCTATCAAAACTAGTGATGTGCACCGGAAATTTTTCGGGTATTGTGTTTTGGTTTTGGATTCGGTTCCGCGGCCGTGTTTTGGATTCGGACGCGTTTTGGCAAAACCTCCCTGAAAATTTTTTGTCGGATTCGGGTGTGTTTTGGATTCGGGTGTTTTTTTACAAAAAACCCTCAAAAATAGCTTAAATCATAGAATTTGGGGGTCATTTTGATCCCATAGTATTATTAACCTCAATAACCATAATTTCCACTCATTTTCAGTCTATTCTGAACACCTCACACCTCACAATATTATTTTTTGTCCTAAAATTTGCACCAAGGTCGCTGGATGGCTAAGCTAAGCGACACAAGTGGCCGACACAAACACCTGGCCCATCTGGGAGTGGCACTGCAGTGTCAGGGAGGATGGCACTTCAAAAAAATTGTCCCCGAACAGCACATGATGCAAAGAAAAAAAGAGGTGCACCAAGGTCGCTGTGTGACTAAGCTAAGCGACACAAGTGGCCGACACAAACACCTGGCCCATCTAGGAGTGGCACTGCAGTGTCAGACAGGATGGCACTTCAAAAAAATAGTCCCCAAACAGCACATGATGCAAAGAAAAAAAGAGGCGCAATGAGGTAGCTGTGTGACTAAGCTAAGCGACCCAAGTGGCCGACACAAATACCTGGCTAATCTAGGAGTGGCACTGCAGTGTCAGACAGGATGGCACTTCAAAAAAATAGTCCCCAAACAGCACATGATGCAAAGAAAAAAAGAGGCGCACCAAGGTCGCTGTGTGACTAAGCTAAGCGACACAAGTGGCCGACACAAACACCTGCCCATCTAGGAGTGGCACTGCAGTGTCAGACAGGATGGCACTTAAAAAAATAGTCCCCAAAAAGCACATGATGCAAAGAAAAATGAAAGAAAAAGAGGTGCAAGATGGAATTGTCCTTGGGCCCTCCCACCCACCCTTATGTTGTATAAACAGGACATGCACACTTTAACGAACCCATCATTTCAGCGACAGGGTCTGCCACACGACTGTGACTGAAATGACTGGTTGGTTTGGGCCCCCACCAAAAAAGAAGCAATCAATCTCTCCTTGCACAAACTGGCTCAACAGAGGCAAGATGTCCACCTCATCTTCATCCTCCGATTCCTCACCCCTTTCACTATGTACATCCCCTCCTCACAGATTATTAATTCGTCCCCACTGGAATCCACCATCTCAGATCCCTGTGTACTTTCTGGAGGCAATTGCTGGTGTATGTCTCCACGGAGGAATTGATTATAATTCATTTTGCTGAACATCATCTTCTCCACATTTTCTGGAAGTAACCTCGTACGCCGATTGCTGACAAGGTGAGCGGCTGCACTAAACACTCTTTCGGAGTACACACTGGAGGGAGGGCAACTTAGGTAGAATAAATTTGTTTCTCGCAAATGTGATCAACGCTCCACTTGTATGGGTAATACGGAGGTGGCAGCAGTACGAGTGAGAGGCTAAACCCAAATGCCTCCAAGGATTAACATATGTAAAGGAATTTTACCCAACTGCGCCTGTGTGTATATAAATTAATAAATGGGTGATTTGAATAAAGGGAAAAAACACAGTACTGTTTGGATAAAAATTAAATTGACATTTATTCTTTTGAAAAAAGAAAAGTATATATAAATGAAAAATGAAGGAAAATACAAAAACAAAAACAAAAAAACACCTTTTATTTCAGGTAACTATATGTCCAAAATGATAACAGGTCAGGAAAAATCTTCCTGCATCTGTACAGTGTTGAAAAAAACTTTGGGAAGAACGTGAATAAAAAGATTTGAAAAGTATATATTGAAAAATTTCAAATGTCTGGTGTGAAATAGAGTGTGGCGTCCCACCTCTTTTCCACCTTGTTGTGACTGGTTATTAGGTAAACTACAGATAAGGTAGATTATCCGGAAAACAAGGCAATGTTCAATTTCCAAATTTAGCCCAGTGCTAATAATAATGTGTATCCCAGTGGAGGCAAGATCTTAATTTTGATGCTGCGATGCTGCGGGGTACCCCAACGTTGGTATCAGTGGGATAAGGTGTTCAGGGATAAGGTATAAAGAAACCCCGGAGTCCGGGGTTTCTTTATACCTTATCCCTGAACACCTTATCCCACTGATACCAACGTTGGGGTACCCCGCAGCATCGCAGCATCAAAATTAAGATCTTGCCTCCACTGGGATACACATTATTATTAGCACTGGGCTAAATTTGGAAATTGAACATTGCCTTGTTTTCCGGATAATCTACCTTATCTGTAGTTTACCTAATAACCAGTCACAACAAGGTGGAAAAGAGGTGGGACGCCACACTCTATTTCACACCAGACATTTGAAATTTTTCAATATATACTTTTCAAATCTTTTTATTCACGTTCTTCCCAAAGTTTTTTTCAACACTGTACAGATGCAGGAAGATTTTTCCTGACCTGTTATCATTTTGGACATATAGTTACCTGAAATAAAAGGTGTTTTTTTGTTTTTGTTTTTGTATTTTCCTTCATTTTTCATTTATATATACTTTTCTTTTTTCAAAAGAATAAATGTCAATTTAATTTTTATCCAAACAGTACTGTGTTTTTTCCCTTTATTCAAATCACCCATTTATTAATTTATATACACACAGGCGCAGTTGGGTAAAATTCCTTTACTTAGGTAGAATAAAGCCAGTTTGTGCAAGGGCCTCCAAATTGCCTCTTTATCCTGCCAGTATACGTACGGACTGTCTGACGTGCCTACTTGGATGCGGTCACTAATATAATCCTCCACCATTCTTTCAATGGTGAGAGAATCATATGCAGTGACAGTAGACGACATGTCAGTAATCGTTGGCAGGTCCTTCAGTCTGGACCAGATGTCAGCACTCGCTCCAGACTGCTCTGCATCACCGCCAGCGGGTGGGCTCGGAATTCTTAGCCTTTTCCTCACACCCCCAGTTGCGGGAGAATGTGAAGGAGCAGCTGTTGACGGGTCACGTTCCGCTTGACTTGACAATTTTCTCACCAGCAGGTCTTTGAACCTCTGCTGGAAAGAGAGATACAACGTAGGTTTTAAATCTAGGATCGAGCACGGTGGCCAAAATGTAGTGCTCTGATTTCAACAGATTGACCACCCGTGAATCCTGGTTAAGCGAATTAAGGGCTCCATCCACAAGTCCCACATGCCTAGTGGAATCGCTCTGTTTTAGCTCCTCCTTCAATATCTCCAGCTTCTTCTGCAAAAGCCTGATGAGGGGAATGACCTGACTCAGGCTGGCAGTGTCTGAACTGACTTCACGTGTGGCAAGTTCAAAGGGTTGCAGAACCTTGCACAACGTTGAAATCATTCTCCACTGCGCTTGAGTCAGGTGCATTCCCCCTCCTTTGCCTATATCGTGGGCAGATGTATAGGCTTGAATGGCCTTTTGCTGCTCCTCCATCCTCTGAAGCATATAGAGGGTTGAATTCCACCTCGTTACCACCTCTTGCTTCAGATGATGGCAGGGCAGGTTCAGGACTGTTTGCTGGTGCTCCAGTCTTCGGCACGCGGTGGCTGAATGCCGAAAGTGGCCCGCAATTCTTCGGGCCACCGACAGCATCTCTTGCACGCCCCTGTCGTTTTTTAAATAATTCTGCACCACCAAATTCAATGTATGTGCAAAACATGGGACGTGCTGGAATTTGCCCACATGTAATGCACGCACAATATTGGTGGCGTTGTCCGATGTCACAAATCCCCAGGAGAGTCCAATTGGGGTAAGCCATTCTGCGATGACGTTCCTCAGTTTCCGTAAGAGGTTGTCAGCTGTGTGCCTCTTATGGAAAGCGGTGATACAAAGCGTAGCCTGCCTAGGAATGAGTTGGCGTTTGCGAGATGCTGCTACTGGTGCCGCCGCTGCTGTTCTTGCTGCGGGAGGCAATACATCTACCCAGTAGGCTGTCACAGTCATATAGTCCTGAGTCTGCCCTGCTCCACTTGTCCACATGTCCGTGGTTAAGTGGACATTGGGTACAACTGCATTTTTTAGGACACTGGTGACTCTTTTTCTGACGTCTGTGTACATTTTCGGTATCGCCTGCCTAGAGAAATGGAACCTAGATGGTATTTGGTACCGGGGACACAGTACCTCAAACAAGTCTCTAGTTGCCTGTGAATTAACGGTGGATACTGGAACCAAGTTTCTCACCACCCAGGCTGACAAGACCTGAGTTATCCGCTTTGCAGCAGGATGACTGCTGTGATATTTCATCTTCCTCTCAAAGGACTGTTGGACAGTCAATTGCTTACTGGAAGTAGTACAAGTGGTCTTCCGACTTCCCCTCTGGGATGACGATCGACTCCCAGCAGCAACAACAGCAGCGCCAGCAGCAGTAGGCGTTACACTCAAGGATGCATCGGAGGAATCCCAGGCAGGAGAGGACTCGTCAGACTTGCCAGTGACATGGCCTGCAGGACTATTGGCTTTCCTGTGTAAGGTGGAAATTGACACTGAGGGAGTTGGTGGTGTGGTTTGCAGGAGCTTGGTTACAAGAGGAAGGGATTTAGTGGTCAGTGGACTGCTTCCGCTGTCATCCAAAGTTTTTGAACTTGTCACTGACTTCTGATGAATGCGGACCAGGTAACGTATAAGGGAGGATGTTCCTAGGTGGTTAACGTCCTTACCCCTACTTATTACAGCTTGACAAAGGCAACACACGGCTTGACACCTGTTGTCCGCATTTGTGTTGAAATAATTCCACACCGAAGAGGTGATTTTTTTTTGTATTTTGACCAGGCATGTCAATGGCCATATTCGTCCCACGGACAACAGGTGTCTCCCCGGGTGCCTGACTTAAACAAACCACCTCACCATCAGAATCCTCCTTGTCAATTTCCTCCCCAGCGCCAGCAACACCCATATCCTCATCCTGGTGTACTTCAACAGTGACATCTTCAATTTGACTATCAGGAACTGGACTGCGGGTGCTCCTTCCAGCACTTGCAGGGGGCGTGCAAATGGTGGAAGGCGCAAGCTCTTTCCGTCCAGTGTTGGGAAGGTCAGGCATCGCAACCGACACAATTGGACTCTCCTTGGGGATTTGTGATTTAGAAGAACGCACAGTTCTTTGCTGTGCTTTTGCCAGCTTAAGTCTTTTCATTTTTCTAGCGAGAGGATGAGTGCTTCCATCCTCATGTGAATCTGTACCACTAGCCATGAACATAGGCCAGGGCCTCAGCCGTTCCTTGCCACTCCGTGTCGTAAATGGCATATTGGCAAGTTTACGCTTCTCATCAGACGCTTTCAATTTTGATTTTTGGGTCATTTTACTGAACTTTTGTTTTTTGGATTTTACATGGTCTCTACTATGACATTGGGCATCGGCTTTGGCAGACGACGTTGATGTCATTTCATCGTCTCGGCCATGACTAGTGGCAGCAGCTTCAGTTCGAGGTGGAAGTGGATCTTGATCTTTCCCTATTTTAACCTCCACATTTTTGTTCTCCATTTTTTAATGTGTGGAATTTTATGCCAGTATCAATAGCAATGGCCTACTACTATATATACTGCGCACAACTGAAATGCACCACAGGTATGGATGGATAGTATACTTGACGACACAGAGGTAGGTAGAGCAGTGGCCTTCCGTACCGTACTGCTATATATACAGGTGGTCACTGTCAGCAAACTGCAAAACTAAAATGAACCACAGGTATAGAATCTAGATGGAAAGTATACTTGACGACACAGAGGTAGGTAGAGCAGTGGCCTTCCGTACCGTACTGCTATATATACTGGTGGTCACTGGTCAGCAAAACTCTACACTGTACTCCTCCTATATAATATACTGGTGGTCCCTAGTCCCCACAATAAAGCAGTGTGAGCACAGATATATGCAGCACACTGAGCACAGATATGGAGTGTTTTTCAGGCAGACAACGTATACTGGTGGTCACTGTCAGCAAAACTCTGCACTGTACTCCTCCTATATAATACTGCTGGTCCCTAGTCCCCACAATAATGCAGTGTGAGCACAGATATATGCAGCACACTGAGCACAGATATGGAGCGTTTTTCAGGCAGACAACGTATACTGGTGGTAACTGGTCAGCAAAACTCTGCACTGTACTCCTCCTATATAATACTGGTGGTCCCCAGTCCCCACAATAAAGCAGTGTGAGCACAGATATATGCAGCACACTGAGCACAGATATGGAGTGTTTTTCAGGCAGACAACGTATACTGGTGGTCACTGTCAGCAAAACTCTGCACTTTACTCCACCTATATAATATACTGGTGGTCCCCAGTCCCCACAATAAAGCAGTGTGAGCACAGATATATGCAGCACACTGAGCACAGATATGGAGTGTTTTTCAGGCAGACAACGTATACTGGTGGTCACTGTCAGCAAAACTCTGCACTGTACTCCTCCTATATAATACAGCTGCTCCCCAGTCCCCACAATTAAGCAGTGTGAGCACAGATATATGCAGCACACTGAGCACAGATATGGAGTGTTTTTCAGGCAGACAACGTATACTGGTGGTCACTGTCAGCAAAACTCTGCACTGTACTCCTCCTATATAATACAGCTGCTCCCCAGTCCCCACAATTTAGCAATAAGCACAAATATTTGCATCAACATTAATAAACGGAGAGGACGCCAGCCACGTCCTCTCCCTAACATTTCCAATGCACGAGTGAAAATGTGGCGACGCGCGGCTGCTTATATAGAATCCGAATCTCGCGAGAATCCAACAGCGGGATGATGACGTTCGGGCGCGCTCGGGTTAACCAAGCCATACGGGAGAATCCGAGTATGCCTCGGACCCGTGTAAAATGGGTGAAGTTCGGGGGGGTTCGGTTTCCGAGGAACCGAACCCGCTCATCACTAATCAAAACCAGAGATACGTATAGGAGAAAATGGGGAAATCTGGCTGTACACCCCAAAAAGCTCAACTAATATAGGAAAACATTATAGCAGTCTATTTGTGTCCATAATAAAACTATATGGTGTAATTAATTATATTGGGTCAAATGGCTGTTATCAGGTGTTTCTCTAACGTCCTAGTGGATGCTGTGGACTCCGTAAGGACCATGGGGAATAGCGGCTCCGCAGGAGACTGGGCACAGCTAAGAAAGAATTAGGACTACCTGGTGTGCACTGGCTCCTCCCACTATGACCCTCCTCCAGACTTCAGTTAGAATCCTGTGCCCGGCCGAGCTGGATGCACACTAGGGGCTCTCCTGAGCACCTAGAAAGAAAGTATATGTTAGGTTTTTTATTTTACAGTGAGATCTGCTGGCAACAGACTCACTGCAGCGAGGGACTAAGGGGAGAAGAAGCGAACCTACCTAACTGGTGGTAGCTTGGGCTTCTTAGGCTACTGGACACCATTAGCTCCAGAGGGATCGACCGCATGGAACCGGCCATTGGTGTTCGGTCCCGGAGCCGCGCCGCCGGCCCCCTTACAGAGCCAGAAGCAAGAAGAATCCGGAAAATCGGCGGCAGAAGACATCAGTCTTCACCAAGGTAGCGCACAGCACTGCAGCTGTGCGCCATTGCTCCTCATACACACTTCACACTCCGGTCACTGAGGGTGCAGGGCGCTGGGGGGGGCGCCCTGAGAAGCAATAAATACACCTTGGCTGGCAAATATATCACAATATATAGCCCCAGAGGATATATATGTGATAAATACCCCTGCCAGAATCAATAAAAAAGCGGGAGAAAAGTCCGCGAAAAAGGGGCGGAGCTATCTCCCTCTGCACACTGGCGCCATTTTTCCCTCACAGTTCCGCTGGAAGGAAGCTCCCTGACTCTCCCCTGCAGTCTACACTACAGAAAAGGGTAAAAAAGAGAGGGGGGGCACTAAATTTAGGCGCAAAATACATATATAGCAGCTATAGGGGATATAATTTAGTTAATCCCTGTATTATATAGCGCTCTGGTGTGTGCTGGCATACTCTCTCTCTGTCTCCCCAAAGGGCTTTGTGGGGTCCTGTCTTCTGTCAGAGCATTCCCTGTGTGTGTGCGGTGTGTCGGTACGGCTGTGTCGACATGTTTGACGAGGAGACTTATGTGGAGGAGGAGCAGGTGCCTATAAATGTGTTGTCACCCCCTGCGGGGCAGACACCGGAGTGGATGGACTTGTGGAAGGAATTACGCGAAAGTGTCGACTCCTTACATAAAAAATTTGACGACATGCCAAATGTGGGGCAGCCGGCTTCTCAGCCCGTGCCTGCCCAGACGTCTCAAAAGTCATCAGGGGCTCTAAAACGCCCGCTACCTCAGGTGACAGACACAGATGTCGACACGGATACTGATACCAGTGTCGACGACGAAGAGACTAATGTAATGTCCAATAGGGCCACTCGTTATATGATTGAGGCAATGAAAAATGTTTTACACATTTCTGAGGTGACCCCAGGTACCACAAAAAAGGGTATTATGTTTGGGGAGAAAAAACTACCAGTAGTTTTTCCCCCTTCTGAAGAATTAAATGACGTGTGTGAACTAGCGTGGGCTTCCCCTGATAAAAAATTTGTAATTTCAAAAAAATTACTAATGGCGTACCCTTTCCCGCCAGAGGATAGGTCACGTTGGGAAACACCCCCTAAGGTGGATAAAGCACTTACGCGCTTATCAAAAAAGGTGGCACTGCCGTCCCAAGATACGGCCGCCCTAAAGGAACCTGCTGACAGAAAGCAGGAGGCTCTCCAAAAAGCTATATATACACACACTGGTATTATACTGAGACCAGCTATTGCCTCAGCATGGATGTGCAGTGCGGCAGCTGCATGGTCAGACTCCCTGTCAGAGAACATTGACACCCTAGACAGGGACACTATATTGCTAAACGTAGAGCATATTAAAGACCCTGTCTTTTACATAAGAGATGCACAGAGGGATATTTGCCGGCTGGCATCAAAAATAAGTGCACTGTCCATTTGTGCCAGGAGATGGTTATGGACCCGGCAGTGGACAGGGGATGCAGATTCCAAAAGGCACATGGAAGTTTTGCCTTATAAGGGTGAGGAGTTGTTCGGGGATGGTCTTTCAGACTTAGTTTTCACAGCAACAGCTGGGAAGTCGGCATTTTTGCCACATGTCCCCTCACAACCAAAGAGAGCACCGTATTATCAGGTGCAGTCCTTTCGCCCCCAAAAGAGCAGACGGGGTAGAGGCGCGTCTTTTCTGCCCAGAGGCAGAGGTAGGGGAAAAAAGCTGCAGCATACAGCCACTTCCCAGAAACAGAAGTCCTCCCCCGCTTCTTCTGCTAAGTCCGCCGCATGACGCTGGGGCTCAGCAGGCGGAGCCAGGTACGGTGGGGGGCCGTCTCAAAAACTTCAGCAATCAGTGGGCTCGCTCACAGATAGATCCCTGGATCCTTCAAGTGGTATCTCAGGGGTACAGGCTGGAATTCGAGACATCCTCCCCCCCCCCCCCCCCGCCGTTTCCTCAAATCTGCCTTACCAACGACTCCATCAGAAAGGGAGGCTGTGTTAGAGGCAATTCACAAGCTGTATTCCCAGCAGGTGATAGTCAAGGTGCCCCTACTTCAACAAGGACGGGGTTACTATTCCACAATGTTTGTGGTACCGAAACCGGACGGTTCGGTGAGACCCATTTTAAATTTGAAATCCTTGAACACATATTTGAAAAAATTCAAGTTCAAGATGGAATCGCTCAGGGCGGTTATTGCAAGCCTGGAAGAGGGAGATTACATGGTATCTCTGGACATCAAGGATGCTTACCTGCATGTCCCCATTTACCATCCTCACCAGGAGTACCTCAGATTTGTGGTACAGGATTGTCATTACCAATTCCAGACGTTGCCGTTCGGCCTGTCCACGGCACCGAGGGTATTTACCAAGGTAATGGCCGAATTCTGGACACGGTCCAGAAAAAAAAAAAAAAAGTGTTTCTCCCAGAGGAGAAAGCCGAGGAGCTGTCGTCTCTAGTGAGAGGCCTCCTGAAACCAAAACAGGTGTCGGTGCATCATTGCACGCGAGTCCTGGGAAAGATGGTAGTTTCCTACGAAGCGATTCCATTCGGCAGGTTCCATGCCAGAACTTTTCAGTGGGACCTGTTGGACCAATGGTCCGGATCGCATCTTCAAATGCATCGGTTGATAACCCTGTCTCCAAGGACCAGGGTGTCTCTGCTGTGGTGGCTGCAGAGGGCTTATCTCAGAGAGGGCCGCAGATTCGGCATACAGGACTGGGTCCTGGTGACCACGGATGCCAGCCTTCGGGGCTGGGGAGCAGTTACTCAGGGAAGAAACTTCCAAGGACTTTGGTCGAGTCAGGAGACTTCCCTACACATAAATGTTCTGGAACTGAGGGCCATTTACAATGCCCTAAGTCAAGCAAAGCCCCTGCTTCAAAACCGGCCGGTTCTGATCCAGTCAGACAACATCACGGCGGTCGCCCATGTAAATCGACAGGGCGGCACAAGAAGCAGGGCGGCGATGGCAGAAGCCACAAGGATTCTCAGTTGGGCGGAAAATCACGTGTTAGCACTGTCAGCAGTGTTCATTCCGGGAGTAGACAACTGGGAAGCAGACTTCCTCAGCAGGCACGACCTCCACCCGGGAGAGTGGGGACTTCATCCAGAAGTCTTCCAACTGATTGTAAACCGTTGGGAAAGGCCACAGGTGGACATGATGGCCTCCCGCTTAAACAAAAAGCTGGAAAAATATTGCGCCAGGTCAAGAGACCCTCAGGCGATAGCTGTGGACGCTCTAGTGACACCGTGGGTGTACCGGTCGGTTTATGTGTTCCCTCCTCTTCCTCTCATACCCAAGGTACTGAGGATAATAAGGAGAAGAGGCGTAAGAACTATACTCATTGTTCCGGATTGGCCAAGAAGAGCTTGGTACCCGGAACTTCAAGAAATGATCTCAGAGGACCCATGGCCTCTGCCGCTCAGACAGGACCTGCTGCTGCAGGGGCCCTGTCTGTTCCAAGACTTACCGCAGCTGCGTTTGACGGCATGGCGGTTGAACGCCGGATCCTAAAAGAAAAGGGTATCCCGGAGGAAGTCATTCCTACGCTTATTAAAGCTAGGAAAGATGTAACCGTACAACATTATCACCGCATATGGCGAAAATATGTTGCGTGGTGTGAGGCCAGGAAGGCCCCAACGGAGGAATTCCAGTTAGGTCGATTTCTGCACTTCCTATAGTCAGGGGTGACTATGGGCCTAAAATTGGGTTCCATTAAGGTCCAGATTTCGGCTCTGTCGATTTTCTTCCAAAAAGAACTGGCTTCACTGCCTGAAGTTCAGACATTTGTCAAGGGAGTGCTGCATATTCAGCCTCCTTTTGTGCCCCCAGTGGCACCGTGGGACCTCAACGTGGTGTTGGGTTTCCTAAAGTCACATTGGTTTGAGCCACTCAAAACCGTGGATTTAAAATAGAGATGAGCGCCGGAAATTTTTCGGGTTTTGTGTTTTGGTTTTGGTTTTGGGTTCGGTTCCGCGGCCGTGTTTTGGGTTCGACCGCGTTTTGGCAAAACCTCGCCGAATTTTTTTTGTCGGATTCGGGTGTGTTTTGGATTCGGGTGTTTTTTTCCAAAAAACCTAAAAAACAGCTTAAATCATAGAATTTGGCGGTCATTTTGATCCCAAAGTATTATTAACCTCAAAAACCATAATTTCCACTCATTTTCAGTCTATTCTGAATACCTCACACCTCACAATATTATTTTTAGTCCTAAAATTTGCACCGAGGTCGCTGTGTGAGTAAGATAAGCGACCCTAGTGGCCGACACAAACACCGGGCCAATCTAGGAGTGGCACTGCAGTGTCACGCAGGATGGCCCTTCCAAAAAACCCTCCCCAAACAGCACATGACGCAAAGAAAAAAAGAGGCGCAATGAGGTAGCTGTGTGAGTAAGATTAGCGACCCTAGTGGCCGACACAAACACCGGGCCCATCTAGGAGTGGCACTGCAGTGTCACGCAGGATGTCCCTTCCAAAAAACCCTCCCCAAACAGCACATGACGCAAAGAAAAAAAGAGGCGCAATGAGGTAGCTGTGTGAGTAAGATAAGCGACCCTAGTGGCCGACACAAACACCGGGCCCATCTAGGAGTGTCACTGCAGTGTCACGCAGGATGTCCCTTCCAAAAAACCCTCCCCAAACAGCACATGACGCAAAGAAAAAAAGAGGCGCAATGAGGTAGCTGTGTGAGTAAGATAAGCGACCCTAGTGGCCGACACAAACACCGGGCCCATCTAGGAGTGGCACTGCAGTGTCACGCAGGATGTCCATTCCAAAAAACCCTCCCCAAACAGCACATGACGCAAAGAAAAAGAAAAGAAAAAAGAGGTGCAAGATGGAATTGTCCTTGGGCCCTCCCACCCACCCTTATGTTGTATAAACAAAACAGGACATGCACACTTTAACCAACCCATCATTTCAGTGACAGGGTCTGCCACACGACTGTGACTGATATGACGGGTTGGTTTGGACCCCCCCCCCAAAAAGAAGCAATTAATCTCTCCTTGCACAAACTGGCTCTACAGAGGCAAGATGTCCACCTCATCATCACCCTCCGATATATCACCGTGTACATCCCCCTCCTCACAGATTATCAATTCGTCCCCACTGGAATCCACCATCTCAGCTCCCTGTGTACTTTGTGGAGGCAATTGCTGCTGGTCAATGTCTCCGCGGAGGAATTGATTATAATTCATTTTAATGAACATCATCTTCTCCACATTTTCTGGATGTAACCTCGTACGCCGATTGCTGACAAGGTGAGCGGCGGCACTAAACACTCTTTCGGAGTACACACTTGTGGGAGGGCAACTTAGGTAGAATAAAGCCAGTTTGTGCAAGGGCCTCCAAATTGCCTCTTTTTCCTGCCAGTATAAGTACGGACTGTGTGACGTGCCTACTTGGATGCGGTCACTCATATAATCCTCCACCATTCTATCAATGTTGAGAGAATCATATGCAGTGACAGTAGACGACATGTCCGTAATCGTTGTCAGGTCCTTCAGTCCGGACCAGATGTCAGCATCAGCAGTCGCTCCAGACTGCCCTGCATCACCGCCAGCGGGTGGGCTCGGAATTCTGAGCCTTTTCCTCGCACCCCCAGTTGCGGGAGAATGTGAAGGAGGAGATGTTGACAGGTCGCGTTCCGCTTGACTTGACAATTTTGTCACCAGCAGGTCTTTCAACCCCAGCAGACTTGTGTCTGCCGGAAAGAGAGATCCAAGGTAGGCTTTAAATCTAGGATCGAGCACGGTGGCCAAAATGTAGTGCTCTGATTTCAACAGATTGACCACCCGTGAATCCTTGTTAAGCGAATTAAGGGCTCCATCCACAAGTCCCACATGCCTAGCGGAATCGCTCCGTGTTAGCTCCTCCTTCAATGTCTCCAGCTTCTTCTGCAAAAGCCTGATGAGGGGAATGACCTGACTCAGGCTGGCAGTGTCTGAACTGACTTCACGTGTGGCAAGTTCAAAGGGCATCAGAACCTTGCACAACGTTGAAATCATTCTCCACTGCGCTTGAGACAGGTGCATTCCACCTACTATATCGTGCTCAATTGTATAGGCTTGAATGGCCTTTTGCTGCTCCTCCAACCTCTGAAGCATATAGAGGGTTGAATTCCACCTCGTTACCACTTCTTGCTTCAGATGATGGCAGGGCAGGTTCAGTAGTTTTTGGTGGTGCTCCAGTCTTCTGTACGTGGTGCCTGTACGCCGAAAGTGTCCCGCAATTCTTCTGGCCACCGACAGCATCTCTTGCACGCCCCTGTCGTTTTTTAAAAAATTCTGCACCACCAAATTCAAGGTATGTGCAAAACATGGGACGTGCTGGAATTTGCCCATATTTAATGCACACACAATATTGCTGGCGTTGTCCGATGCCACAAATCCACAGGAGAGTCCAATTGGGGTAAGCCATTCCGCGATGATCTTCCTCAGTTGCCGTAAGAGGTTTTCAGCTGTGTGCGTATTCTGGAAAGCGGTGATACAAAGCGTAGCCTGCCTAGGAAAGAGTTGGCGTTTGCGAGATGCTGCTACTGGTGCCGCCGCTGCTGTTCTTGCGGCGGGAGTCCATACATCTACCCAGTGGGCTGTCACAGTCATATAGTCCTGACCCTGCCCTGCTCCACTTGTCCACATGTCCGTGGTTAAGTGGACATTGGGTACAACTGCATTTTTTAGGACACTGGTGAGTCTTTTTCTGACGTCCGTGTACATTCTCGGTATCGCCTGCCTAGAGAAGTGGAACCTAGATGGTATTTGGTAACGGGGGCACACTGCCTCAATAAATTGTCTAGTTCCCTGTGAACTAACGGCGGATACCGGACGCACGTCTAACACCAACATAGTTGTCAAGGACTCAGTTATCCGCTTTGCAGTAGGATGACTGCTGTGATATTTCATCTTCCTCGCAAAGTACTGTTGAACAGTCAATTGCTTACTGGAAGTAGTACAAGTGGGCTTACGACTTCCCCTCTGGGATGACCATCGACTCCCAGAGGCAACAACAGCAGCGCCAGCAGCAGTAGGCGTTACACGCAAGGATGCATCGGAGGAATCCCAGGCAGGAGAGGACTCGTCAGAATTGCCAGTGACATGGCCTGCAGGACTATTGGCATTCCTGGGGAAGGAGGAAATTGACACTGAGGGAGTTGGTGGGGTGGTTTGCGCGAGCTTGGTTACAAGAGGAAGGGATTTACTGGTCAGTGGACTGCTTCCGCTGTCACCCAAAGTTTTTGAACTTGTCACTGACTTATTATGAATGCGCTGCAGGTGACGTATAAGGGAGGATGTTCCGAGGTGGTTAACGTCCTTACCCCTACTTATTACAGCTTGACAAAGGGAACACACGGCTTGACACCTGTTGTCCGCATTTCTGGTGAAATACCTCCACACCGAAGAGCTGATTTTTTTGGTATTTTCACCAGGCATGTCAACGGCCATATTCCTCCCACGGACAACAGGTGTCTCCCCGGGTGCCTGACTTAAACAAACCACCTCACCATCAGAATCCTCCTGGTCAATTTCCTCCCCAGCGCCAGCAACACCCATATCCTCCTCATCCTGATGTACTTCAACACTGACATCTTCAATCTGACTATCAGGAACTGGACTGCGGGTGCTCCTTCCAGCACTTGCAGGGGGCGTGCAAATGGTGGAAGGCGCATGCTCTTCACGTCCAGTGTTGGGAAGGTCAGGCATCGCAACCGACACAATTGGACTCTCCTTGTGGATTTGGGATTTCGAAGAATGCACAGTTCTTTGCTGTGCTGCTTTTGCCAGCTTGAGTCTTTTCATTTTTCTAGCGAGAGGCTGAGTGCTTCCATCCTCATGTGAAGCTGAACCACTAGCCATGAACATAGGCCAGGGCCTCAGCCGTTCCTTGCCACTCCGTGTGGTAAATGGCATATTGGCAAGTTTACGCTTCTCCTCCGACAATTTTATTTTAGGTTTTGGAGTCCTTTTTTTACTGATATTTGGTGTTTTGGATTTGACATGCTCTGTACTATGACATTGGGCATCGGCCTTGGCAGACGACGTTGCTGGCATTTCATCGTCTCGGCCATGACTAGTGGCAGCAGCTTCAGCACGAGGTGGAAGTGGATCTTGATCTTTCCCTAATTTTGGAACCTCAACATTTTTGTTCTCCATATTTTAATAGGCACAACTAAAAGGCACCTCAGGTAAACAATGGAGATGGATGGATTGGATACTAGTATACAATTATGGACGGGCTGCCGAGTGCCGACACAGAGGTAGCCACAGCCGTGAACTACCGCACTGTACTGTGTCTGCTGCTAATATATAGACTGGTTGATAAAGAGATAGTATACTCGTAACTAGTATGTATGTATAAAGAAAGAAAAAAAAACCACGGTTAGGTGGTATATACAATTATGGACGGGCTGCCGAGTGCCGACACAGAGGTAGCCACAGCCGTGAACTACCGCACTGTACTGTGTCTGCTGCTAATATATAGACTGGTTGATAAAGAGATAGTATACTCGTAACTAGTATGTATGTATAAAGAAAGAAAAAAAAACCACGGTTAGGTGGTATATACAATTATGGACGGGCTGCCGAGTGCCGACACAGAGGTAGCCACAGCCGTGAACTACCGCACTGTACTGTGTCTGCTGCTAATATATAGACTGGTTGATAAAGAGATAGTATACTCGTAACTAGTATGTATGTATAAAGAAAGAAAAAAAAACCACGGTTAGGTGGTATATACAATTATGGACGGGCTGCCGAGTGCCGACACAGAGGTAGCCACAGCCGTGAACTACCGCACTGTACTGTGTCTGCTGCTAATATAGACTGGTTGATAAAGAGATAGTATACTCGTAACTAGTATGTATGTATAAAGAAAGAAAAAAAACCACGGTTAGGTGGTATATACAATTATGGACGGGCTGCCGAGTGCCGACACAGAGGTAGCCACAGCCGTGAACTACCGCACTGTACTGTGTCTGCTGCTAATATATAGACTGGTTGATAAAGAGATAGTATACTCGTAACTAGTATGTATGTATAAAGAAAGAAAAAAAAACCATGGTTAGGTGGTATATACAATTATGGACGGGCTGCCGAGTGCCGACACAGAGGTAGCCACAGCCGTGAACTACCGCACTGTACTGTGTCTGCTGCTAATATATAGACTGGTTGATAAAGAGATAGTATACTCGTAACTAGTATGTATGTATAAAGAAAGAAAAAAAAACCACGGTTAGGTGGTATATACAATTATGGACGGGCTGCCGAGTGCCGACACAGAGGTAGCCACAGCCGTGAACTACCGCACTGTACTGTGTCTGCTGCTAATATATAGACTGGTTGATAAAGAGATAGTATACTCGTAACTAGTATGTATGTATAAAGAAAGAAAAAAAAACCACGGTTAGGTGGTATATACAATTATGGACGGGCTGCCGAGTGCCGACACAGAGGTAGCCACAGCCGTGAACTACCGCACTGTACTGTGTCTGCTGCTAATATATAGACTGGTTGATAAAGAGATAGTATACTCGTAACTAGTATGTATGTATAAAGAAAGAAAAAAAAACCACGGTTAGGTGGTATATACAATTATGGACGGGCTGCCGAGTGCCGACACAGAGGTAGCCACAGCCGTGAACTACCGCACTGTACTGTGTCTGCTGCTAATATAGACTGGTTGATAAAGAGATAGTATACTCGTAACTAGTATGTATGTATAAAGAAAGAAAAAAAACCACGGTTAGGTGGTATATACAATTATGGACGGGCTGCCGAGTGCCGACACAGAGGTAGCCACAGCCGTGAACTACCGCACTGTACTGTGTCTGCTGCTAATATATAGACTGGTTGATAAAGAGATAGTATACTCGTAACTAGTATGTATGTATAAAGAAAGAAAAAAAAACCACGGTTAGGTGGTATATACAATTATGGACGGGCTGCCGAGTGCCGACACAGAGGTAGCCACAGCCGTGAACTACCGCACTGTACTGTGTCTGCTGCTAATATATAGACTGGTTGATAAAGAGATAGTATACTCGTAACTAGTATGTATGTATAAAGAAAGAAAAAAAAACCATGGTTAGGTGGTATATACAATTATGGACGGGCTGCCGAGTGCCGACACAGAGGTAGCCACAGCCGTGAACTACCGCACTGTACTGTGTCTGCTGCTAATATATAGACTGGTTGATAAAGAGATAGTATACTCGTAACTAGTATGTATGTATAAAGAAAGAAAAAAAAACCACGGTTAGGTGGTATATACAATTATGGACGGGCTGCCGAGTGCCGACACAGAGGTAGCCACAGCCGTGAACTACCGCACTGTACTGTGTCTGCTGCTAATATAGACTGGTTGATAAAGAGATAGTATACTCGTAACTAGTATGTATGTATAAAGAAAGAAAAAAAAACCACGGTTAGGTGGTATATACAATTATGGACGGGCTGCCGAGTGCCGACACAGAGGTAGCCACAGCCGTGAACTACCGCACTGTACTGTGTCTGCTGCTAATATAGACTGGTTGATAAAGAGATAGTATACTACTAATATTATATATACTGGTGGTCAGGTCACTGGTCACTAGTCACACTGGCAGTGGCACTCCTGCAGCAAAAGTGTGCACTGTTTAATTTTAATATAATATTATGTACTCCTGGCTCCTGCTATAACCTATAACTGGCACTGCAGTAGTGCTCCCCAGTCTCCCCCACAATTATAAGCTGTGTGAGCTGAGCAGTCAGACAGATATATAATATATATAGATGATGCAGCACACTGGCCTGAGCCTGAGCAGTGCACACAGATATGGTATGTGACTGACTGAGTCACTGTGTGTATCGCTTTTTTCAGGCAGAGAACGGATATATTAAATAAACTGCACTGTGTGTCTGGTGGTCACTCACTATATAATATATTATGTACTCCTGGCTCCTGCTATAACCTATAACTGGCACTGCAGTAGTGCTCCCCAGTCTCCCCCACAATTATAAGCTGTGTGAGCTGAGCAGTCAGACAGATATATATAATATTATATATAGATAATAGATGATGCAGCACACTGGCCTGAGCCTGAGCAGTGCACACAGATATGGTATGTGACTGAGTCACTGTGTGCTGTGTATCGCTTTTTTCAGGCAGAGAACGGATTATAAATAAAACTGGTGGTCACTATCAGCAAAACTCTGCACTGTACTGAGTACTCCTAATGCTCCCCAAAATTAGTAAATCAAGTGTCTCTCTAATCTATTCTAAACGGAGAGGACGCCAGCCACGTCCTCTCCCTATCAATCTCAATGCACGTGTGAAAATGGCGGCGACGCGCGGCTCCTTATATAGAATCCGAGTCTCGCGATAGAATCCGAGCCTCGCGAGAATCCGACAGCGTCATGATGACGTTCGGGCGCGCTCGGGTTAACCGAGCAAGGCGGGAAGATCCGAGTCGCTCGGACCCGTGAAAAAAAACATGAAGTTCTGGCGGGTTCGGATTCAGAGAAACCGAACCCGCTCATCTCTAGTATAATCCCCATGGTCCTTACGGAGTCCCCAGCATCCACTAGGACGTTAGAGAAAATAAGATTTTACTCACCGGTAAATCTATTTCTCGTAGTCCGTAGTGGATGCTGGGCGCCCGTCCCAAGTGCGGACTGTCTGCAATACTTGTATATAGTTATTGTTAACTAAAAGGGTTATTGTTGAGCCATCTGTTGAGAGGCTCTGTTATGTTCATACTGTTAACTGGGTATAATATCACGAGTTATACGGTGTGATTGGTGTGGCTGGTATGAGTCTTACCCGGGATTCAAAATCCTTTCCTTATTGTGTCAGCTCTTCCGGGCACAGTATCCTTACTGAAGTCTGGAGGAGGGTCATAGTGGGAGGAGCCAGTGCACACCAGGTAGTCCTAATTCTTTCTTAGCTGTGCCCAGTCTCCTGCGGAGCCGCTATTCCCCATGGTCCTTACGGAGTCCCCAGCATCCACTACGGACTACGAGAAATAGATTTACCGGTGAGTAAAATCTTATTTTTTTTTTATTTTTCAGTAAATATGATAGAAAGCAATTTCTTTTACCAAAATAAGTGCTCTCATTAAATTTGGGGTACATAAAAATGGGTATAAGTATATAATTGGGTAATTTTAGGGGACTTAAAAAAAAAAGTGAAAACGGACCTATTACTCCCACCTGCAAGTCTAAAAACACTTGTCCCACTCATAAAGCACCCCAATATACCTGTGCCATACCTTGTACCCCAATTTCCATCACTTTTTTTAACCTCAAAAATGACGTCATTATTGGGCAATTAAAAATAATTGAAAACAACTAAGTGCCTACTTAGTCATTCAGTGGGGTGTCCCAGGGGTTCTGAACAAAACCCTTATATTTTTACCCTAAAATAGGGATTTTGCACTACTTATCACCTGCTCAGAGATGGTGAAGAGAAATCCGTGATAAACCCTATAGAGACTTTTCGCCAATAACTTTTCGCAGCTAACTGGATACCAGGTTATCGCAAATGTGATCATTTATCGCAAAACCGCTTTATCACGGCTTATTGGAAACTCACCATAGTGTTCTCCCTACAGAGGTAAAGTGTGCACCCTACAGAGATAAAGTGTCCGCCCATAGGGCGGAATGTACTAAAGGGATTATGTGGTAAAAGCCCCATTTTCGGGGTTTTACCACATTTTCATATCTACTAATACCCTGCCGCCAGGTTTCCGCCGCCAAGGGTATCTCCATCTTTTTATGGCGATACCCTAAAGAAGCCTTTCGCACCCACCACCGCCGAGCACCACACCCAACGACGCCCCCCTCCCCCTCACCTGTGTCCAGGTGCCGCTCCACGATCCCCCAGCTCCTTCTCCCCCGCAGCACAGCCATTTCTGCTTCCAGCTGCAGGGGGGAGGAGGAGGAGCTCGGGGACTCCCAGCACACGTCACCTCCTGGGGCTAGGAGGTGATGGACCCCACAGAGACCCACTGCACACCTTCTGACAGGTATCGCGGGGGGCCTATGTCACCGCATTGCGATATTAATCGCATATGTTAGTACATATGCGATTAGCATCGCTGCAGTGGGCGGTTAGGGGCAGCAATGTATTTTATTACATCCTGCCCATACAGAGATAAAGTGTGCACCCATACAGAGATAAAAGTGTCCACCCCTACAGAGATAAAGTTTGCACCCTTCAGAGATAACGTGTCCACCCATACAGAGGGAAAGTGTGCACCCTACAGGGATAATGTGTGCCCCTACAGAGATAATGTGTGCCCCTACAGAGATAAAGTGTGCACTCTACAGAGATAATGTGTTCCCCTACAGAGATGAAGTGTGCCCCTACAGAGATGAAGTGTGCCCCAACAGAGATAATGTGTCCACCCTACAGAGATGTGTGCCCCAACAGAGATAATGTGTGCCCCTACAGAGATAATGTGTCCACCCATACAGAGATAAAGTGTCCACCCATACAGAGATAAAGTGTGCACCCTACAGGGATAATGTGTGCCCCTACAGAGATAATGTGTTCCCCTACAGAGATGAAGTGTGCCCCTACAGAGATGAAGTGTGCCCCAACAGAGATAATGTGTCCACCCTACAGAGATAATGTGTGCCCCAACAGAGATAATGTGTGCCCCTACAGAGATAATGTGTCCACCCATACAGAGATAAAGTGTCCACCCATACAGAGATAAAGTGTGCACCCTACAGGGATAATGTGTGCCCCTACAGAGATAATGTGTGCACCCTACAGAGATAATGTGTGCCCCTACAGAGATAAAGTGTGCACCCTACAGAGATAATGTGTGCCCCTACAGAGATAAAGTGTGCACCCTACAGAGATAATGTGTGCCCCAACAGAGATAATGTGTGCCCCTACAGAGATAATGTGTGCCCCTACAGAGATAATGTGTCCACCCATACAGAGATAAAGTGTGCACCCCTACAGAGATAAAGTGTGCCCCTACAGAGATAATGTGTGCCCCTACAGAGATAAAGTGTGCCCCTACAGAGATAATGGGTGCCCCTACAGAGATAATGTGTGCCCCTACAGAGATAAAGTGTCCACCCATACAGAGATAAAGTGTGCACCCTACAGGGATAATGTGTGCCCCTACAGAGATAAAGGGGTATATTTACTAACATTCGTAATTCTCCCGATTTGGTGGGAGAATAATCACGAATGACATCGAAAGTGTAAAACTGCAACTTTTTGAATTTATTACGACAAATTTACTAAGCTGTCGTATTCTGCATTTTCTTTTGTTCCGATGTCGATGTCATTCGTGTTTTTTTTTTTGTTTTTTACGGCAGTGATTAGCAAAACACTGCCGACTTTTTCTAAATGAATCTCGGCCGGATCTGTGTGATCCGTGCTGGGGTTCATTTTTTTTTTTTTTTTTTAAATAAGCACTGTAAAACTGTAAAGAAAAATGGCGTGGGGTCCCCCCTCCTAAGCATAACCAGCCTCGGGCTCTTTGAGCCGATCCTGGTTGCAGAAATATGGGGGGAAAAATGACAGGGGTTCCCCCATATTTAAGCAACCAGCATCGGGCTCTGCGCCTGGTCCTGGTTCCAAAAATACGGGGGACAAAAAGCGTAGGGGTCCCCCGTATTTTTAAAACCAGCACCGGGCTCCACTAGCTGGACAGATAATGCCACAGCCGGGGGTCACTTTTATATAGTGCCCTGCGGCCGTGGCATCAAATATCCAACTAGTCACCCCTGGCCGGGGTACCCTGGGGGAGTGGGGACCCCTTCAATCAAGGGGTCCCCCCCCCAGCCACCCAAGGGCCAGGGGTGAAGCCCGAGGCTGTCCCCCCCATCCCATGGGCTGCGGATGGGGGGCTGATAGCCTTTTTGTAAAAGTGTAAGATATTGTTTTTAGTAGCAGTACTACAAGGCCCAGCAAGCCTCCCCCGCATGCTGGTACTTGGAGAACCACAAGTACCAGCATGCGGCGGAAAAACGGGCCCGCTGGTACCTGTAGTACTACTACTAAAAAAATACCCCAAAAAAGACAATACACACACACCTTGAAAGTAAAGTTTTATTACATCCATCCACACAAACATACATACATACTTACCTTATGTTCACACGCAGGTCGGTCCTCTTGTCCAGTAGAATCCATGGGGTACCTGTTGAATAAATTATACTCACCAGATCCAGGGTACCAGGCTCCTCGGATAATCCTTTTGTAATCCACGTACTTGATTAAAAAAATAAAACGGAGACCCGAGCCACGCACTGAAAGGGGCCCCATGTTTTCACATGGGTCCCCTTTCCCCGAATGCCAGAAACCCACTCTGACTTCTGTCTAAGTGGGTTTCTTCAGCCAATCAGGGAGCGCCACGTTGTGACACCCTCCTGATCGGCTGTGTGCTCCTGTACTGACTGACAGGCGGCACACGGCAGTGTTACAATGTAGCGCCTATGCGCTCCATTGTAACCAATGGTGGGAACTTTCAGGTCAGCGGTGAGGTCACTTTCGGTCAACCGCTGACCTGAAAGTTCCCACCATTGGTTACAATGGAGCGCATAGGCGCTACATTGTAACACTGCCGTGTGCCGCCTGTCAGACAGTACAGGAGCACACAGCCGATCAGGAGGGTGCTACAACGTGGCGCTCCCTGATTGGCTGAAGAAACCCACTTAGACATCAGTCAGAGTGGGTTTCTGGTATTCGGAGAAAGGGGTCCCATGTGAAAACATGGGTCCCCTTTCAGTTCGTGGTCGGGTATCCGTTTTTTTATTTTTTCAAGTACGTGGATTACAAAAGGAGTTACCGAGGAGCCGAAAACACTGGATTATGTGAGTATAATTTTTTCTACAGGTACACCATGGATTCTACTGGAGAAGAGGACCGACCTGCGTGGGAACATAAGGTAAGTATGTGTATATGGAGGTGTGGATGGATGTATTAAAGTTATACTTTCAAGGTGTGTGTGTGTTGTCTTTATTGGGGTATTTTTTTAGTAGTAGTACTACAGGTACCAGCGGGCCCGTTTTTCCGCCGCATGCTGGTACTTGTGGTTCTCCAAGTACCAGCTTGCGGGGGAGGCTTGCTGGGCCTTGTAGTACTGCTACTAAAAACAATATCAATCACTTTTCACAAAGGCTATCAGCCCCCCATCCGCAGCCTATTGGATGGGGGGGACAGCCTCGGGCTTCACCCCTGGCCCTTGGGTGGCTGGGGGGGGGGGACCCCTTGATTGAAGGGGTCCCCACTCCCCCAGGGTACCCCGGCCAGGGGTGACTAGTTGGATATTTGATGCCATGGCCGCAGGGCACTATATAAAAGTGACCCCCGGCTGTGGCATTATCTGTCCAGCTAGTGGAGCCCGGTGCTGGTTTTAAAAATACGGGGGACCCCTACGCTTTTTGTCCCCCGTATTTTTGGAACCAGGACCAGGCGCAGAGCCCGATGCTGGTTGCTTAAATATGGGGGAACCCCTGTCATTTTCTTTCCCATATTTCTGCAACCAGGATCGGCTCAAAGAGCCCGAGGCTGGTTATGCTTAGGAGGGGGGACCCCACGCAATATTTTATCAAAAAATTAACACTTTCCCACCCCTTCCCACTGATATACATGCACGGATCTCATGGATCCGTGCATGCCTATCCAATCACGGCTCAAAAAAGCAGGTCTGGTTTTTTTTAGCACTTTTTTACGAGTTGTATTTTTTCACGGCAGTGTTTTTTTTTTTGGCTTTGCACTTCTTAGTAAATGACCGAGAGTCATACTTAAACAGCCGCGTTTTGACCGATGGTGTATTCATTCGTATTTTTTTTGTTGGACTTCAAAAAAAATACGAATGCCCTCATCACTGCCGAGATTTGAGTTTAGTAAATGACCGAGATGACACTTTGAAGAAAAAACGGCATCTCGGTCAAAATCGTGACCTTAGTAAATATACCCCAAAGTGTGCACCCTACAGAGATAATGTGTTCCCCTACAGAGATGAAGTGTGCCCCTACAGAGATGAAGTGTGCCCCAACAGAGATAATGTGTGCCCCTACAGAGATAATGTGTCCACCCATACAGAGATAAAGTGTCCACTCATACAGAGATAAAGTGTGCACCCTACAGGGATAATGTGTGCCCCTACAGAGATAATGTGTGCACCCTACAGAGATAATGTGTGCCCCTACAGAGATAAAGTGTGCACCCTACAGAGATAATGTGTGCCCCTACAGAGATAAAGTGTGCACCCTACAGAGATAAAGTGTGCACCCTACAGAGATAATGTGTGCCCCTACAGAGATAATGTGTGCAACCTACTGAGATAATGTGTCCAGTCCACCCATACAGAGATAAAGTGTGCACCCTACAGAGATAATGTGTCCACCCATACAGAGATAATGTGTCCACCCATACAGAGATAATGTGTCCACCCATACAGAGATAAAGTGTGCACCCTACAGGGATAATGTGTCCACCCATACAGAGATAAAGTGTGCACCCTACAGAGATTAAGTGTCCACCCATACAGAGATAAAGTGTCCACCCCTACAGAGATAAAGTGTTCACCCTATAGAGATAATGTGTGCATCCTACAGAGATAAAGTGTGCGTTCTACAGAGATAAAGTGTCCACCCATACAGAGATAAAGTGTGCACCCTACAGAGATAAAGTGTCCACCCATACAGAGATAAAGTGTGCACCTCAGGGCCGTCTTAACAGCAATGTGGGCCCCTGGGCACAGCAATGCACTAAGACCCTTACCCATCCTCCAGCGGTAGGGGTGGGGGGTGCTATCAGTGGCAGCTTTGATGTTCCGCGGGCGGTAGGGGGTGTTCTATCTTCCACTCAGCATGTAGGACCTGGAGCAGTAATTTCTGCTAATTACTCCTTTACTGCACAGATGGTGGAGAACACTAAACTGTAGAAGGGGGCATTGGGCTGAATGAAGGGGCCTCGGTACATGACTTCCAGGGTGGTAGGGGGTGTTTAATATAGGTAGGGGAGGGGTCGGTAGTGGAGTGGACTTAATATTCTTCATTTTCTGGTGAGAGGGCTGCTTGCTTGACTGCAGATACAGTATCTCAAGTTCCTGGAAAAAGATTTCTTACCTTTGAATGGGTTAAAAAAATTATAGAGTCCCACCTTTCAGGAGATACTGGGGACTTGGGAATCAGAGTTCAGGAGCCAGAGCAATCTACCAATGAATATACAAAACTGCATATTAGGCGTGTGGAGCTGGAGCAGGGACCAGCTGCTGGAAGGCTGAAATCTCTGGTTCTGGGCATATTAGAGACAAGCTGCCAATGTCCACCGAAAGTGGAGACTCCTACCTTTTGGCGTATACCCTCAGAAAAACTGTAAGTCAGACAGAGCAAGAGAGATCTGGCTGGGAAGAGCAATTAATAGGCTCAGATAGGGACCACTGCTTTGAAGTCAGATATCTCCGGTTCCCTAGGGCCGATTTTCAAAAATCTGGTACCCCTGGAAAAAGGGGACCCTCAGCTATCAGCCTAGGGCCCTTATACTCCTGGGGCCCTTGGGCAAGTGCCCATTGAGCCCATACGAAAAGACGGCCCTGGTGCACCCCTACAGAGATAAAGTGTGCACCCATACAGAGATAAAGTGTGCGTTCTACAGAGATAAAGTGTCCACCCATACAGAGATAAAGTGTGCACCCTACAGAGATAAAGTGTCCACCCATACAGAGATAAAGTGTGCACCCTACAGAGATAAAGTGTGCACCCATACAGCGATAAAGTGTGCACCCATACAGAGATAAAGTGTGCACCAATACAGAGATAAAAGTGTTCACCCATACAGAGATAAAGTTTGCACCCTTCAGACATAACGTGTCCACCCATACAGAGATAAAGTGTGCACCCTACACGGATAATGTGTGCCCCTACAGAGATAAAGTGTGCACCCTACAGAGATAATGTGTTCCCCTACAGAGATAATGTGTGCCCCTACAGAGATGAAGTGTGCACCCTACAGAGATAATGTGTCCACCCATACAGAGATAAAGTGTGCACACATACAGCGATAAAGTGTGCACCCATACAGAGATAAAGTGTGCACCCATGCTGAGATAAAGTTTGCACCCTACAGAGATAAAGTGTCCACCCATACAGAGATAAAGTGTCCACCCCTACAGAGATAAAGTGTCCACCCTACAGAGATAATGTGTGCATCCTACAAAGATAAAGTGTGCGTTCTACAGAGATAAAGTGTCCACCCATACAGAGATAAAGTGTGCCCCCTACAGAGATAAAGTGTGCACCCTACAGAGATAAAGTGTGCACCCCACAGAGATAAAGTGTGCACCCCTACAGAGATAAAGTGTGCACCCATACAGAGAGAAAGTGTGCATCCTACAGAGATAAAGTGTGCACCCGTCCATACAGAGATAAAGTGTGCACCCATACAGAGAGAAAGTGTGCACCCTACAGAGATAAAGTGTGCACCCATACAGAAATAAAGTGTGCACCCATAAAGAGAGAAAGTGTGCACCCTACAGAGATAAAGTGTGCACCCCACAGAGATAAAGTGTGCACCCCTACAGAGATAAAGTGTGCACCCATACAGAGATAAAGTGTGCACCCTACAGAGATAAAGTGTGCACCCATACAGAGATAAAGTGTGCACCCATACAGAGAGAAAGTGTGCACCCTACAGAGATAAAGTGTCCACCCATACAGAGATAACATGTGCACCCGACAGAGATAAAGTGTGCACCCCTACAGAGATAAAGTAGGGGTGCACCCTACAGAGATAAAGTGTGCACCCTACAGAGAGAAAGTGTGCACCCATACAGAGATAAAGTGTGCACCCATACAGAGAGAAAGTGTGCACCCTACAGAGATAAAGTGTCCACCCATACAGAGATAACATGTGCACCCGACAGAGATAAAGTGTGCACCCCTACAGAGATAAAGTAGGGGTGCACCCTACAGAGATAAAGTGTGCACCCTACAGAGAGAAAGTGTGCACCCATACAGAGATAAAGTGTGCACCCATACAGAGAGAAAGTGTGCACCCTACAGAGATAAAGTGTGCACCCATACAGAGATAAAATGTGCATTCTACAGAGATAAAGTGTCCACCCATACAGAGATAAAGTGTGCACACTACAGAGATAAAGTAACCACCCATACAGAGATAAAGTGTGCACCCCTACAGAGATAAAGTGTCCACACATACAGAGATAAAGTGTGCACCCATACAGAGATAAAGTGTGCACCCATACAGAGATAAAGTGTGCACCCTACAGAGATAAAGTGTCCACCCATACAGAGATAAAGTGTGCACCCATACAGAGATAAAGTGTGCACCCTACAGAGATAAAGTGTGCACCCATACAGAGATAAAGTGTGCATTCTACAGAGATAAAGAGTCCACCCATACAGAGATAAAGTGTGCACACTACAGAGATAAAGTATCCACCCATACAGAGATAAAGTGTGCACCCCTACAGAGATAAAGTGTCCACACATACAGAGATAAAGTGTGCACCCTACAGAGATAAAGTGTCCACCCATACAGAGATAAAGTGTCCACCCCTACAGAGATAAAGTGTGCACCCATACAGAGATAAAGTGTGCACCCTACGAAGAGAGTATTGACTGCATAGGAGAGGAAAGAGTTAAACATCTGGGGAGGGGTGGACCTAGCTGTGAGGAAAGTACAGCCTTCTTTAAGGGGAGGGCTTGATATATATAGGGAAGGTGAAGCCATTTTAAGTCTCTTGGTGATCTGGTTTAGGTGAGTGCTGCAGTGCAAGCAAAACTTTGTTTTATTAGGGGATTCTTGCTGTGCAAGTTACAGTTACAGTTCAGTGAAGTGTCTGGAGTCAGTGTCTCGGCACATGAGTCATGACTCATCTGTAGTGGAATGTGTTGCAGAGACTGCACATGAATCAGTGAGTTGCCAGTGCTGGAGGATCAGTGCTGGACTCATGGAGTTATTCAGCTGCAGTGATTGTACAGTGCATCTGGGGGAGGCAGCTGCTTATGCCCTGATTGTTAATAATATATTAACATAGATTTACTGTTATGTTGATATATTATTAATAACCACTTATTGCATACTAGTTATAGAATATGACATTACTTCTGGCTGAGGAGAGAAAGCTTAACAGCCATGAAACACATCATTCATTCTGTAACTAAACCAAATAAAAACATTTTTTTTTTTATGTTTTACTTTGCATACTTTGCTAATTGGATGATTTTAGGTGGGCTTGGATTTATTATATTATCCACTATCTAGCCTCCAGGGAGTTTTCCACCCACAATCACACTGAGCAGGATCAGTGAGCACTGAGCCGAGAGCCCTGTACCACAGGGGCTCCACCTCCTGCTGCATGAATCAGATTCATTCACTGAGTCACTGAGTCTACACAGTGTACAACTGTCTCACTCACTGGCAGACTCAGGATGAATCATGATTCATGACATGGATCAGGCACAGCAGCAGAGCACTCACTGACTGGTGAGTCGTGACTGCTCCCTCCCCCCTCCCACTGGGTGTCACCTGGTATAGCCTCTGGCCAATCACAGCTAAAGACAGCAGAACACACTGACTGAAGGACACAGGACACAGAGTTTCCTCCCTCTGTCTGAGAGAAGCTGCTGCTGCTGCTGTCTCCACTCATGAAACAGTGAGTGACTCGAGTCATTCACACTTCCTGATGATTCCAGTCACTGTGTTGAGACAGAGAGTCAGTAGCCATCTCTATTGTCAGCCCCCTGCATTTAGGTCACACATCAGTGCTCTGGCTGCCACTCGCCCACGACGGTCCGCCGGGACCCCAGCCCGTTACCGCTCATCTGGCGGTGGGGGCTGGTTCCGGGGGCGAGCTGGCTGGCCCTGGGGACGGCGTCCCGTCCCCTAGGGCCTCCTCGAGGGATCTGGCGGAAGCCGGGCCGGCTGTGACTGGCGCGAGCGGCTGACGAGGAGGATCAGAGAGGGAGTCAGGCCGCCCGGAGGTGGGCGGGCAGCAGCCCTTGCCTCCGGGCATGGCCGGGGAAGCCCCAGTGCCGGGTGCCCGCGGGAGCGCGTCGCGCCGGGCGCTCATCCAGGGACCGGAGACTGAGTTCGATGCCCAGCTCTTCCCCCTTGCCGGGGCCGGCTAGTGGTTCCAAGCGGGGGGAGGGCACTGGGCGGGGGACGGTGGCCAGCCGAGCGAGGCCTGTTGCAGGGCCTCGCACGACGTCATCCCCAAACGCTTCGACTGAGAGAGCACGGACCGGAAGCGGTGGGACGCACGCGCGGCTCCGGCGGTGCCGCTCGCGCTCGTGTGCGCGCAGCGGCGCCGCTTTCCTCCTTGTCTCCTCAGCCCTCTCCCCCGCAGCCGGAACACAGTGTGGAGCGGGGAGGGAGGGGGAGAGGCAGTGATCAACCAGGTTAAGCTAATGGGGCTCTTAATGCAGGAGCCCAGACAAGAGGCCTTGTGGTGACAGAGAGCAGTGGGGCGCGCGCCCGAGGTGCGCGCGCGCCCACGCTCGCCTTTGGCGCCGCTAGCCGCGCACGTGTGTGCGCAGCAGCGCCGCCGGCCTTGCTGTCTCCCCTGCTATCTCCCAGGCAGCCGGAATCCGGCGGGAGCCGGGGGGAGAAGGGAGACAGGGCAATTATGATCACTGGCAGGGCAGTGCGATACCAAGGAGAAGGGGTGCGGCAGCAAGAGGTCACGGGGTGCGTGCACAGGAGGTGCGCGAGCCCGTGTCCACTGCAAGCGGAGCGGTGCGCGCGCGCTCTGCTGCGCCGCGGGGTTCCCGGCCTTTTCAGATCACTCCCCCGGGGCCGGAATCTAGCGGCCTGCGGGGGAGGAGGGGGGACAGGGAATGGGTTAGTGGCCGCGGGGCTGCTGCACGCGCCGCAGGATCTCGCGGCGGTCCCCCCCCCCCCCCCTCTGCGGCATCGGATAGTTCCGATACACGGGAAGAGGGGACAAATTCAGAGGCGAGGGCAGTGCGGGCGCCGACAGCGGTGCCTCCGCTTTCCCACAAGGGCAGCGTGCGTCGGATGCCCGGCACACGCATGTCGGGCGGCGAGCGCGTGGTCGCACGCGGGCCCCGGCGAAGGACCCAGGACCGCGCTTTGGGGCAGTCACGACCCCTCCGGAGCGCTGGCTCGGCCCTGGCCACAGCGGTGAAGGTGTTAGGGCCGCTAGCCGCGGCTGCCTCCCCTAGAACGGCTGTTCGTTCCGGCGGGCTGCGGGCTATGGCGGCGCAGCGGGTGGCACGCGCCTGCCGTGAGCTCGGGACGGTCGCCGCAGAATTACAACAGGGTCCAGGGCAGGACGCGGGGGATCTCACGGCCGCAACGCCCCCAGCACAGAGGCCGCGGCATGTGCCGCGAGTACTGGAGGGGTCCTCCGCTTCTTCCTCTTTTTCAAGGGAGCTCGGGGATGAGGCAATGGCAGATTTCGAGGAGGAAGGCAACGATTTGGACGCGCCGGAAGATTCCATGTCGGGGGAGTCGGCGGCATCAGGTAAGGTGGTGCAGTCGGTATTCGGGTTCCTCCACGAGCTTTAGTTCGCGTAGTTCTTCCTCTTCCTCCTCTTCATCTTCAATGTCGTCACAGGCGTCCGAAGTCAGTAGCACAACTAGGGCAAAGAAGCGGGCAACTAAATTCGCCAAGAGGGCAGCGGAACAGGCGCAAGCGGCTTAGCGAGGAAGCGCGTAGGGCCAAGAAGCTCGCAATTTGCCCGGTGTCGTGCGATTCGTCTATACTGCTGTACTGCGGGGGCTGCGAGATAGCTGCCGCAAGAAGATTTGGAGGGGGGACTTCGTGGACGTGTTCGTATTGACGAAGGTCGCGAAGAAAGAGTATAAGGTGGCGGCGCAAAGAAGGGCATCGGGCTGAGGCATTCCGTACCTTCGATAATTGCCTGGCCGGGTTCTGGGTCTTCGCGGCATCTTACCTGGAGGACAGGCCGGCAGAGCACACGAATATAATAAGGTACCTGCATCTCATACATGACATGCAGCGCACGTCTTCGGGATCGGAGTGGCGCAGGTACGATCAGGAATTCAGGGAACAACAGGAAGGTTTGCAGGTCATGGACTTCGGGTTCAAGGACGTTGAGGTTGGGCTCAAGGTCACCCGGGCTTCGCTACAGGCGGAGGAGCCCCGGAAGCCGGGGGCGGACGGGCACCACGCAGGGTCGTCCTCCCAGGGGTTCGGCGCGGACGGCGGATTGGCCAAGTCAGGTAGGTCGGCAGTCCGCGCAGGGGGGGCGTGCCACCACAAAAAAGGAAAATGTTTCGCGTTTAACAACGCGGCGTGTTCCTTCGGGGGATGACTTGGTCATCTCTCCAGTGGGGGTGGTTCCTAAGAAGGCTCCAGGCGCCTTCCGGCTCATTTGAGTTCGCTTTTAGGCTGGCTAATCGCAGCATTTTGTTTAGATGCGATTATCTGGGCGTGGTGCATGCGATTAATAACCAAAGGGCAAAGTCGTTGGTGGTTATGCGGGTGCTAGGGCAATTGCTTTTGACATGCTTGCGTAGGAACCTGTGGTTCCGCGCGCAACATGTGCCCGGTTTGGAGAATGGTATTGTCGACGCTTTGTCGCGAGGACAGTGGGAGAGGTGTTGGTTGTTGGCACCTGAGGCCAACGAGCAGGGTTTTCACTGTCCCGGTTAGGTTTGGCAGGTGATCGGGCCGGACTGGAGGGTATAGCGTTGCGGTCAGTCGCGCCAGCCACGCTCAAGGCTTACGGACATACTTGGAATGAGTGGGACGAGTTTGTCCAAGGTCGTCAGCAACAAGGTAAGAGCAGGCATCGGCTGATGCTTTCTTTTATGTGGAAGCTTTACGTCTCCGGTAGGTCACGAGCAGTGGTTTCGCGGTATTTGGCAGGCATCTCATTTTTCTGCAAGCTGCGAGGCGTCCCTGACGTAACAAAAAGCGAGGTTCTGCGGAAGGCAATGAAAGGGTGGGCGCGAGTCGCGCCGTCGCCACCGGATAGGAGGCGGCCCATCGATGCGGCGTTGTTGCCGGCCGTCATCGAGGCAGTAGGGCGAGTCGCGTCGTCCAGGTTTGAGACGCTTTTGTTTAGTTTGGCGTTCTCAATGGCTTACCACGGGGCCTTTCGAGTTTCTGAGTTGGTAGCGCCTTCCAAGAGAGCAGATTCGCGCATGCTGGTCGGAGACGTAGTAGTGGGTGAGAGGTCCTTGCTGTGCAGGTTGCGACGCTCCAAGACGGATCAAGGGAGGAGAGGGCGCTGGGTTACAATGGTTCCAGCGCTGGAGGAGAGCGTTTGCCCGGTGGGGCTGGCAAGGCAATACGTGGTGGTGCGACCCGTTAAGGAGGGGTCTTGGCTGTTGCATTATGATGGGCTGCCAGTCACGAAATACCAGTTTCGATGGATGCTGAGTCGCTGTTTGGCGGGCTTGGGCCTCCCACCCACTGTTTTTGGTACCCATTCCTTTCGCATAGGCGCAGCGACGTTGGCTGCTGCGGCGGGTTGCTCCAGAACTGAAATACAGGCGGTGGGGCGATGGAAGTCGTCAAGTTATAGACGATATATTCGCCCCGTCACATGAGAGGTCGGTTTGCGCTTGGGCTTTGTTTAAATTTGCAATGTATTATGTTGTTACAGTTCTGTGATTTTATGGTGTGTGCGTCTGTTGGTGTTACCCCTTTTGTTTTTTTTTTGTTTTTATCCTACTCAGGGATTAGCTACTCGCCGTTGCTGGCATGAGTCGGCAGCGGGGGTCTGGAGTTATTTGCGATTTTTTGCCTGACTTGACGGACTGAATTCTAATCTACAATTCGGCTAATTTGGTCTAATCAGAGTCCCTCAGCAGGTCTTTACGTTTCACCTCCAGCTGAGTTATTACATGTGTTTCCCATTTTATACCCCCGCCTCCCCCCCCCCACCCCACCCCCCCTGTTTTTATTTCGTTTATTTTATTTGATCTTTCCCCTTTGTGTCTTTAATTGCGCTTTTAAATTGGCTACGAAACATGGTGCAGTCGGCTAGGCCGTGACTGCTGCAATAGCGAGATCTAAAGTTTTCTTTTTTGGCAGATCCTTCAGTATAAACAATTAATAAGCCTCTTAGTAATCAATTCTACCCCTCTTTTTCCCTTCAGGATGGTTCGAAGACTATTTGCCCATTTGGGTGGTTGGCCACTCTTACATTTACTGGGCGGCCAGGTTTGTGGCCTCGGAAGGGTCTCAGGCATTGCTTGGAGCACAGGGTGTCAGATGGCTTGGCTGGCGAGGAATGATGTGGGGTGAGCTGAGGAGTAGGTTAGTGAGTCAGGCCAGCAAGCATGGAGTCCCTAGGGTTTTTGGTTGTCCATCTAGGTGGCAACGACCTGGGGAAGAGGACATCCTTGGATCTGCGGTGGGCCATGATACAGGATCTGGCAAGTGTGACCGCGGCATGGACCGATTGTGTGTTGGTTTTTTCCATGATGGTGCCAAGATTGTGTTGGAGGGGTGTGGCGGATGGTCGCCAGATTGATGAGGCCCGGAAAAAGGTGAACGGAGCGGTGGCAAAGTGGGTGCTGTCCCACGGTGGGAGGGTGGTTCGCCACCCGAGGAGTCGGTTAAAAGACAGCCACCTTTTCCGGCGCGATGGAGTACATCTATCCAATGAGGGGATGATGTTTTTTCTGGAGGATCTAGGTTTCGCTTTGCAGGAGTTAGGGTAGGTTTATGGTGGCGGTGCGAAAGACTGTGGGGATGAGTCTTTCGCTGTTGGCGGAAAAGAACGGCAGTTTCGTATTGTAGAGAAAACTGTAGTGTTTTACAGTTGGTTGTGGTTTAGGTGCACTCACCTCCATCGACTTATGGCCGCTTGACCACCCGTCCGGGAAGGCAGCGGCAGGGCACCCAGGAGCGGTGGGTAGTCACTGTGGGGGTTGAGTTGTCACCTATTACCGGTTTATGGTAAGTTTTAGTAAATTTATAGGGTTGAGTTATTTAAGTTTAATTTAGATTAAGTGAGCCGTTCTTTTGGGCCGCCACCATATGCCAGCTGGAGCGGCATATTAAATTAATCTCTTTATTACAGGTTTCCTAATGGTTAGGGACAAATAAATAGCTAGCAATTTTCTGCCAAAATTCAAGTCTCAGTGTCGTTATTTCTGGTTATGATTATGAATGCTTTACTTTCAAAGAAAGGGGTCCACCAAATATCACTAAGATGTTTAAGAGATAAAGTGTCCACCCATACAGAGATAAAGTGTCCACCCATACAGAGATAAAGTGTCCACCCATACAGAGATAAAGTGTCCACCCCTACAGAGATAAAGTGTCCACCCCTACAGAGATAAAGTGTCCACCCCTACAGAGATAAAGTGTCCACCCTACAGAGATAAAGTGTGCATTCTACAGAGATAAAGTGTCTACCCATACAGAGATAAAGTGTGCACCCTACAGAAATAAAATGTCCACCCATACAGAGATAAAGTGTCCACTCCTACAGAGATAAAGTGTCCACCCACACAGAGATAACCAAATGGAAAAGCAGAACCCAATTTTATGCCCCAATTTTATGTTTTTATTGGATCAATTACATATTTTTATATGCTATATGTGTTGTTTAGTTAATAAATTGCATATCTATTTAAATTCATCCACGCTTGTTTATTAACATACAGAGATAATGGGGGTAATTCCAAGTTGATCGCAGCAGGATTTTTGTTAGCAATTGGGCAAAACCATGTGCACTGCAGGGGAGGCAGATATAACATGTGCAGAGAGAGTTAGATTTGGGTGGGGTGTGTTCAATCTGCAATCTAATTTGCAGTGTAAATATAAAGCAGCCAATATTTACCCTGCACAGAAATAAAATAACCCACCCAAATCTAACTCTTTCTGCACATGTTATATCTGCCTCCCCTGCAGTGCACATGGTTTTGCCCAATTGCTATCAAAAATCCTACTGCGATCAACTTGGAATTACCCCCAATGTTTCCACCCATACAGAGATAAAGTGTGCACACTACAGAGATAAAGTGTGCACCCCTACAGAGATAAAGTGTGCACCCCTACAGAGATAAAGTGTTCACCCTACAGAGATAAAGTGTGCACCCTACAGAGATAAAGTGTGCACCCTACAGAGATAAAGTGTGCACCCCACAGAGATAAAGTGTGCACCCCTACAGAGATAAAGTGTGCACCCCTACAGAGAGAAAGTGTGCATCCTACAGAGATAAAGTGTGCACCCATACAGTGATAAAGTGTGCACCCATACAGTGATAAAGTGTGCACCCATACAGTGATAAAGTGTGCACCCATACAGAGATAAAGTGTGCACCCATACAGAGAGAAAGTGTGCACCCTACAGAGATAAAGTGTGCACCCATACAGAGAGAAAGTGTGCATCCTACAGAGATAAAGTGTGCACCCCTACAGAGATAAAGTGTCCACACATACAGAGATAAAGTGTGCACCCATACAGAGATAAAGTGTGCACCCATACAGAGATAAAGTGTGCACCCATACAGAGAGAAAGTGTGCACCCTACAGAGATAAAGTGCGCACCCCACAGAGATAAAGTGTGCACCCCTACAGAGATAAAGTGTGCACCCATACAGAGAGAAAGTGTGCACCCATACAGAGATAAAGTGTGCACCCATACAGAGAGAAAGTGTGCACCCTACAGAGATAAAGTGTGCACCCATACAGAAATAAAGTGTGCACCCATACAGAGAGAAAGTGTGCACCCTACAGAGATAAAGTGTGCACCCCACAGAGATAAAGTGTGCACCCCTACAGAGATAAAGTGTGCACCCATACAGAGAGAAAGTGTGCACCCTACAGAGATAAAGTGTCCACCCATACAGAGATAATGTGTGCACCCCACAGAGATAAAGTGTGCACCCCTACAGAGATAAAGTGTGCACCCATACAGAGAGAAAGTGTGCACCCTACAGAGAGAAAGTGTGCACCCATACAGAGATAAAGTGTGCACCCATACAGAGAGAAAGTGTGCACCCTACAGAGATAAAGTGTGCACCCATACAGAGATAAAGTGTGCATTCGACAGAGATAAAGTGTCCACCCATACAGAGATAAAGTGTGCACACTACAGAGATAAAGTATCCACCCATACAGAGATAAAGTGTGCACCCCTACAGAGATAAAGTGTCCACACATACAGAGATAAAGTGTGCACCCATACAGAGATAAAGTGTGCACCCATACAGAGATAAAGTGTGCACCCTACAGAGATAAAGTGTCCACCCATACAGAGATAAAGTGTGCACCCATACAGAGAGAAAGTGTGCACCCTACAGAGATAAAGTGTGCACCCATACAGAGATAAAGTGTGCATTCTACAGAGATAAAGTGTCCACCCATACAGAGATAAAGTGTGCACACTACAGAGATAAAGTATCCACCCATACAGAGATAAAGTGTGCACCCCTACAGAGATAAAGTGTCCACACATACAGAGATAAAGTGTGCACCCATACAGAGATAAAGTGTGCACCCATACAGAGATAAAGTGTGCACCCTACAGAGATAAAGTGTCCACCTATACAGAGATAAAGTGTCCACCCCTGCAGAGATAAAGTGTCCACCCTACAGAGATAATGTGTGCACCCTACAGAGATAAAGTGTGCATTCTACAGAGATAAAGTGTCCACCCATACAGAGACAAAGTGTGCACCCTACAGAAATAAAATGTCCACCCATACAGAGATAAAGTGTCCACTCCTACAGAGATAAAGTGTCCACCCACACAGAGATGACCAAATGGAAAAGCAGAACCCAATTTTATGCCCCAATTTTATGTTTTTATTGGATTAATTACATATTTTTATATACTATATGTGTGTTGTTTAGTTAATAAATTGCATATCTATTTAAATTCATCCACGCTTGTTTATTAACATACAGAGATAATGTTTCCACCCATACAGAGATAAAGTGTGCACACTACAGAGATAAAGTGTGCACCCCTACAGAGATAAAGTGTCCACCCATACAGAGATAAAGTGTGCACCCTACAGAGATAAAGTGTGCACCCTACAGAGATAAAGTGTGCACCCCACAGAGATAAAGTGTGCACCCCTACAGAGATAAAGTGTGCACCCATACAGAGAGAAAGTGTGCATCCTACAGAGATAAAGTGTGCACCCATACAGAGATAAAGTGTGCACCTATACAGAGATAAAGTGTGCACCCATACAGAGATAAAGTGTGCACCCATACAGAGAGAAAGTGTGCACCCTACAGAGATAAAGTGCGCACCCCACAGAGATAAAGTGTGCACCCCTACAGAGATAAAGTGTGCACCCATACAGAGAGAAAGTGTGCACCCTACAGAGATTAAGTGTGCACCCATACAGAGAGAAAGTGTGCACCCTACAGAGATAAAGTGTCCACCCATACAGAGATAACATGTGCACCCCACAGAGATAAAGTGTGCACCCCTACAGAGATAAAGTGTGCACCCATACAGAGAGAAAGTGTGCACCCTACAGAGATAAAGTGTGCACCCATACAGAGAGAAAGTGTGCACCCTACAGAGAGAAAGTGTACACCCATACAGAGATAAAGTGTGCATTCTACAGAGATAAAGTGTCCACCCATACAGAGATAAAGTGTGCACCCCTACAGAGATAAAGTGTCCACCCATACAGAGATAAAGTGTGCACCCATACAGAGATAAAGTGTGCACCCATGCAGAGATAAAGTGTGCACCCTACAGAGATAAAGTGTGCACCCATACAGAGAGAAAGTGTGCACCCTACAGAGATAAAGTGTGCACCCTACAGAGATAAAGTGTCCACCCATACAGAGATAACATGTGCACCCCACAGAGATAAAGTGTGCACCCCTACAGAGATAAAGTGTGCACCCATACAGAGAGAAAGTGTGCACCCTACAGAGATAAAGTGTGCACCCATACAGAGAGAAAGTGTGCACCCATACAGAGAGAAAGTGTGCACCCTACAGAGAGAAAGTGTACACCCATACAGAGATAAAGTGTGCATTCTACAGAGATAAAGTGTCCACCCATACAGAGATAAAGTGTGCACCCCTACAGAGATAAAGTGTCCACCCATACAGAGATAAAGTGTGCACCCATACAGAGATAAAGTGTGCACCCATGCAGAGATAAAGTGTGCACCCTACAGAGATAAAGTGTCCACCCATACAGAGATAAAGTGTCCACCCCTACAGAGATAAAGTGTCCACCCTACAGAGATAATGTGTGCACCCTACAGAGATAAAGTGTGCATTCTACAGAGATAAAGTGTCCACCCATACAGAGATAAAGTGTGCACCCTGCAGAGATAAAGTGTTCACCCCTACAGAGATAAAGTGTCCACCCATACAGAGATAAAGTGTGCACCCTACAGAGATAAAGTGTGCACCCTACAGAGATAAAGTGTCCACCCATACAGAGATAATGTGTGCACCCCACAGAGATAAAGTGTGCACCCCTACAGAGATAAAGTGTGCACCCATACAGAGAGAAAGTGTGCACCCTACAGAGAGAAAGTGTGCACCTTATAGAGATAACGTGTGCATCCTACAGAGATAAAGTGTCCAACCCTACAGGGATAACATGTCCACCCATATAGAGATAATGTGTGCACCCATACAGAGCTAAAGTGTGCACCCCTACAGAGATAAAGTGTCCACCCCTATAGAGATAAAGTGTCCACCCCTACAGAGATAAAGTGTCCACCCCTATAGAGATAAAGTGTCCACCCATACAGAGATAACGTGTCCATTCATACAGAGATAAAGTGTGCACCCCTACAGAGATAAAGTGTGCACCCATACAGAGATAAAGTGTGCACCCTACAGAGATAAAGTGTGCACCCATACAGAGATAAAGTGTCCACCCATACAGAGATAACGTGTGCACCCTACAGAGATAAAGTGTCCACCCATACAGAGATAACGGGTGCACCCCACAGAGATAAAGTGTGCACCCCTACAGAGAGAAAGTGTGCACCCTACAGAGATAAAGTGTGCACCCATACAGAGATAAAGTGTGCATTCTACAGAGATAAAGTGTCCACCCATACAGAGATAAAGTATCCACCCATACAGAGATAAAGTGTGCACCCCTACAGAGATAAAGTGTCCACCCATACAGAGATAAAGTGTGCACCCATACAGAGATAACGTGTGCACCCATACAGAGATAAAGTGTGCACCCATACAGGGATAACATGTCCACCAATATAGAGATAATGTGTGCACCTATACAGAGATAAAGTGTGCACCCCTACAGAGATAAAGTGTCCACCCATACAGAGATAACATGTCCATGCATACAGAGATAAAGTGTGCACCCTACAGAGATAAAGTGTCCACCCATACAGAGATAAAGTGTCCATTCATACAGAGATAAAGTGTGCACCCATACAGAGATAAAGTGTGCACCCATACAGAGATAAAGTGTGCACCCATACAGAGATAAAGTGTCCACCCTACAGAGATAAAGTGTCCATTCATACAGAGATAAAGTGTCCACCCTACAGAGATAAAGTGTCCACCCATACAGAGATAACATGTCCATGCATACAGAGATAAAGTGTGCACCCTACAGAGATAAAGTGTCCACCCATACAGAGATAAAGTGTCCATTCATACAGAGATAAAGTGTGCACCCATACAGAGATAAAGTGTCCATTCATAGAGATAAAGTGTCCACCCTACAGAGATAAAGTGTCCATTCATACAGAGATAAAGTGTCCACCCTACAGAGATAAAGTGTCCATTCATACAGAGATAAAGTGTGCACCCCTACACAGATAATGGCCCTCATTCCGAGTTGATCGGTCGCAAGGCGAATTTAGCAGAGTTACACACGCTAAGCCGCCGCCTACTGGGAGTGTATCTTAGCATCTTAAAATTGCGACCGATGTATTCGCAATATTGCGCTCACAAACTACTTAGCAGTTTTAGAGTAGCTCCAGACTTACTCTGCCTGTGCGATCAGTTCAGTGCTTGTCGTTCCTGGTTTGACGTCACAAACACACCCAGCGTTCGCCCAACCACTCCCCCGTTTCTCCGGCCACTCCTGCGTTTTTTCCGGAAACGGTAGCGTTTTCAGCCACACTCCCATAAAACGGCCTGTTTCCGCCCAGTAACACCCATTTCCTGTCAATCACATTACGATCGCCGGAGCGATGAAAAAGCCGTGAGTAAAAATACTATCTTCATAGCAAAGATACTTGGCGCAGTCGCAGTGCGAATATTGCGCATGCGCACTAAGCGGAATTTCACTGCGATGCGATGAAAAATACAGAGCGAACGACTCGGAATGAGGGCCAATGTGTGCACCCTACAGAGATAATGTGTGCACCCTACAGAGATAAAGTGTGCACCCTACAGAGATAAAGTGTGCACCCCACAGAGATAAAGTGTCCACCATACAGAGATAAAGTGTCCACCATACAGAGATAAAGTGTGCACCCTACAGAGATAAAGTGTGCACCCTACAGAGATAAAGTGTCCACCATACAGAGATAAAGTGTCCACCATACAGAGATAAAGTGTGCACCCTACAGAGATAAAGTGTGCACCCTACAGAGATAAAGTGTGCACCCATACAGAGATAAAGTGTCCACCATACAGAGATAAAGTGTGCACCCTACAGAGATAATGTGTGCACCCTACAGAGATAAAGTGTGCACCCTACAGAGATAAAGGGCTTGATTCTGACTGTGTGTTCTTTGCCGGTGTTGCATATGTGACTCAGGGGGTCATTCCGAATTGATCGCTCGCTGCCGTTTTTGCAGCGCAGTGATCAGGTCACTACTGCGCATGCGTATGCACTGCATTGCGCAGGCGCGTCGTACGGGTACAAAACGGATCGTTGCTGGGCGATGGATTTAACGAAGAATCCATTCGCACAGCCGATCGCAAGGTGATTGACAGGAAGAAGGCATTTGTGGGTGTCAACTGACCGTTTTCTGGGAGTGTTTGGAAAAACGCAGGCGTGTCCAAGCGTTTGCAGGGCGGGTGTCTGACGTCAATTCCGGGACCAGACAGGCTGCAGTGATCGCAAGGGCTGAGTAAGTCCAGAGCTACTCAGAAACTGCAAAAAACTTTTTTATCCCGCTTGGCTGCACAAGCGTTCGCACACTTACAAAGCGAAAATACACTCCCCTATAGGCGGCGACTATCTGATCGCAGCGCTGCAAAAAAATAGCTAATGAGCTATCAACTCGGAATGAGGGCCTTAATGCAAATACCACTACAGTCATAAAGAAAAGGGATAAAGTGAGGTTTCTGACACCCACTTTGTTGTTTTTAGACGCTCAAATACCACTTGGTGCATCTTTAAAAGCATAAATTGTACTATGGAAACTTGCACCAGCACCATGTTTGGTGAAGATTGTCCTGCAGAGTGCAGGCTCCATCCTGAGTTTGCAACCACTTCAGTGACATACATGCAACACTCCTATACCATCCCCTTAAGACTGACCGTGTGTGTCCGCATAGCCAACTTCAAGGCACCTCCCAGTCACTGACCAGGGATGCCCAATACATTTTAAAGACATTTCTGAGACCCTGCGTCTCAACCACAACTGTGTCTCTGAGTGCACAGACTTTAGACACATGCATGAGACTCAGAATCAGGCCCATAGTGTGCAAACAGACAGTCATAAGGTCAGCAGTTATACCAATGTAAAGTGTGTACATCTAGAGAGATAAAGTGTGCAAGCCTACAGTTATGTGTGCAAATCTAGAAAGGTAAAGGGGGTAATTCAGAGATGATCGCAGCATCAAATTTGTTTGCAGTTGGGCAAAGCCATGTGCACTGCAGGGGGGGCAGATATAACATGTGCAGAGAGAGTTAGATTTGGGTGGGTTATATTGTTTCTGTGCACGGTAAATACTGGCTGCTTTATTTTTACACTGCAATTTAGATTTCAGTTTGAACACACCCCACCCAAATCTAACTCTCTCTGCACATGCTATATCTGCCCCCCCCCCCCCCCCCACCCCCCTCCCTGCAGGGCACATGGTTTTGCCCAACTGCTAACAAATTTGCTGCTGCAATCAACTCTGAATTACCCCCTAAGTGTGCAAAGCCTACAGAGTTATGGGGGTAATTATGAGTTGATCGCAGCAGGAATTTTGTTAGCAGTTGAGCAAAACCATGTGCACTGCAGAGGAGGCAGATATAACATGTGCAGAGAGAGTTAGATTTGGTGGGTTATTTTGTTTCTGTGCAGGGTAAATACTGGCTGCTTTATTTTTACACTGCAATTTAGATTGCAGATTGAACACACCACACCCAAATCTAACTCTCTCTGCACATGTTATATCTGCCTCCCCTGCAGTGCACATGGTTTTGCCCAACTGCTAACAAAATTCCTGCTGTGATCAACTCAGAATTACCCCCTATGTGTGCAAATCTAGAGAAATAAAGTGTGCAAGCCTACAGAGTTATGTTGCAAATATAGGGGGTCATTCCGAGTTGTTCGCTCGCAAGCGGATTTTAGCAGATTTGCTCACGCTAAGCCGCCGCCTACTGGGAGTGAATCTTAGCATCTTAAAATTGCGAACGATGTATTCGCAATATTGCGATTACACACCTCGTAGCAGTTTCTGAGTAGCTTCAGACTTACTCGGCATCTGCGATCAGTTCAGTGCTTGTCGTTCCTGGTTTGACGTCACAAACACACCCAGCGTTCGCCCAGACACTCCTCCGTTTCTCCGAACACTCCTGCGTTTTTTCCGGAAACGGTAGCGTTTTTTCCCACACGCCCATAAAACGGCCTGTTTCCGCCCAGTAACACCCATTTCCTGTCAATCACATTACGATCGCCAGAACGATGAAAAAGCCGTGAGTAAAATTCCTAACTGCATAGCAAATTTACTTGGCGCAGTCGCAGTGCGAACATTGCGCATGCGCATTAAGCGGAAAATCGCTGCGATGCGAAGATTTTTACCGAGCGAACAACTCGGAATGACCCCCATAGAGGGATAAAGTGAGAAAGCCTACAGAGTTATGTGTGCAAATATAGAGGGATAAAATGTGCAAGCCTACAGAGTTATGTGTGCAAATATAGATGGATAAAGTATGCAAAGCCTACAGAGTTATGTGTGCAAATATAGAGGGATAAGTATGCAAAGCCTACAGAGTTATGTGTGCAAATCTAGAGAGATAAAGTGTGCAAGCCTACAGAGTTATGTGTGCAAATATAGAGGGATAGAATATGCAAAGCCTACAGAGAGACTTAGAGATGTGCACCGGAAATTTTTCGGGTTTTGTGTTTTGGTTTTGGGTTCGGTTCCGTGGCCGTGTTTTGGGTTCGAACGCGTTTTGGCAAAACCTCACCAAAAAATTTTTGTCGGATTCGGGTGTGTTTTGGATTCGGGTGTTTTTTTTCAAAAAACCCTAAAAAACAGCTTAAATCATAGAATTTGGGGGTCATTTTGATCCCAAAGTATTATTAACCTCAATAACCATAATTTCCACTCATTTTCAGTCTATTCTGAACACCTCACACCTCACAATATTATTTTTAGTCCTAAAATTTGCACAGAGGTCGCTGGATGACTAAGCTCAGCGACCCAAGTGGCCGACACAAACACCTGGCCCATCTAGGAGTGGCACTGCAGTGTCACGCAGGATGGCCCTTCCAAAAAACACTCCCCAAACAGCACATGACGCAAAGAAAAATGAAAGAAAAAAGAGGTGCAAGATGGAATTGTCCTTGGGCCCTCCCACCCACCCTTATGTTGTATAAACAGGACATGCACACTTTAACCAACCCATCATTTCAGTGACAGGGTCTGCCACACGACTGTGACTGAAATGACGGGTTGGTTTGGACCCCCACCAAAAAAGAAGCAATTAATCTCTCCTTGCACAAACTGGCTCTACAGAGGCAAGATGTCCACCTCATCATCATCCTCCGATTCATCACCGTGTACATCCCCCTCCTCACAGATTATCAATTCGTCCCCACTGGAATCCACCATCACAGCTCCCTGTGTACTTTGTGGAGGCAATTGCTGCTGGTGAATGTCTCCATGGAGGAATTGATTATAATTCATTTTAATGAACATCATCTTCTCCACATTTTCTGGAAGTAACCTCGTACGCCGATTGCTGACAAGGTGAGCGGCGGCACTAAACACTCTTTCGGAGTACACACTTGTGGGAGGGCAACTTAGGTAGAATAAAGCCAGTTTGTGCAAGGGCCTCCAAATTGCCTCTTTTTCCTGCCAGTATACGTACGGACTGTCTGACGTGCCTACTTGGATGCGGTCACTCATATAATCCTCCACCATTCTTTCAATGGAGAGAGAATCATATGCAGTGCCAGTAGACGACATGTCCGTAATCGTTGGCAGGTCCTTCAGTCCGGACCAGATGTCAGCATCAGCAGTCGCTCCAGACTGCCCTGCATCACCGCCAGCGGGTGGGCTCGGAATTCTGAGCCTTTTCCTCGCACCCCCAGTTGCGGGAGAATGTGAAGGAGGAGATGTTGACAGGTCGCGTTCCGCTTGACTTGACAATTTTCTCACCAGCAGTTCTTTGAACCCCTGCAGACTTGTGTCTGCCGGAAAGAGAGATCCAAGGTAGGTTTTAAATCTAGGATCGAGCACGGTGGCCAAAATGTAGTGCTCTGATTTCAACAGATTGACCACCCGTGAATCCTTGTTAAGCGAATTAAGGGCTCCATCCACAAGTCCCACATGCCTAGCGGAATCGCTCAGTGTTAGCTCCTCCTTCAATGTCTCCAGCTTCTTCTGCAAAAGCCTGATGAGGGGAATGACCTGACTCAGGCTGGCAGTGTCTGAACTGACTTCACATGTGGCAAGTTCAAAAGGTTGCAGAACCTTGCACAACGTTGAAATCATTCTCCACTGCGCTTGAGACAGGTGCATTCCACCTCCTATATCGTGGTCAGTTGTGTAGGCTTGAATGGCCTTTTGCTGCTCCTCTAACCTCTGAAGCATATAGAGGGTTGAATTCCACCTCGTTACCACTTCTTGCTTCAGATGATGGCAGGGCAGGTTCAGGCGTTTTTGGTGTTGCTCCAGTCTTCTGTACGTGGTGCCTGTACGCCGAAAGTGTCCCGCAATTCTTCTGGCCACCGACAGCATCTCTTGCACGCCCCTGTCGTTTTTTAAATAATTCTGCACCACCAAATTCAAGGTATGTGCAAAACATGGGACGTGCTGGAATTTGCCCAGATTTAATGCACACACAATATTGCTGGCGTTGTCCGATGCCACAAATCCACAGGAGAGTCCAATTGGGGTAAGCCATTCTGCGATGATCTTCCTCAGTTGCCGTAAGAGGTTTTCAGCTGTGTGCGTATTCTGGAAAGCGGTGATACAAAGCGTAGCCTGCCTAGGAAAGAGTTGGCGTTTGCGAGATGCTGCTACTGGTGCCGCCGCTGCTGTTCTTGCGGCGGGAGTCAATACATCTACCCAGTGGGCTGTCACAGTCATATAGTCCTGAGTCTGCCCTGCTCCACTTGTCCACATGTCCGTGGTTAAGTGGACATTGGGTACAACTGCATTTTTTAGGACACTGGTGAGTCTTTTTCTGAGGTCTGTGTACATTTTCGGTATCGCCTGCCTAGAGAAATGGAACCTAGATGGTATTTGGTACCGGGGACACAGTACCTCAAACAAGTCTATAGTTGGCTCTGCAGTAATGATGGATACCGGAACCACGTTTCTCACCGCCCAGGATGCCAAGGCCTCAGTTATCCGCTTTGCAGCAGGATGACTGCTGTGATATTTCATCTTCCTCGCAAAGGACTGTTGGACAGTCAATTGCTTGGTGGAAGTAGTAAAAGTCGTCTTACGACTTCCCCTCTGGGATGACCATCGACTCCCAGCAGCAACAACAGCAGCGCCAGCAGCAGTAGGCGTTACACGCAAGGATGGATCGGAGGAATCCCAGGCAGGAGAGGACTCGTCAGAATTGCCAGTGACATGGCCTGCAGGACTATTGGCATTCCTGGGGAAGGAGGAAATTGACACTGAGGGAGTTGGTGGGGTGGTTTGCGTGAGCTTGGTTACAAGAGGAAGGGATTTACTGGTCAGTGGACTGCTTCCGCTGTCGCCCAAAGTTTTTGAACTTGTCACTGACTTATGATGAATGCGCTGCAGGTGACGTATAAGGGAGGATGTTCCGAGGTGGTTAACGTCCTTACCCCTACTTATTACAGCTTGACAAAGGCAACACACGGCTTGACAAATGTTGTCCGCATTTCTGTTGAAATACTTCCACACCGAAGAGCTGATTTTTTGGGTATTTTCACCAGGCATGTCAATGGCCATATTCCTCCCACGGACAACAGGTGTCTCCCCGGGTGCCTGACTTAAACAAACCACCTCACCATCAGAATCCTCCTTGTCAATTTCCTCCCCAGCGCCAGCAACACCCATATCCTCCTCATCCTGGTGTACTTCAACACTGACATCTTCAATCTGACTATCAGGAACTGGACTGCGGGTGCTCCTTCCAGCACTTGCAGGGGGCGTGCAAATGGTGGAAGGCGCATGCTCTTCACGTCCAGTGTTGGGAAGGTCAGGCATCGCAACCGACACAATTGGACTCTCCTTGTGGATTTGTGATTTCGAAGAACGCACAGTTCTTTGCTGTGCTTTTGCCAGCTTAAGTCTTTTCATTTTTCTAGCGAGAGGCTGAGTGCTTCCATCCTCATGTGAAGCTGAAACACTAGCCATGAACATAGGCCAGGGCCTCAGCCGTTCCTTGCCACTCCATGTGGTAAATGGCATATTGGCAAGTTTACGCTTCTCCTCCGACGATTTTATTTTAGATTTTTGAGTCCTTTTTTTACTGATATTTTGTGTTTTGGATTTTACATGCTCTGTACTATGACAGTGGGCATCGGCCTTGGCAGACGACGTTGATGGAATTTCATCGTCTCGGCCATGACTAGTGGCAGCAGCTTCAGCACGAGGTGGAAGTGGATCTTGATCTTTCCCTATTTTTGGAACCTCAACATTTTTGTTCTCCATATTTTAATAGGCACAACTAAAAGGCACCTCAGGTAAACAATGGAGATGGATGGATACTAGTATACTTATGGATGACGAGTGACTGACGACACAGAGGTAGCTACAGCCGTGGACTACCGTACTGCGTCTGCTAGTATAGAGATGATAATGATATAAAAAATATATATATATCACTACTGCAGGTATATATAATATAATGACGGACCTGCTGGACACTGTCAGCAGACTCCTAAACTACTAGTATGAAGAAGATAGAAAAATAAACCCCACCACAGGTAGGTATACAATTATGGACGAGCACTGACGACACAGAGGTAGCTACAGCCGTGGACTACCGTACTGCGTCTGCTAGTATAGAGATGATAATGATATAAAAAATATATATATATATCACTACTGCTGGTATATATAATATAATGACGGACCTGCTGGACACTGTCAGCAGACTCCTAAACTACTAGTATGAAGAAGATAGAAAAAAAAAACCACCACAGGTAGGTATACAATTATGGACGAGCACTGACGACACAGAGGTAGCTACAGCCGTGGACTACCATACTGAGTCTGCTAGTATAGAGATGATAATGATATAAAAAATATATATATATCACTACTGCAGGTATATATAATATAATGACGGACCTGCTGGAAACTGTCAGCAGACTCCTAAACTACTAGTATGAAGAAGATAGAAAAATAAACCCCACCACAGGTAGGTATACAATTATGGACGAGCACTGACGACACAGAGGTAGCTACAGCCGTGGACTACCGTACTGCGTCTGCTAGTATAGAGATGATAATTATATAAAAAATATATATATATCACTACTGCAGGTATATATAATATAATGACGGACCTGCTGGACACTGTCAGCAGACTCCTAAACTACTAGTATGAAGAAGATAGAAAAATAAACCCCACCACAGGTAGGTATACAATTATGGACGAGCACTGACGACACAGAGGTAGCTACAGCCGTGGACTACCGTACTGCGTCTGCTAGTATAGAGATGATAATGATATAAAAAATATATATATATCACTACTGCAGGTATATATAATATAATGACGGACCTGCTGGACACTGTCAGCAGACTCCTAAACTACTAGTATGAAGAAGATAGAAAAAAAAAACCACCACAGGTAGGTATACAATTATGGACGAGCACTGACGACACAGAGGTAGCTACAGCCGTGGACTACCGTACTGCGTCTGCTAGTATAGAGATGATAATGATATAAAAAAAATATATATATCACTACTGCAGGTATATATAATATAATGACGGACCTGCTGGACACTGTCAGCAGACTCCTAAACTACTAGTATGAAGAAGATAGAAAAAAAAACCCCACCACAGGTAGGTATACAATTATGGACGAGCACTGACGACACAGAGGTAGCTACAGCCGTGGACTACCGTACTGCGTCTGCTAGTATAGAGATGATAATGATATAAAAAATATATATATATCACTACTGCAGGTATATATAATATAATGACGGACCTGCTGGACACTGTCAGCAGACTCCTAAACTACTAGTATGAAGAAGATAGAAAAAAAAAAACCACCACAGGTAGGTATACAATTATGGACGAGCACTGACGACACAGAGGTAGCTACAGCCGTGGACTACCGTACTGCGTCTGCTAGTATAGAGATGATAATGATATAAAAAAAATATATATATCACTACTGCAGGTATATATAATATAATGACGGACCTGCTGGACACTGTCAGCAGACTCCTAAACTACTAGTATGAAGAAGATAGAAAAAAAAACCCCACCACAGGTAGGTATACAATTATGGACGAGCACTGACGACACAGAGGTAGCTACAGCCGTGGACTACCGTACTGCGTCTGCTAGTATAGAGATGATAATGATATAAAAAATATATATATATCACTACTGCAGGTATATATAATATAATGACGGACCTGCTGGACACTGTCAGCAGACTCCTAAACTACTAGTATGAAGAAGATAGAAAAATAAACCCCACCACAGGTAGGTATACAATTATGGACGAGCACTGACGACACAGAGGTAGCCACAGCCGTGGACTACCGTACTGCGTCTGCTAATATAGAGATGATAAAGATGATAGAGATGAACAAAAAAAATATAACACTACTGCAGGTAAATATTTATATAATATAATGAATGACGGACCTGCTGGACACTGTCAGCAGAATGCGTTTATAGAATAAATAAAAAAAACACCACAGGAGTGTTTAACTTTTTCAGGCAGACAATATACTGGTGGTCACTGGTCAGTCACACTGGCAGCAAAAGTGTGCACTGTACTCCTGCTATAACTGCACCCCAGTCTCCCTCACAATTCAGCTGTGTGAGCAGTGAGCACTCAGCACAGTCAGATATACATAGATGATATTATCATGCAGCACACTGAGGCTGAGCACAGATATGGTATGTGACTGTGTATCGTTTTTTTTCAGGCAGAGAACGGATTATATTAAATAATACATAAAACTGGTGGTGGTCACTAGTAACTATCAGCAAAACTCTGCACTCTGAGTACTCCTAATGCTCCCCAAAATTACTAAGTTAGTAGTAAATCAACTCAAGTGTCTCTATCTATTCTAACGGAGAGGACGCCAGCCACGTCCTCTCCCTATCAATCTCAATGCACGTGTGAAAATGGCGGCGACGCGCGGCTCCTTATATAGAATCCGAGTCTCGCGATAGAATACGAGCCTCGCGAGAATCCGACAGCGGGATGATGACGTTCGGGCGCGCTCGGGTTAACCGAGCAAGGCGGGAAGATCCGAGTCTGCCTCGGACCCGTGTAAAAAGGCTGAAGTTCGGGGGGGTTCGGATTCCGAGGAACCGAACCCGCTCATCACTAAGAGTTATGTGTGCAAATCTAGAGAGATAAAGTGTGCAAGCCTACAGTTACAGTATGAGTGCAAATCTAGAGAGATTAAGTGTGCAAGCCTACTTCTGGTTCCGGCGCCCATGTGAGGAGACGCTGATCACTGCAGCTCTCCTGCACCCTCGGGAACCAGAGCCCACAGAGCCGTATCCCTGCAGCGTTTCTTCCACGCCTGGCGCCTACCATCAGTGGGAGAGTGCTGGGGACTGGATGGACAAGTTCCTGTCCTCCCCCATGCCCCCAAAAACCCAGAGATCGCGGTCAGAAAAACGGCCGGGGAATCCAAGATGGCCGCGCCCACTATACAAACAAGCCTGCAGGCTGCTGGCAGTGTTAAACAGGCTACAGCATCCCAGAATCGTCCCTCAGGTGAGCCTGACCATTCCCCTGACTCCCCAGTGACATATGCAGACGTGGTGAGAGCTGTCAGGGATGCTCTGGAGTCTATTATGGATGCTCATGCTTCTAAAATGCAGCAGGCAGTGAAAGATCTTAAGTCTCAGCTTAAGCAATTGTCTAAGACTGTTATTACTAATGAACACAGATTGGGGGAGACTTTTCAGGATGTTGGAGACCTCAAGCATTAATATGACGAGCTGCAGAAATCACATTACCAGCTGCTTAATAAGGTTGATGATCTTGAAAATAGATCGAGGAGATCGATTCTTAGAGTGCTGGGTCTTCCGGAGTCACTGAAGGGCCCTGATCTGTCTTGCTTCCTGCAATCGTCTTTGCCTGATTTATTACATATACAGGATGAATGCTCTTGCTTGGTCATCGAGAAGGCCCATAGACTGGCCATTTTCCCGGATTACTCTGCGGAGGTCTCCCGTGCACAACGTGAATTCACCCCCGTCTGCTCGCGCCTCGTCAAGGCGAATAAGAAATTTGCTTTGCTTTTCCCTGCCAGATTGCGTCTCTTTAAAGGTACTTCCTTTAAGGATTTTACAAATTTGGCGGACGCAGAGGCTTACGTCTTGGAGGCTGGCGAGGCCGGTGATGACTCTTCTCTGATTAACGACGCTCCAGACCGGGATGGCTGAGTATACCTCTGATACTCTCCCTTACCTCATTCGTTGATTACAAGGCTGCTTGATAGATTACGGGTCGTTGCAGGTGTTCGTTTTACCAATTGGATCCTGACCCCATGCAGCTGTGTGTTCTGATTGATTTTTGCTGGACATTCCTTGCTCCTTTTATTATTTTTCTGATAAAATGCTATCTTCCCTATGCTGCTCATTTCTACATAGTAGGGATAATTTTCGTTGTGTTATTCTCATAATGCTCTGTGTGCTCTGATGTTTTCTTATTTTACTATTATAATGTTTATATTATTCTTCATAAATTGCCGAGGGTGGGTAAAGGCGCCCCCCCCCCCCCACCCCACCCCCCATTCTTTTTCTCAGGATTTAATTTTTCTTGCTGGCGCTGCAGCTGTCTAGTGCAGCTTCAGTGCTTGCTGGAACCAGTTGTTCTGATTGCTCTGAAGATATAATTGTCCTCCGCAGGACTTTCTCCCTTTGTGTTATTGTTATGTTCTCTGTTTTCTATGTGTTTTTGTCCCCCTTTTTTTCTTCTTTCCCTCTCCCTTCTTCCCCCATGTGTTGACCCCTGTTCGTCCAATGGTTCTCTATTAGCAGCTATGGGTGATAATGTTATTTCATATGCTCGGCACATGTTTATACAGCAGCGTATTCTCACTTACCTAGGGATTGTTTTTTCCCATGTAACTTTGATGTATGGCTAGTCTGTATATTGGCACGTGGCATGTGGGAGGCATCAACTCTCCTGCTTAATGTAGAAAGATTTTACTTTGTCTTCGAAAACTGCGGGTTGATGTCATCTTCCTTCAAGAGTCTCACCTTATGCCTACTGAGGTGGTTAAACTAAATACTATGGGCTGGTCTGTGGTGGCCTTTTCCTCTTTTTCTTCTAAAGCTCGGGGAGTAATTATTTTGGCTAGACACACTGTCCCTTTTTCTGTCCATACAGTTTTGGATGATGCCCAGGGTCGCTATGTAATTGTTGATGTCACACTGGATAATACTAGATTTTTACTGTGCAATATTCATTATTCCAAGCAGATTTAATCACATATTATTAGCCACACTGAGATTCCTATAATTCTCGGTTGAGATTTTAACATATTTTCTTCCCCTACTATGGATGAGTCCCATCCCCCTCGCTCTCCCCCCTCTATGCCGAGGGTTGGTATTCCCTATATTTGTTCCCAACTATCCTTGGTGGATGTGTGGCGCGCTTGCTACCCGTTGGAGAGGGAATTTACGTGTCTCTCAGCTGCGCATCACACATTATCAAGGATTGATTATCTGCTGCTTTCTGAATCTATTATTCAATATTTGGAGGCCCAATCGGCTCTAACTCACTCATTTCAGGAATTTAAATCCTCCCCCTCCCCTTCCTCTAGAGACCGATACCTTACACAAAAACATTGTTTGACACTCTACTCTCTCAGATGGAGGCCAAATACTCATTTTCAAGGGATTGTGGTATCTACAGATATGGCAATAAGTCTGGCAAACTCTTATCTCGTTTTGTTAAAAGGCAGACACCCTAAAGTGGTCATTCATTCTCTACTAACCCAGGATGGTGACAGAGTACGCACCTCGGTTGAGATTGCTGAGGTACTACAATCCTTCTATACTGATCTTTATTCACGCCCTGTTATTAATCAAGTGCAACTTTTGGGTTACTACTGACCTGCCACAGATGTCAGAGACACACTGCGCCTCATTACTCGCGCCTATAACAGGTGAGGAGGTTTCAGCAGCGATAGCGGGGCTTAAGACTGGGAAGACCCCGGGCCCGGATGGCTTCGCCAATGATTACTATAGAATTCTTTCCCCTCAGCTGTGTGAGCCCCTTTCTATGCTATTTAATTCCTTCTTGCAGGGTGACCCTTTGCCTCAATATTTTAACTCTGCAGTTATAAAAGTCATCCCGTAACCTGGATGGGATCCTGAACTTCCTAGTTCTTACCGTCCAATTTCCCTCTTGAACACTGATTATAAATTGTTCACTAAAATCCTCTCTGATAGGCTCAAATGTTTTGTTCCAGACATAGTCCACACTGATCAGACCAGATTTGTATGGGGTAGACAATCAGTAATATACGGAAGCTTTTGGCTGTTATGCAGGGCCTTCAGTCCTCTGGGGTCACCGACACCAATGTCCTGTTATCCCTTGATGCCGAAAAGGCATTTGACCTGGTCAAATGGGACCACCTGTACGAAACACTACGGCGGTTTGGTGCCCCTGACGACTTTGTCTCGTTAATTTCCCGTTTATATGAGTCCCCGTCTACTCAAGTTTTAGGGCATGGTGTCCTTTCCAGAGGCAGAACTCTGGGAGGCAACGGAGTCATCTGCCGCCGGGCTCCTGCTCTGAAGGGGGGCACCTCTCCTCCCATTCTGTGACACCACTGAATTAAATTAAGTTAATTGATAGCTGCAAATCACACCCTCTTTATTATACTGAATATACACATTTTACAAGTGTCACACCCAGGATTAGAAACCACAACCTATTACACTGGAAGCAGATGCCTTACTGATGAAGCTGTTTCTCCTGTATAGGAAATATGAGAATTTTAACTATATGAAGATACTTCTCTGACAATTACACGTAACTTCATATAGTTAGAATGCTCATGCTTCCTCTACAGGAGCAAATAACTCCATCAGTAAAGTGGTAGAAAAATGGAGCACCTAATAAATGCGCAAGGATGGCTGCCTAAACTGTATCCACCAAGAAGGGATGTCTCCCACTCCCCAAAATAACAGACTTTTATGAAAAATTAGGTGGTAACAGTATTGGGCGCCAGACCCAGATGACAAATGAAACAAGAAACCAATGTGTGGTCACAATCACTCAACAACCATATATCAGATAATGGGATACATTCCTTAATATTACTTGAGTTTAAGCATGTAGAGTGATCTTTGTTTTTCCTCTTGAATCAGCGGATGGTTGTTATCGAAATTTTCAATCGTCCAATGTCATAAAAAAAACAAGAGGTGGAGAATATCTCGTGTAACACCGTTTTATTCTTTTTGACAAAAATTTTCATAAAAAACATCTAAAACATATCTCCTTATCCAATATAAACAGAGCACATGCAGCCGGTGCACAGCTGAACGGAGTGTAGGAATGGATAATTACCAGATGGTCAGAGGAAACAAAGTCCTCAATACAGCAAAGATCTTAATTACCAGTCAGCCTCCCGGGAAATGGCGTTCTGGGTTTTGCGGCAATCACCTCTCCCACAGACAGTAAGATGTCACCTCCGACTGCGCCAACGCGTTTCAGGCCTTACTAGGCCCTTTCTCAAGGCAGATGTGCTCACTACTGACAAATTCCCCCTTTTATTCACTGACTGACCAATCACATCTTCAATCAACAATAAACCTTTTTCATATGTGATAAAACATGGCTCCCTCCATATGTTTTCTACTGTTGCCATGACAACCTGTCATCGTCGGACACTATATGTAGATAAAAACAAATCCCATATACTGTAGATCTTCACATATTATAATAAACAAATTCCCCCAAAATCCTATGTGCTGATATTATCATTAATAAGTTCGTATTCTTAGTCCGTTTCCACCCGCGATACGTCACTTCCGATTGCTCTGTCCATATTGCTGCTCAGTTCTCGCCCACAGTTCGTCACTTCCGGTATCCTCCGTTGCTAGGCGACGGCTGGGAGCTTACTGTGCGTAGCGTCACTTCCGCTTCCAACGAGATGTTACTCCGTGACTGCTCGGCGTGACGTTATTTCTGCTGGTGATCTCCGTTGCTAAGTAGCGGATGTAAACAACTTTCCCCGTCTCTGTGTCACTTCCGTCCTTCATTGTGGTGGATTATTCCTTAGATATCATATCATTTCCACCACAGGTTTATCCATTTTGTGACTGCATAATGATATGGTGGGGTAATAAATTGCATATTCATATACTTTCAGTCTTCCTATTAAGAATATTCATTCTTCCCATACACGATGGGTCAAAGTTCATATGTGCCCTGATCGAAAAAGGGGACATATATAAATTTCCATATTACACAATAAAAATAGGTCAAATGACCTTAATTAAAAACTAACAGATTAAAAACCACCCTAATTCCTATAGAATTATATAATTGTCTAAACTTAAAAGTACAAAGATTGCAGACAAAGTAATAAATTTCACAGTTCTCTATAAAAACCACTTAACCTCAAAATCAGAATTAAGACCCTTAGGTAAGAGTGTGTTGTACTTATATATTAGCTGCATCTCAGTTTTGGCCAGTAATTTATTGATGTTATTCTGGCGATGGTTTGCTAATATCTTTTTTATCCCCACAAACCTCAAGATATGGCCTGGGTCACAATTGTGTGTTTTTTTTAAATGATCAGAAAGTGCATGTGTTTCAAGGCCCTTTTTCACATTTCTTAAGTGCTCACTCACACGTGTTTTTAGGGGCCTAGACGTTCTCCCTATATAAAACATGTGACATGAGCACTCTATGGCATACACCACGTTTTTTTACATTGCACGTTATAAACTCATCTATCAAGTGAACCTGTCCATTAATTTCTAATTTTTCTAACTTTTTTCCACTATCGGTTTTAATGGTTTTGCAGCCCATGCATATCCCACAACGGTGAAATCCCTTAGTTGCAATTTGACCCTCCTTTTTAAGGCTAGGGAGATCACTTCTAACTAAACTGTTCTTTATATTGGGTGCCTTCTTATAAATAAATATGGGTCTTTCTGGTAGTACCCCTGACAAGACTGTATCTTTTTTCAACACTTTCCAATGTTTCCTGATGGAATTTTCCAATGACTTATGTTGTATGCTATAATTGGTTAGGAAAGCATATTCAAAATGTTTTGATTCATCCTTCCTCTGTTCCTTGTCCTTCAAGAGTTCTTCTCTATTCATTGATAGTGTCTGTTCTTTTACTTTTGCCACATGTTCGGGCTCATAGCCATTATCCTGGAATCTTTTTTCGAGTTGTTTTGCCTGTTGTTCAAATATAGCCTCTTCTGTGCAGTTCCTTCTGACTCTCTTGAATTGGCTATTAGGTATCGACCGAAGCCAGTTTCTGTGGTGGCAACTATTCCTGTCTATGTAGGTTTGGGAATCCGTGGGTTTGGTATATGTCTTCGTATGCAGGATCCCCTCCTTAACATATAGGGTATTGTCCACAAAATCTATACTTTCCTTACTAACATGGAAAGTTAGATGGATGTTAAAAGGATTATTATTAAGATAGACACAGAATTTCTCCAAGTCCTCCTTTTCCCCTTTCCACACGAAGATGATGTCATCTATGTATCTCTTCCATGACACCAGGTTCGCCCCGAATGGTTTGGAATCCCAGACATAGTCTGATTCCCATTTCCCCATAAATAAGTTGGCATAACTCGGGGCGAACCTGGTGCCCATGGCGGTTCCAACCTTTTGGAGGTAGAAATCCCCGTCAAATCTAAAATAATTGTTGGTTAGAATGAAACGGACTGCTTCCAAAATGAAGCTCTGAACGTTAATATCTATATTACTCCTTGTAAGGAACTCCGAAACTGCCCCTACTCCTACATCATGGTCTATTATCGTGTACAACGACTTAACGTCGGCAGTGACCATCAACATGCCCTCTTCCCATATTATTGTTGGTAAATAATTTAGAAGATCCTTTGTGTCTTTCAGGTGAGACCTGTTGGTCAGTACCAATGGCTGTAAGTGATAATCTAGGAAGAACTAGAGCAGGATGATGTAAGGACCAGGACTCCCTCCCCTCCAAGATACAGCAAGGAACAGAGGGAAAGAGAACTACGGGAAAGAAGTCAAACTAGGAGAAGGGAGAGAACTGGAAGGGAACACTTCTATAGAGATAGAAATAATTCAGACAGAAATTTTAGCCATCAGCAAGAAAGAGTCAATAGAAGATTCTATGTGAATTCCAACTTTGAAGGACGGAAAAGACCTTATAGATCACCTGTTAGAACAAACCGAAATAGGTTTGATGATAGAGGGAGGCATCAAAGATGGGGAAGAAATGAAGATATGAGATATGGTACACCCCTCCCTCAACGTAATAGATTTGCACCCCTAGAAAGAGATAGAGATGAGAATCGTTTTTTAGGGAAAAGAGGTCCAAAGACCAATCCGAGATAAATTGTTTTAAGAAAATACATAGGGGGAAACGGGGAGGAATACACAAAACCCGGAAAAATAAAACAAAAAGAAGAAGGAAACCTCGGACCAATCAAAAAGAAAAAACTCCTGTATTGGTCAGTGATCAGGATAAAGAAGGACAGATTACACCAGAAATAACAACTTATGATGAAAAAGGGAAAACGAAAATTTTCAACATTAGTTCATATACATTATCCAAACCCGAAATTTCAGTTTTAGAGAAGGGAATGAAGTTTGCTCCCACTACCTCTATAGATAAGTTTTCCACATATATCGATATCCAGAAGTTTGTGAGAAAACTTTGTCTAAAGAAGTTTTTTCTCACAAAAGAGACGATACGGGATTTGGGAGAAACAGAGTTATCATCCAACACTCCCTTTAAACCCAGATCCGTCTTTTTTCCGTACCACATGAAGGGCAACTATATAGAAACCTTCGCAACATTAGTACAGGATGACATAAGGGAAATCAATGTCAGTGGAGTCAAGTGTAACCTCACTTTTAAAGAGAGAGCTGCACTCAAATCGCTTAAAACTAATAAAGAACTGGTTATCAAACCCGCCGACAAAGGCGGAGGGGTGGTAATAATGGATAGGATTTGGTAGTGAATGAAGTAACACAACATCTGGCGGACAGAACTACATATCATAAATTAAGAGTAGACCCCACAATAAAAATCCAGGAGAAGCTTGATACGCTCATTACAAAACATGGAACTTTGAAGGTACTTAATGATAAGGAACAGGAGTTTGTCAGAAACAAAGAACCAGTTATCCCTGTGATTTATCTTCTCCCTAAAGTCCATAAGGATGAGAAACATCCTCCTGGACGGCCTATCGTATCAGGGATCGATTCCGTCACTGCCAATCTATCCGAAATGATAGATTATCACTTACAGCCATTGGTACTGACCAACAGGTCTCACCTGAAAGACACAAAGGATCTTCTAAATTATTTACCAACAATAATATGGGAAGAGGGCATGTTGATGGTCACTGCCGACGTTAAGTCGTTGTACACGATAATAGACCATGATGTAGGAGTAGGGGCAGTTTCGGAGTTCCTTACAAGGAGTAATATAGATACTAACGTTCAGAGCTTCATTTTGGAAGCAGTCCGTTTCATTCTAACCAACAATTATTTTAGATTTGACGGGGATTTCTACCTCCAAAAGGTTGGAACCGCCATGGGCACCAGGTTCGCCCCGAGTTATGCCAACTTATTTATGGGGAAATGGGAATCAGACTATGTCTGGGATTCCAACCCATTCGGGGCGAACCTGGTGTCATGGAAGAGATACATAGATGACATCATCTTCGTGTGGAAAGGGGAAAAGGAGGACTTGGAGAAATTCTGTGTCTATCTTAATAATAATCCTTTTAACATCCATCTAACTTTCCATGTTAGTAAGGAAAGTATAGATTTTGTGGACATTACCCTATATGTTAAGGAGGGGATCCTGCATACGAAGACATATACCAAACCCACGGATTCCCAAACCTACATAGACAGGAATAGTAGCCACCACAGAAACTGGCTTCGGTCGATACTGTTAGGGTCTCCTGCCCTGTGCTGCCACGTCGTCATGGCAACCGGGAGACAAGTGCTAGCGGAGTGACCTGAGCGCAGCTGATACTCCGGTTCGGGTCTTTTGCTGTGCAGTGGTTATAGGCTCTGTGCATGGCAGGGGATCCGGTGCTGGTTTTTGTGCTTACAGTCTGTGAGGTCTGAGTGGGGCGTGGACAGCACCTGCTTTATAAGGCCTCTTCTCAGGGTAAGCAGATGCTGCTGAATCTTTGTTGGTTAGTCAGTTTCTGAAAGTTAGCCAGTACTGTGTAGCTTTGTATTTGTTTGTTGCTTACTGCAAATAGGCCTGGGGATTTGGTATTACACTCTGCCAATCCAGACCTAGCAGTAAGACTGGAGTCAGTCGTTTAGCTTGCTGGGGTTCTGTTACTACTCTGTGAACTTAGCAAGTTTGCGGCTGTATTCTAAGACTTGCCTGTCTAATCCTGTCTCACTTTGCTAGGTGTCAGGGGTCAGTTTAGTGGCAGTAAGCTGAACCTGTGCACTGCAAGTGAGAATTAGGATTGTGGAGACTCTCCTTGTGTCTATCATTCCATCTCTGACCAAGGAGTTTACTGCCACACCCGTTGGTAACCCTTTAGGGTTTTGCTGTTGCCCTTAGCAACAGCATTTCGGGTTCTCTACGTATTAAAACACAACATCTTGCTTTTCTCATCTGAGCAGTTCTAATACAAGGGAGATACCCAGTTCCTTAGCCTCTGGGCTTCTCTGTTCACTTTGTGTGTATTTTGTTACCCTATCACCTTCTGTGTACGTTATGTCATATTCCCCAGTCTGTCTGTAAATCCATTTGTTTTGCATAACAGTTCAAACACCAGTACATTCCTGCAGGCACTGGAGTGCATAACAGTCCTGACACCAGTACTTTCCTGCAGGCACTGGTGTGCATAACATATTCAGCAGCCTAATACTCCTGTTGAAATTTTGTGGGAATATGGAGCATACCCCTCAAAATACGTTGCAACAGGTGGTCGATCAGGTGCAGGTCCTGACTCGACAATTTAATGATTTGTCCATTAAAATGCACACCTCCCAGGCTGCTGGCGGAGCTCCCGCAGCAGCAGCACCTGCAGGGGTTAAGGAGCCGAAAGTAAATCTCCCGGATCGTTTTTCTGGAGATCGCTCGCAGTTCTTTTGTTTCAAGGAGAGCTGCAAGCTATACTTCCGGCTTAGGCCTCAGTCTTCTGGGTCGGAGATTCAGCGGGTGGGCATAGTGATTTCCTTGCTACAAGGAGACCCACAGGTCTGGGCATATGGGTTGCAGCCTGACTGTCCGTCGCTTAAAAGTGTTGATGCTTTTTTTACGGCACTGGGCATGTTGTATGATGACCCTGACAAGACGGCCTCAGCCGAGGCTCAGATTTCGATCCTTAAGCAAGGGCGAAGGCCAGTTGAGGTTTACTGTACGGAGTTTCGGAGGTTGGCCCATGATACCCAGTGGAATGACCCAGCCCTGAGACACCAGTACCGAAGAGGTCTTTCTAACCAGATAAAGGACCAACTGGTACAATATCCCTTGCCTGATAGCTTGGATCAGCTCATGCAGTTATCCATCCGGGTGGATAGACGGCTGAGAGAGCGTAGGCTTGAAAGGGAGACTGAGATTTCCTTGCTTCCCAAGAGATCCTCAGACTCTGAGGAATTTTCCGAGGAGCCTATGCAGATTGGGGCTACCCGCCTCTCCTCGCGTGAGAAGACGCGGAGGAGACAGCAGGGGTTGTGTTTGTACTGTGTGAATAAAGGTCATGTGGTAGTATCATGCCCAGACAAGCCGGAAAACTTCAGGGCCTGAGGGTGATGGGAAATATCCTGTCAGGCCAGAAGTCAGAATTTCCCAAGAAGACTTTTATCATTCCGGTGACCTTGAAGATCCTCGGTCAAACTGTCAAGACTGAGGCCTTTGTGGACAGTGGGGCCGACGGGGTTTTTATGGACCGCCAATTCGCCCTGAAACACTCTGTTCCCTTAGTACCCTTGGCATCGGAAATTGAGATTTGTGGGTTAAACGGGGAACCATTATCCCAAGGTAAAATTACCTCTTGCACTAGCCAGATTTCTTTGTTTATTGGAGCCACACACTCTGAAAAATTGTCCTTTTATGTGACTGTCTGTACTTTTGCCCCATTGGTGTTGGGGTTACCCTGGTTAAGGGCCCACAATCCTCAATTTGACTGGGTCTCTGGGGAGATTCTTAGTTGGGGTACTGATTGTTTCAGGAGTTGCTTGAGCCTTCCAGTCAGGCTCTCGCAGCTAAGTTTGCCAGGATTGCCAGGGTGTTATGCAGATTTTGCGGACGTGTTCTCCAAAAAAGTTGCAGAGGTACTACCTCCCCATCGCCCCTATGACTGTGCCATTGATTTGTTGCCAAATGCTAAGCTTCCCAAGAGCAGGTTGTACTCCCTGTCACGTCCTGAGACTCAGGCTATGGCAGAGTACATTCAGGAGAACTTGGCTAAGGGATTTATCAGACCTTCACAGTCTCCAGTTGGGTCGGGGTTCTTCTTCGTGGGTAAAAAGGACGGTTCGTTGCGACCCTGCATCGACTTAAGGGAATTGAACCGTATCACGATTAAAAACTCATACCCACTGCCTCTCATTTCGGTCTTGTTTGACCAGCTTCGTACTGCCACCATTTTTTCTAAGATTGACCTACGCGGTGCGTACAATCTAATCCGAATAAGAGAGGGGGATGAATGGAAGACTGCCTTTAATACCCACTCAGGGCATTATGAATATTTGGTGATGCCTTTTGGGCTCTGTAATGCCCCGGCAGTCTTCCAGGATTTCATGAATGATGTGCTCAGGGAATATTTGGATAGATTCTTAGTTGTATACTTAGATGACATCCTAATCTTCTCCCATTCCCTGGAGGAACATCGGAAGCATGTACGCTTAGTCCTCCAGAAACTCAGAGACCACCGGCTTGGGGCGAAGCTGGAGAAGTGCGAATTTGAAGTTCAGCAAATCGCATTTCTAGGATATATTATCTCCCCAGAAGGTTTCCAAATGGAGGGTTCCAAGGTACAGGCAGTCCTGGATTGGGTGCAGCCCACTAGTTTGAAGGCGCTTCAGCGTTTCCTGGGCTTTGCGAATTTTTATAGACGATTTATCGCTGGATTTTCGTCTATAGTGGCGCCCTTGGTGGCACTCACTAAGAAAGGGGCGGATGTTGCTCACTGGTCTTGTGGGCTAAAGCAACTTTTGCCCGTCTCAAAAGGGCATTTGTTTCGGCCAAGGTGCTGCGACACCCAGATCCAGAGCGTCCTTTTGTGGTGGAGGTGGATGCCTCTGAGATGGGTATTGGGGCAGTGCTTTCTCAGATGGGAGTGTCTGATAATCGCCTTCATCCCTGTGCTTACTTTTCCCGTAAATTTTCGCCTGCCGAGATGAATTATGACGTGGGTAACCGGGAATTGTTGGCTATTAAGGATGCACTCGAGGAGTGGAGACACTGGCTTGAGGGGGCTAAGTTTGTGGTCTCAATTCTCACTGACCATAAGAATCTGGCATATTTAGAGTCAGCGAAGCGTCTCAATGCCAGGCAGGCACGATGGGCTTTGTTTTTTGCTCGCTTTAATTTTTTGATAACATATCGCCCTGGGTCAAAAAACATCAAGGCTGATGCGCTCTCGCGGAGTTTTGCTCCAATCCAGGAGACCACCGAGGAGCCGTTGCCCATTGTTTCCCCATCATGTATTAAAGTGGGCATTACCCAGGACCTCTTATCATTAGTCCTTAGAGCACAGGAGCAGGCTCCTCCAGACCTTCCGGTAGGTCTTTTGTTTGTGCCTCCTAGGTTAAGACAGCGAGTGTTCCTGGAATTCCATGCCAAGAAGTCTGCAGGTCACCCGGGTATTGCCAGAACTCGGGAGTTGCTATCTAGGGCGGTGTGGTGGCCCTCGGTGGCTAAGGATGTGGATCAGTGGGTTCGGGCATGTGACATCTGTGCCCGAAATAAGACTCCTAGAGGGGTTCCTGTTGGCCCATTACATCCACTCTCTATCCCATCTAAGCCATGGACCCACATTTCAATGGATTTTGTGGTGGACTTGCCCAAATCCTCGGGGATGACAGCCATCTGGGTTGTCGTTGACAGGTTTTCGAAGATGGCGCACTTCGTTCCACTGGTTGGGCTGCCATCGGCCAGACGCCTGTCTGAATTATTTATGCTGCATGTTGTGCGTCTCCACGGGTTGCCACTTGATGTGGTCTCTGACCGCGGATCCCAGTTTGTGGCCAAATTCTGGAGGGCATTTTGTTCCGATCTCCAGATTTCTGTCAGCTTGTCGTCGGGCTACCATCCGCAGTCTAATGGGCAGACTGAAAGGGTGAACCAGTCCTTGGAGCAGTTCCTCAGGTGTTATGTCTCCAAGTGTCAGACTGACTGGGTTGCTCATCTGTCCATGGCGGAGTTTGCCTATAACAACGTGGCTCACTCTGCTACAGGGATCTCTCCCTTCCTTTGTGTGTATGGGCATCATCCTAAGGCCAATTCTTTTGACCCCCTGGACTCCACGCCTGGTGGTTCCTCTGTGGTTTCGGTCCTTAGAGGTATTTGGCGGAAAGTGAAGAAAGCCCTTGTGTCTGTGTCATTAGTGACCAAAAGGGTTTTTGATAAGCGGAAAAGACCCTGCAGCTTCAAATTAGGAGACTTCGTCTGGTTGTCTACCAAGAATTTGAAGTTGAGACAGCCATCTCATAAGTTAGGCCCCCGGTTCATCGGCCCTTATAAGATCACCAGGGTTATCAATCGGTGGCATTTCAGTTAGATCTGCCCCGTTCTTTGGGTATCAATAAAACATTTCATTGTTCCCTTTTAAAACGGGCGATTAGTAATCCTTCTTCCAGTGGAAGACCTTCCCCTCTTCTGATACGTGGCCAGAGGGAGTTTGTTGTTGAAAGGATTCTTGACTCCAAGGTGGTTCGGGGTCGGCTGTCATTTTTGGTGCACTGGAAGGGGTATGGCCCGGAGGAGCGGTCGTGGGTGCGCAGTTGTGATCTTCATGCCCCCAGACTGATACGCTCTTTCTTCTCGCAGTTCCCCGATAAACCCGGTGGTAGGGGTTCTTTGACCCCTCGTCAGAGGGGGGGTACTGTTAGGGTCTCCTGCCCTGTGCTGCCACGTCGTCATGGCAACCGGGAGACAAGTGCTAGCGGAGTGACCTGAGCGCAGCTGATACTCCGGTTCGGGTCTTTTGCTGTGCAGTGGTTATAGGCTCTGTGCATGGCAGGGGATCCGGTGCTGGTTTTTGTGCTCACAGTCTGTGAGGTCTGAGTGGGGCGTGGACAGCACCTGCTTTATAAGGCCTCTTCTCAGGGTAAGCAGATGCTGCTGAATCTTTGTTGGTTAGTCAGTTTCTGAAAGTTAGCCAGTACTGTGTAGCTTTGTATTTGTTTGTTGCTTACTGCAAATAGGCCTGGGGATTTGGTATTACACTCTGCCAATCCAGACCTAGCAGTAAGACTGGAGTCAGTCTTTTAGCTTGCTGGGGTTCTGTTACTACTCTGTGAACTTAGCAAGTTTGCGGCTGTATTCTAAGACTTGCCTGTCTAATCCTGTCTCACTTTGCTAGGTGTCAGGGGTCAGTTTAGTGGCAGTAAGCTGAACCTGTGCACTGCAAGTGAGAATTAGGATTGTGGAGACTCTCCTTGTGTCTATCATTCCATCTCTGACCAAGGAGTTTACTGCCACACCCGTTGGTAACCCTTTAGGGTTTTGCTGTTGCCCTTAGCAACAGCATTTCGGGTTCTCTACGTATTAAAACACAACATCTTGCTTTTCTCATCTGAGCAGTTCTAATACAAGGGAGATACCCAGTTCCTTAGCCTCTGGGCTTCTCTGTTCACTTTGTGTGTATTTTGTTACCCTATCACCTTCTGTGTACGTTATGTCATATTCACCAGTCTGTCTGTAAGTCCATTTGTTTTGCATAACAGTTCAAACACCAGTACATTCCTGCAGGCACTGGAGTGCATAACAGTCCTGACACCAGTACTTTCCTGCAGGCACTGGTGTGCATAACAGATACCTAATAGCCAATTCAAGAGAGTCAGAAGGAACTGCACAGAAGAGGCTATATTTGAACAACAGGCAAAACAACTCGAAAAAAGATTCCAGGATAATGGCTATGAGCCCGAACATGTGGAAAAAGTAAAAGAACAGACACTATCAATGAATAGAGAAGAACTCTTGAAGGACAAGGAACAGAGGAAGGATGAATCAAAACATTTTGAATATGCTTTCCTAACCAATTATAGCATACAACATAAGTCATTGGAAAATTCCATCAGGAAACATTGGAAAGTGTTGAAAAAAGATACAGTCTTGTCAGGGGTACTACCAGAAAGACCCATATTTATTCATAAGAAGGCACCCAATATAAAGAACAGTTTAGTTAGAAGTGATCTCCCTAGCCTTAAAAAGGAGGGTCAAATTGCAACTAAGGGATTTCACCGTTGTGGGATATGCATGGGCTGCAAAACCATTAAAACCGATAGTGGAAAAAAGTTAGAAAAATTAGAAATTAATGGACAGGTTCACTTGATAGATGAGTTTATAACGTGCAATGTAAAAAACGTGGTGTATGCCATAGAGTGCTCATGTCACATGTTTTATATAGGGAGAACGTCTAGGCCCCTAAAAACACGTGTGAGTGAGCACTTAAGAAATGTGAAAAAGGGCCTTGAAACACATGCACTTTCTGATCATTTAAAAAAAACACACAATTGTGACCCAGGCCATATCTTGAGGTTTGTGGGGATAAAAAAGATATTAGCAAACCATCGCCAGAATAACATCAATAAATTACTGGCCAAAACTGAGATGCAGCTAATATATAAGTACAACACACTCCTACCTAAGGGTCTTAATTCTGATTTTGAGGTTAAGTGGTTTTTATAGAGAACTGTGAAATTTATTACTTTGTCTGCAATCTTTGTACTTTTAAGTTTAGACAATTATATAATTCTATAGGAATTAGGGTGGTTTTTAATCTGTTAGTTTTTAATTAAGGTCATTTGACCTATTTTTATTGTGTAATATGGAAATTTATATATGTCCCCTTTTTCGATCAGGGCACATATGAACTTTGACCCATCGTGTATGGGAAGAATGAATATTCTTAATAGGAAGACTGAAAGTATATGAATATGCAATTTATTACCCCACCATATCATTATGCAGTCACAAAATGGATAAACCTGTGGTGGAAATGATATGATATCTAAGGAATAATCCACCACAATGAAGGACGGAAGTGACACAGAGACGGGGAAAGTTGTTTACATCCGCTACTTAGCAACGGAGATCACCAGCAGAAATAACATCACGCCGAGCAGTCACGGAGTAACATCTCGTTGGAAGCGTAAGTGACGCTACGCACAGTAAGCTCCCAGCCGTCGCCTAGCAACGGAGGATACCGGAAGTGACGAACTGTGGGCGAGAACTGAGCAGCCAGCAATATGGACAGAGCAATCGGAAGTGACGTATCGCGGGTGGAAACGGACTAAGAATACGAACTTATTAATGATAATATCAGCACATAGGATTTTGGGGGAATTTGTTTATTATAATATGTGAAGATCTACAGTATATGGGATTTGTTTTTATCTACATATAGTGTCCGACGACGACAGGTTGTCATGGCAACAGTAGAAAACATATGGAGGGAGCCATGTTTTATCACACATGAAAAAGGTTTATTGTTGATTGAAGATGTGATTGGTCAGTCAGTGAATAAAAGGGGGAATTTGTCAGTAGTGAGCACATCTGCCTTGAGAAAGGGCCTAGTAAGGCCTGAAACGCGTTGGCGCAGTCGGAGGTGACATCTTGCTGTCTGTGGGAGAGGTGATTGCCGCAAAACCCAGAACGCCATTTCCCGGGAGGCTGACTGGTAATTAAGATCTTTGCTGTATTGAGGACTTTGTTTCCTCTGACCATCTGGTAATTATCCATTCCTACACTCAGTTCAGCTGTGCACCGGCTGCATGTGCTCTGTTTATATTGGATAAGGAGATATGTTTTAGATGTTTTTTATGAAAATTTTTGTCAAAAAGAATAAAACGGTGTTACACGAGATATTCTCCACCTCTTGTTTTTTTTATGACATTGGACGATTGAAAATTTCGATAACAACCATCCGCTGATTCAAGAGGAAAAACAAAGATCACTCTACATGCTTAAACTCAAGTAATATTAAGGAATGTATCCCATTATCTGATATATGGTTGTTGAGTGATTGTGACCACACATTGGTTTCTTGTTTCATTTGTCATCTGGGTCTGGCGCCCAATACTGTTACCACCTAATTTTCCATCAGTAAAGTGTCTGCTGCTAGTGTAACAAGTCATGGGCTCTAATCCTGGGTATGACTGCTAAGAAATGTGTGATTTAAAATAAAAAACAATTAAATGTATAAATACAGTATATAATTTTTTTCAGAACACTCCATACACACACACACACACACACACACACACACACACACACACATATACACACACGCACACATACATAGTCATACATACATATATTTATCTTAATATAGGAAATAGGTGGGCACCAATATTTATCTTGCCTCCGGGCAACTGGGATGAACTTACGCCACTGGTCCTTTCTCCCCGTTTTCTTATTCAGAGTGGTACACGGCAGGGATGCCCCTTATCGCCTTTGCTCTTTGCTTTAGCCTTGGAAACCCTTGCTGTATCACTGAGAAATTCTACCAGTTTTACAGGTATTCAGATTAAGGATAAAACAGTCAAATTGTCGCTATACGCCGACGATATGCTCCTCTTTATTTCGCAGCCTCTCATCTTAATCCCCGGAATTGTCTCTTTAATTGAGATATTTGGCTCATTTGTGGGGTACAAAATTAATATTTCTAAATCCGAGCTTCTTTTTCTTTCAGGTGATCACTCCCTGTTCTCTTCACACCCTGTCTTGTCCCGATTTCTGATAGTCCAGAATAGCCTTCGATATCTAGGTGTTCATATCCCCACTTCCCTTGCGGATTTGTATATGGCTAATTTGGGTACTATATTATCTAAGGTGGCTAAAATTCTTGCGGATTGGACGTCCCTGCCCTTGTCACTAATGGGTCGAGCAGAAGTCATTAAAAGTGTAGTCTTTCCCAAGATCTCTTATTTCCTCCTTATACTCCCCATTGCCCTCCTTAATAAAGATGTACTTTTTCTTCGACAGTGCTTCACCAAATTTTTGTGGGCGGGTAAAAGACCGAGAGTCCCCTATGCCAGGTTACAATTATTATGCGAGAAAGGCGGTTTGGGAATCCCGGACCCTGTTATATTTAGTAGGGCTGCGATGTACCGTTACATAACGGATTGGCTTTGGGGCAGGTCAGTATTTATAAACTTGTCACTTGAACTTGCTATCTTCCATCCCTTCTCCCCTGCAGCACTTCTTCACACACCTAAACCCCAACTTCCATCTGAGATTAAACATAATGTCCTATTTTGGCATACCTATCAAGCATGGCAGACTACTCATATTAAAGCTGGTAGACGACCTGACGCTTCTCCTCACACTACATTTTGGGGCAACCCCTGCTTCCTCCCTGGCCTTGATAATGCACATTTCCTGAATTGGAGAGAAAAGGGAATTGCTGCTATCAGAGATATCTATGACCCAGGGGGTACTTCTTTGTTGTCTTTTTCTGATCTCCAGTTGAAATATTGCATTTCCCATAGGGAATTCTTTATGTATTTACAAGTGAGACATTTTGCTCAGTCCCAACCCTCCTCTATGCCCCCTGAGGCCACCACAGATCCGTTACGTACATTAATGGTGCTCACCAAATATTGCCCTTACCGTCTTAGTTACTTTAGGTCTACTTTACGGATCTTCTATAGAGACCGGCTCTGGGAGACGGCGTTGTCTTCCTGGTCCAGAGATATCCCAATATGGGATCTAGCGCTGACCTGCTGGATAATATTATGCCCGCTTTCAGATTTCTGTACTAAGCCTCTTTACAAGAAGTTCATCTAAAAACTCTTCAAAGAGCATATATAGCACCCAACCAGAGATCGCACATGGTCCCAGATGATGATGGCTGTTGCATCAAATGTACAGTGAGTAGCGCCACTTTGTATCACAACTTATGGTCCTGTCGGAAAATATCTCGATTTTGGCACAAGGTGGTTGCTTATCTTAACTGTACCTTTCAACTCCAGCTAGTTAAAAATCCGATGGCATGTTTATTTCTCAATTTTAGAGAATGGTCCTTAGGGCCAGAGGAAAGGAATATTGTTCCGGTGCTATCTGTTATTCTGACAATAGCGAAGAAACAAATCCTTAACCATTGGATCAAACCGTCTACCCCCTCTCTAATAGCGGTTAAACATATGACCCTTAGGATCCTCTACTTCGAGAGGCGTGCCTTTCTTCCTGATATAGAATCAGGGGTTAGACGGTTTGCCAAAAAATGGGAAAGGTATATTGATACTCTGGACCCTGCAGTACAAGAGTATATTTATAAACTTTTTGAGACCACTAGATGGTACCTGTACAGACAACTTGATGGTGTTTCTTAAATTACCTGCGCCTATTTATTACTCTCTCTCCAGAGTTTACTGATGCTCTTGAGCCATGACAATACAATATATTATGTTATGATTTGTACGGGTTCACTACGGTATGCCGGTGGTCGGGCTCCCAGCGACCAGCATACCGGCGCCGGGAGCCCGACCGCCGGCTTACCGACAGTGTGGCGAGCGCAAATGAGCCCCTTGCGGGCTCGCTGCGCTCGCCACGCTACGGGCACGGTGGCGCGCTACGCTATTTTATTCTCCCTCCAGGGGGTCGTGGACCCCCACGAGGGAGAATAAGTGTCGGTATGCCGGCTGTCGGGATCCCGGCGCCGGTATACTGTGCGCCGGGATCCCGACAGCCGGCATACTGAAGACCACCCGATTTGTACTATGTCTGACTTTACAAGTATACCGAGCTTACTCTCTTCCTGATGCCGCTTAAGTATGCTCATGTATCGCCTCTAGCCAGTTGATCTTCTGGATATCTCTAGCTGCTACTCATTCCCGTTGGAGTTATATTTGCCTTGTCTTTGTCTTGTCTTTCCCCTCATGTCTTTCCCTCCCCCCTCCTCGTTTCTCCTCTTCTCTGACCTTTCATCTGTATTTATATTTTTCCTGGTTATGTCGACTGTTAGACCACTGTGTATGCATTTTCTTATTTTACCTGATGTCAGACACATGTATGGCCTATCCATGTCATCGATTTGGCTCAAGATTATTTTTTCTTGTCATAATTACTGTCAGGATATAATTTTATACATCTGCTGTTTCTTTCAATGATTCCTGACGTAGCCACATATTGCCTTTTTCAGATTGTACAAGGTCCTTTATGTTTTTGTATTTTTGGAAAAACCAAATAAAAATTGTCAATTTCAAAAAAAAGTGTGCAAGCGTACAGAGTTATGTGTGCAAATCTTGAGGGATACAGTGTGCAAGCCCAGGCTCGGACTGGCCCACAGGGGTACATGGGAAACCATCGGTGGGCCCCACTGCCTGGGGGTCCCTCCTCCTCTAGGTATCAGGTTCTAGACTGTGCAATTGAATTATATATTATACATATGTTACCTACCTGGCTTATACTGCACAGGATTATGATGTATTCTCTACAGTACATTGCTGTCATTAATCTTGCACATTATTATGCATGCACTAGCATTAATTACTATATAAATTATCAAGGAGTCCAGACCAGGTACTCTATAATGGTTAGCCAAACCTCTGTGGTGGCTGGCCACACCTCTAATCATGGGCCCCTACCACTGCATACCCCCGGTGGGCCCTTCATGCTCCAGTCCGACACTGTGCAAGCCTACAGAAGTATGTGTGCAAATCTAGAGATACAGGGGGTAATTCCAAGTTGATCGCAGCAGGAATTCTGTTAGCAATTGGGCAAAACCATGTGCACTGCAGGGGAGGCAGATATAACATGTGCAGAGAGAGTTAGATTTGGGTGTGGTGTGTTCAATCTGCAATCTAATTTGCAGTGTAAAAATAAAGCAGCCAGTATTTACCCTGCACAGAAATAAAATAACCCACCCAAATCTAACTCTCTCTGCAAATGTTATATCTGCCACACCTGCAGTGCACATGGTTTTGCCCAACTGCTAAAAAATTTCCTGCTGCGATCAACTTGGAATTACCCCCACAGTATGCAGGCCTACAGAGTTACGTGTGCAAAGCTAGAAAGATATGGGGGGTCATTCCGAGTTGTTCGCTCGGTAAATTTCTTCGCATCGCAGCGATTTTCCGCTTAGTGCGCATGCGCAATGTCCGCACTGCGACTGCGCCAAGTAAATTTGCTATGCAGTTAGGAATTTTACTCACGGTTTTTTCTTTGTTCTGGTGATCGTAATGTGATTGACAGGAAGTGGGTGTTTCTGGGCGGAAACTGGCCGTTTTATGGGTGTGTGTGAAAAAACGCTACCGTTTCTGGGAAAAACGCGGGAGTGGCTGGAGAAACGGAGGAGTGTCTGGGCGAACGCTGGGTGTGTTTGTGACGTCAAACCAGGAACGACAAGCACTGAACTGATCGCAGATGCCGAGTAAGTCTCGAGTTACTCAGAAACTGCACAGAGATGTCTTATCGCAAAATTGCGAATCTTTCGTTCGCAATTTTAAGAAGCTAAGATTCACTCCCAGTAGGCGGCGGCTTAGCGTGTGCAAAGCTGCTAAAAGCAGCTTGCGAGCGAACAACTTGGAATGACCCCCAAAGTCTGCAGGCCTACAGTTATGTGTGCAAAAAATCCAGAGAGATAAAGTGTGCAAGACTACAGAGTTATATGTGCAAATCTACAGAAATAAAGTATGCAAGCCTACAGAGTTACATGTGCAAATATGGAGAGATAAAGTGTGCAAACCTACAGAGTGATATGTGCAAACTTACAGATATATAGGGCTGTATTCAATTAATCCAACAAGTCGTAAAAAGGGCATTTTATAGGTCGAATCTGGATTCAACCTATTCAAGTCTGTTGCCGTTTTTCTGACTTGTCGGAAATTCTGACTTGTCGGAAACCACGTGGATCGGCTGATTATCCGCCGATCCACGTATTTTGATGGATTTGCAGGCGTTTCCAACAGGTTTTTAGTCCATTTTCGACAATGCCGATTTAAATTAAAAAAAGTTGGATCGGCATTGTCGGAAACGGGCAGAAACCTGTCGGAAATGCCCGCAAATTGAATACTGAAGTGTCGGATCCTCTCCGTCGGAGAGGATCCGTCACTAGTTGAATATACCCCATAGTATGCAAACCTAGAGATATATTGTGCAAGCCTACAAAGTTTTGTTTGCAAACCTAAAGAGATAAATTGTGCACGCCTAAAGAGGTATGTGTGCAAATCTAGAGATAAAGTATGCAAGCCTACAGAGCTATGTGTGGAAATCGGGTGTGGTATGCAAGGTTGACAGTAACTAGGTCGACAGTAACTAGGTCGACAGGGTCTCTAGGTTGACATGGTCTCTAGGTCGACATGGTGTAGGTCGACAGGTCAAAAGGTCGACATGAGTTGTTAATGTTTTTTTTGTGTCGTTTTCTCTGTATAGTAACCGGAAACCCCAATTAGTGCACCGTGTCCCCACGCTTCGCTCGCCATGCTTCGGGTTACTATTCCCAATCGTAGTCTGTGTGGATCGTTAAGTATGGCAAAGGTCAAAAAAAGAAAAAATTGTGAAAACTCATGTTGACCTTTTGACCTGTCGACCTAGACCATGTCGACCTAGAGACCCCGTCGACCAAGAGACCCTGTCGACCTAGTTACTGTCGACCAATAGTGGTCGACCTAGTTATTGTCGACCTAGTTACTGTCGACCTAGAGACCGGATTCCATGGAAATCTAGAGAGGTAAAGTGTGCAAGCCAATAGAGTGTAATGTGCAAACCTTCAGATATATAGGGTCCGGAATGTAATGACGCCCAAATTCGGTGGTCGTGCGGGATGCCGGCTGTTTTTAAAAGGGACAATTACTTACAAGGCAAAACCATGCCTTGTACGTGAGTTCCCCTTTAAAAAAACACCCGTCATTGCATCCCGCCCATAGTGTGCAAACATACAGAGATAAATTGTGCAAGCCTATTACAGGTTGAGTCTCTCTTATCCAAAATGCTTGGGACCAGAGGTACTTTGGATATGGGATTTTTCTGTATTTTGGAATAATTGCATACCATAGTGAGATATCATGGTGATGGGACCTAAATCTAAGCACAGAATGCATTTATGTTACATATACACCTTATACACACAGCCTGAAGGTAATTTTAGCCAATATTTTTTATAACTTTGTGCATTAAGCAAAGTGTGTGTACATTCACACAATTCATTTATGTTTCATATACACCTTATACACACAGCCTGAAGGTCATTTAATACAATATTTTTAATAACTTTGTGTATTAAACAAAGTTTGTGTACATTGAGACATCAAAAAACAAAGGTTTCACTATCTCAGTCTCACTCAAAAAAGTCCGTATTTCGGAATATTCCGTATTTCGGAATATATGGATATGGGATACTCAACCTGTATTATTATTATTATCCTTTATTTATATGGCGCCACAAGGGTTCCGCAGTGTCCAAATACAGAGTAGATATGCACATAGTCAAAACAGGACAACAGTGACTTACGGTTGAAGACAATATAGGACAAGTACAGGGTAACTAAGCATATCTACACCAGTAAATGACATAAGATAAGTTCCAGGTGGCCAAAAAACTGCAGGATCTGAGCAGTTGAGGATTATTAAAGTAAGAAATGTATAAGCACATGAGGGAAGAGGGCCCTACTCGTGAGAGCTTACATTCTAAGGGCCTACAGAGTTATGTTTGCAAACCTAAAGAGATAACTTGTGCAATCCTTCAGAAATAAAGTTTGCACAATCCAAAGAGAAGGGTTTTATCTGCAAAGCGTCCGGTTGTAAAATCCGGCGCTTCTGATTGTGTTTATGCACGATATTTAAAAGGGCAATGCACTTACACAGCTAGGTCTTGCTAGTAAAAGCGTTGCTCTTCTAAATATCAGGCATAAACATGATTGGAAGGGTTGGGTTTTACAACCCAATTCTTTGTAATTAAACTCCAAAGTGCACAAATCAACAGAGAAGTTTTGCCTTTTAAATGATTGCCACTTTAAAAATATGGGTAGACTCACCAGAATTTCTGCACAGTATGCAGCTCGCAGGCTAATACATAAACCCCATAATCTCTGGAGGATTGCACATTTTGAAGTTTATTATATGCCCCAAATAATTATATTATATGCCCCAAAGTTTGCAATTCTACAGAGTTATAGTGTGCAATCCTACAGAGTTATAGTGTGCAATCCTACAGAGTTATAGTGTGCAATCCTACAGAGTTATAGTGTGCAATTCTACAGAGTTATAGTGTGCAATCCTACAGAGTTATAGTGTGCAATCCTACAGAGTTATAGTGTGCAATCCTACAGAGTTATAGTGTGCAATTCTACAGAGTTATAGTGTGCAATCCTACAGAGTTATAGTGTGCAATCCTACAGAGTTATAGTGTGCAATCCTACAGAGTTATAGTGTGCAATCCTACAGAGTTATAGTGTGCAATCCTACAGAGTTATAGTGTGCAATTCTACAGAGTTATAGTGTGCAATCCTACAGAGTTATAGTGTGCAATCCTACAGAGTTATAGTGTGCAATCCTACAGAGTTATAGTGTGCAATTCTACAGAGTTATAGTGTGCAATCCTACAGAGTTATAGTGTGCAATCCTACAGAGTTATAGTGTGCAATCCTATAGTGTGCAATCCTACAGAGTTATAGTGTGCAATCCTACAGAGTTATAGTGTGAACAAAAGAAAAATAACCTGACGCTAATAATGGGCTATAGCCAATCTTTGTTCCCACTGGTATATTACCACACCTTTAATTATTAAGCAGCAGTAGGATAATTTAACTTGGGGTTAGAAGTCCAATAAAACACCTGGAACACTAGGGGGTAATTCTGAGTTGATCGCAGCAGGAACTTTGGCCCTCATTCCGAGTCGTTCGCTCGTTCTTTTTTTTCGCATCGCAGTGAAAATCAGCTTAGAGCGCATGCGCAATGTTCGCACTGCGACTGCGCTAAGTAATTCTGCTATGAAGAAAGGATTTTTACTCACGGCTTTTTGTTCGCACCGGCGAACGTAGTGTGATTGACAGGAAATGGGTGTTACTGGGCGGAAACACGGCGTTTTATGGGCGTGTGGCTGAAAACGCTACCGTTTCCGGAAAAAACGCAGGAGTGGCCGGAGAAACGGGGGAGTGTCTGAGCGAACGCTGGGTGTGTTTCTGACGTCAATCCAGGAACGACAAGCACTGAACTGATCGCACAGGCAGAGTAAGTCTGGAGCTACTCTAAAACTGCTAAGTTTTTTTTGTTCGCAATATTGCGTAAACTTCGTTCGCACTTTTAAGATGCTAAGATACACTCCCAGTAGGCGTAGACTAAGCGTGTGTAACTCTGCTAAATTCGCCTTGCGACCGATCAACTCGGAATGAGGGCCTTTGTTAGCAGTTGGGCAAAAACATGTGCACTAAAGGGGGGGGCAGATATAACATGTGCAGAGAGAGTTAGATTTGGGTGGGGTGTGTTCAATCTGCAATCTAAATTGCAGTGTAAAAATAAAGCAGGCAGTATTTACCCTGCACAGAAACAAAATAACCCACCCAAATCTATCTCTCTCTGCACGTGTTATATCTGCCTCCCCTGCAGTGCACATGGTTTTGCCCAACTGCTAACAAAGTTCCTGCTGCGATCAACTCAGAATTACCCCCCAGGTGTATACAATAGAGACACTAAACCAACTTTCCCCCTGTGCTATGAATTACAATACACGGTATGGCTAGAATTCAAATGATTCCAATACCAATAGTTTATATAATATAGTTTAATAAAAAAAAAAATTACATCTGGCCGGTCATAAACAATAAAAGTCACATTTCATATTTCATATTTAGTATTACTATGGAGGTTGATCCAAATTAATGTGTGCACACAAAATATACATATAAAAAAAAATCTTTGATAAAGCACCTTTAAAAGGAGCGAAACGCATCAGAAAGTATTGGACCCCCTTATTGGACACTACCTTGCTGACTATAAGTCCATCAGGAGCCGCGAGGAGACCACTTACCGGTGCATGCAGCACACGAGCAGAGGACGGGACTCATAGTGCATCGAGGATGGGAGAAACACAAGCTACAGGCGCCAGCAGAGTGTCAGATCCCGCTGCCAGAGCCTACCTCTCACGATACTAGGACTCTCCCTCGCTACATTGATTACCTTGTGGAGGCCACAGGCAAGGCTCCAACTTGGAGCAGTTAAATACACTGCGTTGCTATTTACCATTATAGGCAAGTCAACAAGGAACTGTGATAAAGTGTATCCATGTTGGAAATGATCAATATCTTGGTGTCATGATAGTTTCGCACTAAGAATCATGGACTTCAAAAGTAATATTATTATTTTACAGTTCATAAATTGGTATTTTTTTTTTTTCCAAGAATTTTTATTCATGGGATCACAAATACAATCAGATACCAACAGGTAATGGTTTCAACAAGGTACATTGAAGGTATAACGTAACATTTGGTGGTTATACAGATGATTGGGGGGGAAAAAAAAACAGTGACCCATTTTTAACCCAGAGAGCGGGTAGTGTAAAATAAAAAAAGGGGGCCAGTCAGTAGCGCAGCTACCTGACTAACATTAAGAAGTAAGAGTAGAAGAAGGTCAGAGAGAAAAAAGACAGGGAAGAAAAGAAAAAAAGAAGAAAAATGGACAGAAAAGAATAGAGTAGAATCCCCGGGAGAGTAAAGGGTGAAGGGGCATGCTGGGTAGCCAGCCATGGGCTCCAAATTTTCTCGAATGACGTAGGAGAGCAGTTTATGATGCTAGTCATATAGTCCATGCGATAAACGTACCAAATACGGGCAATTATAGATTGCATGGAAGGCGGGACAGGGTTTTTCCAATCTGCAGCTAGTTGACATGTTGTTGCGGATACTATATGACGTAACAATTTATTTTGAAATTTGGTTAGTGTTGGTAGGTTTAAGGGGAGAAGAATGTATTTGGGGTCAGAAGGAATAGAGATCTGCAGCAAGCTAGATATAAAGTTAATCACTTCCCTCCACATATGCACAATTTTAGGACATGACCACCAGATGTGTAGGAAAGAGCCCTCTGCGCCACATCCTCTCCAGCATCTATCCGACGTATCCGGGTACAGTTTGCTCAAGCGAGATGGTACATAGTACCATCTATATAATAATTTATAGACATTCTCTTTAATTCTAACGCAGATGGAACTAGACGACGCGTTGCTCCAGGCCTCAGACCATTCCTCATCATCCAAAGCCGAGCCTAGGTCCGTCTCCCATGCTCTCTCATGGGGATCCCGCTGAGAGGGAGCATCCCCAGTGAGAGCAGTATATAAGAGGGAAATTAGGCCCTTGGTCGAGTGACGTCTGAAACATATAGTCTCAAACGTGGTCGGGGGTCTACTAGAGAGGACGCGGCCCATGAAGGAGTGAAAATGTCTGAGTTGTAAAAATTGATAGAAATATCTAGAGGGAATATCAATAGTTTCTTGAATCTGAGAAAACTGTGGAAAACTAGTATCCCTGGTAATATCATTCAGATATAGAATACTTCTATCTTGCCAAGGAGCAAACAGTGATTTGTTTGTGCCAGGAGGGAATGTAGGGTTGTGTAATATTGGGATGATAGGGGATGGGGTTGGGGCTAAGCCATATTTCCTATTAGCAAAGTCCCAAATCGTTAGTGAGCGGGAGACCACGGGATGGGATGCTATAGTCCTGGGGCGGCAGGATTTCGAAAGCCAGAGAAGAGAAGAGAAGAGAGAGTAGAGAGACCCACCTCAGCGGTTTCTATAGCCACCCAGACTCTTTTAGATTTGGGGTTGCACCATTGTACACAGTGTGAGAGCTGTGTAGCGAGATAATATCTTCTAAAATCTGGGATGTCTAGGCCGCCACTAAAGGTGGGGCGTTGTAAAAGTTTCAGTCGGACACGGGGACGCTTATTCGCCCATATGAATTGTGACGTATGGAATTGCAAGAATTTAAAAACAGATGGAGGGATAAATATCGGGAGGGTCTGGAACAGGTAAAGTATCCGAGGGAGCACGTTCATCTTCACCGAGTTTACCCTACCTATCCAGGAGATAAAGAGGCTAGACCAAGAAGACAAGTCCGATTTGATTCGATCTAGAAGCCTAGGGAAATTAGCTTGGTAAAGTTGATGATGGCTATGCGTTAGAAAAATACCTAGGTATTTAATCTTTCGCTTGTGCCATTGAAATGGAAAGGAGTTTTCTAAAGATAGTTTAATCGGGCCGGGGATATAAAAGTTCAATACTTCAGTCTTACTCGTATTAAGTTTATAACCTGAGTGTTTAGAATAAAGGTCTATCTCAGAAAGGAGTGACTGTAACGACTGAGATGAGGATCCCAGAGATATTAGAACATCGTCTGCGTATAACGCAATTTTATGTTCAGTAGGGCCCACCCGCACTCCAGCTATATCTTTATTAGCTCGGATCCGTGCTGCCAGCAGTTCCATAACCAGGGCGAATAGCAAGGGGGAAAGCGGGCATCCTTGTCTGGTGCCGTTAGTGATATTGAATGCGGAAGAGGTGAGGCGATTAACAGAAACCGTGGCAGTAGGGGATCTGTAAAGCGCAGAGACACCTTCTAGGAATTTCCAAGAGAAAACCATCCTCCGGAGCACTGAGAAAGCAAAGGGCCAGGAAATTCTGTCAAAAGCCTTCTCGGCATCTAATGCTAGCAACAGCGAGGGTAATTTCTGTTTATGGATAGAGTGGATCAAATCTATGGCTCTCCTGGTATTATCGGAGGCCTGGCGGCCAGAAATGAAACCCACTTGGTCCGGGTGTATCAGTTGTGTAAGTAGGGGAGCTAAGCGGTTGGCTAAGATTTTAGCATATATCTTAAGATCTACGTTCAGCAAAGAAATCGGGCGATAGTTGGAACAATGTGTTGAATCCCTTTCTGGTTTCGGAATCACAATAATGTCAGCTTGTACAGTCGCTGGCGCAAATGATGCTCCCTCTAAAACACTATTAAAGAGCGAGGTAAGATATGGAGCTAATTCCGTATGGAATGTCTTGTAATACTGAGCGGTAAAGCCATCTGGACCAGGAGCAGCTGACGACCGCATAGATTTGATAGCGGCAACCGTCTCTTCCAGCGATATATCCGCATTAAGAAGAGAAATCTGTTGCTCTGTCAAACCCGGCAAGGGGGCACCCAACAAATATGAACATGCTCCCTCCGGACCATCGGAGGGAAGAGGGGGGGTAGGGAGATTATATAAGGAGCTGTAATAGTTCCGAAATTCCTCCACCATCAATTTAGGATCATAAGTGAGAGCGTCTAACGTAGAAGAATGTAGTTTATCTATCAATCCCATAGCTCGCTTACTTCGTAACTTATTAGCTAAAAGGCTATCTATTTTATCCGCTTTATCATAAAAATTTTGACGGAGCTTCTGTAGTATAGCTGCCGCTCTCCGCGATAAAAGGGTGTTCAACTGACCTCTGAGGTTATTTATCTGGGAGAGTAGGGAGTCGCACGGGGCAATTTTGTGCTGGGCTAGAAGCGCAGTAATTTGAGATTCCAATGAGGAAACTTCCTGTGCTGCTTTCTTACGTATGGCTGAGGCCTTAGACATAAATTGGCCGCGAACAGTAGCTTTGTGTGCTTCCCAAACTAGGCTAGGAGAGACTTCTGGGGAAGCGTTTTCCTCAAAAAAAATATTTTAGGTTCAGTTTAGTGTCTGAAAGAGTGGAGAGGTGCGAAAGGAGAGTATCGTCAAGACGCCATTTACGGGACTTATTAGGGGTTCTATAGAGATCAATCAGGATATACACTCCCGCATGGTCCGTCCAGGAACAGGGAGTGATGCCTGAATCAGATATCAGCGTCGAGATTGAGCGAGAGGCATGTACACAGGCGTGCGCAGAGACTGACTGGCGGGTGCCGCTCCGGACTTCCCCCCCTCCACGGCATTATAGTGATCTCTCACCTCCCCTGTCCTGGATATAAACTGCTCACCTGGGCGGCCCAGGTGAGCGGACCAGGTGAGCAGTCTATATCCAGGACAGGGGAGGCGAGAGATCACTATAATGCCGTGGAGGGGGGGGGGAGTCCGGAGCGGCACCCTCCAGTCAGTCTCTGCGCACGCCTGTGGGCATGTATCATATCTATTCGAGAGTAGTGCTGATGAGGTGCAGAGAAGTGGGTGTAGTCTCTAGCGTTGGAGTGTTTAAGACGCCAAGTGTCTTGTAAATCAAGGCGTGTGAGGGAGGATGTCAATGTAAGGGCCGCATCAGACGGAGACGCTTCCTTCTTAGTATTAGGAGGAATGGATTTATCTAAGCACAGTGTTAAAGTCCCCACCTAGAATAATGTGGCCTTGCGCTACTCTATTGAGATGCAAAAAGAGCTTGCGAAAAAAACGGGATTGGTCTTGATTAGGGGCGTATACAGACACGAGTGTTAGAATATCAGTGTGGATCGTGCCGATCACTATCAGGTACCGGCCGTCAGGATCAGCTATGATTGTAGTGTGGACAAATGGGATATTGCGATGAATCAGTATAGCTACCCCCCTTTTTTTACAAGCAGCAGAGGCAAAAAAAGGTCTGGGTAAATTGTTTACCGTGAAGTTGAGAGTGTGTACCGGTGAAATGGGTCTCTTGGAGGAAAACTATATCAGCCTTCTCTCTCTCCGACAGGCGGATAGCATCACAGTACGTTTCTTGGGAGAATTTAGCCCGTTAACATTTCTAGAGTACAGTTTAAGCGCCATGTGACACCAAAGAACAAAAGAGGAACAGTGGAAACCCGTCCCGGGGAAGAAAGTAAAGGAAAGAAGAAGAACAACAAAGAACAGGAATCAGAAATATAGAAGAAAAGAAAGAGATAGAGAACCCATACGGGAGAAAACCCTGAATTATAGGGTCCCAGTCAAGGACCGCTACACAGATATAAGACAGCATACTGTGAAATAACAAATAAAGGGAGCACGGGGGTAGTGGGAACAGTAAACTAATGCAGGAGAACCGGGTCCCTCTGGACCGCAACAGTTGAGTCGGCTGGGGCCGAAGATACAATAATGTAACCCATAATATGAAAAACTATAAACAAACAAAAACGTACTGGGTCATAACCAAATAATCACTAAGAACAATAAAAAATGGAGGGGTAGGGGGGGTAACAAGGGAAGCAAGGGGAGACAAGGCAAACGGGGCAAGCCCAGCGTAGTATTATCAGGCTAGGCGTAGCATATGATAAACTTTAAACCTTGGTGCGCAATATCAAGGCTCATGGTAAACACATGAAAAGATAGAAGGTGATAGCAAGAGCATACCTCCCAACTGTCCCGATTTTCGCGGGACAGTCCCGTTTTTTGGGGACTGTCCCGCTGTCCCACCCGCGGGCCGCAGTGTCCCGCGGTGGGGGGGGCAGTTGGGAGACTCCTGCACGCGCTGCTCTGCTTAGCAGAGCAGCGATGAATAGACGCTGTGCGCATGCGCACAGCGTCTATTCAGTGCAGACAGAGGGAGAGAGGGCATGCCAGCAGCTCACGGAGCGCTGGGCATGCCCCCTCAATGACGAAATCGGGGGCGTGGCTCGCGATCGTGATTGCGGGTCCTCCGTGAGGCCACGCCCCCTTTCCCTGCGCCGCGCGTGTGTCCCTCTTTGCAAGCGGCTAAAGTTGGGAGGTATGGCAAGAGTCTCCTCTTATCAGGAGACACATTTCAATAAAGTTGAGAGCTATTCAAATGTATTCAGAGAAGAGTTCGCCAAAATCAAGGGGGGTCATTGGTGTCATTGCGGTGACAAGTTACCCTCGTCCATTCAGGCGTAGGGATCTGGGAACGTCGTGGCCCAGAGGAAGAGGCAGTCCCCCCATCAGATGGTGGTGCAGGGAGGAGACCAAGCTTAGCCAACAGATCCTGTCCTTGATCTAAGGTTTTGACAGAATGAGTAGAGTTGTTCGCTGTAACTTGCAACATGAAAGGAAATCCCCATCTATATCGTATTTGTTGCTGGCGCAGTATACGAGTAACAGGCTGTAAGTCCCGTCTCTTTTGGATGGTGGAGGGGGCCAGATCCTGAAAAACTTGCAGTTGCATATCCCTGTAGTTGATCACTGGAGAGTCTCGTAGTGACATCAGAACACTTTCCTTTGAGCAAAAACAGTGTAGCCGAACTATGACATCCCTAGGTGGCTGAGTCGGGGTCGGTTTTGCTCGGAGCGCTCTGTGGGCCCCTCTTACAAAGGCAATCAGCATCTGAAAGGCCAGGTACGACGTGCTGAAAGAAGTCTTTCAGGAAGGATGGTAGTGCAGAGCTAAGGACTGATTCCGACACATTACGGATGCGTAGATTGTTGCGACAGGAGCGATTCTTCTTGACGTTCTTTGAGGTCCTCCAGCTCGTCATGGAGTCTGGAGAGCTCCGAGTCAAGCCATTGCTGAGAGCGGCAAAGGTCGTCGGTCTTCGATTCAAGAGCGTCCGTACGATTACCAAGGGTCATGAGATCAGATTTGAACTCGGCTATAGCTGTGGAGAGTTCTTGCTTAAAGGCGGACTGCACCCCTTCAAGTAAACTGGTCATAACTGCTTGGATCTGTGGGTCAATACCCGTCTCCGATGAGCAGGGGGAGGAAGGAGAATCCGTGATCAATGCAGAAGTCAGGGGACCCTTAGATTTTTGTTCAAAAAAATTTGTGGGGGCCTGCACGTTTTTCTTGTTTCTTTGCGCCATTATGGGAAAAAAGAAAAGGGGAGGTGGGATATCATAAATGTAAAAAGACACAGACGGTGTTCGTCGGCTGTACGTTAAGTAGAAGAGGGAAAGGTATAAAGAAAACTATCACGGTCCAGGTAGGACAAATTGTGTTGCTATGCCATCATCTCAGACATTGCAGAGGGGGAGATGAGGGCCAGTGTCCCTATCGCTATCCTCCTAGGGCAGTTGACAAAGACTGAGCGGCCCTGACAGCAATGGAGATCAGCGGGATACTAGAGTCGGGGAGAGCAAGGAGTAGGCAGCGTCGGAGGGAGGGACGAGGGCAGGTGGTCCCACAGTCGTACCCGTTCGTCCATATGTGAGTGTCCCCATGGGCTGTCCAATGCAGTGGGACACCGGAGCTTGTCTCCCGTCGGGTCTGCTGGCAGGCAGTGTGCTGCACCGTAAGCCTGCGGATATATATACGGCTCCAAAGGGTTTCGTCTCTCCCAGGGCAGCTAGCAGACGTGCAGTGTTGTAAGCTGGGGGCCACACTGTGGCTCCAGGGAGAGCAGGGGCTGTGTAGCACCTAAAGAGCAGCTATGCAGCATGTATATGTAGGTGGATCTTGTTAGCCACCCCCAATATGGCCGCCGTCACTGAGCTTCTGTATGTATGTTTATGACAGATAAGCCAGCCCTGGGGTTCCCTGGGCTGATGCACGCCACCAGCCCCACAAATACCTTCAGCGGGAGAGACCCGGTCAGTATAAGCCGCTCGGGCGCTCACTCCCTCCGCGCGGCTCTCTCTGCCCCTTCCAAGATGGCCGCCGGCACCGGACGTCCACAAGCACCTCGCGGCTCCGGCCTGCGCTCGGTTCCCGGCTCCAGGGGCCCGCGCTCTCCTTCTCCAGCACTTGGTAGGGGTCCACGGGGGGGGGGGGGGAGAGTATATTCAGCCAGGGCCGCTGCGATCCGCGCGACTCCCGCAGGTCTGAGTCGCCCGGCCGGGAGGGACGCACGCAAAATCTAGGTCCCGGCTTCTGCACAGAAGGAAGGCCGCAACCCGCAGAAACAGGAAAAACCTGCTCCCTGGCTCCGCAGCACTTCCACACGAATTGCCCTGTTTCAAGGACAATATAACAGGGCTTCGGGAGCTAAATAAACACAGATGGCTGGGGCTCTCCAGGGACACCTCTGCTCAGTCAGGCTGCAAGCCACGCCCCCAAATTGGTATTTTTTTATATGTAAATTTTGTGTGCACACATTAATTTGGATCCACCTCCATAGTGATACTAAACATGAAATATGAAATGTGACTTTTATTGTTTATGACCGGTCAGATGTAAAAAACTGTTTTTATTAAACTATTTTATATAAACTATTGGGATTGGAATCATTTGAATTCTAGCCATACCGTGTATTGTAATTCATAGCGCAGGGGGAAAGTTGGTTTAGAGTTATAGTGTGCAATGCTAAAGTTATAGGGGGTCATTCCGAGTTGATCGCTAGCTGCCGTTGTTCGCAGTGCAGCGATCAGGCTAAAAATGAGCATTTTTGCGCATGCGTATGGGCCGCAATGCGCACGCGCGTCTTACGGGTACAAAGCCCGTTGTTGTTTTGCACAGGTTCTAGCAAAGTTTTCAGTCGCACTGACGGCCGCAAGAAGATTGACAGGAAGGGGGCGTTTCTGGGTGTCAACTGACCGTTTTCAGGGAGGGTTTGCAAAAACGCAGGCGTGTCTGAAAAAACGCAGGCGTGTCTGAAAAAATGCAGGCGTGTCTGAAAAAACGCAGGCGTGGCTGGGTGGGTGTATGACGTCAAATCCGGACACGAATAGGCTGAAGTGATTGCAAGCGCTGAGTAGGTTCAGAGCTACCCAGAAACTGCACAAACTGTTTTTGCAGAGCTCGGCTGCACATGCGTTCGCACTTCTGCTAAGCTAAAATACACTCCCCAGTGGTCGGCGGCATAGCGTTTGCACAGCTGCTAAAACTAGCTAGCGAGCGATCAACTTGGAATGACCCCCATAGTGTACACTTCTACAGAGTTATAGTGTGCAATCCTACATAGTTATAGGGGGTCATTCTGACCCGATCGCACACTGCAGTTTATTGCAGCGGTGCGATCGGGTCAGAACTGCGCATGCAGGCAGAGGCGGTCGCTGGGCAGGGGGGGCGGAACGGCGGTCTTTGGCTGCCGATTCGTGGGCGCAGTCCGGCCAATGCAGGCGTGGTGACCGAACGGGGGGCGGGCTGCAGCGGATGCATGACATCACACGCAGCCGCTGCGGGCCGGGGAGCGATGAGTAGCTCCCGGCCAGCACGCTAAAGCTGCGCTGGTCGGGAGCTACTCTTGAAGTGCAAAGGCATCGCCGCTGTGCGATGCCTTTGCACTTCTGCGGAGGGGGGGCGGCACTGACATGCGGTGCGGGATAGCCCTGTGCTGGGCGTCCCCCCACATGTCAGTGTGAATGATCGTAGCTGTGCTAAATTTAGCACAGCTACGATCATCTCAGAATGACCCCCATAGTGTGCAATCCTACAGAGTTATAGTGTGCACTTCTACAGAGTTATAGTGTGCAATCCTACAGAGTTATAGTGTGCAATCCTACAGAGTTATAGTGTGCACTTCTACAGAGTTATAGTGTGCAATCCTACAGAGTTATAGTGTGCACTTCTACAGAGTTATAGTGTGCACTTCTACAAAGTTATAATGTGCACTTCTACAGAGTTATAGTGTGCACTTCTACAAAGTTATAATGTGCACTTCTACAGAGTTATAGTGTGCACTTCTACAGAGTTATAGTGTGCAATCCTACAGAGTTATAGTGTGCAATCCTACAGAGTTATAGTGTGCACTTCTACAGAGTTATAGTGTGCACTTCTACAGAGTTATAGTGTGCACTTCTACAGAGTTATAGTGTGCACTTCTACAGAGTTATAGTGTGCACTTCTACAGAGTTATAATGTGCACTTCTACAGAGTTATAGTGTGCACTTCTACAGAGTTATAGTGTGCACTTCTACAGAGTTATAGTGTGCACTTCTACAAAGTTATAATGTGCACTTCTACAGAGTTATAGTGTGCACTTCTACAGTTATAGGCCCTCATTCCGAGTTGTTCGCTCGCTAGCTGCTTTTAGCAGCCGTGCAAACGCTAAGCCGCCGCCCTCTGGGAGTGTATCTTAGCTTTGCAGAAGTGCAAACGAAAGGATCGCAGGGCGGCTACAAAATAAGATTGTGCAGTGTCAGAGTAGCTCCAGACCTACTCAGCGCTAGCGATCACTTCAGACTATTCAGTTCCTGTTTTGACGTCACGAACACGCCCTGCGTTCGCCCAGCCACACCTGCGTTTTTCCACACACTCCCTGAAAACGGTCAGTTGACACCCAGAAATGCCCACTTCATGTCAATCACTCTGCGGCCAGCAGTGCAACTGAAATGCTTCGCTATACCTTGTGTGAAACTACATCGTTCGTTGTAATAGTACGACGCGCGTGTGCATTGCGGCGCATACGCATGCACAGAAGTGCTGTTTTTTGCCTGATCGCTGCGCTGCGACTGAAATCTGCTAGCGAACAACTCAGAATGACCCCCATAGTGTGCAATCCTACTGAGTTATAGTGTGCAATCCTACAGAGTTATAGGGGGTCATTCCGAGTTGATCGTAGCTGTGCTAAATTTAGCACAGCTACAATCATTCACACTGACATGCGGGGGGACGCCCAGCACAGGGCTAGTCCGCCCCGCATGTCAGTGCTGCCCTCCCCCCGCAGAAGTGCAAAGGCATCGCACAGCGGCAATGCCTTTGCACTTCAAGAGTAGCTCCCGGCCAGCGCAGCTTTAGCTCCCCGGCCCGCAGCGTCTGCGTGTGACGTCACGCAGCCGCTGCGGGCCACTCCCCGCACGGTCCGGCCACACCTGCGTTGGCCGCACCGCGCCCACGAAATGGCGGCCAAACGCCGGCATTTCACCCCCTCCCGCCCATCGACCGCCTCTGCCTGTCAATCAGGCAGAGGCGATCGTAGCGCAGCGACGGGCGGCCATGCGCCCGCGCACTGCGGCGCCGGTGCATGCCCAGTTCAGACCCAATCGCTACGCTGCGAAAAACTGCAACGTGCGATCGGGTCAGAATGACCCCCATAGTGCGCACTTCTACAGAGTTATAGTGTGCATTATAGTGATGAGCACCGGAAATTTTTCGGGTTTTGTGTTTTGGTTTTGGGTTCGGTTCCGCGGCCGTGTTTTGGGTTCGAACGCGTTTTGGCAAAACCTCACCGAATTTTTTTTGTCGGATTCGGGTGTGTTTTGGATTCGGGTGTTTTTTTCAAAAAACCCTAAAAAACAGCTTAAATCATAGAATTTGGGGGTCATTTTGATCCCAAAGTATTATTAACCTCAATAACCATAATTTCCACTCATTTTCAGTCTATTCTGAACACCTCACACCTCACAATATTATTTTTAGTCCTAAAATTTGCACCGAGGTCGCTGGATGGCTAAGCTAAGCGACCCAAGTGGCCGACACAAACACCTGGCCCATCTAGGAGTGGCACTGCAGTGTCACGCAGGATGGCCCTTCCAAAAAACACTCCCCAAACAGCACATGACGCAAAGAAAAAAAGAGGCGCAATGAGGTAGCTGTGTGAGTAAGCTAAGCGACCCTAGTGGCCGACACAAACACCTGGCCCATCTAGGAGTGGCACTGCAGTGTCACGCAGGATGGCCCTTCCAAAAAACACTCCCCAAACAGCACATGACGCAAAGAAAAAAAGAGGCGCAATGAGGTAGCTGTGTGAGTAAGCTAAGCGACCCTAGTGGCCGACACAAACACCTGGCCCATCTAGGAGTGGCACTGCAGTGTCACGCAGGATGTCCCTTCCAAAAAACACCCCCCAAACAGCACATGACGCAAAGAAAAATGAAAGAAAAAAGAGGTGCAAGATGGAATTGTCCTTGGGCCCTCCCACCCACCCTTATGTTGTATAAACAGGACATGCACACTTTAACCAACCCATCATTTCAGTGACAGGGTCTGCCACACGACTGTGACTGAAATGACGGGTTGGTTTGGACCCCCACCAAAAAAGAAGCAATTAATCTCTCCTTGCACAAACTGGCTCTACAGAGGCAAGATGTCTACCTCATCATCATCCTCCGATATATCACCGTGTACATCCCCCTCCTCACAGATTATCAATTCGTCCCCACTGGAATCCACCATCTCAGCTCCCTGTGTACTTTGTGGAGGCAATTGCTGCTGGTGAATGTCTCCACGGAGGAATTGATTATAATTCATTTTAATGAACATCATCTTCTCCACATTTTCTGGATGTAACCTCGTACGCCGATTGCTGACAAGGTGAGCGGCGGCACTAAACACTCTTTCGGAGTACACACTTGTGGGAGGGCAACTTAGGTAGAATAAAGCCAGTTTGTGCAAGGGCCTCCAAATTGCCTCTTTTTCCTGCCAGTATAAGTACGGACTGTCTGACGTGCCTACTTGGATGCGGTCACTCATATAATCCTCCACCATTCTTTCAATGGGGAGAGAATCATATGCAGTGACAGTAGACGACATGTCCGTAATCGTTGTCAGGTCCTTCAGTCCGGACCAGATGTCAGCATCAGCAGTCGCTCCAGACTGCCCTGCATCACCGCCAGCGGGTGGGCTCGGAATTCTGAGCCTTTTCCTCGCACCCCCAGTTGCGGGAGAATGTGAAGGAGGAGATGTTGACAGGTCGCGTTCCGCTTGACTTGACAATTTTGTCACCAGCAGTTCTTTGAACCCCAGCAGACTTGTGTCTGCCGGAAAGAGAGATCCAAGGTAGGTTTTAAATCTAGGATCGAGCACGGTGGCCAAAATGTAGTGCTCTGATTTCAACAGATTGACCACCCGTGAATCCTTGTTAAGCGAATTAAGGGCTCCATCCACAAGTCCCACATGCCTAGCGGAATCGCTCTGTGTTAGCTCCTCCTTCAATGTCTCCAGCTTCTTCTGCAAAAGCCTGATGAGGGGAATGACCTGACTCAGGCTGGCAGTGTCTGAACTGACTTCACGTGTGGCAAGTTCAAAAGGTTGCAGAACCTTGCACAACGTTGAAATCATTCTCCACTGCGCTTGAGACAGGTGCATTCCACCTCCTATATCGTGCTCAGTTGTATAGGCTTGAATGGCCTTTTGCTGCTCCTCCAACCTCTGAAGCATATAGAGGGTTGAATTCCACCTCGTTACCACTTTTTGCTTCAGATGATGGCAGGGCAGGTTCAGGCGTTTTTGGTGGTGCTCCAGTCTTCTGTACGTGGTGCCTGTACGCCGAAAGTGTCCCGCAATTCTTCTGGCCACCGACAGCATCTCTTGCACGCCCCTCTCGTTTTTTAAATAATTCTGCACCACCAAATTCAAGGTATGTGCAAAACATGGGACGTGCTGGAATTTGCCCAGATTTAATGCACACACAATATTGCTGGCGTTGTCCGATGCCACAAATCCACAGGAGAGTCCAATTGGGGTAAGCCATTCTGCGATGATCTTCCTCAGTTGCCGTAAGAGGTTTTTAGCTGTGTGCGTATTCTGGAAAGCGGTGATACAAAGCGTAGCCTGCCTAGGAAAGAGTTGGCGTTTGCGAGATGCTGCTACTGGTGCCGCCGCTGCTGTTCTTGTGGCGGGAGTCCATACATCTACCCAGTGGGCTGTCACAGTCATATAGTCCTGAGCCTGCCCTGCTCCACTTGTCCACATGTTCGTGGTTAAGTGGACATTGGGTACAACTGCATTTTTTAGGACACTGGTGAGTCTTTTTCTGAGGTCTGTGTACATTTTCGGTATCGCCTGCCTAGAGAAATGGAACCTAGATGGTATTTGGTACCGGGGACACAGTACCTCCAACAAGTCTCTAGTTGCCTCTGCAGTAATGATGGATACCGGAACCACGTTTCTCACCGCCCAGGATGCCAAGGCCTCAGTTATCCGCTTTGCAGCAGGATGACTGCTGTGATATTTCATCTTCCTCGCAAATGACTGTTGGACAGTCAATTGCTTGGTGGAAGTAGTAAAAGTGGTCTTACGAGTACGACTTCCCCTCTGGGATGACCATCGACTCCCAGCAGCAACAACAGCAGCGCCAGCAGCAGTAGGCGTTACACGCAAGGATGCATCGGAGGAATCCCAGGCAGGAGAGGACTCGTCATAATTGCCAGTGACATGGCCTGCAGGACTATTGGCATTCCTGGGGAAGGAGGAAATTGACACTGAGGGAGTTGGTAGGGTGGTTTGCGTGAGCTTGGTTACAAGAGGAAGGGATTTACTGGTCAGTGGACTGCTTCCGCTGTCGCCCAAAGTTTTTGAACTTGTCACTGACTTATGATGAATGCGCTGCAGGTGACGTATAAGGGAGGATGTTCCGAGGTGGTTAACGTCCTTACCCCTACTTATTACAGCTTGACAAAGGCAACACACGGCTTGACAAATGTTGTCCGCATTTCTGTTGAAATACTTCCACACCGAAGAGCTGATTTTTTTGGTATTTTCACCAGGCATGTCAATGGCCCTATTCCTCCCACGGACAACAGGTGTCTCCCCGGGTGCCTGACTTAAACAAACCACCTCACCATCAGAATCCTCCTGGTCAATTTCCTCCCCAGCGCCAGCAACACCCATATCCTCCTCATCCTGGTGTACTTCAACACTGACATCTTCAATCTGACTATCAGGAACTGGACTGCGGGTGCTCCTTCCAGCACTTGCAGGGGGCGTGCAAATAGTGGAAGGCGCATGCTCTTCACGTCCAGTGTTGGGAAGGTCAGGCATCGCAAACGACACAATTGGACTCTCCTTGTGGATTTGTGATTTCGAAGAACGCACAGTTCTTTGCTGTGCTTTTGCCAGCTTGAGTCTTTTCATTTTTCTAGCGAGAGGCTGAGTGCTTCCATCCTCATGTGAAGCTGAACCACTAGCCATGAACATAGGCCAGGGCCTCAGCCGTTCCTTGCCACTCCGTGTGGTAAATGGCATATTGGCAAGTTTACGCTTCTCCTCCGACAATTTTATTTTAGATTTTTGAGCCTTTTTTTTACTGATATTTGGTGTTTTGGATTTTACATGCTCTGTACTATGACATTGGGCATCGGCCTTGGCAGACGACGTTGCTGGCATTTCATCGTCTCGGCCATGACTAGTGGCAGCAGCTTCAGCACGAGGTGGAAGTCGATCTTGATCTTTCCCTATTTTTGGAACCTCAACATTTTTGTTCTCCATATTTTAATAGGCACAACTAAAAGGCACCTCAGGTAAACAATGGAGATGGATGGATACTAGTATACTTATGGATGGACGAGCGACTGCCGACACAGAGGTAGCTATAGCCGTGGACTACCGTACTGCGTCTGCTGCTAATATAGACTGGATGATAATGAGATATAAAATATATATATATCACTACTGCAGCCGGACAGGTATATATTATATAATGACGGACCTGCTGGACACTGTCAGCTCAGCACTGCAGACTCCTAATGTAAGCTACTAGTAGTATCAAGAAGATAGAGAAAAAAAAACACCACAGGTAGGTGGTATACAATTATGGATGGACGAGCGACTGCCGACACAGAGGTAACTACAGCCGTGGACTACCGTACTGCGTCTGCTGCTAATATAGACTGGATGATAATGAGATATAAAATATATATATATCACTACTGCAGCCGGACAGGTATATATTATATAATGACGGACCTGCTGGACACTGTCAGCTCAACACTGCAGACTCCTAAAGTAAGCTACTAGTATCAAGAAGATAGAAAAAAAAAACACCACGGGTAGGTGGTATACAATTATGGATGGATGAGCGACTGCCGACACAGAGGTAGCTACAGCCGTGGACTACCGTACTGCGTCTGCTGCTAATATAGACTGGATGATAATGATATAAAAAATATATATATATCACTACTGCAGCCGGACAGGTATATATTATATAATGACGGACCTGCTGGACACTGTCAGCTCAGCACTGCAGACTCCTAAAGTAAGCTACTAGTATCAAGAAGATAGAAAAAAAAAAAAACACCACGGGTAGGTGGTATACAATTATGGATGGACGAGCGACTGCCGACACAGAGGTAGCTATAGCCGTGGACTACCGTACTGCGTCTGCTGCTAATATAGACTGGATGATAATGAGATATAAAATATATATATATCACTACTGCAGCCGGACAGGTATATATTATATAATGACGGACCTGCTGGACACTGTCAGCTCAGCACTGCAGACTCCTAAAGTAAGCTACTAGTATCAAGAAGATAGAAAGAAAAAAAAACACCACGGGTAGGTGGTATACAATTATGGATGGACGAGCGACTGCCGACACAGAGGTAGCTACAGCCGTGGACTACCGTACTGCGTCTGCTGCTAATATAGACTGGATGATAATGAGATATAAAATATATATATATCACTACTGCAGCCGGACAGGTATATATTATATAATGACGGACCTGCTGGACACTGTCAGCTCAGCACTGCAGACTCCTAAAGTAAGCTACTAGTAGTATCAAGAAGATAGAAAAAAAAAACACCACGGGTAGGTGGTATACAATTATGGATGGACGAGCGACTGCCGACACAGAGGTAGCTACAGCCGTGGACTACCGTACTGCGTCTGCTGCTAATATAGACTGGATGATAATGATATAAAAAATATATATATATCACTACTGCAGCCGGACAGGTATATATTATATAATGACGGACCTGCTGGACACTGTCAGCTCAGCACTGCAGACTCCTAAAGTAAGCTACTAGTATCAAGAAGATAGAAAGAAAAAAAAACACCACGGGTAGGTGGCATACAATTATGGATGGACGAGTGACTGCCGACACAGAGGTAGCTACAGCCGTGGACTATCGTACTGCATCTGCTGCAGTGCTAATATAGACTGGATGATAATGATATAAAAAATATATATATATCACTACTGCAGCCGGACAGGTATATATTATATAATGACGGACCTGCTGGACACTGTCAGCAGAATGCGTTTATAGAATAAAAAACCACACGACGAGTGTTTAACTTTTTCAGGCAGACAATCACAATATACTGGTGGTCAGTGGTCACTGGTCAGTCACACTGGCAGTGGCACTCTGGCAGCAAAAGTGTGCACTGTTAAAATATGTACTCCTGCTATAACTGCTCCCCAGTCTCCCCCACAATTAAGCTGTGTGAGCAGTGAGCACTCAGCACAGTCAGATATACAGTATTACATAGATGATGCAGCACACTGAGGGCACACTGAGGCTGAGCACAGATATGGTATGTGACTGTGTCACACTGTGTATCGTTTTTTTTCAGGCAGAGAACGGATTAATTAAACTGGTGGTCACTGGTCACACTATCAGCAAGTAGTACTCCTAATATGCTCCCCAAAATTAGTAAATCAAGTGTCTCTACTACTCTCTAGTCTACTCTAAATGGAGAGGACGCCAGCCACGTCCTCTCCCTATCAATCTCAATGCACGTGTGAAAATGGCTGCGACGCGCGGCTCCTTATATAGAATCCGAGTCTCGCGATAGAATCCGAGCCTCGCGAAAATCCGACAGCGGGATGATGACGTTCGGGCGCGCTCGGGTTAACCGAGCAAGGCGGGAAGATCCGAGTCTGCCTCGGACCCGTGTAAAAAGCGTGAAGTTCGGGGGGGTTCGGTTTCCGAGAAACCGAACCCGCTCATCACTAGTGTGCAATCCCACAGAGTTATAGGGCCTAATTCAGACCTGATCGCAGCAGCAAATTTGTTAGCTAATGGGCAAAACCATGTGCACTGCAGGAAGGGGGGGGGGGCAGATATGACATGTGCAGAGAGAGTCAGATTTGGGTGGGGTGTGTACAAACTGATATCTAAATTGCAGTGTAAAATAAAGCAGCCAGTATTTACCCTGCACAGAAACAATATAACCCACCCAAATCTAACTCTCAGTCTCTGCACATGTTATATCTGCCTCCCTTGCAGCACATGGGGGGTAATTCAGACGGAATTGCTGCAGTGGCAGCAATCGCAGTCTGAATTACTTTGTGGAGTGCTCACGCACAGCTGCCACACTGCGGGTGCGCACCCCGGAAGCCCAGTGAGGAGCTATCAGCATCTCACTGGCTGCGATTGCCTCTGCGTGATTGACAGGCAGAGGCGGTCACGGGGCGGGAGGAGGCGTCCCAACGGCGTTAAAATGCCGTTGGCGGGGCGTGGTCCGGACAACTAAGGCGTGTCTGGACCGTTGGGGGGGGCGGCCGCGTTGGCTGCGTGAATTCACACGCAGCCGCTGCGACCCAGGACGCATTGGGTAGCTCCCTGCCAGTGTGCAAGTGCTGCACAGGTAGGGAGGTAGAGCAAGTTGGCAGGTACAAAAGCATCGCCGCCGTGCGATGCTTTTGTACCTGTGCGGGGAAGGGGGCAGAGCCTGACATGCAGGGCGGACTAGCAGTAATACAGAGATAAAGTGTACAATCCTACAGAGTTATAGTGTGCATTCCTACAGAGATATGGGCCCTACACACTTGTCGACCCGCCGCCGAGCTGCCCGACGGCCGATACGGCCAGCGGGCGACCTGCCGGCAGGGGGGAGTTGACGGGGGGAGTGACGTTTCTACACTCCCCCCGTCACCCGGCTCCATAACAGTGCATGCTTAAATGGACAAGATTGTCCATATTGGCCTGCATGCATAAGCGACCCGGCACCAATGATGAACGTGCGTGGGGCCGCACATCATTCATCGTTGGTGCCTACACACTGAACGATATGAACGATTTCTCGTTCATTAATGAACGAGAACGTTCATATCGTTCAGTGTTATCTGCCAGTGTGTAGGGCCCATTATAGTGTGCAATCCTACAGAGATAAAGTGTGCAGTAATACAGAGATAAAGTGTGCAGTAATACAGAGATAAAGGGGGTCATTCCGACCTGATCGTAGCTGTGCTAAATTTAGCACAGCTACGATCATCTTCCCTGACATGCGGGGGGACGCCCAGCACAGGGCTAGTCCGCCCCGCATGTCAGGCCGGCTGGCTGGGAGCTGCTCGTCGCTGCCCGGCTCGGAGTGGCTGCGTGTGACATCACACAGCCGCTGCGGCCTGCCCCCCGCACTGTCCACAAAACGGTGGCCAAACGCCGCCGTGCCGCCCCCTCCCGCTCAGCGACCGCATCTGCCTGACAATCAGGCAGAGGCGATCGCTAGGTAACGGCAGCCGTCGGCTGTCAGCTATGCGCAGTTCTGACCTGAACACTGCTCTATGAAGAACTGCAGCGAGCGTTCAGGTGAGAATGAGCCCCAAAGTGTGCAATCCTACAGAGTTATAGTGTGCAATCCTACAGAGTTATAGTGTGCAATCCTACAGAGTTATAGTGTGCAATCCTACAGAGTTATAGTGTGCAATCCTACAGAGTTATAGTGTGCAATCCTACAGAGTTATAGTGTGTAATCCTACAGAGATAAATGGGGTCATTCTGACCCGATCACACACTGCAGTTTATCGCAGCGGTGCGATCGGGTCAGAACTGCGCATGCGCCGCAGTGCACCGGCGCACGCCAGACGGCCGAAGGCCGTCAGGGCCACTACGATCGCTTCTGCCTGATTGACAGGCAGAGGCGGTCACTGGGCCGGGGTGGGGGGGCTGCAGCGGATGCATGACATCACACGCAGCCGCTGCGGGCCAGGGAGCGATGAGTAGCTCCCGGCCAGCACGCTAAAGCTGCGCTGGTCAGGAGCTACTCTTGAAGTGCAAAGGCATCGCCGCTGTGCGACGCCTATGCACTTCTGCGGGGGGGGGGGGGGCAGCACTGACATGCGGGGTGGGATAGCCCTGTGCTGGGCGTCCCCCCGCATGTCAGTGTGAATTATCGTAGCTGTGCTAAATTTAGCACAGCTACAATCATCTCGGAATGACCCCCAAAGCAATCCTACAGAGTTATAGTGTGCAATCCTACAGAGATAAAGGCCCTCATTCCGAGTTGATCGGTCGCTAGCTGCTTTTAGCAGCAGTGCACACGCTAGGCCGCCGACCTCTGGGAGTGTATCTTAGCTTAGCAGAAGTGCGAACGAAAGGTTAGCAGAACTGCTCGAAAATCTTTTCATGCAGTTTCTGAGTAGCTCCAGACCTACTCCTACCTTGCGATCACCTCAGTCAGTTTAGTTCCTGGTTTGACGTCACAAACACGCCCTGCGTTCGGCCAGCCACTCCCCCGTTTCCCCAGCCACTCCTGCGTTTTCTGCTGACACGCCTGCGTTTTTTAGCACACTCCCGGAAAACGGTCAGTTACCACCCAGAAACACCCACTTCCTGTCAATCACTCACCGATCAACAGAGCGACTGAAAAGCGTCACTCGCCCCTGTGTAAAATTGCATAGTTTTGTGTGAAAGTACTTGGCGCGTGCGCCCTGCGGCCCATACGCATGCACAGAACAGCCAAATTTTAGCCTGATCGCTATGCTGTGGAAATCTGCAGCGAGCGATCAACTCGCAATGACCCCCAAAGTGTGCAAAAATACAAAGAAAGTGGGTAAAGCTACAAAGAAATTTTGTGAGGCCACAGAGAAAGTGCTAAAAAAAAAAAAAAAAAAAAACACAGAGTACAATACAAATTGCTCTATATATAAAAGCAATTTTCCGGTGGCAGAGTTTGGAAGGATTATTATAATTATATGATTATTACAATTATATTATTTATAAATTAACTGGGTGTGATAAAGGTTGTGGCTTGTTGCAACATCCTCTGTCAGTACATTTCCAATGAACACGTGACTGTAGCATGGAATTAGAATGCTAGCTCTTGTGCACTAGTGGCCCACTCTGATTGCTGTTAATATGCTGCAGAATTTTCATCAATATTATTGTAGGAAGAATGCATTAAACACAATTTTGGTTTAATCCTAAATTCCAGTCATTTTTTAATATAAAATCCAAAACAAACT